>NW_027362764.1:668041809-668662850 GCF_046119375.1 Phyllobates terribilis | reverse complement strand
TTTTATTTCAAATAAATTATTTTTTTCTGGGTGTAGTGTGTTTTTTCTTTTTAACACTTTGTAGGTTAGTAATGGGGGTGTCATATAGACGGCCATCATTACTAACCTGGGCTTCATGGCAGCTGGCGCTGACATGAACCCCACCACTATTACCCCCTGCCACCGCACCAGGGCAGCGTGGAAGAGCGAGGCTAAGTGCCAGAATTGGCGCATCCTATGGATGCGCCATTTCTGGGGCGGCTGACGGCTGGTGTTTCTAGCCTGGGAGGGGGCCAATATTCATGGCACCCTTCCTGAGCTATTAATATCAGCCCCCAGCTGTCTGCCTAGCCTTTGCTAGCTATTAAATTAGGGGGGACCCCACGTCATTTTTTTGGGGGGGTCCCCCATTTTAATAGCTAGTAAAGGCTAGGTATTCAGCTGGGGGCTGATATTAGTAGCCTGGGAAGCTCCGTGGGTATTACCCCCTTCCCAGGCTTCAAACATTTGCCCCAGCTGTCTGCTTAACCTCCGCTAGAGCCTAAAATTAAGGGGAACCCCACGCCAATTTTTTTTTAAATAAATCCTTTATTTTAACACTAAATGACAAGTACAGTAATCAACACTGTCACTGTACTTCATATATATGTGACTGACATGTTTCTATCTATCTAATCTATGTGTGATTCTCTATTCCTTCTATTCTAAATTGTCGGGTACAGATGCTGAATTGCCGGCCGGCTTTCTTAAAGAGACGGTGCATGAAAACACTATTATTTTTTTAAATAAATCCTTTACACTAAATGACAAGTTCTGTAAGCAACACTGTCACTGTACTTCTTATATATGTGACTGACATGTTTCTATCTATCTAATCTATGTGTGAAGCTCTATTCTGTCTGTTATAAATTGTCGGGTACAGATGCTGAATTGCCGGCCGGCTTTTTTAAAGAGACGGTGCACGAAAACACTAATATTTTTTTTAATAAATCCTTTACACTAAATGACAAGTACAGTAAGCAACACTGTCACTGTACTTCATATATATGTGACTGACATGTTTCTATCTATCTAATCTATGTGTGAAGCTCTATTCTTTCTGTTGTAAATTGTCGGGTACCGGTGAATGCCGCTGATGAATTGCCGGCTTTTCATGTCATTCTACATTATTCTTAGTTGTTTTACTTCATGTAGAATTAACCTACAAGGAAAGAAAGGGTTTATTTTCATTCCGATATTTGTGTCCCATTGACTTGCATTGGTTTCCGGTATCGGAATCGGCGATATCCGATACTTTTTGGGTATCGGCCCGATCCAATCCGATACGATATTTCCTGATATCGGAAGGTATCGCTCAACACTACTAGCCAATAGTACATTCCCTCTAATATACCTGGAAGAGCACAATTGCCAGGGTCAAAAGCTAATAGCATCACATCGCTAACAGCTAGACTGTCTGACGTTAAAGATTTGCTTTAATTTAAAGCTCAGTGCAAAAGCTTTAACACATTTGGAAATTGCAAAGTTCTAAAAAATCTATACCTAGATAGATAGGTAAATTGACCAAAGCACAAAGTTTTATCAAGCAAGAAGCCCTGCCTTTCTTTTCCCATCATTCTCCGTGCATGCTTATGAATTGTTTGTGACCGTGTGGTTGTTGTCTGCCTTGTAAATAATGTTCCAGCTACTTTGTAATTGCTTCAGCATCCCTTCATTCTCTAAGGACCTCTTAGAAATGATGCCGAGCTCTTGGTTTCCTTCTGTTTGTAATTAAATTGCTGAACTGTGGGTAACATTTGTTTAGTTCAGCTGCCTGTATCAGCTGCTTCTTAAAGTTATTTAAAGAATTAGAAATGAAAAAGGAAGGATTTTAAAGCAACTGACTATGTTATTTTCTATTAAAGGAGATGTTTGAAAAAAAATGTAACTTGTTTTTTTTTGGATCCCAGTTTCCTTTTCTTCGGGATTAGAAATAAATCATAACCCTGTAGATGTTAAAAGAGAATTTGTGATATAATGTTTTATGTGCATGAAGAAAATGCACATTGTTTAGCACTGTCCAGTTACATTCACTGCTTTGACAAAAATGTTCATTGTGTCATGCCTGAGATAGAATAGATGAAAGTCTTTAAAATGATAACAGTCTCGCATTAAATGCAGAAGAAGTGGATGGTGAGATATGGAGCCTGAAAGTCAACAGTTCAAAACATTGTTACCCTTTTGCTCTTCACTGTACATATTAAAAAAACAAGACTTTCTCTGGAATAAGATATCAAATTATCATTTTATTCAACTTTCCATAACCTGTATACCCATCTAGACGGTTTAGGAGCGCTGATTCCACAGAGCGATACTCTTTAAGGAAAAAAAAGAAAAACTGGACATACAAATGTAATAAGAAGGGTTGGTTTTTCTACAGTCAGAAATAACTTCTCCCGAATAAATTTTGCTAAATTTTGCACATCTGTCTTTTTAGCTGTGTTAGAAGAGATGGTATTAGGCTACTGGCATGTTCATGTCTAATGTAATTTAATTTACCTTTGTTAATTATATTATAATTGACTTCTCTTGGGTGGACCCTTTCTTCCAAAGATATCAATAATAGTATAATATAGTTAGATCCAGACATATTTGCACAGTGGCTGAATTTCTGTGATTTGGGCTATGCAGGCCACTATTTTTGATTTAAGATTAAACAATTGAGATGCAATTGAAGTGTAGACTTTAAAATTTAATTAAAGGGGTTGAACAAAAATATCCTGTGAAACTTTAGGAATTGCATTCAGTTTTCTACAAAGCCTCCTCATTTCAGGAGCTCAAACATAATTGGAAAAATTAACTTTACCATAAATAAATGTTAATTTTTAATACTTTGCAGAAAATCCTTTGCAGGCAGTGATTGCCTGAAGTCTGGAAGCCATGGACCTCACCAAATGCAGGGTTTCCTCCTTTGTGATGTTTTGCCAGGCCTGTACTGCAGCTAATTTCCATTGTTGCTTTCTACCTTAAGTTTGGTCTTAAGCATGTGAAATCCATGCTCGATAGGGTTGAGACAGGTGATTGAATTGGCCATTGCAGAATATTCCACTTTTTTGCCTTGAAAACTTCGGGATTCCTTTTGCAGCATGTTTTGGGTCATTGTCCATCTGTACTATGAAGTATCGTCCAATCAACCTTGCTGCACTTGGTTGAATCTGTACACTTCAGAATTCACTAGTGACCCAGGGAAGCCAATCATGGACATGCCATCACACTGCCTCGTCCATGTTTTACAGAGGATGTGGTGTGCTTTGGATCATGAACCATTCTGAGCCTTCTCCATACTTTCTTCTTCCCATCATTTTGGTACAGGTTGATATTTGTTTCATACAGTGCTGCTCACCATTGTTGGCACCCCTTCATTTTTTTCATAGACTGTACAATATATTCAGAAATAAATGGAAATGTACCAAAAGTTATATCCTCAGGATTTTTTAATTAGTCGTCCAAAGTAACACAACAATAAAACATTGTTTTTCAATTTTCATTTTGCAAAGAAGAAACAGAATAAACAGCATGTGCAACAATGAAGGCATCCCTAATTAACTCATGGTGGCACACCCTTTGCCATTGTTAACAGCCTCCAAACATTTCTTTAGCCATCTATAAGCTTCTTGCACCTCTCAGCTGGCATTTTCTCCCACTCTTCATTTGCAGTTTGTTCAAGCTCTTGAAGATTTGCAGGATTTCCCTGGCAGATTTCAGCTCACCCCAAAGATTTTCCATGAGAATGAGGTCAGAACTCATTGCTGGCCATTTAAAACAGTCCATTTTTTTATTTTTCAACCATTCCTGTGTACTTTTGGATTTGTGCTTTGGGTTATTGTCTTGCTGGAGGACCCATGATCTTCGACTCAAACCAAGTTTTCTTACATTGGGTAGGACATTTTGCTTTAAAATCTCTTGATAATTCTCTGATTTCATGATTCCTGTGATACAGTCAAGGCCTCCAGTACCAGACACAGCAAAGCAACCCCACAGCATTATGGATCCTCCACCATGCTTAACTGTTGGCCGGTGTGTAAACAAACTGTTTCTTTGCATTACCAAAAAACTCTTTTTGTTTCATATATCCACAGAACATTTTCCCAGAAGAATTGTGGTTTGTCAAGGTACTCTTTGGCAAAGATCAGTCTTTCCTTTTTATGTCTTTTCTTCAGGATTAGTTTCTTCCTTGGCCTTTGCCCATAAAATTCTGCTTGGTTTAGTGAGCGGCGTATTGAACTTGTTGAAACCATGACTCCAGACTGTTCCAGGTTGGCCTTCAGGTCTTTGGATGTTTGATGTGGTGTTTTTTCCACCATTCGTACCAACCTTCGAAGACATCTCTTGTCAATTTTCCTCTTTCCCCCATATCCAGGGAGGTTCTTGATGGTTCGAAGCTTGGCAAACTTCTTAATAACATTGCAAAATGTTGAAAGGGATACAAAGGTCTTTGGAGATGGCCTTATACCCTTTGGATATTTTGTGCTTGCTAATAATAGCAGTTCTGATGTCCTCAGAGGCTCTTTTGTCTTCACCTTTGTGACAAAGGAACAAGGCCTTCTATGGGGCTTTTTAAAACATGTCACATAGGCACCAACAATTAATCACAGGTGAATCTCATTTGTGATTTACCACAGGCGAGTCATATGTGTTTCCATACTATATTACTGTAAAGGGTGCCAATACCAGTGTCACAGCAAGCTTTAGGTTTTTCTATTTTCCCTCCCATTTTTTTTTTTAAATTTTAGTTGATCATTGCTCTTTTGTATTAAACACGAATGTTCTATACAAAAAAACTCACTTGATTAATTTTTTTTCAAGAGATATTCCACATTATGTACTTAAACTTCATGGGTGCCAATAATGATGAGCAGGACTATATGTTCAAAGAATGCTTTTCCAGAACAGGGCTGGATTTTTTTAGATGTTTTTAGGAAAAGTCTAATTTCGCCTTTCCATTTTTAAAGCTGATTAATGGTTTGCACCCTGTGGTGAATACTTTGTATTTGCGCTCATGAAGTCTTCTCTTTATGGTAGACTTAGATACTGAAACACCAACTTCCTGGAGAGTGTTCTTCACTTGAGTGGATGTTGTGAAGGGGTTTTTCTTCACCATGTAAAGGATTCTGTGATCATCCACCACTGTTGTCTTCCCTGATCCTTCACCAGTGTGCTCTTTTTTTTGCAATATGTACCAAACTATTGTTTTTACCACACCTAAGATTTCAGCGATCTCTTAGATAGATTTATTTTTTTTCAGCCTAATGATGGTCTGTTTCACTTGCATTGAGAGCTCCCTTGACCACATGTTGTGGGTTCACAGCAACAGCTTCCAAATGCAAATGTCACACCTGGAATCAGTTCCAGACCTTTTACCTGCTTAATTGATAATGGGTTAACAATGGAATAGCCCATGCAGCCAATTAAAGAGCTTTTGAGATAAATTTCCAATTACTTTTGGTCCCTTTAAAAAGAGGAAGCTAAATATTAAAAAACTGTAATTCCTGAACCCTTATTCCAATTAGGATGTGAATACCCTCAAAGTAAAGCTGAGAGTATGAACTTTAAGCCCACATTGAATTTATAACTGTTTCTTGACTGTCTTTTAGTAAGTGCCAAAATTTGATTCACTGTCCAAATATTTGTGGACCTAACTGTAAAGAGATTCCTCTGCTAGAATTAAATTTTGCTTGTAGCTCATACATGACTTCTACATTATTTTCTGTCCCCACCATTTTATTTGCTCTTTTTTCCTCAACTATCTACGTCATCAATTTCCAAGTCAAATCAATCAAATATAAAGCAAACATATATCACATTTGTGTGAGTGTTTCCATCCAAGAGAAATGGACTGATTTTATTATCAGGTGTCATCTTAATGACATCGTACATGCTTTAGTGTTTTGCTCATCCTTATTTTTTTTTTACTGAAGCAGGTACAATGCATTAGATAAAATTGAAATAAACTAATAGAACTCTAAAATACAAAGCCTGTCTTCAGTGTATCATCTCATTTATGCGGATCCTTTCAAAAGTTGGCTGCAAAGTTTCAATCCAGCAAAGGGTAACATCTGCAGAAGTTGGTGTATTCTGCTTGCAATTGCACGGGTCCAAAACTTCACACTCCAAAAACATACTGATTTTATAATTTAAATTGAAATAGCGAATTACATGTTGCAAAACATTTTATATATGAATGATATATAGATAAGTTACTTTGGTAGCCACAAGAAGTCAGTTGGGAAGATTTTAGGAATAGAGGAAAGGGTCAGTAAAAAAATCCATAACCTTCAGAGAGCCGTATGAAGTGAAGTGTACTGATGACCCACAAGAGGCTGTATAAAGATTGAAAAAGGACAAGTTTCCCGCCAAAAATACCAGTTATTAAAGGGGGAAATGTCCTACACCTCTATTGAGGTCTGATATTAACTATTACAGTTGAACATGACTGTTAAGGCATAACTAAGTGGATATTAATTATTAACGCTATCTGTGTCTTATACTATATACTAACTGAGACAAAACGTGTATCAATAAAAGATATTTATTACACACAAGTCTACAGTTAATATACTACTAATTACTACACTAACACAGTACATGATAATAACAATAGCACACAGTACTAATATACGAATAATTCCCAATTACCTAATTATACTTCCCACTCACTTGAACTAAAAACATACATACATTAATACTTATATCCCACCCGCCTATCACTACACTAACCCTATGGTGAAAAAGGGGTTACAAGCAGTGATCAGTAGATACTCAGCCAGATATAGCATGTGGCTAGCTCTGGGATTTTTAAGCCCACTACACAAGAGGAAGTGTCCAGTTTCATGTGACAGGAAATGATGTAGTATTCCCTGCTCACTGACTAAGGTTCTTTGTTAGCAAAACCTGTTTTAGCACATGGCTTTATATTCTATTGAATCATCACCCAGCAACAAACATGCTGTGACTGTGTCTGATGGAGAGAGAGGGTCTTCTGACAAACATACATATATCTATCAGAAATCCTTGGCGCTCTATGTTTGGGACACCAGTGGGGGTATTATTCATGGGAAATACTTGTGGGGGTATTATATAGGTATATATATATATACACTGCTCAAAAAAATAAAGGGAACACTTAAACAACAGAATATAACTTCAAGTAAATCAAACTTCTGTGAAATTAAACTGTCCACTTAGGAAGCAACACTGACAATCAATTTCACATGCTGTTGTGCAAATGAAATAGACAATAGATGGAAATTATTGGCAATCATCAAGACACACTCAATAAAGGAGTGGTTCTGCAGGTGGGGACCACAGACTACATCTCAGTATCAATGCTTTCTAGCTGATGTTTTGGTCACTTTTGAATGTTAGTTGTGCTTTCACACTCGTTGTAGCAGGAGACGTACTCTACAACACACAGAAGTTGCTCAGGTAGTGCAGCTCATCCAGGATGGCACATCAATGCCAGCTATGGCAAGAAGGTTTGCTGTGTCTGTCAGCGTAGTGTCCAGAGGCTGGAGGCGCTACCAGGAGACAGGCCAGTACACCAGGAGACGTGGAGGGGGCCGTAGGAGGGCAACAACCCAGCAGCTGGACCGCTACCTCTGTCTTTGTGCAAGGAGGAACAGGAGGAGCACTGCCAGAGCCCTGAAAAATGACCTCCAGCAGGCCACAAATGTGCATGTGTCCGACAAGGGGTCAATGTATTTAATTAAAAAAAGACCTTTATTGTGACAATTTGGGTACATGGCGGCTAAGAAAAAACAGCGCACACACACATATAGTGATACCATGTTGTAATAAGAAAATAAAATTTAAATATTGTTAAATTTCAGAGACACCAGGGCTAAACAGCAGTAACTACAACTGTGCTGATGAATGTCAATGGTATATCCTAGGTCACACTGTAAAGGATACAATCCTAGACAATTAAACTCAATATAAGCGTCCACAGGATAATGGCCTTCAGTATATACACATATCAAGGGATATTTATGTCCAGATTAATTAATTCCCAAATGATATCAGTGGTAATTGGTAGGTTATACTACATGTCCACCATACATATGTTATATTCAGATCATTCATACCTGGTATATAGTAAATGCATGTGTTGCTGTAGCTCTGGGCTCAATGGTCCTACTCCTAGTGTGGCGCTCACCCCAACGCGCATTTCGGTGCGTTCTTCATCAGTATATATTGGTTGTTGTTTGTTTTCCGATTGGTCTACCAATTTAGTTAGCAGATATACATTTCTGTACCATGTGGATTAATTGGGCCACTAAGAAGAATATATATAAATACAAATGTATATTACCTGCTTGTCCTCTGCAATTTTTTTCTAATTTTTTTCCAATTTTTTTCTTATAAATGTGCATGTGTCTGCACAAACGGTTAGAAACCGACTCCATGAGGGTGGTATGAGGGCCGCACAGCCCTCCATGTCCTCGCCAGAGGCAGCCTAACTGCCATTACGTACCGAGATGAGATCCTCAGACCCCTTGTGAGACAATATGCTGGTGCGGTTGGCCCTGGGTTCCTCCTAATGCAGGACAATGCCAGACCTCATGTGGCTGGAGTGTATTAGCAGTTCTTGCAAGATGAAAGCATTGACGCTATGGACTGGCCAGCCCATTCCCCAGACCTGAATCCGATTGAGGGACATGTCTTGCTCCATCCACCAACCACACCACAGACTGTCCAGGAGTTGGCGGATGCTTTAGTCCAGGTCTGGAAGGAGATCCCACAGGAGACCATCCGCATCCTCAATAGGAGCATGCCCAGGCATTGTAGGGAGGTCATACAGGAACATGGAGGCCACACACAATACTGAGCCTCATTTTGACTTGTTTTAAGGACATTACATCAAAGTTGGATCAGCCAGTAGTGTGCTTTTCCACTTTCATTTTGGGGGTGACTCCAAATCCAGGCCTCCATTGGTTAATAAATTTGATTTCCATTGATGATTTTTGTGTGATTTTGCTGTCAGCATATTCAACTTTGTACATAACATAGTATTCAATGAGAATATTTAATTCATTCAGATCTAGGATGTGTTATTTGAGTGTTCCCTTTATTTTTTTGAGCAGTGTATATATATATATATATATATATATATATATATATATATATATATATTTGCATACATGGGCTAACATGTAATATCTACCATATTTTTCAGACCATAATACACACTTTTTTTCCCCAAAAAATGGAGCAAAATGAGGGGAACGTCTTATGGTCCGAACATAGCTTACCGAATAGTTGTGGTGGTGGTGGAGCGGATCGCAGGGCCCTCCGTTCCCTCCCTCCTTCAGGAACCCGGAGATGGCAGCAACAGCATAAGAAGAGCTGAGATGCTGCAGGGCAGGTGTCTGGCTGTTTGTGGTGAGGCAGAGCGGCGTGTGCTTCTTTTTGGTGGCCGCTGCCATCTTCCTAAAGCCGTGATCTACAGGAAAATGGCCGCCCGAGCTGGAGCATGAGCAGACATTTTTCTGTAGATCACAGCTTCAGGAAGATGGCCACGGCCACCGGAAAGCAGTGCACGCCGCTCTGCCAAGCCACTCACAGCCAGACACGGGCCCCAGGGCTGGTTTTAGGCAAAGGGACTTTGGGTAAAAGTTAAATGTGTGGCCTCAAATGCTTACATATTGCACCATCACACTGAAATTTAGGTTGCATTTACACAAGCTGATTTCAGACCTAGAAAATAAGCATTACCCAGGCTAACAAACAATGATGGTGACAGAACAATATCTTATAGATCATTATGCCCCTATACAGCATCATGTTATCAGCAGGCAATTTCATCCTCTTGATGTGCAAAGCTGGTAGATACATACTCCAAAAGACTTGCAACAGAAATTGCAGCAAAAGGTGGTCCTACAAAATATTGATTCAGGGGGCGGAATACAAATTCACGTCACATCACAACTTTCAGATTTATATTTTTAAAATGAATAGAAAAGCATGCCTTACACTTCACAAACACTGATTACTTTGTGTTGGTGTATCAAATAAAATTCCAATAAAATACATTTAATTTTGGGGGTATAACATGATAGAAAAATGGAAAAGTTCACAGGGTATGAATACTTATTCAAAGCACTGTACAAAGGACACACACATGTATACACAAAGCACATGCACATGTATACACAGATCACATACTGTACACTTGTATACACTGAGCACATACATAAAAACATATACTGTATATACGGAGCACATAAACACACTAAAGAGGACTTACGAGCCTGTCTACTTCTGATTTGTTCTTATAGACCCATGCAAAGTACAAGATCTTTGTTCACATGATGGCATCATGACTGTCATGTCACCAAAAGTGTTGCTGGACTTTTCACATCACAAACTGCAATGATAATGCATAAGGGGTACTAGCCGTGCAGTTCCAGCTTGCAATCACTAAGGGCTCTTTTATCAATGGGAGACCTGCTGGGCGATTGCCCTGTCTCCCCTAACACTGGCTTTGGCTGAGAGGGCAATTTTTTGTATTTGCTTTACAGTTAACATGTTATCTTTTATTTTATTTTTTTTTTCTGAGCTGGAAAATCCCTCTATCAGGATAAACCCACCTTTATTATGGTAAGCATAGGGATTCTTGCTATTATACAACAAGTCCATTAACATTAACCCCTCACTGGCCCAGAGCGTATTAGTACGCCCCAGGCCAGCACCCCCGGTTCAGTGACGGCTCCGGCGCTGAGCCCGCATTGAACCGGGCACATGTCAGCTGATTATTACAGCCGCAACCGCAACAGCCGCAGGTGGAATCGCAATCCACCCGAGGCTGTTAACATGTTAAATGCCGCTGTCAATCTCTGACAGCGGCATTTCACATCACCGCGCCGGAAGCGCGGCATTAGCCCCGCCCATCTGTGACCCCGTCACATGATCGCGGGTCACCGATGGGTTGACATGACAACCCTGGGTCTGCAGCAGACACCAGTGGTTGTCATGTAAAGATTACTATGAGCGCCACCTAGTGGTCGGCGCTCATAGTACAGGAGCATTTCTGCTACATACAGGTGATCTGCTGATAGAAGCAAGCAAAAAGTTAAAAAAAAATGTTTTTAAAAATATAAAAAAAATTAAAAAAATATAAAAGTTTAAATCACCCCCTTTTGCCCCATTCAAAATAAAATAATAAAAATAAATCCCACATACACATATTTGGTATCGCCGCATTCAGAATCGCCCGATCTATCAATATAAAAAAAGAATTACTCCGAGTGGTAAACGGCGTAATGAGAAAAAAATTCTAGACGCCAAAATTACATTTTTTTGGTCGCCGCAACATTGCAATAAAATGCAATAACGGGCGATCAAAACATCGGATCTACCCCAAAATGGTATTACTAAAAACATCAGCTTGGCACACAAAAAATAAATCCTCACCCGGCGCCAGATCCCGAAGAATGGAGACGCTACGGGTCTCGGAAAATGGCGCCATTTTTAAAAAAAAAATTTTTAGCAAATTTTTGGATTTTTTTTCACCACTTAAATAAAAAAGAACCTATACATGTTTGGTGTCTACGAACTCGTAATGACCTGGAGAATAATAATGGCAGGTTAGTTTTAGCATTCAGTGAATGTGGTAAAAAAAATAAAAAAAGAACATCCGTGGTATTGCACTTTTTTTGCAATTTCACTGCTCTTGGAATTTTTTTCCCGTTTTCCAGTACATGATATGGTAAAACTAGTAATGGCGTTTAAAAGTACAACTCTTCTCGCAAAAAATAAGCCCTCACACGGCCATATTGACCAAAAAGTAAAAACGCTATGGCTCTGTTAACAAGGACAGCAAAAAACAAAAATGCAAAAACGGAAAATCCCAAGGTCGCGAAGGGGTTAAATTCACTACCATTGCTTTTTTCACTAAGCTTCGGTGTATTACTATTTAAACACATCAATAGCTAGACACAGGAGCATATTTTTATTATTATAAGACAACCCTTTTCACCCCTTCCCCCTCCATGACATATATGCATGATGCAGATGGTACATAGGTGTATTAAGGAGGCTCAGGATCTGAGCCTGCTTTACACAGTTCATACTGTTAAAAAGACATAGTTTCATCAAATTCAGCCTTCCTAGTCCATCAAGTTCAGTTTTCAACCAGCATCTGCCTCTAACAGGAATGATCAAAGCTAGCTCCAATTGCTGTTTAAAACTTCTGAAAGTGGCATTTAGGTGGCGGAAATCCTGCTGGTATATCTGCTACAAAGCTCATATTGCCCCTTCACCACATGATTGCATACTGCCAATGAGTTGCGATGGTAGCCAAGGGCCTGCCCCCTCGCTGCCATCTTGGTTTTCCTATGAAGCTCAGGCTATATAGTAGACCATGGTTTTTACTGTAATAATAAAGTATTGTTGCACTGTATGTAGTATAAGTGTTTGAATATAACCCATAAGGTAAATGCTATACAGTCCTGCTCATCGTTATTGGCACCCATGAAGTGTAAGTACATACAGTAATGTGGAAGATCTCCTGAAAAAAATGAATCAAGTGAAACAGCTTTTTTGTATAGAGCACTTGTGTTAAATACAAAAGAGCAAATGATAAACAATAATTTAAAACCAAAAACAATGGGAGGGAAAAATAGAAAAACCCAAAGCTTGCTGTGACACTGGTATTGGCACCCTTTACATTAATTTAGTATGGAAACACATTTTGACTCGGCTGCGGTAAATCACAAAAGAGATTCTCCTGTGGTTCATTGTCGGCGCCAAATTGACATGAATGATGACTTCACTGTTTTAAAAAGTCACAATGGTGAAGACACAGGAGCTGTCTGACATCAGAACTGCTATTATTATCAAACACAAAACTTCCAAAGAGTATAAAGCCATCTGCAAAGACCTTGGTATCCCAGTTTCAACAGTTTGCAATGCTATTAAGAAGTTTGCCAAGCATGGGACCATTAAGAACCTCTCTGGACGTGGGAGAAAGAGGAAAATTGACAAGAGATGTCTTCAAAGGTTGGTGCAAATGATGGAAAAAATACCACGTCAAACATCCAAAGACCTGAAGGCCAACCTGGAATAGTCTGGTATCATGGTTTCAACAAGTACCATACGCCGCACACTACACCAAGTGAAGGCCAAGGAAGAAACCATTGCTGAAGAAAAGACATAAAAAGTAACGACTGATCTTTGCCAAAGAGTACCTTGACAAACCACAATCCTTCTGGGAAAATGTTCTATGGACGGATGAAAGAAAAATAGAGCTTTTTGGCAATGCAAGGCAACAGTTTGTTTACAGAAGGCGCAATAAAGCTTCTAAGGAAAAGATCACCTTACCAACAGGTAAGCATGGTGGAGGATTCATAATGCTGTGGGGTTGCTTTGCTGCTTCTGGTACTGGAGGCATTCACCATATCACAGGAATCATGAAATCAGAGAATTATCAAGAGATTTTAGAGCAAAATGTTCTGCCCAGTGTTAGAAAACTTGGTTTGAGTTGAAGATCATGGACCCTCCAGCAAGACAATGACCCAAAGCACACATCCAAAAGTACACAGGAATGGTTGAGAAAGAAAAAATGGAGTGTTTTAAATGGCCAGCAATGAGTCCTGATCTCAATCCCATTGAAAATCTTTGAAGTGAGCTGAAATCTGCGATTGGGAAAAAGAACTATGAAAACATTCAAGAGCTTGAACAAACTGCAAAGGAAGAATGGGAGAACATTCCAGTTAAGAGGTGAAAGAAGCTTATAGATGGCTACAAGAAATGTTTGGAGGCTGTCAGCAATGCCAAAGGGTGTACAACAAAGTATTAATTAGGGGTGCCTTTATTGCTGCACATGCTGTTTATTCTGTTTCTTCTTTGAAATTGCAACATGGATGTTGAAAAACAATGTTTTATTGTTGTACTACTTTGGACCACTAATTAAAAAATCCTGAGGATATAACTTTGGTACATTTCCATTTATTTCTGAAGTTATTGTACAGTCCATTAAATAAATGAAGGGGTACCAATAATGGTGAACAGCACTATAAGTAAAAAAAATGTTTTATAAACTTATATCAAGAGGTACATTCCAGAATGGAGCAGGGTAAGGCTCTGGAAGTTGTCTATCTGTACTTTTCAAAAACATTAAATATGATGCTACATAAAAAGTTTGTAAATAAAATAAGAACAATGGGAAGGGGAAAACATGTTCAATTGGGTTAATAACTAGCTACTTAATAGGAAAGACGAGGTTACAACAGATAACAGTGGGTTACCATACGGGTCAGCATAGGGCTGTCTTCTATTTTATGTATTTATTAATGAACTTTTAGAGAGCATGAAGAGTAAAATTTCAATACTTTAAGATGATACTAAACTCTGCAAGCAAATCAGCAAAGAAGAGGAGGATAATGTAATATATTTATGTAAGCTGGAAGCTAAGAAATGGTAATTGAAGTCATTATACCTCAACCAAGAAAAAGTGTTCCAAACATTTCATGTACTAGAGCATTTTACCAGTAAAAACAACACCTTGCCATGAAAGAAATATGCCCTCATGTGTCACATTTTTAATTCTTTTACAAAGCTTAGAATTTTTTTAAAGCCCTCAAAATAATAAAAAAAAAATAGTTATGCTTAAAACTACAGGTTCAGTATTGCTAAAATCCACCTAGAGAATCATTTGGCCAGGTCATTTTACACATTGAAAAAATGCATCAGCCATGGAAGGCTCATATGACCTCATGTACGACCATGCAGACATCCCCATAAAACCTTGCAGCTATCACATCACATGGTAAAACACATCCAATCAACAGGGACTTATCACAGCATGTGTAACAGCCAAGGCAGGGAATGTCACATTCAGTTTAACGTGATTGAGGATTGTGAGTGAACATCAAAGTTTACAGCTCAGAAATAAAGACGGGAAGAAAAAGCTCTAAAACATTGGATGAATACTGCATACAGTAATGTGGTGTAAAACTGCAACAGTGAACAAGATAAGTGTAGATTTTGCAATAATACATAGATTCAATTGAGAGAGGAGAGGTCCATGCAGCAGTGCCGGTCTGTGTGACTGATCAGTAATATGGTGTAACCAGCATTTGTCCTACTGTATTTCAATTACAATTACAAATTTCTATTTATTCTTAAGTGGAACCTGTAATGTTGAAAATGGTAAATGATGTGCAGTTATAGAGCAGGAAGAGCTGATCAGATTAATGAATGTTTTAACCAAATGCGTCCATTGGTCATTCCAATCAGTGATTAACTGTCTTTCCTGTATGACTGTGCATGCAGAGATAGCAGTCAATCAGTGAGTAAGACTACTCACTGTACCAATATACATACAAGCCACCAGGTAAATTACAAGTTATACTGAATCTTTTCCGACAGACCTGTTCTGCTCAGCTTCTCCTTCCCTATACCATACTATCTACACATTGGACTACGTAGATACCGTGTGCACAATTATTAGGCACGTGAGTATTTTGACAATATCATAATATTTATGCAGATATCCCAATAACATGAATGCTTATTGAATGAAGCAGATCAAGTGATTTGTATTTGTGTAAGGGAGGGTGCGGCCATAGAATATCAACGCACTTTATCAAAGTGTGTGTAATTATTAGGCAGTTTGTTTTCCTCATGACAAATTGCCAAAAAAAAAGATTTAGTTGACTCTGAAGTCAAAAAAGTGTTAAAAGGCCTACAGAGGGATGTAGCACTCTTGAAGCGACCAGGAACCCATTTTACTCCAGTGTTGTCATATTCCAGAATGGCAACCTCCCTGTGGTGCCCAGAAGTACAAGGTGTTCAGTGCTCAGAGACATGGCCAAGGTAATGAAGATGAGCTAGTTGGACCTTTTGGGTTGAAAGTGTACTCAAAATCAACTCCCAAACCTACTTCCAGTTTTTAGAAGAAACAATCTTCGAACAGCAGTACAAGAAAAAGTCTGTACCTTTCGAGAAAACTATGATTTTATCCACTACATTGCTCCATCAAAAAACTCCACTGCTTGGCTGCAAGTAAAGTCTAAACCCTTTTGAGAACTTTTGGGCCCTTCTTAAATGTTAGATTTATTGAGAATGAGAACAGTCACCTCTCTGAATAGTGTATGGGAGGCTGTGTTTGGTGCTACCCAAAAAGTTGATCATCAACAGATTAAGTAACTGACAAACTTCATGGATGGAAGGCTTATGACTGTTATTGATAAGAAGGGAGGCTATATTGGTCACTGATATTGTTTTTTTTGAAATGTCAGAATTTTGTTTTGTATAATTTGAGTTGTTTGGCTATTATTCTTACTTTAACAGATTAAAATAAGCAATTGAGATTGGAAAATGTATGATTTTTATTTAGCTTCATAATAATTCTGCACATTAGCAATTGTCCAACAATTCTAGCCACAAATACAGTTATATGAAAAAGTTTGGGCACCCCTATTAATCTTAAGCTAAATGTTTTATAAAAATTGGTGTTTTTACATCAGCTATTTCAGTTTGATATATGTAATAACTGTTGGACACAGTAATGTTTCTGTCTTGAAATGAGGTTTATTGTACTAAGAGAAAATGTGCAATCTGCATTCAAACAAAATTTGACAGGTGCATAAGTATGGGCACCCTTATCATTTTCTTGTTTTAAATACTCCTACCTACTTTTTACTCACTTACTAAAGCACTTTTTTTGGTTTTGTAACCTCATTGAGCTTTGAACTTCATAGCCAGGTGTATGCAATCATGAGAAAAGCTACTTAAAGTGGCCACTTGCAAGTTGTTCTCCTGTTTGAATCTCCTCTGAAGAGCCAATCATGGGCTCCTCAAAAGAACTGTCAAATGATCTGAAAACAAAGATTATTCAACATAGTTGTTCAGGGGAAGGATACAAAAAGCTGTCTCAGAGATTTAACCTGTCAGTTTCCACTGTGAGGAACATAGTAAGGAAATGGAAGAACACAGGGACAGTTCTTGTTAAGGCCAGAAGTGGCAGGCCAAGAAAAACATCAGAAAGGCACAGAAGAAGAAAGGTGAGATCAGTCAAGGACAATCCTCAGACCACCTCCAGAGAGCTGCAGCATCAACTTGCTGCAGATGGTGTCACTGTGCATCGGTCAACTATACAACGCACTTTGCACAAGGAGAAGCTGTATGGGAGAGTGATGCGAAAGAAGCAGCTTCTGCAAGCACGCCACAAACAGAGTCGGCTGAGGTATGCAAAAGCACATTTGGAGAAGCCAATTTCTTTTTGGAAGAAGGTCCTGTGGACTGATGAAACCAAGATTGAGTTGTTTGGTCATAGAAAAAGGCATTATGCATGGCGGCAAAAAAACACAGCATTCCAAGAAAAACACTTGCTACCCACAGTAAAATTTGGTGGAGGTTCCATCATGCTTTGGGGCTGCGTGGCCAATGCCGGCACCGGGAATCTTGTTAAAGTTGAGGGACGCATGGATTCCACTCAGTATCAGCAGATCTTGACAATAATGTTCAAGAATCAGTGACAAATTTGAAGTTACGCAGGGGATGGATCTTTCAGCAAGACAATGATCCAAAACACTGCTCCAAATCTACTCAGACATTCATGCAGGGGAACAATTACGATGTTCTGGAATGGCCATCCCAGTCCCCAGACCTGAATATCATTGAACATCTGTGGGATCATTTGAAGAGGGCTGTCCATGCTCGGCGACCATCAAACTTAACTGAACTGGAATTGTTTTGTAAAGAGGAATGGTCAAAAATACCTTCATCCAGGATCCAGGAACTCATTAAAAGCTACAGGAAGCGACTAGAGGCTGTTATTTTTGCAAAAGGAGGATCTACTAAATATTAATGTCACTTTTCTGGTGAGGTGCCCATACTTATGCACCTCTCAAATTTTGTTTGAATGCAGATTGCACATTTTCTGCTAGTACAATAAACCTCATTTCAAGGCAGAAACATTACTGTGTCCAACAGTTATTACATATATCAAACTGAAATAGCTGTTGCAAAAACACCAATTTTTATAAAACATTAAGCTTAAGATTAATAGGGTTGCCCAAATTTTTTCTTATAACTGTATATTTTCCTAAGGAAGAAAACAACTCACTTTCACTTTCTTAAATATTCAGGTTTAAGGTTTATTAACCTTGTGGATTGACCAACAGTACTCTAGTTGTTCAAAAATAAAATGAATCACCACAAATACAAATTACCTAATAATTGTACACACAGTGTACAATATGACAGGTTTCCTATTATGCACTAGACAGTAGAAAGCCAGCACAATATTTTTTACAGAAAAAAAATCTAACATCACTGTCGGTCACCAGTGACTGTACTAAGATTTCCTTTTTTGAAGAAGAGAATAATTGCTTGTGAAAAATACAAAAGAATATTACCCCAAATTCAGACATTTAACTGAAACTGTTTACTTCATAAACAGTGAAATGTTTTTTCTTTTGCATATCTGTTTCACTAGTCAATGAGAAATTTATGGTACCTAACTTATCTTAGTCACAGCAGGATGATGTTGCCTCTGACAAGACATCATCAATTTGAATCAGTGTTTGCACAGGATGGCTTGCTTGATAACAAATAAATAAGAGCGATAATTTTTGGACTGTTTTTTAAAAAGATGAAGTTCCCAATTAATCATTGCATTAGTTTCCTTTTTTTTGTCTAGTTTCTCATGTTTCGAAGTTGCATCTTAATTCTTCATTGAATTTGTACCTTTGTTAAAGTCTATTTTATATTGTTGCCTGTTTTTTTTAATTATTTACATAATTGTAGGTGGCGTTTGAGGTTTCTACATTTTTAAAAAGTTTCTACTTTTTTTGTGAGAATGTACTTTAGTCACTGCCTGAAATATTTGGCAACTTTTGCAACATTTTAGAGAAAAATACAACTCTTACAATTAAAAGTTGCAAAAAGATTAATGACCGAAATAAAGAGCAATTTTCATTTTACACAAAAATCATTAACTGCATGTAAAATTTTAAATTATGGTGTAGAATACAACGAAGAATATCAGAAGACAAAGAAAGAAAATTGACTCTAAAAAAACAGGTTACTATCAGTTTCAGTGGTGAGGTCAGTTTCACATTACTAATGATGTGTTTGTGTTAAACAGTTTGAAATGGGTTTGATATAGTCCTAGGAGATCTCAGAGTGTTATACCTTCCAGGCATTGGGAGGCTTTGCAGTATTGAGATTTGCAGCAAATTAATTAGATACTAATCAAATTTTTGAGAAAAATTAGTTTGATCCGCAAAGTTGAATTTCAATAGATTGGATCATCTCTAGTTAACAATGAATATGAATGCACTTAGCTAAAAATGCTTCTACTAGTTATGGCTGCAGCAGACAGAATTTTACTCTGTGGCTGTGTGACAGGAAAGAGGTAAAATTCAATCTATTCTGTCTGATATTGTGTTGTAACATTCTAGAAGCTGACACTTTTCTGGTAACAGTGAATGCTGACAAAGTGACAGTTTGCAGTTAAGGAGAGTAAAGGAAAGAATATTAAATATCAGCAGCAAATCTTAAATATCAGCAGCAAAGCACAATATATATATAAATATATGTATATCTATCTATCTATCTATATATATATACAGTACAGACCAAAAGTTTGGACACACCTTCTCATTTAAAGACTTTTCTGTATTTTCATGACTATGAAAATTGTACATTCACACTGAAAACATCAAAACTATGAATTAACACATGTGGAATTATATAGTTAACAAAAAAGTGTGAAACAACTGAAAATATGTCTTATATTCTAGGTTCTTCAAAGTAGCCACCTTTTGCTTTGATGACTGCTTTGCACACTCTTGGCATTCTCTTGATGAGCTTCAAGAGGTAGTCACTGGAAATGGTCTTCCAACAATCTTGAAGGAGTTCCCAGAGATGCTTAGCACTTGTTGGCCCTTTTGACTTCACTCTGCGGTCCAGCTCACCCCAAACCATCTTGATTGGGTTCAGGTCTGGTGACTGTGGAGGCCAGGTCATCTGGCGTAGCACCCCATCGCTCTGCTTCTTGGTCAAATAGCCCTTACACAGCCTGGAGGTGTGTTTGGGGTCATTGTCCTGTTGAAAAATAAATGATGGTCCAACTAAACGCAAACCGGATGGAATAGCATGCCGCTGCAAGATGCTGTGGTAGCCATGCTGATTCAGTATGCCTTAAATTTTGAATAAATCCCCAACAGTGTCACCAGCAAAGCACCCCCACACCATCACACCTGCTCCTCCATGCTTCACGGTGGGAACCAGGCATGTAGAGTCCATCCATTCACCTTTTTTGCGTCGCACAAAGACACGGTGGTTGGAACCAAAGATCTCAAATTTGGACTTATCAGACCAAAGCACAGATTTCCACTGGTCTAATGTCCATTCCTTGTGTTCTTTAGCCCAAACAAGTCTCTTCTGCTTCTTGCCTGTCCTTAGCAGTCATTTCCTAGCAGCTATTTTACCATGAAGGCCTGCTGCACAAAGTCTCCTCTTAACAGTTGTTGTAGAGATGTGTCTGCTGCTAGAACTCTGTGTGGCATTGACCTGGTCTCTAATCTGAGCTGCTGTTAACCTGCGATTTCTGAGGCTGGTGACTCGGATAAACTTATCCTCAGAAGCAGAGGTGATTCTTGGTCTTCCTTTCCTGGGGCGGTCCTCATGTGAGCCAGTTTCTTTGTAGCACTTGATGTTTTTTGCAACTGCACTTGGGGACACTTTCAAAGTTTTCCCAATTTTTCGCACTGACTGACCTTCATTTCTTAAAGTAATGATGGCCACTCGTTTTTCTTTACTTAGAATTTGTATTATGGCAAGAAAAAAGCAGCTAACAGTCTATTCAGTAGGACTATCAGCTGTGTAGCCACCTGACTTCTGCACAACACAACTGATGGTCCCAACCCCATTTATAAGGCAAGAAATCCCGCTTATTAAACCTGACAGGGCACCCCTGTGAAGTGAAAACCATTTCCAATGACTACCTCTTGAAGCTCATCTAGATAATGCCAAGAGTGTGCAAAGCAGTCATCAAAGCAAAAGGTGGCTACTTTGAAGAACCTAGAATATAAGACATATTTTCAGTTGTTTCACACCTTTTTGTTAAGTATATAATTCCACATGTGTTAATTCATAGTTTTGATGCCTTCAGTGTGAATGTACAATTTTCATAGTCATGAAAATACAGAAAAATCTTTAAATGAGAAGGTGTGTCCAAACTTTTGGCCTGTACTGTATATATATATATATATATATATCTACACATATATATATATATACATATATAGTACAGACCAAAAGTTTGGACACACCTTCTCATTTAAAAATTTTTCTGTATTTTCATGACTATGAAAATTGTACATTTACACTAAAGGCATCAAAACTATGAATTAACACATGTGGAATTATATACTTAACAAAAAAGTGTGAAACAACTGAAAATATGTCTGATATTCTAGGTTCTTCAAAGTAGCAACTTTTTGCTTTGATGACCTCTTTGCACACTCTTGGCATTCTCTTGATGAGCTTCAAGTGGTAGTCACCGGAAATGGTTTTCACTTCACAGGTGGGCCCTGTCAGGTTTAATAAGTGGGATTTCTTGCCGTATAAATGGGGTTGGGACCATCAGTTGTGCTGTGCAGAAGTCAGGTGGATACACAGCTGATAGTCCTTCTGAATAGACTGTTAGAATTTGTATTATGGCAAGAAAAAAGCAGCTAAGTAAAGAATAACGAGTGGCCATCATTACTTTAAGAAATGAAGGTCAGTCAGTGCGAAAAATTGGGAAAACTTTGAAAGTGTCCCCAAGTGCAGTTGCAAAAACCATCAAGTGCTACAATGAAACTGGCTCACATGAGGACCGCCCCAGGAAAGGAAGACCAAGAGTCACCTCTGCTTCTGAGGATTTATCCGAATCACCAGCCTCATAAATCGCAGGTTAACAGCAGCTCAGATTAGAGACCAGGTCAATACCACACAGAGTTCTAGCAGCAGACACATCTCTTCAACAACTGTTAAGAGGAGACTTTGTGCAGCAGGCCTTCATGGTAAAATAGCTGCTAGGAAACCACTGCTAAGGACAGGCAACAAGCAGAAGAGACTTGTTTGGGCTAAAGAACACAAGGAATGGACATTAGACCAGTTGAAATCTGTGCTTTGATCTGATGAGTCCAAATTTCAGATCTTTGGTTCCAACCACCGTGTCTTTGTGCGACGCAGAAAAGGTGAACGGATGGACTCTACATGCCTGGTTCCCACCGTGAAGCATGGAGGAGGAGGTGTGATGGTGTGGGGGTGCTTTGCTGGTGACACTGTTGGGGATTTATTCAAAATTGAAGGCATACTGAACCAGCATGCCTACCACAGCATCTTGCAGCGGCATGCTATTCCATCCGGTTTGCGTTTATTTGGACCATCATTTATTTTTCAACAGGACAATGACCCCAAACACACCTCCAGGCTGTGTAAGGGCTATTTGACCAAGAGGGAGAGTGATGGGGTGCTACGCCAGATGACCTGGCCTCCACAGTCACCAGACCTGAACCCAATAGAGATGGTTTGGGGTGAGCTGGACCGCAGAGTGAAGGCAAAAGGGCCAGCAAGTGATAAGCATCTCTGGGAACTCCTTCAAGATTGTTGGAAGACCATTTCCGGTGACTACCACTTGAAGCTCATCAAGAGAATGCCAAGAGTGTGCAAAGCAGTCATCAAAGCAAAAGGTGGCTACTTTGAATAACCTAGAATATAAGACATATTTTCAGTTGTTTCACACTCTTTTGTTAAGTATATAATTCCACATGTGTTAATTCATAGTTTTCATAGAATCATAGAATGGTAGAGTTGGAAGGGACCTCCTGGGTCATCTGGTCCAACCCCCTGCTCAAAGCAGGATTCACTAAATCATCTCAGACAGATGTCTGTCCAGCCTCTGTTTGAAGACGTCCATTGAAGGGGAACTCACCACCTCTCGTGGCAGCCTGTTCCACTCATTAATCACCCTAACTGTCAAAAAGTTTTTTCTAATATCTAATCTGTGTCTCCTCCCATTTAGTTTCATCCCATTGCTTCTAGTCTTTCCTTGTGCAAATGAGAATAAAGATGATCCTTCTACAATGTGACAGCCCTTGACATATTTGTAGACAGCTATTAAGTCTCCTCTCAGTATTCTTTTTTGTAAGCTAAACATTCCCAAATCCTGCAACCGTTCCTCATAGGACATGGTTTGCAGACCAGTCACCATTCTGGTCGCTCTTCTCTGAACTTGCTCCAGTTTGTCTATGTCTTTTTTAAAATGTGGTGCCCAAAATTGTACACAGTATTCCAGATGAGGTCTGACCAAAGAGGAGTAAAGACCGATAATGACTTCACGTGATCTAGACTGTATGCTTCTGTTAATACATCCCAGAATTGTATTTGCCTTTTTTGCTGCTGCATCACACTGTTGACTCATGTTCAGTCTATGATCTATTAGTATACCTAAGTCTTTTTCACATGTACTGTTGCTTAGCTCTATTCCTCCCATTCTGTATATGCTTTTTTCATTTTTATTGCCCAGATGTAGTACTTTGCATTTTTCCCTGTTAAAAACCATTCTGTTGGTTGCTGCCCACTGCTCCAGTTTATTTAGGTCTTTTTGAATCCTCTCTCTCTCTTCTCTAGTATTAGCTATCCCTCCTAGCTTTGTGTCATCAGCAAATTTAATCAGTTTACCCTCAATTCCTTCATCTAAATCATTGATAAAGATGTTGAACAATACAGGTCCCAGGACGGAGCCCTGTGGTACCCCACTTGAGACATTCATCCAGCTGGATGTGAAGCCATTTACAACCACCCTTTGAGTCCGATCACTAAGCCAGTTATGAATCCACCTAACAGTTGCCTGGTCCATTGCATACTTGGTCATTTTTTCAATAAGGATGGTGTGAGATACTTTGTCAAATGCTTTGCTGAAGTCAAGATATACTATATCTACAGCATTTCCCTGATCCACCCAGTCAGTGATTCTGTCATAGAAGGAAATTAAGTTAGTCTGACATGACTTGTTAGTTACAAACCCATGCTGACTCTGGTTAATCACTTCATTCTTATCCATGTACTTACATACATGTTGTTTAATAATTTGTTCAAAGATCTTTCCTGGTATAGAAGTCAGACTCACCGGCCTATAGTTCCCTGGGTCCACCTTCTTCCCCTTTTTGAAGATAGGAACAACATTTGCTCTTCTCCAGTCTTCTGGGACTTCTCCTGTTCTCCAAGAATTTTCAAAGATTATGGAGAGTGGTTCTAAAATTTCTTCTATGATCTCCTTCAGTACTCTGGGGTGTAATTCATCTGGACCTGGAGACTTGAACTCATTTATGTTATCTAAATATTCCCTCACAATCTTTCTGTTTACAGATAACTTGGATTCCTCTATTCCTCTAAAAGGACAGTGAAGATCAGTTGATGTTACATTTTCTTTCTGAGAGAAAACAGATGCAAAATAGGAATTAAAAAGTTCGGCCTTCTCAACATCCTCTCTTACCATTTCTCCATTTTCATCCTGTAAAAATCCTATAGCATCTTTGACTTTTCTTTTACTTTTGACATACCCCCAAAATCCTTTTTTATTGCTTTTGACATCTCTTGCAAGCCTTAATTCATTGTCAGCTTTAGCTAACCTGATACGTGCCCTACAGGATCTGCAGACTGCATTATAATCTTCTTTAGATATGCCTCCCTCTTTCCATTTAATAAACATTTCTTTCTTTCTTTTTAGCATGTGTTTAAGTTCTGTGTTCATCCATCCTGGTTTCCTTAAATGCTTCCCATTCTTCCTACTTTTCGGGATTGTTAACGATTGTGCTTTGAGAATCTCATTTTTAAAAATTTCCCATCCTTCCTGGACATTTTTGTCCTTAAGGACATCCAGCCATTGGATCCCTCCTATTCTCTTTCTGAGTCTCTTAAAATCTGCCTTTCTAAAATCTAACCTTGAAGTTTGAGTCTTCACATGTCTTCCTCCTCTAGTTATCCAAAATTCTATAATAGCATGATCGCTGCCTCCTAGCGTCCCAGCCACCTTTACCTCCTCAACCATTTCCTCCCTGTTTATAAGGATTAGATCCAAAGTAGCAGATCCCCTTGTTTTCTCCCCTACCTTTTGGAAGATAAAGTTGTCAGCAAGAGAGGATAAGAATTTGCTTGACCTGTTAGTTTTACTTGAGAGAGATTCCCAACAAATGTCTGGATAGTTGAAATCTCCCATGACCACTACGTCATATTTTTGGAGAACTTGGTCATTTGATACATAAAGAGTTCATCCATATCTTCAGCTTGCCCAGGTGGCCTGTAGTAAATGCCTACAATGGTGTCCTTTCCGTTGTTCTCTCCTTGTATTCTTACCCAAACAGTTTCCACAGAACTCCCAGTCTATGAAGCTTCAATCTCTGTGCAGATATACGCTTTTCTAACATACAATGCGACACCTCCTCCTCGTTTATCAAGTCTGTTTCTTGCAAATAAGTTGTATCCTTTTAGCCTTTTATTCCAATCATGTGTATCGTCCCACCAAGTTTCAGTGATTCCAATAACATCATATTCCTTTTCCTGCGTTAGTAGTTCCAATTCTCCTTGTTTGTTGCCCATGCTTTGTGCATTTGTATAAAAACATTTTAGTTTGTGATTGGTTTCTCTTCCTCCCATATTTTTATTATTTAAATTGTTTTGTCTTTGTTCTTCCTTTCCACTTCCAGTAGCAGAGATCTCAATAGTATTTGTCAGCTGTATGGCTTTTTCTGGCCTTTTGCTTCCCTTCCCACATTGTTCTAGTTTAAAGCTCTCCTGATGAGTGTAGCAAGGCGACTTCCAAATACATGTTTTCCAGTCTTCGTAAGGTGCACCCCATCTCTAGCAAGTAGTCCATCGTATAGGTAATTCACTCCGTGATCCAGAAATCCAAATCCTTGTTGACGGCACCATCGACGTAGCCAGTTGTTCACCTGTAGAATCTTATTCCACCTCATTGTTCCATGGCCATCCACTGGGATGATGGATGAGAAGACCACCTGCGCTCCCAATTCTTTCACTTTCTTGCCTAAGTCTTCAAAGTCACTGCAGATGGTTTCCAGGTCCTTTCTTGCGGTGTCATTTGTCCCCACATGTATTAGCAGGAATGGGTAGTGATCTGTAGGTCTGAAGAGTCTTGATATCCTGTCAGACACATCTTTAATTTTTGCTCCTGGAAGACAGCACATTTCTCTTGAGGTTATGTCTGGTCTGCAGATAGCGGCCTCTGTTCCTCTTAACAGGGAATCCCCCATGACCACCACTCTCCGTTTTTTCTTCACAACATTCTTCTTTCTCCATCCAGGAGGATTCTGAGGGCTTACAAGGTTATTCATTGCTGGCAAAGTCTTATTTTGCTGTATTTCTTCATGGTTCTCCTGCGTGAGAGCCTGGTACTGGTTCCTGAGCAGTATGGGTGCTGACTGCCTCTCGATCCTCCTGCTTCTCTGGGTCACATGCTTCCATTCCTCTGTTTCGTCAGGTGCAGTTCGAATTTCTTTTCTTTCTGAATCATGAAGAGATAATTCTGCTCTGTCTAAGAGCTCTTCACCTTCCTTAATGATTTTCAAGGTAGTTAACCTCTCTTCTAGATTTCGCAACTTTTCCTCCAACAGGGACACAAGCTTGCATTTCTGGCATGTGAAGTTTGGCTTTTCCACTGGCAAGTCTGTGAACATGTAGCAGGATATGCAGCTCACCAAATGGCTCCTGGACTCTTCCATGTTCTTACTGTTAATGTTCTGAAAACAGTGAAAAAAGCTTAAAAAAAAAAAAAGCTTCAAAATGCGCGCGCCTACCGGCGCGCGGTTTACCGATGTCCTCTTTTCAGCTCCAACAGCCAAAATCCAGTGTTCTTTGAGCTCGCGGAGACTCTTCACTTACCCCAAAATGCAGTGGGAATATGCAAATTATCTCCTCAGGACTCCTCCCCTGGTTTACCGATGTCCTCTTTTCAGCTCCAACAGCCAAAATCCAGTGTTCTTTGAGCTCGCGGAGACTCTTCACTTACCCCAAAATGCAGTGGGAATATGCAAATTATCTCCTCAGGACTCCTCCCCTGGTTTACCAATGTCCTCTTTTCAGCTCCAACAGCCAAAATCCAGTGTTCTTTGAGCTCGCGGAGACTCTTCACTTACCCAAAAATGCAGTGGGAATATGCAAATTATCTCCTCAGGACTCCTCCCCTGGTTTACCTATGTCCTCTTTTCAGCTCCAACAGCCAAAATCCAGTGTTCTTTGAGCTCGCGGAGACTCTTCACTTACCCCAAAATGCAGTGGGAATATGCAAATTATCTCCTCAGGACTCCTCCCCTGGTTTACCGATGTCCTCTTTTCAGCTCCAACAGCCAAAATCCAGTGTTCTTTGAGCTCACGGAGACTCTTCACTTACCCCAAAATGCAGTGGGAATATGCAAATTATCTCCTCAGGACTCCTCCCCTGGTTTACCGATGTCCTCTTTTCAGCTCCAACAGCCAAAATCCAGTGTTCTTTGAGCTCGCGGAGACTCTTCACTTACCCCAAAATGCAGTGGGAATATGAAAATTATCTCCTCAGTTTTGATGCCTTCAGTGTGAATGTACAATTTTCATAGTCATGAAAATACAGAAAAATCTTTAAATGAGAAGGTGTGTCCAAACTTTTGGTCTGTGCTGTATATATATATATATATATATACACTGCTCAAAAAAATAAAAGGAACACTTAAACAATAGAATATATCTCCAAGTAAATCATACTTCAGTGAAATCAAACTGTCCACTTAGGAAGCAACATTGATTGACAATCAATTTCACATGCTGTTGTGCAAATGGAATAGACAATTGATGGAAATTATTTGCAATTATCAAGACACCCTCAATAAAGGAGTGGTTCTGCAGGTGGGGACCACAGACCACATCTCAGTACCAATGCTTTCTGGCTGATGTTTTGGTTACTTTTGAATATTGGTGGTGCTTTCACACTTGTGGTAGCATGAGCCGGACTCTACAACCCATGTAGAGTCCTCCTAATACAGGACAATGCCAGATCTCATGTGGCTGGAGTGTGTCAGCAGTTTCTGCGAGATGAAAGCATTGAAGCTATGGACTGGCCCGCCCGTTCCCCAGACCTCAATCCGATTGAGCACATCTGGGACATCATGTCTAGCTCCATCCACCAACGTCACATTGCACCACAGACTGTCGAGGAGTTGGCGGATGCTTTAGTCCTGGTCTGCGAGGAGATCCCACAGGAGACCATCCGCAACCTCATCAGGAGCATGCCCAGGCGTTGTAAGGAGGTCATACAGGCACGTGGAGGCCACACACAATACTGAGCCTCATTTTGACTTGTTTTAAGGACATTACATCAAAGTTGTATCAGCCTGTAGTGTGTTTTTCCACTTTCATTTTGGGGGTGACTCCAAATCCAAGCCTCCATTGGTTAATAAATTGGATTTCCATTGATGATTTTTATGTGATTTTGTTGTCCGCACATTCAACTTTGTACAGAACAAAGTATTCAATGAGAATATTTCATTCATTCAGATCTAGGATGTGTTATTTGAGTGTTCCCTTTATTTTTTTGAGCAGTGTATATTAACCGCAGAATGAAGAGTATCTTTACTTTCCTCCTGATTTGTAGACTGTTTAGAGTAATATTCCATATTTTACCCCGTCACTCTGATGATGTGGAATGTCTACAATATTGAAGATGTGACTGAATTATCAACTTACAAATTAAAGAGCCTAGTCAAGCAATAAAAATAGAAATTAAAAGGACAATACGAGAAGAGCTGATTTATTCAGCTACATGTGCCAGAAATGTGGCTTAATTTGTGCTATTTAACTGTCTTTCCTACTTTTGTCACATTTTGCAACACATTTATTATTCATTTTAGACATTATAAACATGTTTTCCAACAAAGGGGCATGGCATTTTTTAAACTGTCAAAGTGTTATCTGAATTATTTTATTATATTTTAGCCTTAGCCTCTTTCATCTTCAAAAAAATTCAGACACTCAGCATTCTCCGTATTGTGTGAAAGAAGGATTTTTTATTCAAACAAGTGAGTTTGTAACAACATAAAAAATCTGTGGAAGTCTAATTATTTTAATTAATGCCAAGAAGAGTGCCATTGGAAGGAGACTTTTCTTGCACATTTTATTATTTTCCTAGTATTTTAGTGAAAAGGGATAACATTTAGTTTATCATATTTAATGTATATTTAGAATAAATTGTTATCTGCTGCCAATATTGTAAGGCTTATATTCAGACACATAATTGGAGGGAAATCTACTAATGTAAGGTATTTTAATTACAATAAATTTGAGGTGCAAGGGGTTATTAATTTAGCACCTCTTTTGCACCTAAATTTAGTAACCATTTGTGCCTCACATAATTTTCTTTCAGCTAACATGTTCCCCATTAACTTCACATAATCTCAATTTGTTCTACAATCAGGGATGTCAAATTGAAATACAAAGTGGGACAAAATTAAAAACTTGGACAAAGTCGCAGGCCACAGGTGTGCAAGGGTAAAATTGTTTGAAAAGAGGTGATTCTATATACTTTTAATAGCTGGACTCAGTAAAAGTAACGAAAAAATTCCATCACGTACAGTTTTTTTCACAAACACTGACTCCATAGGCTTTTTCTTGCACCATATTTTGACCTCTTTACTTGACCTTTGGTAGATGTTTAGTGATGGTGTCATTAGTAGATGGTGTCATTAAATTGGTTAGAACTTAATGGACACTTTGCTGCGGTTGGCTGCTGTGGGCAGAGAAGATTTTCTTAACCCAGCTTCGAAAGAGTGTGGTGGTGTCCACAGCATCCAATCATAGCATATCTATCATTTTACCTCAGCAGTATGAAAAAGTGAAACCCACGCTGTGATTGGTTGTTATGGGCAGTAAAGACAGATTTTTTTAGTCACAGTGCATAACAGTGTGGTTGTGTCTATAGCAACCAATCAGAGCACAGCTTTCATTTTATCTCAGCAGTATAAGAACTGAAAGCTGCAGTGTGATTGGTTTCTATGGGGAGCAAAGGCAGATTTTCTTTTATATTTCATAAGAGTGTGGTGGTGTGCTTACCACGATTCTTCCAGTTTTTAGTGGTTGTGGTGAATTAAGCTTCTGTTTCTAACAATGTGATCCAAATGGCTACCAGGGGGTGTCGTAATTCACCCGACAACTTTTGCTACATTTGCAGTTGTTTTGTAGTGAATAAACAATGAAGGAACATTATGGACTTTGCTGTAAAAGTGTTAGAAAATTATGCATACTTTGGTGTAAAGCTAGGTGATCAGGACAAGTCATGGATTCCACAAGTAGTGTGTTCTGTTTGTGTAGAAGAACTACGACAGTGGTTTAAAGGAAAGAAGGAGAGCTTTTGCTTTTGGCGTGCCTATTATCTGGAAGGAACGTCAAAATAATAGTGATAACTGCTACTTTTGTATATGCAACATGGAGGGATTGAACCTTAAAATTAAGAAGGAAAGTCTATACCTGGACCTCCAGTCAGCGATTCGCCCTTTGCCTCACGGTCCAGGATACTTGTCCCTTCACCTCTGGAGAAACTTGAAGATACACCTGATTCAGAAGATTCATAACATGAAGAGCAGGATTCTGATGAAGACTTTCATGCTAGTCCCATCAAGCCATAGCTTTTTTTTTACAGCTAAATGATTATCAGGGACTTGGACCTTCCTAAACATTCTGCAGAACTTTTAGGCTGTAGACTAAAGGTAAAGAACCTGCTAACTCCTGGTACCTTTTTTTCAGCAGAGAAAAGGAATTCCTTCCATACTTTTATCAAGATGGTGCTCTATTGTATTGCAGTTATGTTCCTGGGCTGATTTAACGTTCAGTACAATATGAGGGAGTGGAGACTCTTTATTGATTCATCCCAAAGAAATCTGAAAGCTGTGCTACTGAACAATGGCAGCAAGTATGTGTCTGTGCCTGTAAAGCATCATGTGCACTTGAAGGAAAGCTACTAGAATTTAGACTTTATTCCCAGGGAAATGTAACTAAGAGGATGGTCAATATGTGGTGATCTGAAAGTTCTCTCTTTGCTCCTTGGCCAGCAAGGAGCATACATGAAGTACCCATGCTTTTTGTGTGAATGGGACAGCATGAATAGGACTCATCACTGGAGCCAAAAAAGTTGGCCAACGAGAACATCTTTGCAACCTGGACTCAAGAACATAGTTGCGGAATGTTTACTTGATCCCACTAAAGTTCTCCTGCCACCACTCTAAACTAAGCTTAGACTGATGAAGCAGTTTGTGAAAGCTCTACTGAAATAAGGAGAGAATTTTAAGTACCTTTGTATTAAGTTTCATACCAAGTTCCAATACCAAACTGAAAGAAGGCATTTTATTGGGTCCAGATATTTGGAAACCCATGAAGGATGATGTGTTTGAAACAAAAAAGGAAGCTGTTGAGAAAAGGGCTTGTGATTCTTTTGAAGAAGTTGTGATAAAATTTCTAGGTAACAACAAAGATCCAAAATTTAAGTCCATCGTAGAGAACATGCTTAAACCTTTCAAAGTTTTGGGTTATTTGATGAATTTGAAGTTACGTTTTTTACATTCCCATTTGGCCTACTTTTCTGAAAACCTTGATGCTGTTAGCAAAGAGCAAGGAGACAGATTTCATCAGGATAACAAGGAGATGGAACGACGATACCAAGGTAGATGGAACGTGAACATAATAGGAGCCTACTGCTGGATGCTTCACAGAGAAGATCCGACTGCCTTCTATAAGAGAAAAGATATCAAGAAAAGCTTTGAAGAGAAAAGGAAAAGGCGCAAGAATTAATTTCCAATAAAGTTGCAGAATTAATGTTTAATACATTTTTATATATAAGATTGTGTACATTTTTGATTAGAATAAATATATTTTTCTTGTTCATCTTGCTTTTACGTAATTTCATGCACATTTTGAGTAAAATCCATACTTTTGGTTAAAAATAGAAGAGTTTTTTTTAAATCAGGCCATAAGAAAACATAAAAATCAGTAATTGAATTTGAAAAATTTTCATAAACCCAAATTTTGCATACCTGTGTATTTGAAAAGTTGTCTACAATTGATGAAGTTTTTCCTTATCATCATATATAATGCTAAACCTTCTAATATGGAAAAAAACTTAAAGGGGTATTCCCATCTTCAAGATCCTGTCCCAATATGTAGTAGGTGTAATAATAATAATATTAGAAAATACTTTAAATTAAAAATGTAATATAGTTCTTCTGATTTGCTATGTGACTTACCCCATCTGCAAGGCATTGTATTAGCTTAAGTATCCATGGTTATGACCACTCATATAGTGATAGTCAGTTAGTTAGCTCTTTGTGGCCATAACCATGGTTATCTAAGCTACTGCAATGCCCTGTACTTGGGGTAAGCAACATATCAAATCAGAAGAACTATACTACATTTCTAATTGAAGGTATTTGCAAATATTATTATTTTTCTAATAACTAGTGATAAGCGAAAGTGCTCGCCACTGCTCGGAACTCGCCTGAGCATCATTGTGCTCGACGAGCTCAGCGAGTATTTCCGGGTTGCTCGAGCGGGAACTCGGATCCCCTCCCTGCATGTTTTGCACTCTTTAGAGAGCCAACGAACATGCAGTGATTGCCTACCATGCACTGTAATGCTGTAGCCATGTTGATTGCGGGCATTACAGTAATTGGCTAGCCGCACAGCATCATCAGATGTATAAAAGACCGGGTGACTCCATGCTCGTCACAGTCTACTCCGGAAGCAGGCAGAGGAGGGAGAGCTGCTGCTAGATCAGGGAGAGATTTGCTTATTTATAGTTAGTATAGGTATTTCCACAATATATATACAGTATATACCCATCTGATCTAACAGTCCTTCTGAGGACTAATCCAGCTGCATATATTCAGTGGTGATAGCAGGAGTTAGACAGGCACGCAGTGTATGTGGCAGACTGCAGTGCATGATACAGCACTGAGGGTCCATTGAGGGTCCATTGAACGTCCTGTTAGTATAGGTATTACACAACATATATACAGTATATATATCCATCTGCACTAACAGTCCTTCTGATGACTAATCCAGCTGCATATATTCAGTGGTGATAGCAGGAATTAGGCAGGCAGTGTATGTGGCAGACTGCAGTGCATATAGTGCAAGAGGGTCCATTGAATGTTACTGCTGCTGCTGTTCTTACAGATATTTGTAGACATAGCCCCAGATATCAGGGGCCAGGGAAAATTTTTTTTTTATCTTAATCCTGGTTATTTGCTTAAAAAGCAATCCAGAGTACACCATTTTTCTTCTCCATTTGCTTGTTGTCACAGCATAATAAAGCCAGATCTGTTCCATATTTCAGCGAAAAAAATCTAGAAATTTAAACTGAACGTGGAAAATATTGGCCTCCTTTTCCATTCTGTTGCAGAGTGTCGGTCAAGCTATTCACACTAGGTGTCTGTGAAGAATAGTATTAGTAAATTACAGGCCTGTTATTTATAACCTTGGTTCTCTGTCAGACATATCACCTATAAGAGTGTTCCAAAATCAGACATTTCTTCCATGTTCATTCCATTGCAGTGTGTCGGTCAAGCTATTCACACTAGGTGTCTGTTGAGAATAGTATTAGTAAATTACAGGCCTGCTATTTAAAACCGTGGTTCTCTGTCAGACATAACACCTATAATATTGTTCCAAAATCAGACATTTCATCCATTTTCATTCCGTTGCAGTGTGTCGGTCAAGCTATTCACACTAGGTATCTGTGAAGGATGGTATTAGCATATTACAGGCCTGCTATTTAAAACTATGGTTCTCTGTCAGACAAAACACCTATAAAAGTGTTCCAAAATCAGACATTTCTTCTATTTTCATTCCGTTGCAGTGTGTCGGTTAAGCTATTCACACTAGATGTCTGTGAAGGATAGTATTAGCAAATTACAGGCATGCTATTTAAAATTGTGTTCTCTGTCAGATGTATCACATATAACTGTGTTTCAATATCAGCCATTTCTCGTGAAAGTGGAAAATACTGTCCTCCACTAAAAATGGGCAAGGTGCGTGGCAAAGAACGGGGAACTGGACGTGATGGTGCATGCAGAGGCCGAGGCTGAGGACGTGGCCGTGGGCAAGCTGAGATTGTGCCACAATAAACACACACATTTTGTCGCTCGACCTTCCTGTCCCAATTAATAGGGGACCACAGAACACCACTATTGAACACAGAGCAGTGTCAAAAGATTATTGGTTGGAAAGCAGATAATGCTTCCAGTCACTTAGCCACCACCACTACCACCCTGTCTTCCACACGGTCAGGTCTCAGTAGCTGTGAGTCTGGACCGCATATTCCTCACCCTGATCCTCCTTCCTCCCACCATGCCAAGTGCCCGGAGACAACTGATCCCACACTTGGATACTCTGAAGAGCTGTTCACTTTTCCATTTGTTGATTTGGGCCTCTTGCACGGCAAGCTTCAAGTGAGTCAAGAGGAGAACGCATACAGCGATGCCCAAATATTTGAGCATCCATGGTCACACAAAGGCGATGGTGGGAAAGTACAATTACTGTCGCAAGAGGTGGATGATGATGATGATGATGAGACACAATTGCCAGAAAGTCAAGAGGAGGATCAGGGTGCGAAAGTGGAAGACGAGATAGTGGATGATATAGTAACTGACCCAACCTGCCAGGGGGACATACAGAGTGAGGACAGCAGCACACAGGGGGAGGGAGACATAGCACCACAACAGGCAGGAAGAAGCAGTGTGATGGCCGCAGACACAAGGCAGAAAAGTGTTCCTCGTAACACCAACCCTGACGTAAGTTGCAAGTACAACTGTTAGGTCTTCCCGAGTTTGGTTATTTTTTAAAGACTCTGCAGATAACCCCAAAAAGGCTATTTGCAACACCTGCCAGGCCAGCATCAGCAGGGGTAGCAAAACTAGCAGCCTGACCACTACCAGCATGATCAGGCACATGGCAGCAAAGCACCCGACTTTGTGGGCCGAACCCCAGGGTCCAGCAACAGTGTCTGCGGGTGACACCACTGCTCCTTCCTCTGTTGTGCATGCACATCAATCCCCAGTCCATCGCGCATGCCAAGATGCCTTCTGCCCTGCAAATGTCTCTTGCAAGGGGCATTGGAGTTCCTCCAAATTTTTGGCAGCCGTTGCTTCACTGCATAGGCAAACAGTATGGGAGACACACTTCCTAATAATGGGAGTATTTTTTGCAGGAGGCCCTCTGACCTCTACATCTCTTGCAAGGGGCATTGGAGTTCCTCAAAATTTTTGGCAGCCATTGCAGTCACTGCATATGCAATAACAGTATGGGAGACCCACTCGTTAATAATGGGAAAAACAAACCATAGCCGACTGCTGGCCCTTTAAGAATAGTAAGGGTCACCTGATGGCCCTATAAAAAGTCTTTGTGACTTTCAGAGTCCCTCCATCATAAATGAAACAGCATGTGTCTGATGATGTGTCACACACCACATGGCCAGATAAGGTTGCAAAATGTTAAAATTACAGTTCCCGGTGAATGCATTTGTCTTGATTGAAAGCAATGCAAAAGTGCAAAAATGCATCAAAAATGCTACGTGTGAACATAGCCCAAGGTGTGGAGGAACATTTTTGTTTTTGGTTATTTATTTTGACTTATATACAAGTCATTGCCCTGGAAAGGATCTTCATTAACATATTTCCCAGGAAAATCCATTTTGGTTTCCTTTTTGTATGTTTTATTCTGTGTTCATAAAAGTGGCATAATACCTCTGACAATGTTGTTGACAGCAGTGACCTTGGAGTCAGAAATGCTTCCAGGGATCTTCCCCATGCTGTTCCCATGTCATTTAAGCACTGTTCCCATCGATTTGGGGAACTTTTAGGCCCTCTGCAGACCGCCGGGTGGAGCCGCCGGAAAAATGCTCGAGTTTCCAATAGACTTACATTGGGCTCATTACTCGGTCCGAGCACTCGATCATTACAATTTTTTCGACTCAAACAATGAGTACACGAGCATTTTAGTACTCGCTCATCACTAATAGTAGCTACTAAATATTGAGACATGATCTTGGAGATGGGAATACCCCTTTAATTTTTGCTTAAACATTAAATCTGGAACAAGCAAAGCTTAATGGGAATCTGTCACCAGGTTTTGACCATTTTTTGGTAGGGTGGCCCAATGTGACTGGGTAGCATGAGGCCGCTAATGAATATCAACAGAAGAGGGGACACTTGTGGGTTCTGATTGATGTGCCAATGCACCAGCAGAGCATTCTGGGATTTATAGTATTCAGTAAATATTTGTGTGCACAGCACTGAAACAATAATATTAGCAAAGTGAATATGATAGGGAGTGAACAAAATTGGTAAGATCTCAATACATAGGGAAAGGATAAGTAACAATGTACAAAAACAAAACAAAATGGAAAATGCAGTAAATAGAGCAGTAAAATAAATCATGGCATTATCAAAAAAGGCCTAAAGGTGCAAAGCCGCACTAGAAATGACCCCTCTCTAGCAAGTCAATAAATCTTAGCTTTTATTGTACTACATTCAAATAATTATTTTATGGAGTAATGAATTAAAATGTCAATCCTAATTTTCTATAAGTAGACTTTTCGATATATGTGTTTAATCTAATCTACTACATACCCTCCCCAGGTAGTTTATCTTAATTTGTGATTATTTAAAACTGTATTAAATCATGGCATGAGCACACTGGCTCAATAGCTCACCTATGCTCAGCTTGTTGAGTAGATAGAGAGTAGTAGGCGCAAAGCGCAGAGATACATGAGAGAGCATAAGTGGACTGCGCGCTGATGTAGGGAGAAGAGCAGGGAACTTCCAGCTCAGGTGAATGCTGGTCAGGAAGTGCATCATAGCATCATAGTTGGGGAGTGCAATACTACGGGGCATGTTGTAAATAGCCTTATAGTAACCAGGGAACATGCAGGACCAAAAACACGGGACTTATAGTATTAGCATGCGCTGTCTACCAGGGGGGCCACTCTAGAAGACATTTAGCATTTTCTCATGCGCCAAGTGCAATAACACTGCAGGCTAGATTTAGCCTGAATTTGACAAGTATACTCTACATTAGTCCCTTGTGCCATAGATTTGTAAACCAAAAGTTCCTCCCATTAAGTGTGATATTGTGCAAGTTTTGAAAAGGTATTTCACTGCATTGTTTGAAGCCAAAGCGAGGAGAAATAAATATTGCTTTTTACTTTTGTTGAATCTTTTGCTGATTTTTGCTGCAGAAACTTCAGAAAAAACTGAAACAAGTAACAATACCCTGAGAAAGTGGAATTCTAAATGTATACTGAAAGGAGATTAATGTATGTGATACCAAATTCAAGGTGCACTCACAATGGAAAACCTGCACCAATATTTTCCCTTCATAGATCAAACCCAGTTATCCAAGATGCCTCATGGCAAACTAGATTCTCAGCCTTCTTTTAGCGTCAAATAATTTACATCTACTGCTTAAGCTGCTTCCAGGAAGAAGTGAAAGTTTATGAGTGATTGTGTTACCTACAGATGTAGAAAACATTATATTGACAACAAAAAACGTTGTCCAATGCTGGACAACCCCTTAGTAAAGGCTTTAGCGTGCTCCATAAATTTAAATAAAATGATACCTACCTCGTGGACCAGTACTAATTGTCCTCTCTCAGCCCTGATATAAATGAAGAAGAGAGAAAAAGCGCGCTGTGTGAATGACCAGAGGGATGCTTCGAGTCTGGGAGATGGATGCTCTCACCACACCCTGCAGACTGATGCTCATACCGCGTGTTGCGGACCGCCGTCTGCCACCGCTACTTCCGCATTCCTGGTCGCGGAACATGTGACTGGTCACAGACCACGTGACCGGAGGCTGGAGGCGCGTCACCGCAGGTCCTTTTAGGTTAGGGAAGGTAGCTCCGGCGCTGCAGGTCCTCAAAGAAGTTGGATGGGGAGTTGTATGGACAATTAAAAAGTGGTCAACAGCTGCTCCTGCCGCCAGCCCTCAGAGAGGGAATGGGAATATTTTGAAAAAAGAAAAACCGGTCTATGGAGCACTGAATTGATCACTGAGAGACGGTATTTAGGGCTGAAAACATTTAATACGCCCTCTCCACAACGCGTTTCGATAGACAAACTATCTTCATCAGGTGGTACAGGGATATGAGCAAAAGAAAAACATTTATAGGGAAGGATTCACAATGATTGGTTGACAAACTAATTAGTTAATCATGGATTCTGAGATCCCTTCATGTGCCAGTGTGCAGATGCTTCTTATGTCAGCACAGGGACAACAAGCATATGAATTCACAGAATTAGGGAAAAGTTAGATAAGCAATGGAATATAGCAATACATATTACTGAAAGATATTAAAAATATAAAAAATGACAGGATGCGATACTAAAAATACAATAATAAAATATGACATATTCAAAGTATAACAAAAATAATGAGGAGGAGGAAAAACAGAATCACCCATAAAAACCTGGGAAGAAAAGGGGGTCCCTAAGAACAGACCACATTTTCAAGGGCCAAATCCAGACCTTCAGGGGCTAATGTGCCTAATTTGAAGATCCAAAAACTCTCCTTATTGATTAAACCAGCCAACCGATCCAGAACAGTATCTGGTACATGATCAATGATAGTGACCCTCATAAAATTTGGATCCTTTTTATGAACAATACTAAAATGTTTGGATACACTATGTAGTTGATAACCTATTCGTATATTATGTCTATGTTTATTAAGGTGTGAATGCATAGTTTGTATCGTCCGGCCCACATATTGGAGGTCACATGCACATTCTAATAAGTAAATTACAGGTGTTGATTGACAATTCACATCATGTTTAAAAGAAAAAAAATTTCCTGTAGTTTGTGATGAAAACATCTTTTGGGTACCATTTTGAATAGTTTTGCAACACAAACACTTTGGCGTGTTACAGGAATGGAAACCCAAACGGGAACTGTCCTGTGATAACTGTATTTTTTACTTCAGAGATGTATTACTTGGTGCAATTCAACTTCATAGGTTTTTAATCTTTTTATAGATGATTCTTGGTTTGTTGGGTATACATGGCCCTAAAATTGGATCTCCCTTCAAAATGAACCATAATTTATTCAGAATATTTTGAACGGTAACTCTGGATTGACTAAACGTGGTGACCATACTCCACCTAGCCAGTTCCGAGACCGCTCTATTTTTACCCATCAATGCAGATGTCCTGAGTAGAGATGAGCATTGTTCTACTCGAACTGTTCGCCAATCTCAAATTCGAGCTGTTTTGGGCGGTGTTCGAGCCGTTCGGCGAACACGAACAATTTGAGAAAAATTCGGCTGTTCGAGGTTATGTTCGATAACTGTTCGTGCACCAAAATCATAACTGGATTTTTTCTCAGTAATGATGAAAATTAATGTTAATACGCAGTTTGAGTGTACAGCGGGGTGGGGGGAGGGGCAGGGGATGGATCTCTGCAGGAACAATGAAGATCTCCATTTTTTTTTCTCTTTCCCGCATTTACAGTGGGGAGGTGCTATCTGTCAGCCTATCAGCAGCGCACACACGGAGCGAAGTGCTTTTTTTCACACAAGCAAGGGCATGTGTCATTGGCAGTGTATGTCACATGTCCTTGCCCTATAAGACCAAGCCATTTTCCCCGTCGCCACCATTTTCTCACTGCTGCAGCTGCGTGTTAGACAGCACCGCTGTTGCTGTGTGCGCTATACCTTGTTAATTTCAAGCCAATTTTCGCACAAATATACAGATAGCTTGGGAGTAGGGAATAGTTGTGATTGCAGTCCTTTTAAGGACTAGGTTACAGCATTTCCTACGACTTTTATCAGGCAGGTCTGTGCTCTTAAATAGATAGGTTGTGGGAGTAAAGACTAATTGTAATTGGAGTCCTTTTCAGGACTAGGTTACATGAGTTCCTATCAGTTTTTGCCAGGCAGGTCTGTGCCAGTGCTGTGCAAGTTTTTTTCACAGCATTTGGCTGAATCTAGCAAAGCTAATCCTTTTTGGCCTATTGCAGAGTGTGTTAGTCAGTGGAGTAGCCTATCTGTGTTGCAAGATATACCACCTGTGTATAGAATACCAATTTTTTTACTGCACCTAGTGAAGTAAAATCTTTTGGGCATAGCATCATTCTATTAGTCCATCTATACTGACCTCCATCAGGTTGCAAACTGAATCTAATTTTTTTCTGCATCTAGCTCTGAAAAAATATTGGGCTTCTAGCTGTGTGTGGGTCTTGTTCTATTAATCCATCTATACTGACCTCCATCAGGTTGCAAACTGAATATAATTTTTTTCTGCATCTAGCTCTGAAAAAATATTGGGCTTCCAGCTGTGTGTGGGTCTTGTTCAATTAATCCATCTATACTGACCTCCATCAGGTTGCAAACTGAATATAATTTTTTTCTGCATCTACCTCTGAAAAAATATTGGGCTTCTGGCTATGTGTGGGTCTTGTTCTATTAATCCATCTATACTGACCTCCATCAGGTTGCAAACTGAATATAATTTTTTTCTGCATCTAGCTCTGAAAAAATATTTGGCCTTCTAGCAGTGTGTGGGACTTGTTCTATTAGTCCACCTATACTGACCTCCATCAGGTTGCAAACTGAATATATTTTTTTCTGCATCTACCTCTGAAAAAATATTGGGCTTCTAGCTGTGTGTGGGACTTGTTGTATTAGTCCATCTATACTGACCTCCATCAGGTTGCAAACTGAATATATTTTTTTCTGCATCTACCTCTGAAAAAATATTGGGCTTCTAGCTGTGTGTGGGTCTTGTTCTATTAATCCATCTATACTGACCTCCATCAGGTTGCAAACTGAATATAATTTTTTTCTGCATCTAGCTCTGAAAAAATATTTGGCCTTCTAGTAGTGTGTCAGACTTTCTCTATTAGTCCATCTATACTGACCTCCATCAGGTTGCAAATTAAAAAAATTTTTTATCTGCATCTACAGTACCTCTGAAAAAATATTTGGGCTTCTAGCTGTGTGTGGGACTTGTTGTATTAGTCCATCTATACTGACCTCCATCAGGTTGCAAACTGAATATATTTTTTTCTGCATCTACCTCTGAAAAAATATTTGGCCTTCTAGTAGTGTGTCGGACTTTCTCTATTAGTCCATCTATACTGACCTCCATCAGGTTGCAAATTAAAAATAATTTTTATCTGCATCTACAGTACCTCTGAAAAAATATTTGGGCTTCTAGATGTGTGTGGGACTTGTTGTATTAGTCCATCTATACTGACCTCCATCAGGTTGCAAACTGAATATATTTTTTTCTGCATCTACCTCTGAAAAAATATTGGGCTTCTAGCTGTGTGTGGGACTTGTTGTATTAGTCCATCTATACTGACCTCCATCAGGTTGCAAACTGAATATATTTTTTTCTGCATCTACCGCTGAAAAAATATTGGGCTTCTAGCTGTGTGTGGGTCTTGTTCTATTAATCCATCTATACAGACCTCCATCAGGTTGCAAACTGAATATAATTTTTTTCTGCATCTATCTCTGAAAAAATATTTGGCATTCTAGTAGTGTGTGGGACTTTCTCTGTTAGTCCATCTATACTGACCTCCATCAGGTTGCAAACTGAATATATTTTTTTCTGCATCTACCTCTGAAAAAATATTGGGCTTCTAGCTGTGTGTGGGACTTGTTGTATTAGTCCATCTATACTGACCTCCATCAGGTTGCAAATTGAATATAATTTTTTTCTGCATCTAACCCAGCCAATAGTTTTGGCCTAATACCACAGTTTGGCCACTCAGCTCTGCTCGGTTACCATCCATTGTTTTTTTGTGCAAACAACTCCAGAGTTGTGAATTAGTTAACCACCAAAATGAGTGGAAAAAGGCCTGCTGCTGGTGGAAAGGGGAATAGGCGTGTTGGGAAGGGGAAAAAAGGTTGTGTCCGTGGGGTAGGTGTTAAAGCAACAGTAACATCTGCAGAAGAAAGACCATCTTCCAGCCAAACTAAAATGTCTACTTCTTTTAGCGGACAATGTGATAAGATCCCTTTCTTACGGCCACGCCAATCGCTACAAATTCCAGATGAGGCACAAAAACAGCAGGTGCTTCAACGGATATCAAGTGCTCCTTTAAGTGGGCTCTCCTCCACATCAACTTCAACATCACAAATACTCCAGTCCTCAAAGGTGTCACCCAAATCGCACTTGCTTCCTCACAGCTCCCAAATCTCCAGCTGCCCGTCTGAGTATGAGGTAGAACAGATGGTTGAGTCTGCAGAGCTGTTTACTCATACTATAGCCTGGGAATCAGAGGTCAACTCCAGCGCTTCTGTGAATCCAGACGAGGAAATGATCTGCACTGATGCCCAGAATCTTTATGAGTCGGATCCAGGACCAGACGCAGAAGGTTCTGACCATAATGTAGACCCTCATTACCAAACTGTAACTCCTGTTGGTGGAGACAATGAGGAAGACGATGATAAGACTCAAATACCTGATTGGAGCGACAACTTTAGTTTTTTGTCAGGGCAGGAACAGGTTGGCTCTGAGGACGACGGGTGTGATAACACACAGGGTGATGATGATGAGGTTGGAGATCCCACTTACTGTCAACCCACAGTCAGCCAAGAGATGAGGTCAGCAGAGGAGGTGGAGGAAGATGCTAGTGACGACGAGGTCAGGTTGCGCCTTCCTGGACAGAGACGTAGTACTGGAAGCACGTCAACAACTGCATCCTCAAACACAACTCTGCCTCTCACCACAAGTCGTGGTGGCTCTTCAGGTCGCATGGGTGCTAAGCCTTGCATAGCCTGGGTATTTTTTCAGATCGATAAAGATGACCCAACTCGTGTTATCTGTAACATTTGTCAGCAAAAGCTAAGTAGAGGCCAAAAAATACATAGTTTGAGTACTTCATGCATGAACCGGCACATGGACATGAAGCATAAGTTGCAGTGGGAAGCTCAGTGTGCTACAATGCGGCCTAGCCGGCCGGGCCAACCACCGTCTGCCATATCTTGTGCATCCGCGGCCTCTTCATCCTCTGTGACTGGGGGGACAGCAGTCACACCTGTTTTGGGGCGCAGACCTGCCACCTCTTTACCCGCAACAGCCAGCGTGATTGGCAGGTCATCATTTTCTTTGGAGGTGGGAACACCAGCTGGTGTTGAGCGCTGTCCGACATCGATAGCACCACCTTTGGATCAAGGCAACCTAACATGTCCGCCTGCATCTTCCTCACAGACCGGCAGTTTGCCGGGGACACCCTTATCAACCCCGTCTAAGCACAATAGCCAGCCCTCGGTCCCTCAGATGTGGACAAGTAAAAGACCATTTCCTCCTAGCCATGAGAAAGCTAAGAGGTTGAATTTCACCATCTGCAAGCTCTTGGCTACAGAAATGCTGCCTTTCCGCCTGGTGGACACAGAGGATTTTCGAGACCTTATGTCCGTCGCAGTGCCCCAGTACCAGATGCCCAGTCGGCACTACTTCTCAAAGAAAGGTGTGCCTGCGCTCCACCAGCATGTTGCACACAACATCACCGCTTCTTTGAGAAACTCTGTGTGTGACAGGGTGCATTTCACCACAGACACTTGGACGAGTAGGCATGGACAGGGGCGTTACATGTCGCTGACTGGGCACTGGGTAACTATGGTGACAGCAGGACAAGGGGCTGCTGTCCAAGTCTTGCCGTCCCCACGAGTTGTACGTCAATCCTCTTTATGTCAAAGTTCCTCCACTGCTTCTGCCTCCTCAACCTCCTCTCGGTCTTCCACCTGCACCCAAAGCCTGTCTGGTCATGCCACAAGCTTTCTAACTGCGCAGAAGGGATCCTGCACACCTCCTTACTATGCTGGCAGTAGGGCTCAACGTCATCAGGCGGTTTTTACATTGAAATGTCTGGGAAATGTGAGTCACACAGCTGAGGAGTTGTGGTCAGCTCTGGAGAACCAATTTCATGAATGGCTGTCTCCACTGGACCTGAAACCAGGGAAGGCCATGTGCGACAATGCTGCAAACCTCGGTGCGGCCCTTCGCCGGGGCAATGTCACACACGTGCCTTGTATGGCTCACGTGTTGAACCTGGTTGTCCAGCAATTTTTAGCCCACTATCCCAGACTAGATGGCCTTCTGCAGAGGGCACGGTCGCTGTGTGCTCAATTCCGCCGTTCGCATCCCGCAGCTCAGCGACTTACATCTCTACAGAAGTCGTTGGGCCTGCCACTTCACCGGCTAAAATGCGATGTGCCTACCCGGTGGAATTCAACTCTGCACATGTTGCAGCGACTGTGGCAGCACCGACAAGCCCTGGTGCAATACATTATGACGTATAGCCTGGGCCAACGAGATCCAGAGGTGGGGCAAATCACGCTGGAGGAGTGGTCTCAGATCAGGGACCTATGCACCCTTCTGCACAGTTTTGAAATGGCGACGAAGATGTTTAGTGCTGATGATGCCATTATCAGCATGACTATTCCGCTGATTTACATGCTGGAGCACATGTTAAACAGAATTCGGAGTCAGGTGGTGGCACAAGAGGAGGTAGAGGAAGTAGAGGAGGAGGAGTTGTATGCGGAAGGGCTAACATCTGCAAGGTCCAGACGGTCGGCAGCACCAAGGCGGCAGGCATGTGAGGGTGGGGGAGATGGTTTTACCAGGGCGCATGGTAGCAGCCAAACTAGTGAGGAAGGTGCAGGAGCCCAGGAAGAAGTGGAGGACGAACTGATGGAAGACTCATCAGATGAGGGAGACCTTGATCACATTTCTGTTGTGCGAGGTTGGGGGGAGAGGACAGAGGAAGGAAGCATGATTGTTACCTCGCCACCAACACAACAGGGACTTGGTGCTCCTGGATGCGCAACACACATGAGTGCCTTCTTGCTGCACTACCTGCAACATGACCCTCGAATTGTGAGAATTAGAAATAATCCTGACTACTGGGTTGCCACACTGTTAGATCCCCGGTACAAAAGTAAATTTGCCGAAATTATTCCTGCCATAGAAAGGGATGCACGCATGCAGGAGTATCAGCAGAGACTGTTGCAGAATCTTACATGTGCTTTTCCACAAAACACCAGTGGTGCACGTAGTGAATCTCACAGTTCCAACTTGCCAACCGTGGGACCGTCAAGTGTTCAGCACTCAAACCGTAACAGAACCACAGTATCTGCTGGTAACATCAATTTTGCGGAATCATTTCACCACTTTTTTAGCCCATCCTTTGCAAGGCCACAGGAGACAAGAAGTCTGACACATAGTCAACGCCTAGAGACGTTGGTACAGGAGTATCTCCAAGTAAACATTGAAGCCACGACTGTGTCACTGGACCCTTGCTCTTTTTGGGCTTCCAATCTGGATAAATGGCCGGAGCTAGCCACTTACGCCTTGGAGATCTTGTCATGCCCCGCAGCCAGCGTTCTGTCTGAACGTGTGTTCAGCGCTGCTGGTGGTGTGCTGACAGATAAGCGCACGCGGCTCTTCACTGATAATGTAGACAGACTCACGTTCATAAAGATGAACAAATCATGGATCCGAAACGACTTTTCTACCCCTGTGTCATCCTGGGGAGAGTAAAAGCTTGATGATTGGTTAAAATCACCCTACCAACCGTTTTAAGCTTTCAAATTACTAATCATGCTTATCTGTATCTTGACTGGAAAATAATTTGGGCTTTGTAACAGTGTGCAGCACTGATCCTATTAGGACATCTATAATAAGCTCCACCAGATTTAAAATTAAAAATAATTTTTAGCTGCATCTAGCCCGGAAAATAATTTTGGGGCTCCGAGATGCGCAAGACACATAAGTGCCTTCTTGCTGCACTACCTGCAGCATGACCCTCATATTGTCAGAATTCGAAGTAATCATGACTACTGGGTTGCCACACTCTTAAATCCCCCAAACTTTTCGATCAACCTTTTCATTTTAATAAAGACCAAAAAAATGGTCATTTTTGAAATTATAAGCATTAGCAGGTTGTTAGAAACTGAAATCAAACAGTTTTCAACTCAAAACTTTATTCTAAGTGATGTTACATTTTCACATAGGACCCCTTGTTCGAAAGGAGCTTCTGAACTCTCTCGTCCATTGAATTTGTCAGGTTTTGGATGGTTTCTGCTTCAATTGTTTTGCATGAGGACAGAATACCCTCCCAGAGCTGTTGCTTAGATGTGAACTGCCTCCCGCCATCATAGACACTGCTTTTAATGATGCTCCAAAGGTTCTGAATGGGGTAGAGGTCAGGGGAGCATGGGGGTCACACCATAAGTTTGTCCCCTTTTATGCCCATATCAGCCAGAGATGCAGATGTTTTATGTGCAGCATGAGATGGTGCATTATCATGCAGAAAAATGATCTTGCTGTGAAATACACGGTTCTTCTTCTTGAACCATGGCAGGAAGTGCTGTTTGAGAAAATCCACATACATTATGGAGTTCATCTTTAGCGCCTTCAGGGATCCTAAAGGGGCCGACAATCTCTCTCCCCATGATTCCAGCCCAAAACATTACTCCACCTCCTCCTTGTTGGCGCTGTAGCCGTGTTTGCGTGGGGTGTCCATCAACCAGCCATCCTCCACTCCATCCATCTGGACCATCGAGCGCTGCACGGCACTCATCCGTGAACAAAACAGTTTTGAAATCAGTCTTCATGTAATGTTTGGCCCACTGGAGCCGTTTCTGCTTGTGTGAAGTGGATAGAGGAGGTCGACAGGATGGCGTATGCACAGCTGCAAACCTCTGAAGGACCCTGCATCTTGTTGTTCGGGGGACGTTGGAGGCACAAGCAGCTTCAAAAACTTGTCTGCTGCTATGACAAGGCTTTTTTGCCGCTGCTCTTTCAACCTGACGTAATTGCCTGTAGGAAAGAGTCCTCAATTTGCCCTTATCAGCACGCACACGTGTGTACTGTGAATCAGCTACATACTTCTTGATTGCCAAGACACTTCATCCTGATCATCGCACAATGTTGATTGTAGTCATGCCTTGACCTAAACACTCCACAATTTGTTGCTTCTCAGCAGCCGACACATCCTTTTTCTTTCCCATTTTGGCAGAAAATGTAGGCTGCTTAATAATGTGAGAGAGCCTTCTTAAGTAGTCTTGCCTTTCATTGGACACACCTGCCAAACTAATTAGCACAGGTGTCTGCAATTGCTTACAGTGATATAAAGAGCCCTGACACACATCACCATCAATGAGTTTAACTGACAAACAAACAAATTCTTCCCTTATCACTCCTAAACACTTTTTGCATAATAATTTGGAACGCAGTGTACATGTGCTTTTCCACAAAACACCAGTGGTTCACGTAGTGAATCTTACAGTTCTAACTTGCCAACCGTGGTCTGTATGGAATTGTTCAATAAAGGGCCCAAAATTAAGATAACATAGATGGGAGAGGTCTCTATGAATAGGAATTCCTAAGTATTTGATACCCTGTGAGGGCCAGGCAAAGGGAAAGTTGGACTGGATGGAATCCTATATGGATTTGGGGAGGGAGACATCGAGGGCCTCAGACTTCGCTGCATTGATTTTAAAATTTTACCATGTAACAAAGTGATCTATTTCAGCCATAACAGCAGGGATGGATATATGTGATTGAGTGATATATACTAGGACATCATCAGCAAATAGAGAGCACTTGTACTCGGTGCCTCCCACCTCAATCCAAATAATATTGGGGTTATGGCGAATTGATGAGAGCAGGTGCTCCGTCACTAGGATGTATAAGAGAGGGGACAGAGGACATCCCTGCCTTGTCCCATTGGTGATTGTGAAAGGTGATGAAAATGTTCTGACGCACCCCCTGGGCCTTGGGACACCCGGAGCCGGACCCTTTTTGGTGGATGCTGGTGGTTGTAGTCTTCGTGGCGGCGACCCGGTTCCGTGGCTCAGGGCGGTCAAACCAGTGGCGGAACTATTTATGTGTTTTTGATGTTTAAATGTCCGACTACGCCACCCGTGGATTGCGGTCAGAGTGAACCGCCGCTACAGGGCAGACCGCTGAGGCTGGTGTTGTGGGTGCAGCAGAGCGTAGCATAACTCCCCACGGGAGGAGTATAGCCTCAGGGCAGTGTATGCGGAGGATGGGGGTGATGGTGCAGGGCAGCAGCAGTAACGACACGGAGTCAGTGATGCAGTCCAGGGCCTTTACTCACAGTTCTTATTATCCAGACCACGTCTGCAGGTAACGGCTGCCCACGTCGTACTGTGCTCACCAGGTGAGGGGCTCAGACAACTCCCAGATAACTTTGGAGCACTTCACAGGACCCCCTTTGTGTGTCCTTTGTCTGGCCTTTCTTACCAACACTTCTGTCCGGCTGCCTCGGGCCTCCTCTTGGTAAACTTGGCGCCAGTTTCCCTGACCCTATGTGGTGCCTTCCTAGCGGGTGTAGCGAGGGGCTGCGCCACATAAAATGTCAGAGCCTCCGGTTTCTAGCTGAGGGTCGTTTCTTGCCTCCACTAGTTCGGGGACCGGTCTCCCCCTTTGGCCTGACCCCTCCACGCAGGTGGATTCGGGCGTGCGGTGGCGACTCGCCCGTCCGTACCCCTGGGATCCCTTCATTCCTCGTTCCTGGAGCCTTCTCCGCTCCTCTTCCTTCCTTCTCCCTCTTCCAGGCCTGGGCCTCTGTTACTATGCCCGCCTCCGGAGCAGAGCTCATGCAGAGCCCCTGCTCCCTGCCACTTCTGCTCAGACTTCTCTGCACTGAACTAAGATGGTGCCCACCTTTTATACTCCCTTCTCAATGCACCCAGGAACTGCTTCCTCCCTGCTCCTGCACTACAGGGTTCCCCTTCCTCAGTGTTCCCTCCCCCCACTCCAGCCAGGGACAGGGACTGTCGTGCCCATCTCAGGGGCATATTGGTCGCCCTGCCCCACGGCAATGTGGTGTAATGCATGCAGGTGTCGGGTCCTGATCCACACTCCATCCTTACCTGAGAGTGAGATATCACACCTCTGGGTGAGGTGCAATACGTCTGTAGCAACCGAGCCCTCAGGGTGCTACAGTTCCATTTATCTTCAGCCTAGGTGACGTATTGTGATACAGGGCTGTGATTTTGGCTATAAAAGGGTCCCCTAGACCCCTACCCCAAGCTTTTTAAGAGAATCATATATGGCGTGCCAGGAGACTCTATGGAATGCTTTCTCAGCATCCAACGAGAGTATCTAATTACAAATTTTTAACTGCATCTAGCCCAGGAAATACTTTGTGCCTAGTAGCAGTGTCTGCTAGTCAGCGGATTATCCCGGCTGTTAAGCAAGCTACACCACCTGTAGTTTAGACACTTAATTTTTTCAAAGGAAATGCTTCGGGACCATGGGATACTTAGTGAAGAGCATCAGGAGGCACCCCAAGGCATAGGGGCTGGGACTGGCAGTAGGATGCCTTGTGGTGGACAGCCGAGCTCGATCCTTATAAAAGCTTTTTAACTGCAGCAGCTTTAGTGGACGATACTGGAGCTGGAATTACGCGGCTGCTGGCATGAGACTTGCCCTCCAATAGATCCTTGTAAATGGATTTAAAGTGTATTCATTCAAATTAGAGAGACAATTTAAATTAAAAAGCTTAGAGCTGCCTCCACCACAGGGGGGCTCGCTCGACCCACCAGCGGACAGGCACCAGTATTGGGAGAGGGGGGCTGGCCGTCAGGGTTCACCGCGGCTCTGGCACAAACCCGGCGACACGGAGGTGGCACGGGCAGGAGCGGACTGGCCATGTCGGCTTCTCACTTTTTGGATTTTAGAAGGGCATGACATGCCTATATCTGTGTCTCCCCCTCCTTTTACTCCTCCACCTCTTTTATTTTCGCATGACTATATGTACTTGTCACTTTTCCATGTGTTAGTTATGTCTTCTGAGCAGTTTGTCAGCTTTTGGACACCTTTGAAGGTGTTTTCTATGTGTTTCTATGTGTTTTTGTTTGCCTGCCATTGGTTTTAACGGTGTTCGAAGGTGTTCGACGAACAGTTCGACGAACAGTTCGGCGAACACACGGGTGTTCGACGAACCGAACCGAACTCGAACACTACGGGGGTGGCTCAACACTAGTCCTGAGTCAGTACTCTAGTCCAGGAGAAACATAATTTAGCAGCCTTTAAGGGTAGCCTTTCTGTATAAACCGTTTCCGCAATATTTTTGATTCTACCAAAAATTCAGAATCTCTAGTGCAATTTTTTTGGACCCTCCAATATTATCCATAAGGGACATTGGTGATCCATTTTGGGAGACGTCCACTATCAAACCACAGATAACTGTTTACATCCACTGGTTTGAAAAAAGTTGACTTGAACAGTCTTTCCATGGTGTCAAACTGTACCATTAGGTCAAGAAATTGGAGGGCAGTTTCAGAAATGGTTGCTGTAAAGGATAGGCCCCACGAGTTGGATTTAAGTTCATCAACAAATTTAAGTGCACTCCTGCTTGTACCCCTCCACAGGAAGAATAGATCATCTATATAAAGATGATAAAAGACCACATGGTTCGCCGCCATAGGGGACTGTGCAATGAAGACAGATTCAAATACCCCCATAAACAGATTGGCGTCCCTATCGCACAGCCCCTCAAATGCCGGTAGATTAACCCTTCAAATGTGAACACATTATTGTTCAGTATGAACATGATAGATGTCTTAAGGAAATTCTTTTGTTCTATTGGAATATTATTATCTGTCATCAAATAGTGATCAACTGCTTTTAACCCCAAATCATGGGATATGTTACTATACAGGGCATTGACATCAAGAGTCAGGATAAGATAATTGTTCATGGGGGGGAGACTTCTTAAAAGTTTGACCAATTGGGAAGAGTCTCTTACATACAAGTCAGGTTTGAGAACATATTTTTGAATGAAAAGGTTAACATAATGTGAAAGATTACTGGTGATGGAACCAATTCCTGACATTATTGGACGGCTGGGGGGGTTTGAAGGGTTTTTGTGTATCTTGGGGAGGAAATAAAAGAAGGGAACCCTGAATTGTGTTTTATCCAAGAACTTCTCTTTTTTGTTTAAGAGGCCATTGACATATGCTGTTTTCACAAGTTCTTTGTGTCTCAGGAAAATGGAAACAGAGGGATCGTGAGGCAACATTTCATAATACTCAGGATCATTCAAGATCTTTCATCCCTCCCTAAGATACCAACTTCTATTCATCAGTACTACACCACCCCCTTTGTCCGCACTCTTGATACTAATATTCTGGTTATCCCTAAGTGAAGTAACAGCTCGTCTCTCTCCGGTGTTCATATTGTCCCTAATTTTCAAATGCTCAAAAGACCGAATGTCTTTTAGGATGAGTTGTTGGAATGTTTCAACATGGGAACCTTTATGATGTAACAGGTAAAATATACTCGAATGGCCAGATACATCTACATGTGTGGGTTCGATATCTGGATAACCTATATGAGGAGGGTTTTGTGGGGATGGAGTGGTAAACCTTTTTCTCCTCTCTTCCAATAGAAAATGTCGTTGTATAGTGAGTTTTCTAAAAAATTCATTAAGATCAAGATATAGGGAGAAAACATTGGTTGGAGATTTAGGACAAAAGGATAAACCCCGTTCAAGTAGTAGGCTTCATCTTTAGTTAAATTGTGATCTGACAAGTTGAAGATTCCTAAGTTATTACAAATTCACAGGCAACCAGCACTGCAGCGACTCAGTCCTTATGCAGAGACTCCAGAAGCTCGACCTCATCAGCTGGAGCAATCAGTCTTACCATCGGGTGCAACTCCCTCCAGAAACACAGTAAGCCACAATTCATACATGAAGAAAGCGAGGTGGCACACCGATGTAATAAAATCTTCTTTTATTCCATTTCCATTAAAAATGCAGGGAAGTGGCACCTTTTACGGACTACAGCCGTTTCGCGTGTCTATCACGCTTCTACGGGTCCAGGCATATGGTCCTGGGGGTGGGCAGGGGTTAAAATACTCCCGACCCCACCCCCTGGACCAAACAGCCATACAAAATGTTACAACAAGTAGTACAAAATTAAAAACAATTGTTTTGAAAAAAATACACAAAATATTCATGCAACCATCATAAAAATACTGCCATGTCTAGCTTGTCGTTTAAGCCAAGGGGTCCCTGGGCATTAGTTTGGAGGATCCATTTCACCTCCCTCTGTAAAAGGATCCTATTGTGGTTTCCTCCCTTGCATGGCAATTCCACTTTTTCTAATCCTATGAAGCGCATGACTTCAGGATTAGCCCTGTGCTCAGTGCGAATATGCTCTATTAAACTTTTAGAGCCCTTCCCTGAAAGGATTGAATTGAAATGCTCTCTGAACCATGTGAACAGGGGTCTAATTGTTTTGCCTATATAGAACCTTCTAAAGGGCAAAAAATTGCATAAACCGTGAATTTGGTTCTACATGTGATCAGATCCCTGATCACATGGTGTACTCCTCCAAGTACTATTTGCCCGGCATTCTCATGAAAACTGAAAAAATTACACGTACCACATTTGTGATTGCCCGTGATTACTGATTTATTTAACAAATTCCTCGCTGAGTTACCCTCTATGCGATTCTTTACAAGCTTGTCTTTCAAATTTGGTCCCCGGCGGTAAGTAATCATTGGGTTTCGCACTCCCACCTGGAAATCCCTGTCTGCAGTGACAAGATGCCAGTTTTTCAGAATTGCTGATCTAATTCTTTTATCCATAGGATAAATTGCACCACCTTATATCTCCTCTCTCATCTCAGTCTATCGTCCTACACGTGCCCTCCATTCCACAAACGACCTAAGACTAACATCCTCCATAATCCGAACCTCGCACCTCCGTCTCCAAGACTTCTCCCGTGCTGCGCCAGTTCTCTGGAATGCTCTACCCCAGACGATCCGGTTGACGCTTAGCCCCCAAGTCTTCAAGCGCGCTTTAAAAACCCATCTCTTTAAACAGGCCTACCACCTCAAATACCAAGTTAACTAACTTTCCCCTGTTCCCTCCTAAATACTATTCAGAATTTGCTCCCTACTGTTTATCTGTCTCTATACCCTCCATGCACACGATAACTGCACTCGATACTTTATTATTGCACTTAAACATACTGGCTGATGACCGGATCATGCAGCTATATATGAAAATCCCTATTTACTATAATTGCCAGACCTGAAAGAGCAAGCACTTTTCACCTATTGCGTCCCCCCTTTTCCTCGTAGATTGTAAGCTTGCGAGCAGGGACCTCACTCCTGATGTAACTGTTTAAACTGTCTCACCTTGTATTGAATCTATTGTCTGTACATGTCCCCACTTAATTGTAAAGTGCTGCGGAATATGTTGGCGCTATATAAAAAAAAAATATTATTATTATTATTAGGACCAAACTTGAAATTGAAAATGAATCTCTTTAACTTATCTGTACTGTCCTCGTTTTTTTTAGGATTTAATAACGAGGTCTGGGGGAATTGGCATACCCTTTGATAGGTATTATCTATGATATCGTCTGGATATCCTCTTTGTTTGAACTTCATTTTCAGATTTTGTGCTTCTTTTACAAAGGAGGCAGTATTGTTATTAATTTTTCTCAAGCGTAAAAATTGACTGTAGGGTAGAGATTGCTTCGCGTGTAAAGGATGCGCACTCTGATAGTGAAGCAGTGCATTACAGGATGTGGGTTTTGAAAAGGATTCTGTGGATAAATTGCCATCAACAATTTTAAGTTTTACATCCAAAAAATTCAATTCCGTGTCTCCAAACACTGAGGTGACCGACATATTCATGACATTGTCATCATTCAAATACCTGACAAAGGAGTCAAAATCACTCCTATTCCCTGACCAGACAATGAAAATGTCGTCCACAAATTGGACATAGAATTTAAGGAATTGGGAGAAACGGTTACTACTGGAGAAGATGAATTTTTCTTCAAAGGAAGCCAGGAACAAATTTGCCAGAACGCAAGCCGCCGGGGTCCCCATCGCTGTCCCAGTGCACTGAACGTACCACTGGCCCAGTAATTTGAATGAGTTGTGCCTCAAAATAAATCCTCACACACAAACGATATAAAATTTTCACTCCTGCTTGTGTGGGAGAGGATGTTGCGAGCAGCCCCAATATTTTGATGATATGGGATCCTCGTGTAGAGGCTCTCCACATCTATTGAGGCCAAGGAAAAATCCTCCTGCCATTCAAAATCCTTTAATGACTTTAAAAAATCTCCCGTGTCCTTAATATACGATGGAATCTCCCTCAGCAGAGGCTGGAGAAGCCAGTCAACATATTTGGACAACGGTTCAGTAAGCGAGCCAATGCCTGCAATGATGGGGCGACCCGGCGGCTGCGTTGTGGATATGTGGACCTTCGGTATAAAATACCAAGTAGCGGTCTGTGGAAAATCTGGATACAATTTGTTCGCTTTTTTATCCATAAGAATTCCTTTTGCAACATACTTTTCCAATAGAGACTTCAATCTCAATTGAAATTTTGTTAGGGGATTGAATTTGAGGGGTTTATACGTGTTTTTATCTGACAGCTGGCGGTGTGCTTCCTGAATGTAATATTCCTTAGTCATAAGCACAATATTCCCCCCCTTCTCTGCCTCTCGTATTACAGTGTCCTCCCATTTCTGAATCTCTTTTAAGGCCTCCCACTCTCCTTTTTCAAAATTTTTAGGTAATTCAGGAGATATTAAAGCCTCTACATCCCTGATCACAGCTTCCTGGTTTATGCAATTTTTTGCCCATGTAGAAGGTTCTATATAGGCAAAACAATTAGACCCCTGTTTACACGGTTCAGAGAGCATTTCAATTCAATCCTTTCAGGGAAGGGCTCTAAAAGGTTAATGGAGCATATTCGCACTTGGCACAGGGCTAATCCTGAAGTCATGCGCTTCATGGGATTAGAAAAAGTGGAATTGCCATGCAAGGGAGGAAACCACAATAGGATCCTCTTACAGAGGGAGGCGAAATAGATCCTCCGAACTAATGCCCAGGGACCCCTCAGCTTAAATGACAAGCTAGACATGGCAGTATTTTTATGATGGTTGCATGAATATTTTGTGTATTTTTTTCAAAACAATTGTTTTTAATTTTGTACTACTTGTTGTAACATTTTGTATGGCTGTTTGGTCCAGGGGGTGGGGTCGGGAGTATTTTAACCCCTGCCCACCCCCAGGACCATATGCCTGGACCCGTAGAACCGTGATAGATACGCGAAATGGCCGCCGTCCGTAAAAGGTGCCACTTCCCTGCATTGTTAATGGAAATGGAATAAAAGATTTTATTACATCGGTGTGCCACCTCGCTTTCTTCATGTATGAATTCCTAAGTTATTACTTTTGTCATTATGATTAAGCTGACCTTTGTTCTTTTCTGAGATGCATCTAGTGGAACTATTAGCAGGTCTGCAGAGAATTCTCCTACCTCCTCTGCGGCCCTGTTTTCTCTTTTTCTCTTTGGGTGGCGTTCTGGAGCCACTCAAAAAAACGGTATAATTTTAGAATCCCTGAGACTAGGATTCTGATTAGCTATGACATTTCTCTCACTCAATGGAATGGAGAAATGAACTTTGTTTATCGATTCCTGTACTAATGGAGTCAAGTCTATTGTTGACAAAACATTTTTAAGGGAAGGTGGAAGAGCCAATGAATGAGTAACATTAGTGGTGATAAGATCATTGGCGAGAAGATTAAGGCCCTTATTAAAGACGACACTTTCGATAGAAGAATCTTCATTTGGTGAATTATGACTATTAGATAGGAATTGTTCGCTGTCAAGTCTTGCCAGAGTAAGTTTATTTGTATTGGCTACTATAGGTACTGTTGAAGGTTCAATAAATTCAGTCTGTAAAGATGTATTATTATGCACCATTAATAAGGACAGATTTATAGAGTCAATATAATCTTCTTTTTGTGTGGATGTGACCATAGGTGAGCAACTCACTCCAATGTCTAATGGAAATTGGACTAGATCTTTATCAATTGATTGGGCTGTTATAACGATATCTGAAGGAGTAGGGTTTTGCTCTAAATTGGATTGAACCAATTGTACGATGTTTGAATTTACTCCATTACGTAAGTCCTTAGTAGTGTTTTCTAGCGTGTTTTTGATTTTCTCAATTTCTTCAGTTTTTTGTCTTATAGGAACAGTTAATAATTTTTTTTATGTTGTTCATAAAAAAAAATTGTTTAGTAGATTTAAGGAATTTGAGGGACAGATTTTTCTCTTTCTCTTGTGAATCTAGTGTGGAAGGCAGAGGATCTGAAGTAACGGTAGGATCCAGATTGGTCCTGTTGGTCACCCAGGCTGATTCCTGCCATGGTGAAGTAGGAATATCTATTGTTTCATCAACCACAACTATTCCCTTCCTATCTCGTAATAATTTTGCTGCTTTTTTTCTTATAATGTCCTCTTCAAATTTAATGAGTTTCAATTTAAGATTTAAATCATATTCTCTAAAATCCAATGAAGGAGCATATAAATCCAGATGTCTTCTAAGAAGTTTAAGCTCTTCTAAGGCTTGTAGAGCCAAAGCATTCCTTTTGACAATCAGAAGATTCATCATACCAAAAGAAAAATTAAGGGAATGGTCATCCCATTCTCTAGTGAACAAGGGATCTTGCGAGAAGGAATATTTTTGTGATAATCTAAGACCCTTGGGTACAAGTTTTTCAGCTATATAACGTCTTAGGAACGTGATATCAATGTGATTTGTAAGCCTCAATCTTGCTTTTATCTTCATATTCTACAAAGAGGTTGGACATTTGTTGCTTACGTACTTCATTTAAAGAATGAGAGTTAATATCAGTATTCAATGATGCACTATTGTTTGGAAGGCCCAAAATTTCTGATATAAGGAGCTCCCTATGACACTCCCGGCTTGTATTGAAAAATTTCATATTAATCTAAATTATGGGAACTGCAATGTAGATTCAAATCATGAACGTTCATGCAACACAATAAAAATATAAATAAATAATATAAATAATCAATTGACCTTACAAGGTCTAACACGCTATACAATTATGATGCACTTACTGACAGAAAATTGATGAATGACCAAATAAATAAATAAATAAATTAGTAAAAAATATTGAAAATTATTAAAATAGACCCAATTGGGTTCAAAAAAGGATATTAGTGTCAATCTGATGATCCTCAGTGATGGAAGACAATGAAATTCCAAGGACAGCAGAAGGCAAGTTCCATGTACTGATATCCAAGTCTGAATTAGAGAAAATGTTCATCAGGGGATAAGTATTGTAAGTGATCAGTGGTTGAACCGGGAATCACACAGTAGCTGCTCAAGGAAATCAACCCAAGCTGGTCAGCGTCAAATATGAAAGAAGAAGAGAGAAAAAGCGCACTGTGTGAAGGACCAGAGGGATGAATTAGAATGAGAACGGCCAAAAGGCCTCTCACCTGGTGGAGTTGTGCATCCCTGCACAACCCCGGTGATTGCTTTGAGTTTGGGAGATGGATGCTCTCACCGCACACTGCAGACTGATGCCTCCACCGCATGTTGTGGACCGCCATCTGCCACCGCTACTTCCGCATTCCTGGCCGGAGACTGGAGGCGCCTCTGTGCAGGTCCTTTTAGGTTAGGGATGGTAGTTCCGGCGCTGCAGGTACTCACAGAAATCGGATGGGGAGTTGTATGGGCAATTAAAAAGTGGTCAACAGCTGCTCGTGCCACCAGCCCTCAGGGAGGGAATGGGAATATATGGAAAAAAAAAAGTGGTCTACACAAAAGCCCTACTAACCCCCCGGCCGTCCAATAATCTCAGGAATTGATTCCATCACAAGTAATCTTTCACATTATGTTGACCTTTTCCTTCAAAAATATGCTCTCAAACTTGAATCGTATCTGAGAGACTCTTCCCAATTGATCAAAGTTTAAAGAAGTTTACCCCCAATGAACAATTGTCTTATCCTGACTCTTGATGTCAGTGCCCTGTATAGTAACATATCCTATAATTTGGGGTTAAAAGCAGTTTATCACTATTTGATCACAGATAATAATATTCCAATAGAACAAAAAAATTTCCTTAATACATCTATCATGTTCATACTGAACAATAATGTGTTCACATTTGAAGGGTTGGTCTACCGCCAGTTGGGGGGCTGTGCGATAGGGACGAGATTTGCCCCGAGTTACGCCAATCTGGGGGTATTTAAGTCTGTCTTCATCACACAGTCCCCTATGGCGGTGAACCATGTGGTCTTTTATTATCGTTATATAGATGATCTATTCTTCCTGTGGAGGGGTACAAGCAAGAATGCACTTAAATTTGTTGATGAGCTTAATTCCAACTCGTGGGGCCTATCCTTTACAGCAAACATTTCTGAAACTGCCCTCCAATTTCTGGACCTAATGGTACAGTTTGACACCATGGGAACACTGTTCACATCAACTTTTTTCAAACCGGTGGATGTAAACAGTTATCTGAGGTTTGATAATGGACACCTCCCAAAATGGATCACCAATGTAGCTATTGGACAATATTGGAGGGTCCTAAAAAATTGCACTAGAGATTCTGAATTTCTGGTAGAATCAAAAATATTGAGGAAACGGTTAATACAGAAAGGCTACCCTAAAAGACTGCTAAATGATGCTTTCTCCTGGACTAGAGTCCTGACTCAGGACATCTGCAATGACAGGATAGAATCATCTACGGGTAAAAATAAAGCGGTCTCGGAACTGGCTAGGTGGAGTATGGTCACTACGTTTAGTCAATCCAGAGTTACCGTTCAAAATATTCTGAATAAATTTTGGTTCATTTTGAAGGGGGATCCTATTTTAGGGCCATGTATACCCAACAAACCAAGAATCATCTACAGCAAAAGTAAAAACCTACGAAGTTTAATTGCACCAAGTAATACATCTCTGAAGTAAAAAATACAGTTTTCACAGGACAGTTCCCGTTTGGGTTTCCATTCATGTAACACGCCAAAGTGTTTTTGTTGCAAAACTATTCAAAATGGTACCCAAAAGATGTTTTCATCACAAACTACAGGAAAAAATGTTTCTATTAAACATGATGTGAATTGTCAATCAACACATGTAATTTACTTATTAGAATGTGCATGTGACCTCCAATATGTGGGCCGGACGATACAAACTATGCATGCACACCTTAATAAACATAAACATAATTTACAAATAGGTTATCAACTACATAGTGTATCCAAACATTTTAGTATTGTCCATTAAAAGGATCCAAAATTTATGAGGCTCACTATCATTGATCATGTACCAGATACTGTTCCGCATCGGTTGGCTAGTTTAATCAATAAGAGAGTTTTTGGATCTTCAAATTAGGCACATTAGCCCCTGAAGGTCTGAATTTGGCCCTTGAAAATGTGGTCAGTTCTTAGGGACCCCCTTTTCTTCCCAGGTTTATGGGTAATTCCACCCTATCTGTTTTTCCTCCTCATTATTATTGTCATACTCTGGATATGTCATATTTTATTATTGTATTTTTAATATCGCATCTTGTCACTTTTTATATTTTTAATATCTTTCAGTAATATGTATTGCTATATTCCATTGCTTATCTAACTTTTCCCTAATTCTGTGAATTCATATGCTCGTTGTCCCTGTGCTGACATGAGAAGCATCTGCACACTGGCACATGAAGGGTTCTCAGAATCCATGATTAACTAATTAGTTTGTCAACCAATCATTGTGAATCCTTCCCTATAAATGTTTTTCTTTTGCTCATATCCCTGTACCACCTGATGAAGATAGTTTGTCTATCGAAACGCATTGTGGAGAGGGCGTATTAAATGTTTTTAGCCCTAAATACTGTCTCTCAGTGATCAATTCAGCGCTCCATGGGTCTCTTTTTATTTTTTCCATATGTCTCCTGATGTAAACAGTGTCACAAGACCGCTACAGCCAACCAGCAGCTGCTGATTGCCTGCAGCATTCATATTTCCATCCAGTTTGACACTTTCAGACTTGGCATCATACAGCCACTCCCGAAATGTATTTCATGGCCCAGAAAGCCATGAAACTTATCGTAAGTTAGAGTGAGACAGTTCCATAACTTCGAGATCTAGGTCATCAGGTAAACGTTAAAATTGAAAAAGTGTCTACACGATAAGATCTTCATTGTATATCTCAATTTACATAAGATTCATGCAGTACAATATCTCTAGTGCATAAATTTAAGAACCTGTGATGGAGCTAATGGACTTGTGTCACATCTATTACTTGTACTGCTGCAGGCAAAATACAAGTTATCAGAGTTAAGGACAGCAGTCATAAAATATTGTACAGTAGCTACTGCTGTCAGCGTTTATAATGGTATTATATGTATCATATGTATGTGCAGCTAGTTTTGGCATTTATATCGTTAACATTTATTGTAACTAGATTTTTTTCATGAGTATATGATGATATAGTTACATTACTGTAATTTTCATTTCTATGTATCTATTATTGCACTTTAATTGTTTCTTATAATAATTAATTAGAGACACTTTCACCTTCTAGCACAATAAACATCTAGTGTAAAAGAGCATACAGAAGCCAGAATGGGTGACAGCGGGTGATAGCACTACTTTCTCTGCCATCTCTCTCCCTGAGTGTTTATGATCCTGTGAGAGTGGAGGAAGAGCAGCAGAGATCAGATCTGATTTCTCTAGAGCGTATAAAATAGTTCTAAATACTTAAACAGGGAACTAGAAATCTTGGTATTTTTAATGCCAGCTATTCTAAACATTTTTATTTTATGTGCTATATTATATCTGAAATTATACTGAAGTCCCTCCTATGATTCCTCGGTACAAAAAAATGAACCCAACTCAGAAAAGTTTTCCAAAATTTTTCAAAACCCCCTCTCAAAAAAAAAAAAAAATAATGTTGTCAGATATACTTTTGTTTGAACCCTTACAGAGAAAACTGAATGTTGTGATGTCACCTGAGCATAATACATGGTAGCCATTATCATCCCATGACTGGGGCACCGATAGAGTGACAGAGGCAGCCCTCTTTCCTCTTTTTGGCTAACTACTTAGATGCTGCGGTCAGTATTGACTGTTACATCTAAAGGGTTATCCATCTGGTTTCATTTCTAGTTGTTGTAGCAGGGTTCCAGTAATATATGATGCAGACCCCATGCCATCCCCCACCATTAATGGTGGGGAGATATGATGGTGATGTAACGGTGTACTTTAATGTTCACTAAGTCCCTTGTTCTCTCTATATGCTATAAAACTTTTTATCAATGTAGAAGAGCTGGAAAAAAATTGCGCAATAGTGTCTTATCCAAGTGACAGGAACACAAGTCTACAAGAAATTGGCCATCTGTTCAGATTGTATACCACAGCACACAATGCGCTGGATAAGGCAGCTACAGACCCGCATATTGTCCATGAATCAAGAAGTAGAGAAAAAGGTTTATTTTTCTGCGCTGTCAAGTATACCAATGATCATTCCAGAGAAAGGAGCAGGAGCCAGGATAAAGGAATGCAGTTTCAAAGTAAAACAAACTTCATCCTCAGGACAAAACACAAGTGCCGGACTGAACCCATGTGCGGGTTTCCTTAAACAGTATTTTCACATACATGCACGAAAAAGACACATGGGGTGTCAGATGACATTTCAATTGTCAATTTAAATAATGCTTGCTAACACGAAGCAAGAAAAAACAAACACGATTACATATCCCAGAGCACATAAATCAATTAAAATACTGTTGAAAAAAACAATACAACAGTTAAAACTTATAGTAATCAAAATTATATGGATGTATAAAGAAAAAAATAAGGACATAAATCAGGATTAAAGGGATTCTGTCAGTAGGATCAAGCACAGGCTATGGGCTGGACACTAATCTGCATGAGAATCTGCCTCCAGAGATTAATATAAATAAATGAAGGAGTTACTGATGGCTGATCTCTGCTCTCCTCTCCTCTCTCCTGTGTGTGATTATACCTGACATATCTGCAGGTTCCTCTCAGCTTCCATCTCACAGGTAGACGGTGTTGTAATATTGTTGCAATACAGCAAAGCTCAGAGAGCTGCAAAGAATGTGTTTGTAAAAAGACAAGGTTCAGTTCTACTGTTCTGTGTTAGTAACTTGTCTCATACTGGTAACTCCTCCTTTCATTTCTTTAATTTACAATAATCTCTGGAGGCAGATTCTTATGCAGATCTATATCCGTCCCATAGTCCTGAACAGCTCATTTATATATAAGAAAAATGTGGATTTCTCTGGAATAAAACATCCGATCGCAGATATAAAGGTATCATTTTATTCAGCTTCCTCTGACCTCCATGTCCATATAGACAGCTTAGGAGGGCTGATCTTACTAACAGATTTCCTTTAATTGGGATTGAACCCACTAGTGTGTAGTATAGTTGTAGTGTGCAAGACAGATGAGCCAATGGGATAAAATGAATGGTTGAGAATAAAGATGCAAAGATATAGTAAGTAAAAAAAAATATATATATATATATATATATATATATATATATATATATATATATATAGTTACCCATCAGGGAGAGGTTACCTTGCCATGGTTGATGGGCACACATGAATTGGCCAATTTATGCGCTAAAAACCTTCATTGTTTGTACATACATGTTGCTAAGCAAAACAGTTTAGATCTAATATTTTCATTATTTTCATTGTTAAGACATATCTTGGCCATATGAAGTTGTGCTGCATTCTTTTGATATATTTCATAGTTGCGGCAGCTGGCACCAGTTCACACTAGGAGGTGCTGGTCAGGTTTTTCTGGTTTGTATTACTATAAGGGGGTGTAACTGCCTCTTGCCTGATTCTGCACTCCTCCCATTAACCAGCAAGTGTTGTATAAACAGCTCTGCTTGCCCTTTAAATGTAGGTGTTTTTAGCCCAGAAGAAGACATGTTTGTCCATTTAGTTGTAGGCTTGTAGTCCAAAAGTGGCATGTTAGGCAGAGTAGCTACCCATCAGGGGGAGGTTACCGTGCCATGGTTGATGGGCACATATGAATTGGCCAATTTATGCGCTAAAAACCTTCATTGTTTGTAAGTACTTGTTGCTAAGCAAAACAGTTTAGATCTAATATTTTCATTATTTTCATTGTTAAGACGTATCTTGGCCATATGGAGTGCTGTTGCATTCTTTTGATATATTTTATAGTTACGGCAGCTGGCACCAGTTCACACTAGGAGGTGCTGGTCAGGTTTTTCTGGTTTGTATTACTATAAGGGGGTGTAACTGCATCTTGCCTGATTCTGCATTCCTCCCATTAACTAGCAGGTGTTGTATAAACAGCTCTGCTTGCCCTTTAAATGTAAGTGCTTTTAGCCCAGAAGAAGACATGTTTGTCCGTTTAGTTGTAGGCTTGTAACCCAAAAGTGGCATGTTAGGCAGAGTAGTTACCCATCAGGGGGAGGTTACCTTGCCGTGGTTGATGGGTACACATGAATTGGCCAATTTATGCGCTAAAAACCTTCATTGTTTGTAAGTACTTGTTGCTGAGCAAAACAGTTTAGATATAATATTTTCCTTATTTCATTATTTTCATAGTTAAGATGTATCTTGGCCATATGGAGTGGTGCTGCATTCTTTTGATATATTTAATAGTTACGGCAGCTGGCACGAGTTGACACTAGAAGGTGCTGGTCAGGTTTTTCTGGTTTATATATATATATATATATATATATATATATATATATATATATATACATATATATACAGTGCTGGCCAAAAGTATTGGCACCCCTGCAATTCTGTCAGATAATACTCAGTTTCTTCCTGAAAATTATTGCAATCACAAATTCTTTGGTATTATTCTCTTCATTTAATTTGTCTTCAATGAAAAAAACACAAAAAGAATTGTCCTAAAGCCAAATTGGATATAATTCCACACCAAACCTAAAAAAGGGGGTGGACAAAAGTATTGACACCCTTTGAAAAATCATGTGATGCTTCTCTAATTCGTGTAATTAACAGCACCTGTAACTTACCTGTGGCACCTAACAGGTGTTGGCAATAACTAAATCACACTTGCAGCCAGTTAACATGGATTAAAGTTGACTCAACCTCTGTCCTGTGTCCTTGTGTGTACCACATTGAGCATGGAGAAAAGAAAGAAGACCAAAGAACTGTCTGAGGACTTGAGAAACCAAATTGCGAGGAAGCATGAGCAATCTCAAGGCTACAAGTCCATCTCCAAAGACCTGAATGTTCCTGTGTCTTCCGTGCGCAGTGTCATCAAGAAGTTTAAAGCCCATGGCTCTGTGGCTAACCTCCCTAGATGTGGACGGAAAAGAAAAATTGACGAGAGATTTCAACTCAAGATTGTGCGGATGGTGGATAAAGAACCTCGACTAACATCCAAACAAGTTCAAGCTGCCCTGTAGTCCGAGGGTACTAAAGTGTCAACCCGTACTATCCGTCGACGTCTGAATGAAAAGGGACTGTATGGTAGGATACCCAGGAAGACCCCACTTCTTACCCTGAGACATAAAAAAGCCAGGCTGGAGTTTGCCAAAACTTACCTGAGAAAGCCTAAAACGTTTTGGAAGAATGTCCTCTGGTCAGATGAGACAAAAGTAGAGCTTTTTGGGAAAAAGCATCAACATAGAGTGTACAGGAAAAAAAATAGGCATTCAAAGAAAATAACACGGTCCCTACAGTCAAACATGGCGGAGGTTCCCTGATGTTTTGGGGTTGCTTTGCTGCCTCTGGCACTGGACTGCTTGACCGTGTGCATGGCATTATGAAGTCTGAAGACTACCAACAAATTTTGCAGCATAATGTAGGACCCAGTGTGAGAAAGCTGGGTCTCCCTCAGAGGTCATGGGTCTTCCAGCAGGACAATGACCCAAAACACACTTCCAAAAGCACTATAAAATGGTTTGAGAGAAAGCACTGGAGACTTCTAAGGTGGCCAGCAATAAGTCCAGACCTGAATGCCATAGAACACCTGTGGAGAGATCTCAAAATGGCAGTTTGGAGAAGACACCCTTCAAATATCAGGGACCTGGAGCAGTTTGCATAAGAAGAATGGTCTACAATTTCAGCACAGCATTGTAAGAAACTCAATGATGGTTACCAGAAGCGGTTGTTTGCAGTTATTTTGGCCAAAGGTTGTGCAATCAAGTATTAGGCTGAGGGTGCCAATACTTTTGTCCGGCCCTTTTTTGGAGTTTTGTGTGAAATGATTTGATTTTTGCTTCATTCTCTTTTGTGTATTTTCCTTGCAAGCAAATTAAATGAAGAGAATAATACCAAAGAATTTGTGATTGCAATAATTTTCAGGAAGAAACTGAGTATTATCTGACAGAATTGCTGGGGTGCCAATACTTTTGGCCAGCACTGTATATACAGTACAGACCAAAAGTTTGGACACACCTTCTCATTTAAAGATTTTTCTGTATTTTCATGACTATGAAAATTGTACATTCACACTGAAGGCATCAAAACTATGAATTAACACATGTGGAATTATATACTTAACAAAAAAGTGTGAAACAACTGAAAATATGTCTTATATTCTAGGTTCTTCAAAGTAGCCACCTTTTGCTTTGATGACTGCTTTGCACACTCTTGGCATTCTCTTGATAAGTTTCAAGAGGTAGTATTTGTATTATGGCAAGAAAAAAGCAGCTAAGTAAAGAAAAACGAGTGGCCATCATTGCTTTAAGAAATGAAGGTCAGTCAGTCCGAAAAATTGGGAAAACTTTGAAAGTGTCCCCAAATGCAGTTGCAAAATCCATCAAGCACTACAAAGAAACTGGCTCACATGAGGGCCACCCCAGGAAAGGAAGACCAAGAGTCACCTCTGTTTCTGAGAATAAGTTTATCCGAGTCACCAGCCTCAGAAATCGCAGGTTAACAGCAGCTCAGATTAGAGACCAGGTCAATGCCGCACAGAGTTCTAGCAGCAGACACATCTCTACAACAACTATTAATAGGAGACTTTGTGCAGCAGGCCTTCATGGGAAAATAGCTGCTAGGAAACCACTGCTAAGGACAGGCAACAAGCAGAAGAGACTTGTTTGGGCTAAAGAACTCAAGGAATGGACATTAGACCAGTGGAAATCTGTGCTTTGGTCTGATGAGTCCAAATTTGAGATCTTTGGTTCAAACCACCGTGTCTTTGTGCGACGCAGAAAAGGTGAACGGAAGGACTCTACATGCCTGGTTCCCACCGTGAAGCATGGAGGAGGAGGTGTGATGGTGTGGGGGTGCTTTGCCGGTGACACTGTTGGGGATTTATTCAAAATTGAAGGCATACTGAAACAGTATGGCTACCACAGCATCTTGCAGCGGCATGCTATTCCATCCGGTTTCCGTTTAGTTGGACCATCAATTATTTTTCAACTGGACAATTACCCCAAAGACACCTCCAGGCTGTGTAAGGACTATTTAACCAAGAAGGAGAGTGATGGGGTGCTATGCCAGATGACCTGGCCTTCACAGTCACCAGACCTGAACCCAATCGAGATGGTTTGGGGTGATATGGACCACAAAGTGAAGGCAAAAGGGCCAACAAGTGCTAAGCATCTCTGGGAACTCCTTCAAGATTGTTGGAAGACCATTTCCGGTGACTAGCTCTTGAAGCTCATCAAGAGAATGCCAAGAGTGTGCAAAGCAGTCATCAAAGCAAAAGGTGGCTACTTTGAAGAACCTAGAATATAAAACATATTTTCAGTTGTTTCACACTTTTTTGTTAAGTGTATCATACCACATGTGTTAATTCATAGTTTTGATGCCTTCAGTGTGAATGTACAATTTTCATAGTCATGAAAATACAGAAAAATCTTTAAATGAGAAGGTGAATGCAAACTTTTTATTCTATACTGTATATATATATACATTATGTATATGTATATATATATATATATATATATATATATATACATATATATATATATATATATATATATATATATATATATATATATATATATATATATACATATATATACATATACACACTACCATTCAAATGTTTGGGGTCATTTAGAAATGTCATTATTTTTGAAAGAAAAGAACATTTTTTTCAATGAAGCTAACATTAAATGAATCAGAAATACACTCTATACATTGTTAATGTGGTAGATGACTATTCTAGCTGCAAACGTCCTGTTTTTATTGTAATATCTACATAGGTGTATAGAGGCCCATTTCCAGCAACCACCACTCCAGTGTTTTAATGGTACACTGTGTTTGCTAACTTTGTAAGAAGGCTAATGGATGTTTAGAAAACCCTAGAAAACCCTTACACAAGTATGTTAGCCCAGCTGAAAACGGTTTGGCTGATTTGAGAAGCTATATAATTGACCTTCCTTTGAGCTAGTTGAAAATCTGGAGCATTACATTTGTTTGTTCTATAAAACTCTCAAAATGGCCAGAAAAAGAGAACTTTCATGTGAAACTCGACAGTCTATTCTTGTTCTTAGAAATGAAGGCTATTCCATGCGAGACATTGCCAAGAAACTGAAGATTTCCTACAACGGTGTGTACTACTCCCTTCAGAGGAGAGGACAAACAGGCTCTAACCAGAGTAGAAAGAGAAGTGGGAGGCCCCGCTGCACATCTGAGCAACAGGACAAGTACATTAGAGTCTCTAGTTTTAGAAATCGACGCCTCACAGCTCCTCAACTGGCAGCTTCATTAAATAGTACACGCAAAATGCCAGTGTCAACATCTACAGTGAAGAGGCAACTCCAGGATGCTGGCCTTCAGGGCAAAGTGGCAAAGAAAAAGCCATATCTGAGACTGGCTAATAAAAGGAAAAGATTAATATGGACAAAAGAACACAGACATTGGATAGAGGAAGATTGGAAAATAGTCTTATGGACAGATGAATCAAAGTTTGAGGTGCTTGGATCACACAGAAGAACATTTGTGAGACGCAGAACAACTGAAAAGATGCTGGAAGAGTGCCTGACGCCATCTGTCAAGCATGGTGGAGGTAATGTGATGGTCTGAGGTTGCTTTGGCGCTGGTAAAGTGAGAGATTTGTACAAGGTAAATGGGATTTTGAATAAGGAAGGCTATCACTCCATTTTGCAACGCCATGCCATACCCTGTGGACAGCGCTTGATTGGAGCCAATTTCATCCTACAACAGGACAATGACCCAAAGCACACCTCCAAATTATGCATGAACTATTTAGGGAAAAAGCAGGCAGCTGATATTCTATCTGTAATGGAGTGGCCAGCGCAGTCACCAGATCTCAACCCCATTGAGCAGTTGTGGGAGCAGCTTGACTGCATGGTACGCAAAAAGTGCCCATCAAGCCAATCCAACTTGTGGGAGGGGCTTCAGGAAGCATGGGGGGAAATTTCTCAAGATTACCTCAGCAAATTAACAGCTAGAATGCCAAAGGTCTGCAATGCTGGAATTGCTGCAAAGGAAGGATTCTGTGACGAAAGCAAAGTTTGAAGGAGAAAATTATTCTTTCAAATAAAAATCATTATTATTACCTTGTCAATAGTGTTGAGCGATACCTTCCGATATCAGGAAATATCGTATCGGATTGGATCGGACCGATACTCAAAAAGTATCGGATATCGCCGATTCCGATACCGGAAACCAATGCAAGTCAATGGGACACTAATATCGGAATGAAAATAAACCCTTTCTTTCCTTGTAGGTTAATTCTACATGAAGTAAAACAACTAAGAATAATGTAGAATGTATGCGAAAAGCCGGCAATTCATCAGCGGCATACACCGGTACCCGACAAATTACAACAGAAAGAATAGAGCTTCACACATAGATTAGATAGATAGAAACATGTCAGTCACATATATATGAAGTACAGTGACAGTGTTGCTTACTGTACTTGTCATTTAGTGTAAAGGATTTATTTAAAAAAATAATAGTGTTTTCATGCACCGTCTCTTTAAAAAAGCCAGCCGGCAATTCAGCAGCGGTACCCGACAATTTATAACAGACAGAATAGAGCTTCACACATAGATTAGATAGATAGAAACATGTCAGTCACATATATATGAAGTACAGTGACAGTGTTGGTTACTGTACTTGTCATTTAGTGTAAAGGATTTATATAAAAAAATAATAGTGTTTTCATGCACCGTCTCTTTAAGAAAGCCGGCCGGCAATTCAGCATCTGTACCCGACAATTTAGAATAGAAGGAATAGAGAATCATACATAGATTAGATAGATAGAAACATGTCAGTCGAAGTACAGTGATAGTGTTGATTACTGTACTTGTCATTTAGTGTTAAAATAAAGGATTTATTTAAAAAAAAATTGGCGTGGGGTTCCTCATAATTTTAGTCTCTAGCGGAGGTTAAGCAGACAGCTGGGGCAGATGTTTGAAGCCTGGGAAGGGGGTAATACCCACGGAGCTTCCCAGGCTACTAATATCAGCCCCAAGCTGAATACCTAGCCTTTACTAGCTATTAAAATGGGGGACCCACCCAAAAAAATGACGTGGGGTCCCCCCTATTTTAATAGCTAGCAAAGGCTAGGCAGACAGCTGGGGGCTGAAATTAATAGCCCAGGAAGGGAGCCATGAATATTGGCCCCCTCCCAGGCTAGAAACACCAGCCGTCAGCCGCCCCAGAAATGGCACATCCATAGGATGCGCCAATTCTGGCACTTAGCCTCGCTCTTCCCACTGCCCTGTAGCGGTGGCAGTGGGGTAATAGGGCTGGGGTTGATGTCAGCTTATAATGCCAGCTGACATCAAGCCCAGGTTAGTAATGGAGAGGCATCTATAAGACACCCCCATTACTAACCCCATAGTGAAAGTTAAAAAAAAAACACAAACACCCAGAATAAAGTCATTTAATTGAAATAAACACAATTCTTTATTGTTCTAAATTAAACCATACTTACCGTCACGCCCATTCCAGCTGAAGCCAACGATCTCCTGCAATAAAAGAAAAATAATAAAGCAACCTCATCCTTACCTTTCCATGGTTCCCACGACGGCTCCAGCTCTGCTACATCGAGATGACAGGCTGGACCGCAGCAGAACGCTGCCATGCAGCCTGTCATCCCGCAGACACTGAGAAGCGCAGGCTTGCTTGCGCTCCTCAGTGTCTCTCTGTGACGGCATCCAGATGAGTCGACAATGAACTCGGCTCACCTCATGCACGTCACTGAAAGCATGGGAGAATTCTCACGCTGAAGCACTGAGTGCAGGAGAATTTTCCCACGCTGTCAGTGACGTGCATGAGGTGAGCCGAGTTCATTGGACATGACCTCACCTCATGCACGTCACTGACAGCGTGGGAAAATTCTCCTGCACTCAGCGCTTCAGCGTGAGAATTTCCCCACGCTGTCAGTGACGTGCATGAGGTGAGCTCATGTCCAATGAACTCAGCTCACTTCATGTACGTCACTGACAGCGTGGGAGAATTCTCACGCTGAAGCGCTGAGTGCAGGAGAATTTTCCCACGCTGTCAGTGACGTGCATGAGGTGAGCTGAGTTCATTGGACATGAACTCGGCTCATCTTTATGCCATCACAGAGAGACACTGAGGAGCGCAAGCATGCCTGCACTTCTCAGTGTCTGCGGGATGACAGGCTGGATGGCAGCGCTCTGCTGCGGTCCAGCCTGTCATCTCGATGTAGCAGAGCTGAAGCTGTCGTGGGATCCATGGGAAGGTAAGGATGAGGTTGGTTTATTATTTTTCTTTTATTGCAGGAGATCGTTGGCTTCAGCTGGAATGGGCGTGATGGTAAGTATAGTTTAATTTAGAACAATAAAGAATTGTGTCTTTATTTCAATTAAAGGACTTTATTCTGGGTGTTGTGTTTTTTTTAAATACTTTACTAGAAATTCATGGTGGTCCTGTCTAATATTGGCGTGACCCCATGAATTTCGGGCTTAGGGCCAGCTGATAATGCCAAGCTGGCCTTAACCCCTTTATTACCCAGTGAGCCACCGCACCAGGGCCCTGGATGAGTTGGGTACAGCGCCAGAAGATGGCGCTTCTATGAACGCGCCATTTTCCGGGGCGGCTGCGGACTGCAATTTGCAGCGGGTGGGGCCCAGAAAGCTTGGGCCTCCCTGCGCTGCAGATTCCAGCCCCCAGCTGCCTAGTTGTACCTGGCTGGACACAAAAGTAGGGCGAAGCCCCACGTATTTTTTTTTTTTATTATTTCATGAAATTCATGAAATAATTAAGAAAAAAAGGGCTTCCCTATATTGTTGTGTCCGGCCAGGTACAAATAGGCAGCTGGTGGTTGGGGGCAGCCCGTTCCTGCCTGCTGTACCTGGCTGGACACAAAAATAGGGCGAAGCCCCACGTATTTTTTTTTTTAATTATTTCATGAAATTCATGAAATAATTAAGAAAAAAAGGGCTTCCCTATATTGTTGTGTCCGGCCAGGTACAAATAGGCAGCTCGTGTTTGGGGGCAGCCCGTTCCTGCTTGCTGTACCTGGCTGGACCCAAATATAGTGCAAAGCACCACGTCAATTTTTTTTTAATTATTTCATGAAATAATTTTTTAAAAAAGGGCTTCCCTATATTGTTGTGTCCGGCCAGGTACAAATAGGCAGCTGGTGGTTGGGGGCAGCCCGTTCCTGCCTGCTGTACCTGGCTGGACACAAATATAGGACGCAGCCCCACATCAATTTTTTTTTAATTATTTCATGAATTTCCTGAAATAATTAAAAAAAAATTGACGTGGGGCTTCGCACTATATTTGTGTCCAGCCAGGTACAGCAGGCAGGAACGGGCTGCGCCCAACCACCAGCTGCCTATTTGTACCTGGCCGGACACAACAATATAGGGAAGCCCTTTTTTTCTTTATTATTTCATGAATTTCATGAAATAATAAAAAAAAAAATACGTGGAGCTTCGCCCTATTTTTGTGTCCAGCCAGGTACAACTAGGCAGCTGGGGGCTGGAATCTGCAGCGCAGGGAGACCCAAGCTTTCTGGGCCCCCCCCCCGCTGCAAATTGCAGTCCGCAGCCACCCCGGAAAATGGTGCGTTCATAGAAGCTGGATGCTGTACCTGGCTGGCATACAAAAATATAGCAAAGCCCACGTCAAATTTTTTGGGAAAAATTAATTAAAAAATAAATAATAATTTAGGGACTGCATCTTTATTAACTCCTCAAATGTCATTTAGTGTTAAAATAAAGGATTTATTTAAAAAAAAAATTGGCGTGGGATCCCTCATAATTTTAGTCTCTAGCGGAGGTTAAGCAGATGGCTGGGGAAGATGTTTGAAGCCTGGTAAGGGGGTAATACCCACGGAGCTTCCCAGACTACTAATATCAGCCCCCAGCTGAATACCTAGCCTTTACTAGCTATTAAAATGGGGAACCCCCCCCAAAAAATGAAGTGGGGTCCCCCCTATTTTAATAGCTAGCAAAGGCTAGGCAGACAGCTGGGGGCTGATATTAATAGCCCAGGAAGGGTGCCATGAATATTGGCCCCCTCCCAGGCTAGAAACACCAGCCGTCAGCTGCCCCAGAAATGGCGCATCCATAGGATGCGCCAATTCTGGCACTTAGCCTCGCTCTTCCACGCTGCCCTGGTGCGGTGGCAGGGGGTAATAGGGCTGGGGTTCATGTCAGCGCCAGCTGCCATGAAGCCCAGGTTAGTAATGATGGGCGTCTATAAGACACCCCCATTACTAACCTACAAAGTGTTAAAAAGAAAAAACACACTACACCCAGAAAAAAATAATTTATTTGAAATAAAACACACCATTTTATTAAATTCTTAGTTTACTAAAAAAAAATAGTTACCTGTCCACGTTCCTGCGCTGATCTCCCATGCACAGCTGTCACATCTGGAGATGGTGACAGCTGTGCATGGCTGCTGTAAGTTCACACTGCCGGGAACACATCCGCTCCCGGCAGCGGGAGCCACTGACTGAGGTCACTGGAGTGCATTCAGGCAGCGCAGCTCCGGAGACCTCCTTTACGGCACTGCTGTACCGTGGGAATTTCTCACGATACAGCAGGGCCGTAAAGCAGCTAACCGGAGCAGCGCTGACTGAACTCCGGTGAACCCGCTTATGCAATGACGGGGCTGCTTTACGGCCCCGTCATTCTAGCGGCGGCAGCGGTTCAGAGCGGTCACATTCTATGTGGCTGCTCTAAACTGGAGATCTTCGTGGGACACTCGTGGACTACTATGGAGGGGTAAGGATAAGGTTGTGGTTTATTATTTTATATTTTATTACAGGAGATCGATGGCTTCGGGGAATTAGGTGTCTAGGTGAGTATAGGTGTAGTTTTTTATTTTTTACTTTATTTTAGGTGGCGATCGGCGGGGACAGGTAATGTATGAACTAATTTATTGTAGGCAACCACTGGCCACCAATGACATGTATTTAAAATTTATTGGGGACACAGTAGGGCAATTTAAATAGCAGGATCAGGCTGATGGGAACTACTGCTCCCATCGAGCTGATCCTGCCGGCACGAGCGGACGGGGAACAGACATAGGCCGATGGGAGTAGTAGTGTCACATCGGCCTATGTCTGCCTGCACGCACACACCCGCACACATCACACAGACACCGTGCACATCGCACAGACACCGCACACACTCGCAGACATCGCACAGACACCGCACACACCCGCAGACATCGCACAGACACCGCACACACCCGCAGACATCGCACAGACACCGCGTACACCCGCACACATCGCACAGACACCCGCACACACCAATCATGACGGGTATGGGAGGTGAGGCTGACCTGTGCGGCCGTGGGAAAGTTCATGTGAGTTCATGCAATGCAGTCAAGCATGAACTCACATGAACCCTCTGAGAGCACCGCAGCGACTTCAAATGAACAGCTGATCAGCATCACCTGATACCGCAGCTGTTCATTTGAAATAACCGGCGGGAAAGCGGAGCACAGAACGGGAAAGCCGGTGGTGAAGTCTTTTCACTGCCGGCTTCCCCGCCCGGGTACTTCGCTCCCCGCCCGGTCCTAACTTACGATCGGGATGGGAGGTGGCGAGGGGAGTGGAGGATCAGGGTCGGAGGCTGCGGGGAAGCAGTATGGGTTTGTGTGATTGTTTAAAAGCCGGCGGCTTTTTACCGCGCGCCGGCTTTTAAACAATCAGGAGAATTCTCCCACGCTGGGATGGCATTCTGATGACAGGCTGGATCGCAGCTGAGCGCTGCCATCCAGCTTGTCATCCTTCAGAGAAACGGCAGAGCGCAGGCAGTATGGGAACTTCCGATTCCGGTATTCGATATTGTAAAAATATCGGAATTAAGTATCGGAATTCCGATACCGCGAATATTGGCCGATACCCGATATTTCAGTCTCGGAATGCTCAACACTACTTGTCAATGTCTGGACTATATTTTCTAATCATTTTGCAACTCATTTGATGAATAAAAGTATGGGTTTTCATGGAAAACACAAAATTGTCTGGGTGACCCCAAACTTTTGAACAGTAGTGAATATATAAATATATATATGTACATTTATTTATCATTTTTATTCAGTGTCACCTAAAACAATTCTATTATTAAATAGATTTAAAGAAAACTTCAAGAAAAAAAAATATAAAAAATTGTACAATTTCCATATAAAAGCGATAAAAACATAATTTTCAAAAGAAGTAGATACAGGAATAAAAAGAGAAATTTTCATATATGGAATATATGTAAATGAAATAGAGTGTGCTGGAGGAAGAAAAGTAAATGAGTTAATTAGAAGCCTGCAATCATGTTTCTCCTCAACTTGCTGGAATAATTACCATGGCATGACATTGATAAGGGTTCATTTATTCTCTATAATTATATTTGCTTAATATATTTTAATTAATACAGTCCCTGACTTCATACAGTGGCTCATTTCATTTCCTTATATAGAGTCAGGTATGAAGTTTTCTTTTAAATTAATTTACAATCATAAGTTATTTGTATTTCTTTATTATGTGAAAAACAAATACTTCATCCCCTTTATTTTCAGGATTGGAGATTCTAAAAGTCAGGTCCACACTGTTCATAAAGTGATGATATTTCCCAGCATAAAATGCTACAAAAAACCCTATAATGACCATAACCTGACGCACTTTTTTAGCCGTTTGACCTATAAAAATATAATAAGATGGATAAATCCAATTTGAATGAGCCGCTCATAGAGTCAGTGTGGCGGAGAACAGTTTTCCTGTGGTTATGTACTACGGAGCCGCAGTAACTCCATTTACCTCTGTACGGTGCCTCCATATGACACTGTGGTACAGAGGTCTTTTTCTTAGAAGCAATTCTTCAAGGAGATAATTATTCTGTTATATATTGTTTTCTAGAACAAGGTAGTTTTTTTTTTATATAGAATTGGACTATGAATAATGTATTTCTATATAAAGTCAAAGAATTAGAGGTGCATTAGGGCAGTGTAGGTGGAAGTCCAGGACAATAACAGTCATGTGTATGTGACCTTCCTGTGAGCTGAATCTCCCATAAAGTCCATCAAGTGGTTAGCAGCGGACACTTTCAGACATTTCCTTTGTATCAAGAAGGGACCAAGAAGTAGACATCAGCAGTGGCTGGTAAATATAATAAGTCATGTAGGGTATTCTTAAATAGAACCTGTAAGAAACTTCTACCTTAAACCATTTATATGAATATTTAAGTTTTAAAAGAAAAGACAGTTAATTCCTTTATGATCACAAAGTGCAGGTCCAGCAGTGAGAAATCACATTTTGAAGTTCAGTATACATCACTTTAAGGCTAGGTGCAGACGGCAGGAGATTTTTTCATCTGAGAGAATTGGGTCGATTATGCAAAGTGATCATAGTGTGATCTGATTCTCTTGGATGAGGAGAAGATGGAGAACAAATTTTCTCCATTCTGTGTGGGCATGGAAATCGGACTACACTCAGTCATCATCTCAGTGCAGTCCAATGGTTTCCGTGGACTCATTGATTTGCATGGCCAAGTGAGATCTGAATATATGATCAAACTTTGACATGCAGATAATTTGTCTCAGACAGACACTATCCAAGAAAAACATCGGACTTGTGCACGGCCCCATAACATAACAATGGTTTGGGTGAGATCCGATATTTTGTTGGATCGCACTTGGACCAAAAATATGCTTGTCTGTACCTGCCTTTAAAGCACATTTGGAAGGGAAAGTGGAATTCCAGCTCCTCAGCCTCTTGCTGTTTTCCCAGCCTAGTGCTACCCTTAGTTGGCTGATTAGCATATTGTTTCCTCTGGTTAGTGACCAACAACCTATTAATTAATTCGAGGAGGGTGGTGCTATTACAGCATAACGATAAGGAAGTGCATCGCCATGCCCCCATACACTTCCAGATTGGTTTATGCTGAATTTCAAAATGTGATTTTGGGTTATTGCTGGGGCCAAGAAGGAATCAACTGACTTACCTGGAAAAAATCTACACAATCTTATAAACTGGATTGAAGTAGAAGTTTCTGACAGGTTCCCTTTAAGGTTAATTTACCCAATGTTTTAAACATAAAGGTACTGAATAAACTTTGCTTTTTAGTGACACCCAGTTTTAAGGTACATTTGGAATAAATATATTCTGAGCAAAAAGAACACAGCTTGACTTAGGATTGAATGCCATTAAAAAATTTAGATGGCCATAAAGGAAACTTTTCATGCTACAGTTATGGCCAAAAGTTTTGCGACTGATATACATTTTGGTTTTCAAAGTTTGCTGCTTCAGTGTTTTTTAAATCTTTCACTGAGATGTTTCTTTGGTCACTGAAGTACAATTATCAGCATTAAAGAAGTTTTTAAAATGTTATTGTGACAAATGAATCAACATTGACAATAGTTCCCAGATCACCAGTGAGAACCTGTAATTAATCCTCATGTGCAGGTTGACAAATAAAACCCAGAAATTGTGATAAACTCCAGGCAGTAGTTACATAAGAGGGTCATCAGTCGGGATTTGGCCCAGAAGTTGATATCCAGCTACCAGAGTGAAGTGCAGGAGTCCTTGAAAATAAGGTTTAATCCTGTGAATATTGAATCTTTGCTTAAACTTGATGTATTTGTCATTAAAATCTTAAAAGCTTCTGAAATGCCCATAATTGTACTTCAGTGACCATAGAAACATCCGACTAAAAAATCTAAAAGCAATGAAGCAGCAAAGTGTGTGAAAACCAAAATTTGTGTGGGTCTCAAAACTTTTCGCCACAACTATACATTCTTCAGTTTCAAAATTACTTGGAGAGAAAAGTGCACACATAGGACAAATATTATTTCTATAGGAAAAATAGATGATGGTATTACTGTATAATGACATTAATTTCACTGATGCGGCGCTGTGAATGATTATTACTGTGTCTGAAATTCCAAAAGTGTGTGTTACAAATCAAATATTATTCCAAAACTATATAGTGTATAAATATAGAATTGTTGCTCCTTTTCTACAATAACATCCTCCACTCCTCAAAACTTGCTATTTGACACTGATACATGTCAGAAGTGAATCTCATCTCAGGGTTTATCCAGGACTAAATTACTTTTATACTATTAGCCAAAAAACTAACAGGCAAGTATTTGATAACTAGTTAGCAACTATGTGCCTGTAGTATTCGGCACCGACTTAGAGCTGTCATTGATCATTCTTGCCGAGGATTAAGTTGCTCCACGTCAGCTCTTCTTCTTCCTTGCTGCTTTGTTGACGGGACGTGACTGCTGACGTCATGCTGATTGACAGCCAGTTTCCCACAGCTATGCACTAGGGAACTGGCTGTCAATCAGCATGACATCGACAGTCACATCCTGTCAATAGAGCAGAGCAGAAAAGAAGCCGCTGCTCTGTCGACATGATGGCAGCAGAACCTGTAGAATCAAAGGTAGAAGAAGTCAGTGAGATCAGCGCTGGGCACAAAAAGCAGATAGTTAGCAACTGCCTGCGGGTCAGTGCTTAGGCCCACAGTAAAATAATTAATATAGTCCTGGATAACCCCTTTAATATGTCTGACACCTATTTCAGAAGGTCAGTTGACTTTTCCTATCATACAAAAAATATCTGAAGTGACTACGATCAGGGATGACTCAGTCATGTACTTCATCACCTAACTATATATTTTTTAAAGAATTCACTTTTTAAAATTATATTTTTTAGTATTAGTTGCAATGAATTAAAATAATTACATATTCAGTGGCAATGAAAATATATTTTAGTATTTTTTGCTCTGTTTTACCTACATTGAAAGTCAAGCAAGATATTTTACAATTCAATGTACCCCGATTCTCAAAACATCTGGAAGACGTACAGACATTGTCCTAGTTAGTGTGCTCTGCCTGTGTCACAGATGAAAGAAAATAATCTGAAATACTGGGAGAATAGTGCATTAACGTTAGATTAATAATTGATCAGTGCTTTCTGTGTCACAGAAATAAAAATGAATTATTTGATTGTGATTTTGACTCATTATTGATGGAAGTAAAACTGGAATGGACAGTAACAAAATGTAGAAATTTGCCAATACATCTCACTTACACATGACTGTGCATGTCACAGATGAAAAATAAGATTAATACAAACACAGGACAATTGAACTGTTTTATTTGTAAGTCACAGAGGGAACATTTTTGGAAATCTCCCAACAAAGAGTGCTGAATATTTCTGTGATAGTTTAGTCTAGCCATATTACAGATAGAATGAACTGTGCACTTTACCTTTGTCACAATTAGACATTAAAATGCTGATGGCAAAATGTCAATGTTTATGAGAGGCAACATTGACCAAATTTTAATCGGCCACCCATCGCTCAAGACGCTGAATTGCAGAGCTAAGCCTCCACAATTGGACAGCGTTATATCACTTTAACTTTAAAGATTGTGATATATTTCTGATTGTCATTTTGTGATTTTGCTAAACATTTCAGTAACTCTGAATCCCACACATCTTGGCTCACAAAACTTTCTCCCTTACTCTCTTTGAAAAAAAGTTCTAGCATCTGTACAGCAAGTCTTGCAATACAAAACTGTTTGAAATATTTTTCCTATTTGTATCACATTTACTGACCTTTTTCATTTGCAATGACACATTTAGTAACATTGCAGTCACACTTCAGTTCCTTTCTAGATCATTGTGCTGTATGTAATAACAACCAATGCTCTAGAGAAGGCAGATGCTCAGCCAAAGATAAATTTAGTAATATGAGATCGTTTTTCCTGGATAATATCCTTAATTTTGCTGCTTATCCATTCCTTTGGACTTGAATCTGTTAAGCAGTGATAATCCTCTCTAGATGGTAGCTGCTATCAAGAAATCACTCCGAAAAAAATAAACAAAAAATTACAGATTAATTTTGTCATTTAGTCATTGGAATAAGTTACTTTATGCTGAGTAATAACTCATTATTAATTATATTTACTGAAAGCTAAAATTGTTAAAGGAGTTTTCTATTTTCAGCAAAGAGTACTCCAAACACTAACAGGCATGTAAAAAACCAAAGCCAGCTGGTACTCACCCTTCCCAACTGCAGCACCGGCTCTCCGCCTCTGCCCCGATCTGCAACAGTAACGTCACATTGACAGTGCACATTACGGAAAAGCCAAACACTAAGACCAGTGGCTCGGCTAATGGAACTTAAAGCCTGGAGACTAAAAGTCCTAAAATTCACATTAAATAGACCTAGACTACTAGTGATGCACACATTAATTCCTGTCTTAGATCCCAAGGATGTTGCTATAAATCATTAAAGACAACCTATCACCAAATTTTTCATGTTGAACCTTGACACATGATGTAATACTGGTTGCAGTGTGGAATAAAACTGTTTTGGATGTGTTAAATTTCACCTTTCTATTATGGAAATATTAACAATCAAAGCACTTGACAACTAATGAGCTATAAGGATGAACCAAGATACAAATTCATTTTCACCCTAAATCCTTATCTTTTTAATACCATAATTTAATATATTTTCTAGTGAATATAGTATAACTAAAAATTCCCTATATATCCCCAACTACACTGTCTAACTGCTTTACTTTTTTTCATGACTTCCTTTCTGATGACGCTTCATTTGAGAATCCAAGTGCATGCTGGGATACTGAAAAGAAACATCATCAGAGACATCATCACTGACCGCTCCCTGAATTGATGCGTCATCAGTGACCTTTGCTTCAGGCGCTGGACTAGTCCCTGCTCTGTCACTGTGCATGCGATATGCACAATGACAGTACGCTCTCTTGCCACCTCAGATCAGTAGTAACAAGCTGGCAACAAAGCGCACTGTCAGTGAGCATGTCATGCAGGATGTGGGAAAGACTTAGTGCAATACAGAGGGAAGAGGGAAAGGGAGCACAGACACTAGGGAAAGGGGGAAGTAGAGACCTCCTAGTCTGGTCTAGTGTCACCCTGTCTCAACTACCGTCCCTACATTGGCTCTTCACCAATCGCCGTACGCGTGCCTCGTCCTGACTTTCCCTGGCATATGGCTAAGGGTAGGGAAGGGAGAAGATGAGCACTAGTCGATCTCCACTAAACTCTATAGACAAGGGTAGACAAACAGGGGGAGATTGCTTATCTTTAGATGACTCCAGCCAAAGGCGCACACGGCCTCAAGCTCCAGAGAGGACGAAGTACTGCTCTTGCTAAAGCCTCACAAATAGTAATGAATATCGCCGGCACCTCCCTATCAGACACACCAGGTATTTATACACTCAGACCAGGGTGCTAATTAGCTAGAGGGAGGTAGCCGCTGAGTCCTAGAGACAGCCAGCCTCTAAGAAGATGTCTGTAATGCCAAACATAGAGATCTCCTGCAACCAACTACAGGGCGACTGTCTTTCACCTCTGACAGACCCATGACAGCGCATTGCAAGACGAATGTTCGGCTTTCAGAGACCAGCGCCATTCCCACAAATGACTGAAGCCTCACCTCCTGATGACGCTTTGTTTGGGTATCCCAGCATGCACTTCATTTCTCAAACAAAGTGTTATCAAAAAAGAAGTTGTAAAAAAAAAAAAAGTAGTTAGATGCTGTAGTTAGGGAAGGATAGGGAATTTGTAATTAAAGTGGCAGTAGTTAGATGACATGGTCAAGGTCAGTTGTCTCTGGTTGTAGACAATAGCTGCGTGAATTTCCTTACCTTCCTGTTTATTATTACCCAGGCTGGCGAGACGTCACCTGTCTATAATAATAGATCTAACCTGGAGCATGCACTAGGATCGCATGAAGCGATCCACTTATCTTTAATTGGCAGTCATCTAATTCTACTGTAACTTTCTGAAAGTGCTCCTCTGAACCAATACACAGGTAAAAAACTAGGTAGGTACACCTTGTGCGCAACATATGCTATGGGTTGAGAAATAGAGGTGTAACTCAAAAGTCAGTTTTAGCACGCCTCTATAAGATGCAAGCATGCAACTTATGGTTTTCAGAACATTAAAAGTACTGTACTAAATTAATAAGCTATACCCTAATAATATAATAGGGGATAACTTGTTGATTGCAGGTAGGTCGACCATTAGGACTCCACGTAATCCCAATAACAGGTCTCTGAAGAGCCCCATCGCAAAAGAGAAGAGGTCAAAGAAGTGTATCTCCTGTCCATTCCTTCTTTTGGGGACTGTTGGAGAAAACCGAGCACTGTACTCTTCAGAGCCCCTACATTGGGATTCCTGGGGTTCTGAGCGTTCTGACACCAAGTGAGCAAAAAGATATCCCTTATCCTATTGAAACTGGATAACTCATTAACTTAGTTCTTTTATTTAAAAAAGTATAATGGAATTACCAAAATTATAGATTGTGAATATTGGGTATACCATGTATTTATATATGCACATGATGTATGTGTCAACACATGAACTAAAAAATGACTATTGCTAAATAATTTATCCACTAATGATTTAACTCTTTTTGTACTATTACTAGCTCAGCAAATGTTAAATCATATCAGTAAATGTAAGTCTTGTCTTGAAATTTTTTTCTTTAAATTAATAGCATAGTGTACCACATAAATAATATTAAACTTTTTATATTTAAAGATAAATAGAGAGAAGTTTAGATAAAACTTTAATATTTATACCAGAGGGAGATAGTGCCAGATTTTGGTTATTGCTTAATTAAATATTCTTTGGTCTGTCAGAACTGCTGGTTTACACTTCAGCTAGGACTTAATAAGAGTCAACATGTTCAGAAAATGACTAAATACTTTTTATTTGTAAAAGGAGACAACCTCTTTTTATGTCAAATATTGACATGCTCAAAACCCATCCTAGTAATTACTGAATAGTATCTTTATCTTATTCAAAGATTCCCTACAAAAAATACTTTTATAATATTCTTACTGGGTTTGCAAAATTATTGTCCAAAGTGTAAAGGTCCGTTTACATAGGCTGATGGCGACACCATACGACCACTGATAGGTACACTTTTACTGATCGTCGGTCGTCTAAATGTCTGCTTACACAATCAGACCAAAGTAAACTATGTGCACTGAGCGATCCATATTAGATCGCTTAGTGTACACAGGCTGCCGTAGTTCTCGGCAAAATGAGTTCTGAGTGCATTGGATGAACCACTACCAAGAATGATAATCTTTTATGCTGAACAAAAGATCATTTCACCCGATGAATGAGCGATTTCTTCATTCATCAGGTGATCAGAAGCCTGTCTAGACTGCAAGCTAATTGCAAAATGGGCATTTTTAACAACACAATTATCTTGCATAGTAAATACCAAACCTAAGTCATTTACCAAGTAAGTTAATGGAAGATACGAATTGAGGTCAAGAGTTGATATAAAATTCAAGTCTTTAATGTAGAGTACCTCAGTAGAAAATACATATCGTTAAAGGGGTTCAATAATACATGTGGTTCATTTCTAATTATCTATGTTTTGAATAGTAGATGAACATATTGATCCACAGAGGATTGAGTGTGAGTCAAATTTCCTGAAATTAGTTTATCCACGTTAATTCAAATACTTTCAGATTAGTTTCGCAAAAAAACTTGCCCTGCACAGTTTCCTTCACTAGTGAAGAATCAGAGAGTGGGCTAATGTCGTTTTGTTTGGCCGAGTGGGCTTCCCCATAATGGCCAGAAGCTATGATTTCACATCCCAGTTTATCAAGAGTATTATCATACATCATACAGTACAGACCAAAAGTTTGGACACACCTTCTCATTTAAAGATTTTTCTGTATTTTCATGACTATGAAAATTGTACATTCACACTGAAGGCATCAAAACTATGAATTGACACATGTGGAATTATATACTTAACAAAACAGTGTGAAACAACTGAAAATATTTCTTATATTCTAGGTTCTTCAAAGTAGCCACCTTTTGCTTTGATGACTGCTTTGCACACTCTTGGCATTCTCTTGATGAGCTTCAAGAGGTAGTCACCGGAAATGGTCTTCCAACAATCTTGAAGGAGTTCCCAGAGATGCTTAGCACTTGTTGGCCCTTTTGCCTTCACTCTGCGGTTCAACTCACCCCAAACCATCTCAATTGGGTTCAGGTCTAGTGACTGTGGAGGCCAGGTCATCTGGCTTATCACCCCATCACTCTCCTTCTTGGTCAAATAGCCCTTACACAGCCTGGAGGTGTGTTTGGGGTCATTGTCCTGTTGAAAAATAAATGATGGTCCAACTAAACGCAAACCGGATTGAATAGCATGCCGCTGCAAGATGATGTGGTAGCCATGCTGGTTCAGTATGCCTTCAATTTTGAATAAATCCCCAACAGTGTCACCAGCAAAGCACCCCCACACCATCACACCTCCTTCTCCATTCTTCATGGTGGGAACCAGGCATGTAGAGTCCATCCGTTCACCTTTTCTGCATCGCACAAAGAAACCATGGTTGGAACCAAAGATCTCAAATTTGGACTCATCAGACCAAAGCACAGATTTCCACTGGTCTAACATCCATTCCTTGTGTTCTTTAGCTCAAACAAGTCTCTTCTGCTTGTTGCCTGTCCTTAGCAGTGGTTTCCTAGCAGCTATTTTACCATGAAGACCTGCTGCACAAAGTCTCCTCTTAACAGTTGTTGAAGAGATGTGTTTGCTGCTAGAACTCTGTGTGGCATTGACCTGGTCTCTAATCTGAGCTGCTGTTAACCTGCGATTTCTGAGGCTGGTGACTCAGATAAACTTATCCTCAGAAGCAGAGGTGACTCTTGGTCTTCCTTTCCTGGGGTGGTCCTCATGTGAGCCAGTTTCTTTGTAGCGCTTGATGGTTTTTGCAACTGCACTTGCGGACACATTCAAAATTTGCCTAATTTTTCGGACTGACTGACCTTCATTTCTTAAAGTAATGATGGCCTCTCATTTTTCTTTACTTAGCTGCTTTTTCCTTGCCATAATACAAATTCTGACAATCTATTCAGTAGGACTATCAGCTGTGTATCCACCTGACTTCTGTACAACACAACTGATGGTCCCAACCCCATTTATAAGGCAAGAAATCCCACTTATTAAACCTGACAGGGCACACCTGTGAAGTGAAAACCATTTCCTGTGACTACCTCTTGAAGCTCATCAAGAGAATGCCAAGAGTGTGCAAAGTAGTCATCAAAGTAAAAGTTGGCTACTTTGAAGAACCTAGAATGCGACATATTTTCAGTTGTTTCACAATTTTTTGTTAAGTATATAATTCCACATGTGTTAATTCATAGTTTTGATGCCGTCAGTGTGAATGTCCAGTTTTCAAAGTCATGAAAATACTGAAAAATCTTTAAATGAGAAGGTGTGTCCAAACTTTTGGTCTGTACTGTATAGTGGTGGCCATTTCACCACTGGGTCATTGGAGATCAGCGATTCCCAGTGGAGCCCAGTTGGGCACAGGACTACAGGTAGTAAGCATGACTGAGTTAGATTCCATTTCCAGATTCCCTGAGCAAGTGGCTTCAAGTAACTTAAAAATTGTACAATTGCATATCCCATATCCCATATACATGCTGACAAAACTCAATAGGGAGAAAATTCTTTTTTCCCATAAGTTAGCTTTTTTGTATACTAAAGTCACAAATTATGTTGAATGGCATATCGCAATCATGTTAGCAATTTTTTCATGCCATTTTCTTAACTGAAGGTGGCAAAATAATGAGCAATCTAACCGATTTACTATAATGTACACCAAAAATTGGCACATGGCCTATTAGCCACCGCTCATGCCACATATTAAATTAGGGGGTGGTGTTGTCATAGAAACATCTGATGGCACACTCTTATAGTCACCTGATTGCTGCAGCCAATCACAAGCTGCAGCATTGCTGTGATTTTTGAACAAAACAGAAATCGCTTCCAGAGCAGGTGGAGAACTCCAGAGCAGTCGGGCATGGATCCGCAGGGACACTCAAAGTTAAATACCCCTTTGAGAATTATTTTTATTCAATCTATGCCTAAAGGAAAAATAATAACTGTTGGACAATGCCTTCAATGGTCTAAAGGCCAATTACCTGCTGTAAAACAAATCTATGTAGCTGCTCAGGCAAAATAGCTCTCCTCGATCACCACATAATAAAGATTAAAGAAAAAAAATATATGTCAGAAGATTAAAACAGATTTAATAGTAAACTAAAAAATAAAATAATCTACCCTATTTGAACATTATTTTAACCCAATATGTTAATAATACTGAAAATTTGGATTTATTTTTACAGATAATGAAGAAGTGAAATAAAATCTACATTGCCATGGTTATAATGTTTTTGGTTAAGATGTTCTACACTTGCGGTATGTTTGCATGTTCAGGATTTTTGGTACTGTTTTTGTTAAGCCAAAATCAGAAATGGGCCATAAATAGAAGACGCCTGTATAGGCTGAGACTCCTCCTTTTTAAAATCAATTCTTGGCTTTGGCTTCAAAAATCATCATCTGCAAAAACGTGAAGGAGGAAACATATCCTTATTATTGTCAACAGCTGTATTCAGAATTCTGCTAGTTCTGAATAAATCTAGAGTTGGTTGCCATACAAAGTCATAGGATTGGATTCACACATGACGTTTTCGATGGAGTGCTTATAACCCATCAGATATAAGAGTAAACTATAAAGGAAAAGCTTTCTTTTAGATCCACTGTTTATTAAAATCAAAACTGCTTATGTACACCCAGATATCTTCAAAATTCAGCTATTCACGGGTTTATAATAAAAATTCAAATTTTCTCTTCAGAGAGGAAGAGGATTTGATCTCTAGCAACACCTATTGGAAGTAGCAATCCTAAAAGTCAATATCGACCCTTTAACGAGCCTTGCCAAATGACTTAGCATAAAAGCCAAACCAGAATCTCAATATGCAAACACGTGTTTCTGGGTGTTAACCCTTCTCAGTGCAAAGCATGAGATCTGATTTGGCTGTATGAGAGACATCTAACTGTGGTCTAAGGGATACTGTTTCTCCTTGTGGAGAGTGAGATTCCTGACATGCAGGGGTAATGAGACTTACGGGCAGTGCAATGCTTCTCTGAGAAATTAAATATGCAAATTGTCTATTCAGAGAGGAAGAGGTCTTGAACTCTAGTGCCACCTATTGGAAGTAGCAATCCTAAAAGTCAATATTGACCAGATAACAAGCCTTGCCACATTGTGACTTAGGATACATAGATGACAAAATCATTATGTTTGCAGTTACTTAACTTTTCTACGTAGATTGTACCTACAGGGTGGGCCATTTATATGGATACACCTAAATTAAATGGGAATGGTTGGTGATATCAACTTCCTGTTTGTGGCACGTTAGTATATGGGAGGGGGAAAACTTTTCCAGATGGGTGGTGACCATGGTGGCCATTTTGAAGTCGACCATTTTGGATCCAACTTTATTTTTTTCAATGGGAAGAGGGTTATGTGACACATCAACCTTATTGAGAATTTCATAAGAAAAACAATGGTGTGCTTGGTTTTAATGTAACTTTATTCTTTCATGAGTTTTTTACAAGTTTATGACCACTTTTAAAATGTGTTCAAAGTGCTGCCCATTGTGTTGGATTGTCAATGCAACCATCTTCTCCCACTCTTGACACACTGATAGCAAAACCGAAGAAGAAATGCTAGCACAGGCTTCCAGTATCCATTGTTTCAGATGCTGCACATCTTGTATCTTCACAGCATAGACAATTGCCTTCAGATGACCCCAAAGATAAAAGTCAAAGGGGGTCAGATTTGGAGACCTTGGTGGCCATTCAACTGGCCCATGAAGACCAATCCAATTTCCAGAAAACTGTTCATGTAGGAATGCTTGGACCTGACAACCATAATGTGGTGGTGCACCATCTTGTTGGAAAAACTCAGGGAACATGCCATCTTCAGTGCATAAATAGGGCAACACATCATCATGTAGCAATTTCAAATATCCAGTGGCATTGAGTAGAGATGAGCGGTGTTCGACTAGAACTGTTCGCCAATCTCAAATTCGAGCTGTTTTGGGCGGTGTTCGAGATGTTTGACGAACCCGAACGATTTGCAAAAAATTCGGCTGTTCGAGGTTATGTTCGATAACTGTTCGTGCACCAAAAGCGTGTCCTGCATGTCTGGCGCTATTTAGAGCACCAATCATGCAGGGATTGTCTGCCACTCACTGTAATGCCACAGCCATGGTGGTTGTGGCATTACAGTGATTGCCCAAATCGATGGGAACAGTGCCAACAGTGAAACATGAAAAGCCGGCAATTCATCAGCGGCATACACCGGTACCCGACAATTTAGAACCGAAAGAATAGAGCTTCACACATAGATTAGATAGATAGAAACATGTCAGTCACACATATAAGAAGCACATTGACAGTGTTGCTTACTGTACTTGTCATTTAGTGTAAAGGATTTATCAAAAAAAATAATAGTGTTTTCATGCACCGTCTCTTTAAAAAAGCCGGCCGGCAATTCAGCAGCGGTACCTGACAATTTATAACAGACAGAATAGAGCTTCACACATAGATTAGATAGATAGAAACATGTCAGTCACATATATATGAAGTACAGTGACAGTGTTGATTACTGTACTTGTCATTTAGAGTAAAGGATTTATTAAAAAAAATAAGAGTGTTTTCATGCACCGTCTCTTTAAAAAAGCCAGCCGGCAATTCAGCATCTGTACCCAACAATTTAGAATAGAAGGAATAGAGAATCACACATAGATTAGGTAGATAGAAACATGTCAGTCACATATATATGATGTACAGTGACAGTGTTGCTTACTGTACTTGTCATTTAATATAAAGGATTTATTAAAAAAAATAATAGTGTTTTCATGCACTGTCTCTTTAAAAAAGCCGGCCGGCAATTCAGCTTCTGTACCCGACAATTTAGAATAGAAGGAATAGAGAATCACACATAGATTAGATAGATAGAAACATGTCAGTCACATATATATGAAGTACAGTGACAGTGTTGCTTACTGTACTTGTCATTTAGTGTAAAGGATTTATTAAAAAAAAATAATAGTGTTTTCATGCACTGTCTCTTTAAAAAAGCCGGCCGGCAATTCAGCATCTGTACCCGACAATTTAGAATAGAAGGAATAGAGAATCACACATAGATTAGATAGAAACATGTCAGTCACACCTATATATGAAGTACAGTGACAGTGTTGCTTACTGTACTTGTCATTTAGTGTAAAGGATTTATTAAAAAAAAATAATAGTGTTTTCATGCACCGTCTCTTTAAAAAAGCCGGCCGGCAATTCAGCATCTGTACCCGACAATTTAGAATAGAAGAAATAGAGAATCACACATAGATTAGATAGATAGAAACATGTCAGTCACATATATATGAAGTACAGTGACAGTGTTGCTTACTGTACTTGTCATTTAATATAAAGGATTTATTAAAAAAAATAATAGTGTTTTCATGCACTGTCTCTTTAAAAAAGCCGGCCGGCAATCAGCATCTGTACCCGACAATTTAGAATAGAAGGAATAGAGAATCACACATAGATTAGATAGATAGAAACATGTCAGTCACATATATATGAAGTACAGTGACAGTGTTGATTACTGTACTTGTCATTCAGTGTTAAAATAAAGGATTTATTTAAAAAAAAAATAATGAAATAATGAAAAAAAAATTGATGTGGGGCTTCGCCCTATATTTGTGTCCAGTCAGGTACAGCAGGCAGGAACGGGCTGCTCCCAACCACCAGCTGCCTATTTGTACCTAGCCGGACACAACAATATAGGGAAGCCCTTTTTTTCTTAATTATTCCATGAATTTCATGAATTTAAAAAAAAATACGTGGAGCTTCGCCCTATTTTTGTGTCCAGCCAGGTACAACTAGGCAGCTGGGGGCTGGAATCTGCAGCGCAGGGAGGCCCAAGCTTTCTGGGCCCCACCCGCTGCAAATTGCAGTCCGCAGCCGCCCCAGAAAATGGCGCGTTCATAGAAGCGCCATCTTCTGGCGCTGTACCCAACTCATCCAGGGCCCTGGTGCGGTGGCTCACTGGGTAATAAAGGGGTTAAGGCCAGCTTGGCATTATCAGCTGGCCCTAAGCCCAAAATTCATGGGGTCACGCCAATATTAGACATGACCACCATGAATTTCTAGTAAAGTATTTAAAAAAACACAACACCCAGAATAAAGTCCTTTAATTGAAATAAACACACAATTCTTTATTGTTCTAAATTAAACCATACTTACCGTCACGCCCATTCCAGCTGAAGCCAATGTCTTCTGCAATAAAAGTAAAATAATAAAGCAACCTCATCCTTACCTTTCCATGCGCAAGCATGGATGGCAGCGTTCTGCTGCGGTCCAGCCTGTCATCTCGATGTAGCAGAGCTGAAGCTGTCGCGGGAACCATGGAAAGGTAAGGATGAGGTTGCTTTATTATTTTTCTTTTATTGCAGGAGATCGTTGGCTTCAGCTGGAATGGGCGTGATGGTAAGTATGGTTTAATTTAGAACAATAAAGAATTGTGTCTTTATTTCAATTAAAGGACTTTATTCTGGGTGGTTTTTTTTTAACTTTGACTATGGGGTTAGTAATGGGGGTGTCTTATAGACGCCTCTCCATTACTAACCTGGGCTTGATGTCAGCTGGCATTATAAGCTGACATCAACCCCAACCCTATTACCCCCTGCCACCGCACCAGGGCAGCGTGGAAGAGCGAGGCTAAGTGCCAGAATTGGCGCATCCTATGGATGCGCCATTTCTGGGGCGGCTGACGGCTGGTGTTTCTAGCCTGGGAGGGGGCCAATATTCATGGCTCCCTTCCTGGGCTATTAATATCAGCCCCCAGCTGTCTGCCTAGCCTTTGCTAGCTATTAAATTAGGGGGGACACCACGTCATTTTTTTTGGGGGGGTCCCCCATTTTAATAGCTAGTAAAGGCTAGGTATTCAGCTGGGGGCTGATATTAGTAGCCTGGGAAGCTCCGTGGGTATTACCCCCTTCCCAGGCTTCAAACATCTGCCCCAGCTGTCTGCTTAACCTCCGCTAGAGACTAAAATTACGGGGAGCCCCACGCCAATTTTTTTTAATAATAAATCCTTTATTTTAATACTAAATGACAAGTACAGTAACCAACACTATCACTGTACTTATTATATATGTGACTGACATGTTTCTATCTATCTAATCTATGTGTGAAGCTCTATTCTGTCTGTTATAAATTGTCGGGTACAGATGCTGAATTGCCGGCTGGCTTTTTTAAAGAGACGGTGCATGAAAACACTATTATTTTTTTTGATAAATCCTTTACACTAAATGACAATTACAGTAAGCAACACTGTCACTGTACTTCGTATATATGTGGCTGACATGTTTCTATCTATCTAATCTATGTGTGATTCTCTATTCCTTCTATTCTAAATTGTCGGGTACCGCTGCTGAATTGCCGGCCGGCTTTTTTAAAGAGACGGTGCACGAAAACACTATTATATTTTTTAATAAATCCTTTACACTAATTGACAAGTACAGTAAGCAACACTGTCACTGTACTTCATATATATGTGACTGACATGTTTCTATCTATCTAATCTATTGTGATGCTCTATTCCTTCATGTCTAAATTGTCCGGTACCGGTGTATGCCGCTGCTGAATTGCCGGCCGGCTTTTTTAAAGAAAGCGTCTTCTGAGCAGTTTGTGAGCTTTTGGACACCTTTGAAGGTGTTTTCTATGTGTTCCTATGTGTTTTTGTTTGCCTGCCATTGGTTTTAACGGTGTTCGACGGTGTTCTTAGGTGTTCGACGAACAGTTCGACGAACAGTTCCTCGAACATCCCGGTGTTCGACGAACCGAACCGAACCCGAACACTACGGGGGTGGCTCAACACTAGCATTGAGGTTTCCATTGATGAAGAATGGCCCCACTATCTTTGTACCCCATATACCACTCCATACCATCAAGATACGAGATGTGCAGCATCTGAAACAACGGATACTGAAAGCCTGTGCTAGCATTTCTTCTGCGGTGTTGCTATCAGTGTGTCAAGAGTAGGATAAGAGGGTTGCATTGACAATCCAACACAATGGGCAGCACTTTGAACACATTTTATAAGTGGTCATAAACTTGTAAAAAACTCATTAAAGAATAAAGTTATGTTAAAACCAAGCACACCGTTGTTTTTCTTATGAAATTCTCAATAAGTTTGATGTGTCACATGACCCTCTTCCCATTGAAGAAAATAAAGTTGGATCCAAATAGGCTTACTTCAAAATGGCCGCCATGGTCACCACCCATCTGGAAAAGTTTTCCCCCTCCCATATACTAATGTGCCACAAGCAGGAAATTGATATCATTAACCATTCCCATTTAATTTAGGTGTATCCATATAAATGGCCCACCCTGTATAATATAGAATATACTGTTCTCGACTTTCTTCCCTACGCCTTAATGAGGATATATAATTTTTCTTCCATACATAACAACACTTACAAGCTCTCAATACCACTATTGATTGTACGCTCTGGCCACTGCTTTCAGATCTATTTTGCTATTGAAAGACGTTTGCTAACCTTTCAGATTATTGATTTTATTTAGAAACAGAAGAACATGACTTTCATTACAATGATAGCTTTGCTGACTCATAGGTTTTCTCAAACCTCTGAGAAATGAAGTGCATGGACACAGAGCGACCATAAATGAACAAGTCAACTATACATAATGGCAACAAGGACAAAGGTTTCTCTTACTGGAAGTAAACAGAGTGTACTGCCACTACACAATGAAAATCTCTATACAATATGTTATGCAACATTGCAGGTTTTAATAATAGAGAATCTAGACATTTAGAGATATGTCCTTTTTTAATTTTGCTCTTGGCTCCACATATCCTAGGATGTGTGGAGCCAGTTTAGCATCTTTCAAAACATGATTTTTTAACACTCTATCATGTGATATGTACACTGTGTTTATGTGTCTATATATGGCCACCCAGTGGTTGTCATGTAATTGCAGTCTTTTGTGCATTTTGACACAATATTGTGTTTCATCACTTTACAATACTTACTTTCTTGAGAAAATAATTTTGTTCTGGTGCAAAAGGCAGTTGACATACCTAAAAGGCTACATTTGCTACATTTTATCAGGTTTGGAACTAGGGCAAATATAGAGTACAGACCAAAAGTTTGGACACACCTTCTCATTTAAAGATTTTTCTGTATTTTCATGACTATGAAAATTGTACATTCGCACAAAGGCATCAAAACTATGAATTATCACATGTGGAATTATATAGTTAGCAAAAAAAGTGTGAAGCAACTGAAAATATGTCTTATATTCTAGGTTCTTCAAAGTAGCCACCTTTTGCTTTGATGACTGCTTTGCACACTCTTGGCATTCTCTTGATGAGCTTCAAGAGGTAGTCACCGGAAATGGTTATCACTTCACAGGTGTGCCCTGTCTGGTTTAATAAGTGGGATTTCTTGCCTTATAAATGGGGTTGGGACCATCAGTTGTGTTGTGCAGAAGTCTGGTGGATACACATCTGATAGTCCTACTGAATAGATTGTTAGAATTTGTATTATGGCAAGAAAATAGCAGCTAAGTAAAGAAAAACAAGTGGCCATCATTACTTTAAGAAATGAAGGTAAGTCAGTCCGAAAAATTAGGAAAACTTTGAAAGTGTCCCCAAGTGCAGTTGCAAAAACCATCAAGCGCTACAAAGAAACTAGCTCACATGAGGACCGCCCCAGGAAAGGAAGACCAAGAGTCACCTCTGCTTCTGAGGATAAGTTTTATCTGAGTCACCAGCCTCAGAAATCGCAGGTTAACAGCAGCTCAGATTAGAGACCAGGTCAATACCACACAGAGTTCTAGCCGCAGACACATCTCTTCAGCAACTGTTAAGAGGAGACTTTGTGCAGCAGGCCTTCATGGTAAAATAGCTGCTAGGAAACCACTACTAAGGACAGTCAACAAGCAGAAGAGACTGTTTGAGCTAAAGAACTCAAGGAATGAACATTAGACCAGTGGAAATCTGTGCTTTGGTCTGATGAGTCCAAATTTGAGAACTTTGGTTACAACCACCGTGTCTTTGTGCGACGCAGAAAAGGTGAACGGATTGACTCTACATGCCTGGTTCCCACCGTGAAGCATGGAGGAGGAGGTGTGATGGTGTGGGGGTGCTTTGCTGGTGACACTGTTGGGCATTTATTCAAAATCGAAGGCATACTGAACAAGCATGGCTACCACAGCATCTTGCAGCGGCATGGTATTCCACCCGGTTTGTGTTTAGTTGGACCATCATTTATTTTTCAACAGGACAATGACCCCAAACACACCTCCAGGCTGTGTATGGGCTATTTGACCAAGAAGGAGAGTGATGGGGTGATACACCAGATGACCTGGCCTCCACAGTCTCCAGCCCTGAACCCAATCGAGATGGTTTGGGGTGAGCTGGACCGCAGAGTGAAGGCAAAAGGGCCAACAAGTGCTAAGCATCTCTGGGAACTCCTTCAAGATTGTTGGAAGACCATTTTCGGTGAATACCTCTTGAAGCTCATCAAGAGAATGCCAAGAGTGTGCAAAGCAGTCATCAAAGCAAAAGGTGGCTACTTTGAAGAACCTAGAATATAAGACATATTTTCAGTTGTTTCACACTTTTTTGTTAAGTATATAATTCCACATGTGTTAATTCATAGTTCTGGTGCCTTCAGTGTGAATGTACAATTTTCAAAGTCATGAAAATACAGAAAAATCTTTAAATGAGAAGGTGTTTCCACACTTTTGGTCTGTACTGTATAGCTACACTTAAAGTATGATTATTGGAATTATTTAGCAGACATCACAAATTTTCTGTGTTGTGATATTCAATAGAAGGTTTTTTGATGCAACTTTGCTAAAACAAATAGATCAGGGATTCTCAAGGCCTGTGGGTAAAAACATTATCTGAAGACCTCTTCTTTTACCCATTTGGTGCCCATATAATATGGACACACTGAGCCTGAATATTACTGCCATAAAGCACCCAAATAAGAATACAGAACAATGCCTAAATAGCAATCTATGTGTAATGACACTAATAAGCAATTGCATAATGGTTAGATTACTTTTATATTGGCTGTCAAGCAGCTGCAAAAAAAATTCTGCCTTACTGTTTATTGTGGGATACTGCTAAGCTTCAAAGGGAACCTGTCACCAGAAATAAAGCAGATATGCGGTAAATCTGCAGGTTAGCAGTGTTATTATGCTGCCCGGCGCCTGCACACAGCTGAATGCAGTGGGGAGAAAGTGAACTTTATTCTCCCCACCAGCATTCGGTTTCAGTCATGGGGGTGGCACCGGTTAATTTCCCTCTGTGAGAATACAGAGTGCTGGCCCTGACTAACAGCCAGCCACAATGTAGAGGGAGTGTCATTCATGGCAGGGGGCATGGTTACAGCCTGCTCAAAGCGATGACTGAACTCATGCCGGTGCTAAGTGAGGAAGTCCCCCAGTGGTCAGGATTCTGCAGCAATTAGACCTGTTGCTTTTTCTTTCAAAAGTTAAAAGTGGTTAAGTAATTTTTTTTACATTAGTCCTTAAAGGTTTTTTTTCAATACATCTGAAAAACTACCTGATATTTTACAGTCTGTCCTATTTACCTTATCAGACAGTCAGTGCCACATCGCTCCCATTCAAAGCCATAGAACATGATGGTGTCTTCATCATGGGCATGATGTACAGTGTTGTGATAAGCAAATTCATGCTCAGCATTTCATCTGTTGGTTGCATGACAGGGTTTTTCACAGGTGCTTTACTCTCAAAGTCCAGTCCCTGAATTGTATTATATAAGAGGCGATTGGGAATGTACTGTATGTGCAAACTCAACCAGCAGGTTAGTAGCGCATAAAGGTTGTAACAATTGAAAAAGGTAAATAGGACTGGTAATGTGAAGTAGTGAAAACATGTACAGTAATAGAATTTTATTGGAAAGTTGTATAACTTTTATATAGTGAGTAGTTGAGAATAACTTGATTTAACAGTAATGCCCCCTTAACTTAAATAAAATCTGTCCAGTACAAAAGTGCTATTAACCTGCAGATATAAGACCTATATGCAGGTAAATAGCATTAAAAACCTGCCTGTCTGCCTTATTGGAGCAGCGGTTACAGGGAGAAAATGAACTTATATTGTCCCTCTAGCTGCCCGCTTTCAGTCATCAGGGTGGAGCATGGAGCGATTAGATTCAACTTTCACTATACTGTGAGCGCCGTTATAATCATTCCCCAACACTTTGATTGACCGGTTGTGCCAAAGCTTATATGTGCAGTGTGTGTGCAGAACAAACTGTCAATCAAAGTGCCGAGGAGCGATTACAGCCGCACTCACTATGAATTGAGTGATGACTGTAACAGCTCCCTGCTCTGATGACTGAAAATGAGCTGCTACAGGAAGAATATCAGTTCAACCCCTTCCTGTAACCATTGCCCTTACTATACAGCCAGTCAGGATTTTAACACTATTTACCTGTAGAATTTTTGGATATGACAGGTTCATTATAATTTAGAGGTTGTCTGCAAGATAATTTTGTATTTTATGAGTTATGCCAACTGACTACTTCCCAAAGTGTCCTAGATCTCAGACCAGCAGGTAACTGCATGCAGTAATTATAATGAGACATATATCATAATATTATAAAAATAAAATCACATCAAACTCCACACGTTTATGACAGTTTTGAAAAAAGACTGTAAATATAGTATTAATCACTGAGAAGATCATCAAACTGTCATCATGTCCCAGAGTATAGCATATCACAGATTAAAATTCAACAGAGTGAAGAGTTCTAGGAGAAACTAAAACAGATCTCTATGATGTTTTATTTATACATACAGCAAAAAAAAGGCACAAAAGATGTGGGAATCTCGGTGAGTGAGCAGGGCTCCTCATTTAAGGGAATCTGGCACCATGTTTCCGCTACCTTATCTGACAATAGCATAATGTAGGCGCTTAGAACTTAATTCCAGTGATGTGTCACTTACTTGGCTGCTTAGTGCAATTTTCATAAAATCACTGTTTCATCAGAAGCAGATTATCTCTAGGTAACAAGTAAACTTGCTGCAAGGTAGTAAAACTGTCAATCAGTGGTGTGTGTGTGTATGTGGGGGAGGGGTTATACTGGGCTTAGCATTCAGAACTGGTAGATCTGCAGCTGAATAAACTGTGATTTTATCAAAATGACAGAATGCAGCCCAGTAAGTGAAATATTGCTGGAATCAGCCCCAACATCATGCTACACTCAGATAGGGGATTAAAAACCTGGTGACAGATTCCTTTGTTTTTTATTAGCATAAATCCTTTTTTACAATTCTACTTTGTGCCATTTCCCTGTTACTCCTAGAGATGAATGAATAATTTGACAACTTTTTGTTACTAGTTAACTTTGCTAAGTGATGTGTCTCTACAAAATATAACACTACCATCATTAAAGGTCCCGGTAACAGACTATATAAAAAAAATCTAACTCGGTCATACTCACCTACTGTCATACACTTGGATCCAGCGCAGGCTGCTCCGTGACCTGTATAGAGATAAGGAGTTGTTATGTCACTGTTCAACCAGCCTCCAGATCTCTGTGGTGTGTGCAGCATAGAGCTATGCAGTCTCTTTACAATCTCTTTACTTTCTGGTTTCTGGCAGGGTGGGATCTCCTCTTTGAATGATTCAGGGGACTGCAGAGTGTTGGCATCAGTAGAATCTCAGCACAAGTTCTGCTGTAACACATGCAGCTATCAAAGGTTTGTTCTGAGTCTACACTGATATTGTATTTATGTATAGAGATAACAAGCATTTGAACAAGCACATAGCTCAGGACAGTGAGAACCATGATTAGGAGAACTACTCCCAGAGAAGCTGATGCTGCATCTTAGTAAATTCTCAAAATTTATAACAGCAGCTTGTCAGAAGATGAGAGAGGAGAAAGAGAAGTGAGCAGATTATTGCTTTATAGAAATAGGAGTTAATCACTCTCCTGAAATGTAAACAGTGCACGCTCTTGGCCAGTGTCTGGGCAGGAACTGGTGTCTGAACTCCATGGAAACCAGCTGTATACTATGAAACATTGCAAGACAATAAAAGGCTAATTAATTGTAATCTTGTTTATTTTATGCTGTCCTATTCAAGAAATGTAATAACTCGAGAATACTCCTTTAAAGTAAAGGGCAGTTGCTATAAAAAATTAAAAAGTGCATAAGCCAGGAGTAACATTTTCCAATGTGTTAACTTATGTAAATAGATCTCAAAGCAACCCGACATGCATTTCATCATGATTTTGCCAAGTGGTAAAAGAAGTTAATTCTGTAAAAAAAATTATCCCTTTTATAGTTACTTTGACTGAAAAATAAAACAAACATTCATGGCTCTCAAAAGGCAAGAATGAAAAAACTAATAAAAAAATTGTGGTCATAAAGGCCAATACTGGCTTCTTTGTAACGGGGTTACTACCCAGAAAACTATCTCAATCATAACAACTAAACTTAGATATTTTTGTATAAATATTCTCTATAATCATTTTGCTTAAGACAGTGTTGTCAAAATGTCATCCAAGGGCTGTAGGAAACCAAAATGAGTCTGTTCATATAGGGCTGCTGGTTTCACCCACTATAAATAAATAGGCATAAACATTCCTGGATATTTAGTCATCTTTCAATCATAAAGAAGAGAAGAGCTACTCCATTTTCTTCTCTGTTATGGGGTCACTATGGTATTTTACCTGTCTCAAAAGATTGTAATCAGTTTGCACACATCTATATTTTTAAATGGTTGTGTTCAGTATTATCTCAATATATGCTTTGCTAAAAGTATAAGAAAATATAGAAAATATCATGTGTAAATCTAAGATGAAGTTAAGGCTATATTTGGGACCCCCAAAATATGTTGGGAGGATCACCACTCATTTAAAGTTGTGTCCATCCCTTTCTGTCCTCTCAGTTCAGAGCCCCGAAATGAGATGCACAATATGACCACCTTTAAAAAATAAAGAGGAAGGTTAAGGAAGCCACATATGTAATTACAATGTAAGTGAAAACAAATCTTTGCAAAAGCAGCTGAAAATTAAAAATAGAAAAAGTCTTGGTTTTGTAAGACAATAGAATTCGCACTAGACTACAATTCTTTCTTTTATTATATTCAACATAGCATTCATTATTTAACACCAGAAGACCTTTAGATAATGTTCTCGAGTGAGTAACAATCATAGTAAATCAACTGGATGCAGAAGATGATATAAAAAATTTAACATGATGAGTAGCAACTATTCATAGAACCATTGTCGTTCTGACCTCTACATCTTTGACATCAGTTAACATTTAAAGCATAATATTTTTGTACAGAACCCAATCTGGGTGACATTTTAAAGTTACAGTTTTCAATTTACTAGTAAAGTTATTTAAAGGAAATATCAATATTGTGGCATTTACACTAAAAAATGAAAAAGTTTCTTAAAAATTAGTACAATTTTTGTTTTTATATTCCTAATTTGTATTGGATTTATGTGAATAGATTTAATCATAATACATATAATTTTAGATATGTATCTATATATTTAATGGAATAAATGTATCATCAGAACATGTCACATTCGTAGTCTGATTTTCATCGCTTTAAGACTGAAAGAAGACACAAATCCACTGATTCGAGCATATATCCAACATTTTAAATAAGACCTATTTTTTAAATATCTTTTGGCTATTATTCATATTAAACAATCAACAATAATTACAATTTTCACCATTGCCACTTAAAGAAGCACTGTGTACTTGCAATTGCTCATTTTGCCTTTCTACCCAGTAAGTTCTTCTCTTTTCTCAGCTCTATATAGAAACAGGAAGTCTGTTTTTCCTGCAGAAATAATTCCCCTCTTCAACTCTTGACACAGCTACTCCTTCCTCCCCCTGCCAGGGAATTTTGCAGTGACTCATAAGTCATGCAGAGAAAATTGAATTCAGTTAGTCAGTTTTTAAACATGTAATGTCATAGAGCTAATGGAAAAGAGAAGAATTAACTGGGTAGAAAGACAAAATGAGCAATTGTAAGTACACATTGCTATACAATATGATGATTTCTATATATTAAGATGATAAAAACTTTGATGGGAGCACTTCTTTAAGCATAAACTGTAGTCTGACATTTAATTTTTTTCCATTGCTCACTTGTCTGCTTTACTGTGTAGACAGTTACAGAATCAGGAAAAGGTAAGGCATTTAAAGTGAACCTATCATGTTAGAAAATGCTAATAACCTGCAGATTTGAGGTTAAACTACAGATTAATAGCGTTCTAAAGCTGTTCAGCTGTTGCAGTGAAACCCTAGCTACTGAAAGGAAATGAACTCCCAGCAGCCTCTGGTTTTCAGTCATAGAGGCGTAGCTGATGTGGCTTGAGTCACCGCTCAGTATATGGTGAGCTACAGCTGTAACCAAACCCTGGCACTGACTGTCAAGCAGCTCAGCAGTGTATCAGTGCTGACTCGGCTGTTAATCAGTGCCGTAGCATGATTACAATTGCAGCTCACGATGTACTGAGCGATGAAGGTAGCTGCGCCAGCCATGCGGCTATGACTGAAAGCCGGAGGCTGCTGCTAGGAATAAAGTTAATTTCCTTCCAGCTGTCACACAAGGTGTGTGAAAGACTAAATGAACAAGGAGGGAAAAGGGGGAGGAAGCCCAAACACTAGGGAAAGGGGGAGTGGAGACCCCTAGGCAGATCTAATATTACCCTGCCTATCCTACTGTCCCTATATAGGTTCCACACCTATTGATGAACAGGACCGCAAACCTTGTATATCCCTAGAGCTTGGCCTTAGATAAGGAGGGGATGAACACTGGTCAGACCCTACTACAAACTAAAGACAACAAGGTAGAAAAGCAAAGGGAATAAACTTAGCTTGAGCAGACATCAGGGGAGTAACGCCAACTGTCCTCCAAGGGCACCAGAGAAGAAGCCAGCCAACAGCTAGTGCTCCAAGCATGCACAAAGGTACATAGAAGTATCCCCGGTGATTTCTTGCAGCAAACTGAGAATTTTTAACTCCCATGCAAGGGTGTGTCAATTAAAAGCTGGAGGAAGGTCGCCGCTGGGTCTTAAAGGAAGAAGGATTAAGAAGGTGTCTGCAATGTCAAGCGCAGTGACCTTCTACAGCCAGATCCAGAGCGACTGTCTAAAACACCTGACACACCCGTTACAGTACCCCCCCCTCTTTTTACGAGTGGCCTCCGGACACTCAGGACCAGGTTTCTCAGGATAAGAGGTGTGGAATGCACAAAATAACCTGGGGGCATTCACCTCTGATGCTGAAACCAACATCCTTTCCTCTGGACCATAACCCTTCCAGTGCACAAAGTACTGTAGGGAACGACGCTGGAGACGAAAATCTACAATCCTTGAAATCTGAAACGCCAAATTACCATCAACCATGACTGGGAGCAGTGGTAGGGGAGAGGACTCAAGAGGTTATACATGTTTCTTGAGCAGAGTCCTGTGAAAGACATTGTGGATCTTAATGGCCTGAGGTAGCTTAAGAAGAAAAGCTGTTGGGTTAATGACGGCGGTTATTTTATAGGAACCAATAAATCTAGGTCCCAACTTCCAGGAAGGAACCTTCAACTTGATATTCCTGGTAGACACCCACACAAAGTCATTCACAGTCAGGTCCTGATCTGGCGAGCGTTTCCTGTCAGCCATACGTTTGTACCTGTCTCACATGATCTTCAAATTGCTCAGAACCCCCTGCCACAGAGAGGAGAGCGAGGAAGCAAAATGTTCCTCCTCAGGAACTCCCGAAACCCCTCCTCCACTAAAAGTATCAAACTGTGGCTGGAAATCGTATGCAACAAAGAACGGTGACCTGCTGGTAGATTCTTGGCGATGATTATTAATGGCAAATTCTGCCAGGGTTAAGTAAGATGCACAATCCTCCTGGTTTTCGGAGACTTACCTGAGGTAAGTCTCCAAATTCTGATTAATGCGCTCAGTCTGTCCATTTGACTGAGGATGGAAGGCAGAGGAAAAGGACAGCTGCATACCCAATCAAGAACAGAATGCTCCCCAAAACTTGGAAACAAACTGAGTCTGACATCACATCGGAAGGAAACCCTGTGAAGTTTCACAATCTCATTTATAAACACCTGAGCAAGAGTCTTGGCATTCGGAAGTGCCGGTAATGCAACGAAGTGAACCATTTTACTGAACCTATCTACAACCACCAAAACCACAGCTTTGCCTGCAGATACTGGTAGGTCAGTAATAAAATCCATGGACAAGTGTGTCTATGACCTGCTAGGAATAGGTAGCGGAAGAGCACCAGATGGACGGGTATGCGATACTTTAGAACACTCGCAAATACTACAAGCAGACATGTGTTTAACCACATCCCGATGAAACCATGGCCACCAAAACTAATGAGAAAGGAGATTCGCAGTTGACTTAACACCTGGATGACCAGCAAGCACAGAGTTGTGATGTTCCCTAATTACTTAGCGGAGCAGATTAGATGGTGGAAATAACCTTCCTGAAGGGCTGGAGGCAGGGGCATCCTCCTGAGCCTCCAACACCTCACCCTCCAGTTCAGGCTACAATGCCGAAATGACTACCCACTTTTGCAAAATCGGGGCAGGGTTCTCATGGTCACCACCAGCAGGGAAGCTCCGGGACAATGCATCAGCCTTGACGTTTTTGACCCATGGACAAAAAGTGACAACAAAATGTAATCTAGTAAAAAACAGGGACCATTTAGCTTGCCCAGGGTTGAGATGTTTAGCCGATTGAAGATATGACAGGTTTTATTGTCTGTGATAACAGTAATAGAATGGACAGCCCCCTCCAACCAATGTTGCCATTCTTCATACGCTAATTAAATCACCAAAAGCTCCCTATTACCAACGTCATAATTTCTCTCAACCGAAGATAATGTCTTAGAAAAGAAAGCGTATGGACGCCATTTACCAAGGGATGGACTCTGAGACAACACAGCCCCAACCCCAACCTCCGATGCATCAACTTCCACAATAAAGGACTGAGAAACATTGGGTTGACTGAGTATAGGTGCAGTGGCAAAACAATTCTTTAGGGAGGAAAAAACCTGCAGTGCGCCATCCGACTATTTAGAAAGATCAGACCCCTTCCTTGTCATATCAGTGAGGGGTTTCACAAAAACTGAATAATTTGGGATACATTTCCAGTAAAAATTAGAAAAGCCCAGAAAACCCTGTAGAGCCTTCAGTCTCTCGGGACGATCCCAATCAAAGACAGCACGGATCTTCTCCGGATCCATCCGGAAACCCGAAGATGACAACAGGTACCCCAAAAACTGCACCTCCTGGATGGCGAAAACACACTTTTCTTGTTTAGCATATAGTTTGTTATACTTTAATATCTGAAGCACCTGTTTAACATGCCCCCGATGTGTCTCAAAATCAGGTGAGTAAACCAAAATATCATCCTGATAGACCACCACAAACCTGCCCACCAAATGATGGAAAATATCATTAATGAAATGGTGGAACACCGCAGATGTATTGGTCAGACCGAAAGGCATAACCAGACTCTCAAAATGCCTTTCCGGGGTATTGAATGCTGTTTTCCATTCATCTCCCTCTCTGATTCTAACCAGATTGTAGGCTCCCCTTAAATCAAACTTGGAGAACACCTTAGCTCCCACAACCTGGCTGAACAAATCTGGAATCAGAGGAAGAGGGTGTGGATCTTGAATGGTATTTTGTTTAAATTCCCGGAAATCTAAACATTGACGTAGACCGCCATCTTTTTTCTTCACAAAGAAGAACCCTGCTGTCACGGGTGAAGATGAGGGTCTGATATGTCCCTTCTCCAGACTTTCCACAATGAAATCCTTCATAGCTTCGGGGGTCAGGTTAATAGGACAGTCATATGCACGATGAGGAGGCAAATCCTGACACCCCCTCTCAGAAAAAACGTCCTCAAAAACAGACAAAAATGCAGGTAAGGTCTCTATAGAGACTGTAGAAAGGGAAATATTTAAACAGTCCTCATGGCAGTAATCTCTCCACTCAAAGATCTCCCTGGATTGCCAATCCACCAATGGATTATGCTTCACCAACCAGGGTATACTCTCTACTCTAGCACCACCTCTGCTGTCAGGACAAACCAAGAATTACAGGTTGACGATGAAAGCACCCTTTGATAATCCAACTCAAGATTACCAAGGGTTAATTGAGTTTCCTTTTGCTTAGGAATCGAGGGACAGGCCCCAATAAAATGTCCCTTTATTCCACAAAAAAACAAACGCCCCTTTTTTGCGGATCTCAGGGGAAACGTAGGGTGCAGAGGCACCCCCTAACTGCATGAGTTCTTTCACCTCCCCCAGTACTGGTTCACCCCCCGACCACTCCCCCGGCAAAGTGGCATTACCCCTAAAAGAGGGCTCCGGAGAAGATGGTCTCATCCACTTATCCTATCCCGAAGGTGTCTATCAACACGTATATCCAAAGACATGGCAGCCTCTGGGGCTTCACATACTGCCAAAGCATCATTCAACCTTTCAGTAAGGTCCTGACAAAATTGGCTTCAAAGAGAAAGGTCATTCCATTTTGTATCAGTTGACCATCTGCGGAATTCAGAGCTATGCGTCTCCACTGACCGATTCCCCTGCTGAATGTGACGCAGCCTGGACTCAGCCAAGGAGATTTGGTCAGGGTCATCATAGATGAAGGCTAGAGCCCCCAAAAAAACCTCCACTGACTGGAGACAAACCGGACCCTGCGGCAAAGAGAAAGCCCAGGATTGAGGATCTCCTTGCAGCAGTGAGATTGTGAACTCCACCCGCTGCTCCTCATCTCCAGAGGAGCAACGACGAAGTTTAAAATACAGTTTGCAAGCTTCCTTGAACACAAAAAAAACTTGTTCCTACCTCCTGAAAGCCTGTCCAGGAGGGCAACCTTGGGTTCAAGCTGGACCAGCTTACCCGCAGAGACCCCACCATTAGGTACCTGCAGCCGCTGTTGCTGCTGCTGAACCTCATAGTGGAGGTCAGACACCTCCAGAGACAGCCTGCATAGCTGCTCTGCCAGCTCAGCAACGGGATCCATGAACCAAGGGAAAAGAAAAAAAAAAACACACCCGAAAAAAAACCCCACACAAATAAAACCATGTGTCCGTTTTGTTTTCCTTATCTATGTACGGCAGGTGATAATGTCATGCAAGGTGTGGGAAAGACTAAGCGCAACATGACAAAGTTCATAACAGAATGTTTTAAAAAATACCTCAATCTATCTTAAAATGTGTTTTTTTCAAACCAGTGGAACATTAAAATAAGCATAACATTTTTATTTCCTCCATAATCAAGACGATGCATTGTATTATAAATTTTGCAATAATTATGTCCTCAGTTGGGATTCAACGATACTGAGTGTTCACTAACACATTTCTTTGGCCATACAATACGTACTCTACATACAGATAATACCTATAGCAAGAGTGTGTTCATAATATGAATGCCTCCCAGAAAGTTGGATAGCCATCACATCGAATGAATGGGATTTATTGATTCAGAGCACATAGAGAAAGATATTCATAAGCAGGGAAGCCACTCTAGAATGCCCGTTTCCTTAATAGAGTATAAGGACAGGGTTGATCCCTTTAATAGCAGAGAATGGTGTTGGTCTATTATACAGTTGATATCTTTATTTTCCCTTTTACTACATTGAAATGAGCTAGAATTTTCTTACCATAACAATGGGTGAAAAATAGAACAGCACAAAACAGAAGACAAAAGAATATGGCTCTTGATAAAATTAAGTTATCAAATTAATTTCTAGTGAAGGGTAAAGGAGTTTGTATGAATTGAACTTAATCATATCTTAGTAAGCACAATAAAAGTGTTTTATGTTTTCATTAAAACAAGGTCTATGAATTGAGTTTGTGGAGGCTTTTTAGATTACACATTTCCTATAAGGATAAAAAAATGTCGTTAATTATGCACAACAAAACTGAACTGCTATAATACATCCCTGCAAAATGAATAAATCTACCACTTCTATTTGTTTTAATTTTAACCATTATGCTACATTAGCACATCAGTCTATACTCCTTTTAGGTTAACACAATTGCATGTTCACACGTTTCAGACAATGAAAGAGTAAATACTGCTATATGGAAACGGACAGACATCTATTTACTTAGGATGATAAAAATCAAAAGTGTATTTCACTTTCGTCCAGAGTTTTTTGTAGACATCCTAACAGATCAAGAATTTTTGATCCGATGTGTTATATATTTCTAGGCGATGGTTTACACATTTGATTCCCATTTACCCAAAGACAACAACAGAAAAGATTTTAAAAAGCCAGAGGCAAAACAAGCACAGGTTTAGGTCAAAATGAGCTGAACCTTGTGCAAAAACAAAGTCAATCAAAGTCTCTCAAGCAGAGACATCTTTAAAGAGCATGAACCTTTTGAGATTTGGGCTAAAGCTATAGAATAATATATATATTTTTTTAAAGTGAACGTTTCAGTTTTTACAGCTTTTTTACATCTCTGTGAGAAATGAGTGAATCAATATGATGCAAATCATATTCGAGTTGAATTTTTTGAAAATTTGCAGACCCCGGTGAATTTAAGCAAGTTTCAATTTGATTTGCGTGAATCGCCAAAAATATGCTTACCACTTTTTTACATGTTGCAGAAGATTGCATCAGAAGTCTGACAAGACCTCAAAAAAAAGAACTAATTCTCACCTCGCTGCTCACCTCTGATGCTCATAGTCCTCCATACGATCCTTGGCACATTTTCTTACCACCGCCTCCTGCTGTAGCCTCGCAAGTCTTCACAAGAGGCACTGGATGCCCTGCACATGTACCAGGATGTCCTTGACCTGGTCGCAGCCAAAAGTCGCAGACTGGAATGTCCATCATAAGGACGCGACGCACATCTTGAAGGTACAACTTCACTGTGGCATTACAACTTGCATAGACAGAGACATTTCTGGCCCAATTACTAACTGAAGTACTGGTCTAAAGTGTGTCTCCTAAGGTCATGGAACACTTTGTGATGTCATGCATGCACTGTGACTTTACAGCGCTCTCTATAGACCCAAATTTCTGGCGGCGACTAGGGACATCCAAGATCTAGTTGCTGCCGGAAGTCCTGGCCTAGCATGATGATGGCCAAACTTTCATTGTACAGTTGTAATAAGATGTGCAAAGGACCATACGGTTTAAAGTGAGCATGAGATGTGGCTGGAGGCTTGCTGACAGTCATTTTGCTGAAATATCGCATAGTGAATTGCAAAACATTCTCATTCTAGAAAATATGAATTTATGTAAAATTCTAATAAAATTTAATTACACTCTAATAAATTTGACTAACTTTACTAGGCAGGGAATAGAGCAGCCATTTTAGGGTAATTAGCAAAATGAGAGGATGCCAGAACTCACACAAGAGATAGGCTCTAAAATATTAGACAAATACTCCAGACAACTGCAGCAGTGAAGAAAATGAGTGTAGAAGTCTGTAAATTATATAGGGAGCACGGTGGCTCATTGGTTAGCACTGTTGCTTTACAGCTCTTGGGTCCTGGGAGTTCAAATCTCTCCAAGGACTACATCTGCAAGAAATTTGCATGATCTCCCTGTAATCATGCTGCTTTCCTACTACTCTCTGAAGACATACTAATAGGGAATTTAGATTGTGAGCACCAGTGGGGACAGTGATCATAATGTTAATAAAGTGCTGTGGAATATGATGAAACTATAGAATGAAGTAAAATAAACAAGATGGATATGGGAAGAGGCACAGTGTACTTGATCACTGATATGGCAAATTACGCATCTGTCCTGCTGCATTTGAATTACAATTACAAGCATTTTTTTCTTCATTTCTAATGCACTAGAAAGCAGCTGTAAGGCAGCACAATGTTTTTACATTACATTACAAAAAAACAACAAAATCATTGTCAGTCAGAGACAATGTGCTTGTTGGTCACAAGCAAATGTACTAATTTTTTGCATTTCTTATGCATTCTTTTTTGTGAAGTGTTATAAGTGGAATAAGTGTTTTTTTAAATCGAGCATAAAATTCCCCAATATCCAGACATATAACTGTCTGTCTACCTCACAAAGATCCAAATATTCAATCATGTCTAATTGCTGTTCATTGCAGACTTTAAAACTATTTTTTTTGTCAGTGAGCTTGGTCTGATGCTTTATGTCTGTATCCTCAGTCTCTCCTCTCCTAAATGATCTTCTAAGCCAAACCAGGCAAAGTGTCGCCTGTGGGAAACATCTGGCACTCTGACTGTTCCAGTCGGCCCGCGGAAGGGCTTAAACCGTGGCCCATGCGCCACACCATGCCCTCCTTCTTCCCGCTGTCACAGTTATCCACATCCTTGGGATGCGACAGCGGTGAATGCATTGGAGGAAGGACCACCGGCTCCTTCTTCCACCAATCAGAGTGTAAGAGAGCAGATGCGATGACGTTATTTAATTGCATCAGCTGTAAACTGTGGAGAGTTAGTGCACTGGATTTATGCATATCCAGAGTGCAAAGTGCATATTTTTGGAATATGGAAGAAAAAAGTGAACATTTATTTTTTTTCACAAAAATTTAATTTAGACCCAATTTTTTTTATATTTGCAACTGTAAAAGGAAATAATGGACACCAAAATTTGTTGTGCAATTTCTCCTGAGTAAGTCAACACTCCATATGTGGGGGAAAACCACTGTTTGGGCGCACGGCAGGGTTCGGAAGGGAAGGAGCGCCATTTGACTTTTTGAATGTAAAATTTGCTTGAATAATTAGCGGACACCATGTCGCGATTGAAGAGCCCCTGATGTGCTTAAACAGTTGCAGCTGCCCACAACTGACCCAATTTTGGAAACTAGACCCTTCAAGGAACTTCTCTAGATGTGTGGCGAGCACCCTAAACCCCCAGGTGCTTCACAGAAGTTTATAACGTAGAGCCGTGAAAATAAAAAAATCTAACTTTATCCACAAAAATGATCTGTTAGCCCAACATTTTTATTTTCACAAGGGTAAGAAGAGAAAATGGACCCCAAAAACTGTTATGCAATTTCTCCTGAGTATGTTGATACCACATATGTGGGGAAAATACACTGTTTGGGCACTCAGCAGCATTCAGAAGGTAATGAGCACTGTGTGACTTTTTGAACGCAAAATTGTCTGGAATCGAGAGTGGACGACATGTTGTATTTGGAGAGCCCCTGATGGGCCTAAACAGTGAAAAACCCCTACAAGTGACAGTGACCCCATTTTGAGTTTGCTTGCTACTTGAGTTTGCATCAGGTACTCAGGTATGCGCCATGTATCGTGGATGCTCGAGTCCCCGCCCCTCATGTTTCATGGTTATTAGACACCCAAAAAAAAAATGTGGGGATCGCTCGTGCATGGCAACAAATCCCTGCAAGTTTTTTTTGGGCTGTATAACAGCCGTGAAACATATGGGGTTGAGACTCGAGCATGTTACTCAAGCACCCGCGATACTCGGTGCATACCCAATGCAAACTGAAGTAATGAGCACTTGCACTCAACACTAGATGCCATATCGTCATCATTTTTTTTCTTTACTTTTGAAAAAATCCCAATCCCAACACAACACTAACCCCAAACCTAGCATAACCCTAGCACTACCCTAACCTTAGCACAACCCTAACCCTAGCACAACCCTAGCACAACTCTAAACCTAGCACAACCCTAAACTTAGCACAACCCTAAACCTAACCTTAGCACAACCTTAACTCTAGCACAAGCCTAACCATAGCACAACCGTAACCCTAGCACAACCCTAGCACAACTCTAAACCTAGCACAACCCTAAACCTAGCACAACCCTAGCCCTAGCACAACCCTAACCCTAACACAACCCTTACCCTAACCCTAGCACAACCTTAACCCTAGAGTTTATTTTTTACACCTTTTCTCGTGTGGTATAAGTGATTAGATGACTTTATTCTTCTGGTCGGTGCGATTACAGAGATACCAAATTTATATTTGGTTTTTATGATTTACAGCTGTTACACACTCAAAAAAACTTTTTTGCAAAGACTAGTATTTGCATAGCCCTATTTTGAGAGCTATAATTTTTCCATATTTTGGCAGACAGAGTCATGTTTCTATTCCAATTTTTGGGAGGCAGAATAAACAAAAAAAAACAATTCAGGATTTTTATGTCATTCTGCATGTAGTAAAATTGATAAGGTAGCTTTATTCTTCGGGTCATTACATTTACAGCGGTACAACATTTATATTTTTTTATGTTTTGGCGCTTTTACACAATAAAAGCTATTTCATAAAAAAATATTTTTTTTGTATTGCTTTATTCTGAGAGTTATAACTTTTTTATTTTTTGGCTGATGGAGCTGTATGGTGGCTTGTTTTTTTTGGGATAAGATGACGTTTTCAGTGGTACCATTTTTATTTACATTTGTCTTTTTGACCGCGTCTTATTCTATTTTTTGTTTGGCGGTATGATGATAAAGCATTGTTTTTTGCTTTGCTTTTTATTTATTTTTTTTACCGTGTTCAGTAAAGGGGTTAACTAGTGAGACAGTTTTATAGGTCAGGTCGTTCTGGATGCGGCGATACCAAATATGTGTACTTTTATTGTTTTGTTTTTTTTCATAATAATATTTATATTTGGGTACAGTATATTTTTATTTTTGTGGATTATTTTTTATTTTTTTTATATGTTTACAGTTTTTTATATATTTTTTTACTTTCTTACTTTCTTACACTTTTTTTTACTTATACACTTTGTCCCACTATGGGACTTTCACTTTTTGAAGGCAGATCGCTTGCATAGAATAGAAATGCTGCAGCAGCATCTCTATGCTATGCAGGTTGCAGCCCCTGCACACACAAGATACTAAGACCGTGCACTGAGCATGATCTAGCTTATTTGCTGATGCCTGGTGACCCGGATGTCATCATGACAACATCGGGTCACCATGGAAACTACCGAGACCCCACACAGACAGCACGGGACTCTGGACACAAAGTAAGTAAACCGTGCTTACCTCCCCTTGCTCCCTGAATGCTGTGATTGACTTTGATCACAGAATTTAAGGGTTTAATGTGATGGGAGCGGAGCGGTATGGCACCACTCCTGGCACATAGTACCGGGTGTCAGTTGTGAAAATCAGCTGACACCCGGCGGCGATTGCGTCCGCACATCCTGTGTGCGGGCGTGATCACCAGGCGTAATAATACGTATCTGGACTAACAGGCCCAGGGTTCAGATACGTATTATTACACCCCACGTCAGAAAGGGGTTAAAAGTATTAAAAAAATATAAAAGTTTAAATCACCCCCCTTTCGCCTTGTTCAAAATAAAACAATAAAAAAAAATCAGACATACACATATTTGGTATCGCAGTGTTCAGAATCTCCCCAATCTATCAATATATAAAAAGAATTAATCTCATCGGTAAACGGCGTAATGAGAAAAAAATTCAAAACGAAAATAAGCCCTCACCAGGCTCCAGATCCCAAAAAACACTACAGGTCTTGGAAAATGGCGACTTTTTTTTTGTAACTAATTTTGGATTTCTTTTCACCACTTAAATAAAAATGAACCTATACATGTTTGGTATTTACAAACTCGTAATGACCTGGGGAACCATAATGGCAGGTTAGTCTTAGCATTTAAAGAACATGGTTAAAAAAAAAAACTGTGGAATTGAACTTTTTTTGCAATTTCACTGCTCTTGGAATTTTTTTCCAGTTTTCCAGTACATGATATGGCAAACAAATGGTGTCATTCTAAAATACAACTTGTCCTGAAAGAAAGAGCCCTTACATGTCCATATTGACCTAAAAATAAAAAAAGTTATGGCTCTGGGAAGAAAGGGAGCAAAAAACAAAAATGCAAAAACAGAAAATGGCCTGGGGGTAAAGCTCACAATCTAGATTCCCCATCAGTGTGTTTTTCGAGTGTGGGAGGAAATCTGAGAAACTGGAGAAAACCCACGCAACACAGGAAGAACGTACAAACTCCTTGCAGATGTTGTCCTTGGTGGGATTTGAACACAGGACCCAAGCACTGCAAGGCTTCAGTACTAACCACGGAGCCACCGTGCTATAGGGTGACATCAGCATAGATAATTCTGCTCAATATTAAGTGATATAATTAATATAAAATAATTATAATTAATATGTTCATATTAATATTGAGCAGAATTGATTTCATCCTAGTGGTTCGGCCCTCAACAACAATCATGGTCTCTCATGTGGCCTCTCAGGAACATTAATTGCCATCCCTTATTCCAAGCTGATTTATAATTATTCTACTTCAGCTGTGATTTTGAATATTATTCTGAAGAATGGGTACAAATCTGAGCCTTCAGACTAATGACCTTATAGATTTCTGTGTTAACTCATTCTGCATTCTGTCATGTATTAGTGGTGCATAAAGGCAGTAGACTCTGAACAGTCTAAATGGTTCAATGAAACCCTATTAAAAAAAAAAGCTTTTTATTTAGAATACATGCATTTAAATAAAAAGAAAATGTTCAGAAAGATGTCCAGATTCTTTCCAAGTAGGATCCTTTCCAAGAGTCTACAGTTATATTAGTAAAATGCAAAAAAAATAAGGCGAGAAAGAAATGTTACTGTATATTAAAAGCAAAGGCACAAAGGAGCAATGAACCTTAGTAAGTGATTAACATACCTCATTTGTCTACAGTCATGGCCAAAAGTTTTGAGAATGACACCAAAATTATATTTTCACATGATCTGTTGGCCTCTGGTTTTTATTAGTGTTTGTCTGATGTTTATATCACATACAGAAATATAATTGCAATCGTATTATGAGTACCAATAGGTTATATTGACAGTTAGAATGAGTTAATGCATCAAGTGAATATTTGCAGTGTTGCCCCTTCTTCTTCAAGACCTCTGTAATTCTCCCTGGCATGCTCTCAATCACCTTTTGGACCAAATCCTGAATGATAGCAGTCCATTCTTGCATAATCAATGCTTGCATTTTGCCAGAATTTGTTGGTTTTTGTTTGTCCACCCATCTCTTGATGATTGACCACAATTTCTCAATGGGATTAAGATCTGGGGAGTTTCCAGGCCATGGACCCAAAATCTCTATGTTTTGTTCCATGAGCCATTTTGTTATCACCTTTGCTTTATGGCAAGGTGCTCCATCATGCTGGAAAAGGCATTTTTGGGCGCCAAACTGCTCATGGACGGTTGGGAGAAGTTGCTCTTGGAGGACATTCTGGTACCATTCTTTATTCATGGCTGTGTTTTTAGGCAAGACTGTGAGTGAGCCGATTCCCTTGGCTGAGAAGCAACCCCAAACATGAATGGTTTCAGGATGCTTTACAGTTGGCATGAGGCAAGACTGGTGGTAGCGCTCACCTCTTCTTCTCCGAATAAGCTGTTTTCCAGAGGTCCCAAACAATCGAAAAGGGGATTTATCAGAGAAAATGACTTTGCCCCAGTCCTCAGCAGTCCACTCCCTGTACCTTTTGCGGAATATCAGTCGGTCCCTGATGTTTTTTCTGGAGAGAAGTGGCTTCTTTGCTGCCCTCCTTGAAACCAGCCCTTGCTCAAAGAGTCTCCGCCTCACAGTGCGTGCAAAAGCACTCACACCAGCCTGCTGCCATTCCTGAGCAAGCTCGGCACTGCTGGTAGTCCGATCCCGCAGCTGAAAGAGTTTTAAGATACGGTCCTGGCGCTTGCTGGTCTTTCTTGGGTGCCCTGGAGCCTTTTTGACAACAATGGAAGCTCTCTCCTTGAAGTTCTTGATGACGCGATAGATTGTTGACTGAGGTGCAATCTTTGTAGCTGCGATACTCTTCCCTGTTAGGCCATTTTTGTGCAGTGCAATGATGGCTGCACGTGTTTCTTTAGAGATAACCATGGTTAACTGAAGAGAAACAATGATACCAAGAACCAGCCTCCTTTTAAAGTGTCCAGTGATGTCATTCTTACTTAATCATGACTGATTGATCGCCAGCCCTGTCCTCATCAACACCCACACCTGTGTTAATGGATCAATCACTAAAACGATGTTAGCTGCTCCTTTTAAGGCAGGACTGCAATGATGTTGAAATGTGTTTTGGGGGTTAAAGTTCATTTTCTGGGCAAATATTGACTTTGCAAGTACAGTAATTGCTGTTAAGCTGATCACTCTTTGACATTCAGGAGTATTTGCAAATTGCCATTACAAAAAATGAAGCAGTAAACTTTGGAAAAAATACTATTTGTCTCATTCTCAATACTTTTGGCCATGACTGTACACAAAAATGAATAAAGACACAAAACCTACCACTTGGTTGTAATGTATGGCCTAAAAAGATACAGGTCTGCAGATTATGGACTCTTTCTGTATATGGCAAAGATCCATACATATATGTACATGTATATACAGTAAACTCAGTTATAACAGCTCTTATGGACCCATAGACTTTTGTGTAGGAATGTGATGGCTTTTTGTTTCATGGTATTTTCTTCTGTGTGGAATATGTAATATTATATAATTATATGCTACAGATATATCATATGTCCTACCATTATGCGCGTCTTTGATTACATTTGCGGTGTTAAGTCACGTTCACACGCGTTAAGTCAAATCAGGAGTGGAACAATCATAGTAAAAGTATAATAGAAACTCGTGCAACACGTCTGCATTTTTTACCCACTCCTGATTTTGGCTTACAAATACTGAAGTAGAAAACTCATGAAATACTCAACGTGTGCACGTGGCCTTAAGTGTCCATTTACAGCTTTCTGCATAAGCAGTGCATTTGATGGCAGTCGCTCACCACCTCCTAGCTACAAGGGGAATTAAAGGTTAATCCCAACTTGGAAACCTTCATATAGTCTCTCCTCTACACCAACTCACCTCAAGAAGATCCTTAACAATGGGTTATAAACCTGCACCTGTGGATCTGTAAATGTATGAGACGGACAAAGGACATACTGCAGAGCGTCTCTAATTTTGAGCACTACTGAAAAGCTATTTCTTCTGAATAGTCACAAATAGAGACTTTAAAAGGCATTTCAAGTAATAAAACCCACACACAAAAGCCTCAAATTGGCAAAACTCAGTCCAGCAAGCTGAATTTTTTCCAGCTTGAAATGTCTATTTTAAAGTTTATGTTTGAGTATTTGAAATAAAAAGCTTTCCCATACTGCTCAAAATGAGAAACATACTCTGTACTATGTCCTTTGTCTCACTCGTACATTTCCAGAACTAAAGGAACAGGTTTTTAACCAGTTGATAATCATTTTGTGACAAAGGAGTGGTGTGGTGTAGGGTCTGTGCGAAGGTTTCCAAATTGGGATAAACCTTATTGTTTCCCTTATAATGAAAAGGGGGCAAGAGACTGCAGTCAATTACATTGTAGATGTCATTCCAGTGTGAAGGAAAAGAATGTGAACTATTTTCTATTTGTGCATTGGATCTTTGGATTTTGTTTTTCTTGTTGTTGCTCCCTTGGAATTTAGACCATTAAATCCTGTATTGTTAGACTTTTGCCTTTCTGGTGCATTTTAAGGGTAGAAATCATATTTAAGATATACTTCTATTATATGGAATAGTTAAAGAAGCACTCTTCCCATCAAAGTTTTTATCTTCTTAATATATTACAATGATCTTATTTTCTGGCACTGTGTGCTTACAATTGCTCATTTTGCCGTCTACCCAGCTAATTATTTTCTTTTCTCTGCTCAATGTAGAAACAGGGAGTCTCTTGTCCCTGAATTTATCAGTCCCCTCTTCAACTCCTGACCCAGATACTCCCTCCTCTCCCTGCCAGGGACTTTAGCAGTGACTTATGACTGATACAGGGAATATTATCCTCCTGTTTCTATGTACAGCTTAGAAGAATTCAGCTAGTCAGTTTTTAATTGTGTGATGTCATAGACGTAATGGAAAACACAAGAATTAGCTAAGTATCAGGGCAAAATGAGCAATTGTAAATGCACAGCGTCATATAATATGTCGACTGCAATATAATAAGAAGAGAAAAATTTGGATGGGATTGCTTCTGTAACAAGTGGTGTGTTAGGTTTATAAATGCTACATTTGTAACTGTATCTGTAAGGGAACTTTTTTATCCCAATTTTTGGCATTGATAATTGTCCAGGCCTTTAAGGTAGGTTACAAGCTTTAGGGTTACACAACAGTATTGGCAGTTTTACTTTCCTACTGAAGGATAGGGCTTCACAGTTACATACCAATACTAAGAGTCTCTAGGCTTGGTGGTTACATTACAATTGTGTGGCATGGAATTTGGTGGTTTTACTACAGTATTGTGGCACGTGCTAAGGAAGTTCTTGAAATTCAGGATTAGTCTCTTTCACTCTTACACATTGTTGTACAAGTACCAAATTCTATATATTGTTATATAACCAGCGCCCCTGCAGATCCAGCACAGACAGCTCTGAAGTTTTTCACCAGCTTTTGAAGCAGTGTTTGCCCCATTCAAAAGTCACAGCACAACTAGAGCCTGTAATTGGCTGCAGTGGTCAGGTGACAAGAAGAGCATATCATTGAAAGTTTCTGCAAGAGGAAGCTATGATACCCCTGAAGAACCCTTGCATGATGTGACATTAGTGAAGAAAGACTGTCATCTGCTGGCTGGAATAAACAAGGTGGAACAAATAGGTACCAGAAGAATTGCAGGGGGAGTGAGTTCTTGTGCTGGACCTAGTCAGGTGACTCACATGACATAGTTTCTGGATATTCCAGACCCTGCATGCAAGGTCCGGACAATGCCTGGTGAGACCCAGGAACCGAACTACGCCGTTCAAGACCCAGAGTTCAGACTCCGCTAGTTAAGACCAGAACCTGCGCCATGCCGGTCAAGACCCGGAGGCCAGATGACACCTGTCGAGAGTCAGAACCCAGTCCTTTCTGTCCCAGGAGACATCCACCGACGGTCAAGAACTGAAGATTCGCATTGATACGACAATCAGAGAAGCATGTCTGTGGTTACAGAGGGACAGCGAGAGTGAGCCGCGCTGACACTTTCAGCTATAACATACAGTACTGGGACTGGAATGGGTGAGGACAACAGGTGGGGAGGTGGCCGTTTGGTGCGTGGGAGGCTCAATGCGTTTTAATAGACTTCATCAGATAGACTTGCGGCCTAGCAAGAAAACCTGGTGACCCCCTCTAGGGCCAGAATTGCAGGAAGAACTTACGTGGTAACTCTGGTAAATGGGGGTACCCTCCTGGTAAAGAGACATTAGCAATATATAGTGAAGAGCTTTCATTGTTATTACAATTGTATCATTATATGGTTCATTGTTGATTTGCATTGCTTAATAGTACTGTGAGGAGCTGCCCACTTACTAAAGACTATGATACTTTTCCAGCAACGAACCACCATTTTTGTCAATATGATTATTGTGTTTTATTAGTGATTTACTTGTTATGCTTTATATAGTTCTGCTTACTTGTCAGTATGTAAGATTCACTTGTAAAATCTCCAGCATTCCACTAATCTCATCTTTATCTCAGGAGTCCATTGTTTTAACAGCCAATAATCTCATTAGGTGAGTGTAGATGGAGACACAGTGGAGCCGTCACCACAAGGGGTCTTACAGGCAGTCTCAGATGAAGGCTTCTAGAAAATTCTTCATTGTTTTTAGTGACCAGTAAATGCTTAAGGGGAAGGGTGTCAGCACTTCTGAGCTGGGAGGGGGCTGACCCCAGAGAAGTAGAGGGGAGACATGTTTTAGAGAGTGGTGTGGAAGGATTGAAGGAATAGGATGGAGACCGTGGAGTTGGAAAGATGAATGGATAAACATGTTACCATTATGGATTATGTCGTTTGGATTTACACTTTCTTAAAAGGACTGCTGTTACTGGATATCTGTGCTTCCATTGTTTTATCCGTCATGTGGAGGATCGTGGACTGTGGCAACAGACTATACTGGCTGGAGATACAAAATCTGTGGGCCAACCAAAAGTTGGGAGACAGTGAGTATGGCCTGATACAAAGCCAGTGGAACTACTGATCCCAGGTTGAGAACTTAAGGACTGAGAGAACTGTATTTTGGTCATTTACTTTGAATTGCTGCATTACCATGGATGTGATTAATAAAATATTGTTGCATCGTTAACCTGCCTAGGTGATTACTTACAACCCACAACCTGAGATCTCTACAAGCACCAATTGTCTTATAACTACTGTAAATTACCACTGTGTTTGAGCAGAATTACACCGTTTACTGACTGTTCTTGCCTCGTGTCTTCTATGCGTTGCATCCAGTTACCTGCATTTCATTGCTATGACAACAACCCCCATATTTATTATCTTTATAAATTAGGCATATCTTGGTGTGCATGTGTAATTATTCATGTACATGTAATATTTTATATCACTGCTAAATATGAATATTATTTAGATTTATGTGAGCTACACAGTTTACAAGCTTTCTTTTCAAAGTTCAGAAGGTGTGGTGAGACAACTAATTGTTATGATTGAATTCTAACACTTTCAAGGGGATGAAGAAACCAGAGGAGATGTTCAACCTACACACCACAGGTTCCTATACAGACTAGGCAAATCACTAACTTGACCCTGATTTGTCCCTGCCTGATCATGGAGTTTGGCATTCTAAAAATATGCAATGACACCCCCACTCAACGTCGGCTGGCCTTGAGTGTTGCTAACTGCGCCGTCAACTATACACAGTGTAACGCAAAAAAAAAGTAGTGCACACAGACAGAGGGTGAGGTACAAGGCCTAGAACATGTTCACACAGTCATGCATGAAAGACAAAAGAATAAGAAAGGAACCCAAAAAGACCTTCAGTATACATGGAAACACCCAAACCCTAAATATAACAAAATGGGAAGAGTGCTGAGAAGGGGAACACTCAAACAAACCACAGGAGAAGCAATGGAGAAAACCTCAGCAAGATAATCCTACACTGGTGAGCTGGGACTCCAAACATCCATCTCACCTAGAATATAGCCGGCAAAGACTGCATGTGCCAGGAGAGTATATATAGTCCCTCCCAAGATGTGATAGGACAAACCAAACATGGTAGTGGAAACACCTGCACAGAAGCAAAACAGCAAAGCAAAAGAAAGACAAGAGCATTATCAGCAGTTGGACAGAGACAACACAAGCTGTGGTTCAACAGAGAAGGAAACAAACCACACAGCCAGAGGTCACTGGATCGAGCCGGGGAGTCGAGCCATTATACTATGTAGCGCTATGCCCGACACCCCTGCATGGTTTCCCCTTCTGCCTCTATGCAGGGTCACCGGCGTGCTCCTGCCTCATTCCTCCTCTGTGCATGTCGCACTGTGGCCCAGCGGCGTGCCTAGGGTGCGTGTGCTCCCCTGTTCTTAAAGGGCCAGCATGCTCACATGGTAAATTCCCCCAGCAACTGCTGGGAGGTATTTAGTTAAATGGAGGTGCCAGTGCAACCCCTATAGTTTTGTGTTAGGTGGTTGTTGTGTATGCAACTGTATGTTGCCAGGTCCCACATCCCTAACCTGTTATAGTATTCCGTATCCTCTGCCCGTTAATCTGCCATAGTTAGTAATTATTTCCTATGACCGCTTCGGCGGTGTCCGAATCCCGAAACCACATCTGTGGTACCTGTACCTCGTGGCCGCATCAGTGGTACCTGACTGCCATCCTGTGGGCTGAATATCCAGGCCAGAACTCTGAACCTGTCACTGTGGCAGTCATGTCAGCATAACTTGAACCTGTTCCAGTGGCTGTTCTGTCTGCACAGTGTGAATCTGTCCCAGTGCCCATCCTGTCTGCACCATGTGAACCTGTCTCAGTGGCCGTCCTGTCTGCACAGTGAGAACCTGTCCCAAGTGGCCATCCTGTCAGCCCTGTCTGAACTTGTCCCAAGTGGCCGTCCTGCCCTATTGAGAATCTGAAGTAACACCTCTGCCCTTTGGGGTCAGCAGCTACTGCAGGATGTCACCATGGAGTGGCACCTGGCATCTACCTGCCGCACAAGCCTGACCTCACCACTAGAGGCTCTAGTGAACAAGGTAGCTGCTTAGTCATGCCCCTTCAGGGTAATTACGGTCCATGACACAGTGGGTCCACCAACCACTTTCGCCTCCTAGGAGTGTAACCCTAATATTTGAAGTAAAGTTGAAAGTATTGGTGTCTGTGAACCTTAAAGCAGTTCTATCACCAGATTTCACAATACACACTGCAAGGCATCTCTTGGACTTCATGAGGTTGGGGTAGTCACTTTGAGAATCCATATCAGGTTGGCTGAATAGTTCTGATATGAAATGAGCATTTTATGAGTCTAGCTGAAGACTGAGAGGGCTCATAGTCCAAGTTTATTCATTCTCCCTTCACCTACACAGCATAACTTACAGAAGATGCTTTTACTTAGTGTGGTGAGATTTTAGCAGCAGCAGGGAGTAGGGACACTGATAAGCTGCCAATCAGGTTGTGTGTGAAGATTACAGTTAAATTTACAAAAAGGATTATAGTGCTATAGTGGTTTGGTTATACAAAGTAAGGTCTAGGACATCTATTTAAAGGTAACCTGTCAGCAGGCTTTTGTTATGTAATCTGAGGGTAGCATGAGGTAGTTGCTGAGACAAATTTCCGTAATATGTCACTTATTAGGCTGTGTGCTGTTCTTTCCATACAATGAATTTTTTATCACCAGGATATTATCACTGTCCAGACTAGCTCCTTCATGCCAAGTGGTCCAACCACGCACCCTCATTTCATAGGCAGCTCACTGTCAATAGACAATGTACACAGAAAGACTGGGGCAGGGTTAGCTTTCTGAGCTCTGCTACATGCTATATCTAAAAACTCTGATTGTGGTCTCAACTGCTGCACGTAGTAAACTAAGTGATACATCACTGGAATCAGGGTCTCTTTTCCTAAAACATGGTGCTCTCAGATAAGAAAACAAACACCTGGTGACATATTCTCTTTAATAATGTATGCAGTTTATTTTGAGAAATTTGACCACAGAAAAAAACAGGTTTCACTAAATAAATGTTATTTGTTGATTATACATTATGATTTGTATTTTCAAATATCCCCATTGGCAAAACATTTTTACTACTTGGGGAAGAAGAGCAAGTAAAGTTTTCATTTAGGTACTGAATTCCAATATTTTACTTTTTAGTTCCTATTTTTTATATATAATTATATATTTTAATGTTCTGCTTCCTCAAATACAAATACTATAGACTTCGGCCAAAAAGTTATTAATATATAAAAAGCCAAGACAAATCAGTACAATTTCTGTAATGCGTATTCTTAGAAGATTTATACAACAGGAAAGATTAACCTCGGCGCTGGTATTTTATACAAATGTAAAATTGATTTTACAGGATTGATATAATAAAAATCAGCAGATATTCGTTCTCAGAAGAAAATGTGTAAATCAGCATGCCATATGGAACATAATATTCTGAAACTTTTCATCCAGCTGGACAATGAACCCCTCAATTCTTTAATAATTTATATGCAGTTTTGGACATCTGTTGATTTATTAAAGTGGATTATGGCATGTCTTGGCTTTAGTAGGAAATAAAAGTGCCAAAAACAAAATTAGCCCTGAACAGATTCCTGGAGAAAAAAATATTAAACTGGACGGATGATTAGCTTGTCAAATACTAGTGTACAGAAGTGTAGAAATTTTAGTGATACTCCAGAAGAGGCAGTATCTTTTTTATTTTCTTGTATACATATAGAGCAAAAAACAATTTACCACCTGTTATATACTGTATGCTGGTACCCATCATCATTGGGTTATTAATTGGCAGGTTAGAGTTTTAGGGGCCTTAGATTGCTTACTAGAATTATAGCTATAAATAATTTTGCAGTAATCCCTAAATATAAATATGGTATGTCAAAACAACTGAATATCTCAAAGAGGAACATTTTATAATTGATTTTCTCCTCTATGGTTTTTGCTGTTATTTGGTGGTTAGAACACCTTTACACAACATATAAAAAAATTTAATCTTATGAAATAAAATATAAATCTTGACACTTTTGTTTGTTACAAAGTTTTTAAGTAGAGAAATTAGATTTGTGTCAATAAATAAATTGATTTTCAGAAAATAACATCAGAAATTGATCAAAAATGTATTGTTTAAATCAAGTTGCATGTTAAGCATATTTGTTAAACATTTTAGTAACATTTTTTCTCTTTTTTTTTTGTTAATATCAACATTTAAACATAATCCTGAAGTCTTGGTGTTTTCATTCTGGCTAATGGGACTCAAATCTGGCTGATGCTTCCAGTTCAGTGCGATCACTTCTCAACTATATTGCTACATATGAGATTAAAATAGAAGGTGATGGTCAGAACTTCCCCGTTGATGATGATGGTCACAATTGTCTTCAAATCACAGAGCATGCCTAGAAAAGACTCCTAAGCTAGTCAATGAACATTTGCTGTCTATTTTGTGCTGTGTCCAGGTGTCTGCTCCAAAGCAAATTTTGAGCAGATCTGTAGCTGAGGTTAAGGCATGACTGGTCTATAAATCTATGAGTTGGGCATTCACTTCAATGAACTGTTGATTCTTTTATCTGTAGACCTTGAAACATTTATATTTGGCATTATTTGTTAATAAGTTCCATTACTTTTCTTAAGCATTTTAATGTACCTAGATACATTTCAATATTTTTTGCATTAAGTATATTTCCTTTTTTATTTATGACAGGATGCACTTGTACATGGTCCATTTGTGATGTTTAAAACCTGATAATTCATGTTATTCCAGGATAATTTGATAACGTTATATATCTTCTAATGCTCAGTTTTCTCAATTTTTAGGTAAGTTCATAAATGTTAAGGAAAAAGAAGGTAGATCTAGCAACGCAAAAAAATGGAGGATAAAAATATAAAACTGCACTTGGGCAGAGGAAATAAAATGTATAATTATATGCTTAATTGTAAAACACTGGGCAAAACTGTCACTGAAAAAGACCTGGGTGTATTGGTGGACAATAAGCTCACGTTTGGTGGCCAGTGTCAGGCAGCTGCTGCAAAGGCAAATAAAATAATGGGATGCATTAAAAGAGGCATAGATGCTCATGAGGAGAACATAATTTTACCTCTATACAAGTCACTAGTGCGACCACACTTAGAATACTGTGTACAGTTCTGGTCTCCGGTGTATAAGAAAGACATAGCTGAACTAGAGCGGGTGCAGAGAAGAGCGACCAAGGCTATTAGAGGACTGGGGGGTCTGCAATACCAAGACAGGTTATTACACTTGGGGTTATTTACTGTGGAAAAAAGAAGGCATAGGGGTGATCTTATTACTATGTACAAGTATATGAGGGGACAGTACAAAGACCTGTCTACTAATCTTTTTACTCTGAGGCCAGAAATGGGGACAAGGGGGCATCTTCTACGTCTGGAGGAAAGAAGGTTTAATCATAATCACAGACGCGGATTCTTTACTGTAAGAGCAGTGAGACTATGGAACTCTCTGCCGCATGATGTTGTAATGAGTGATTCACTACTAAAATTTAAGAAGGGCCTGGATGCCTTTCTTTAAAAGTATAATATTACAGGTTATATATACTAGATTCCTTGATAGGGCGTTGATCCAGGGAACTAGTCTGATTCCCGTATGGAGTCGGGAAGGAATTTTTTTCCCCAATGTGGAGCTTAGTGTTTGCCACATGTTTTTTTTTTGCCTTCCTCTGGATCAACATGTTAGGCTATGGGTTGAAGTAGATGGACTTAGTCTTCCTTCAACCTTAAAAACTATGTTACTATGTTACATTTCATAATATAATTAAAAACAGGGTAGTGAACACATGGAAAAAAGTAGAAAGACACTGGTCTACGTGTTTTGAGCTATGTAGCTTTTAATCCTGGTCAGGGCTGAAGCAGGCGATCGCAGTTTCAATTCTCCTAAGGGGACTATTGAAGTCAGTAAAAATCGTGAAAAAAAAGCTTTTAAAATTTAAAAAAAAAAAAAAAAAAAACACAAGAATTCAAATCACCCCTTTTTACCCCATTGAAAATAAAACAATTTAATAAATACATATATTTGGCATCGCTGCGTTCGGATATGTCAGATCTATCAAAATATGAAAACAATTAATCCAATGAGTAAATGGCATAACGAGAAAAAAAATCAAAATGCCAGAATTACGTTTTTTTGGCTGCTTCAACATTGCAATTAAATACATTATGAGGCTATCAAAACTTTGTATCTACCCCAAAATTGTATTAATAAGAACATCAGCCGTCACCCAAAAAATAAGCCCTCACCCAGCCCTACATCATGAAAAATGAACACGCTATTAGTCTCAGAATATGGCAACATAAGCAAAAATAAAATTTCTAAGAAATTTTGACATTTTTTTTCACCACTTAAATAAGAAAACAACTATACATGTTTGGTATTTGAATACTCATAGTGACCTGGAGAATGATATTGCCAGATCAGTTTTACTATATAATGAACATGGTAAATAAAAAACCCATAAAACAATTGTTGAATTGCACTATTTTGCAATTTATCTGCACTTGGATTTTTTTCCCGTTTTCCAGTACACTATATGGTAAAAGTAAAGGTTTTATTTAAAATTACATCTCGTCACACAAAAAAACAAGCCCTCATAAGGCTATATTGACAAAAATGTTATGACTCTTGGAGTAGTGGGGGGGGGGGGACAAAAAATCGCAAGATCATGAAGGGGTTAGCATTTAAGAAGCCACAACAAAAAAGTATATATCTAATGTATATATGTGTGTATGTGTGTATGTATAATATATATATATATATATAGTATATATATATATATATATATATATATATATATATATATGTATATTCACACACACATAAAAAACAGATATGATAGCTTAGATGTATTAGATTTTCTTATCCCTTCTTATGGATTGGGAGATGACAGAATCCCATTCTGATGTATATTAAAGGGGATATCTGGAAAAGGCATGTAGTTGCTAACAAAGGTAACTAACTACCTGTCTGCTGTACTCGGCGCTGGCCATTGACACCTTCTGCCAGAGATTCAGTAACTCCCTGTTAACAGAGAAGCAGTCTGTCTTCCTGTTGACAGGTCAGAACTACTGGTGTTATGCTGATTGACACAGGCTCTCAGCTGCCTAATTGGGGAAGCCGGCTGTCAATCAGCATGACGCAAATAGTCCCGCCCTGTCTACAGGAAGAGAAACTGCTGCTCTGTTAACAGGGAGTTGCTAAATGTCCGGCAGGACCGGTCAATGACTGGCGCTGGGTACAACAGACCGGTTATTGCCTCTGCTAGGAACTACATGCCTTTTTTTTTTAAAGTCCCGGATATCCCCTTTAAATGTCTGGAGTCAGATATCTAATTTGATTGTTAGATTGATAAGCACAAGTTTACTCTCAATAAATACAATGTTATAATGGAAATAACCTTTAAATTTGCCTGTATCTTCTCTGGCGTTTCCTCACTATTTACAGCCGGGCCCACGATTACGCGATGACATATGAATTCCTCATGGCCTCTCGCAATTGGCTCTTTGAGAGAGGTTGCATGATTGATCGAATCGAGTGAGCGTCAGGACTGGGGCAGGCGAAAAATGATAAAGACATGGCGTCCGTGCCGCCGCGCACAGCTCTCATCGTGGCCGGGAACAGTGTCTTCACTGCCCCTTTGCTAATATAAACAAAGTATTAGCACAAATATATCAGGGTGTCAGCCTCCTGATGTGCCCTCCAAAATTGAAGGGGAGCGAAACGTATTGAGGAATTTGAACTAATATACAGGCTCAGTCAGGAATAGACACAAAAGTAACTCTGATGCAATGATATAAGAGGATGCTCTTAACAAAAGTCTAACATAGTAGCATATACTGTAAATATGGCAGTTTTCATACCTATTTGCTATGTCAGCTCTTCTATAAAGCTGGAGTCCAGACAACACTGGGACCAGCTATTAATACAATTGTTATTTGTATATATACTGAACAATTGTGCCATATTATTTTCATAAGTTATGGAATTCCCTAGGGATTTGTTAATAAAAGGGGCTTAGTGTATTAATATTAGTGCAATAATTGTACTGAATGGCGCAATGATAATAAGGCAATAAATTAAAGTGCAGTATTGATGATATAGTAATAACAATATGTAGTAGCACTAAATAGCTGTGTGATAGGGAGATGCACACAGATAATATTATATAGGTGCCAAAAATATCAAAAATCTAGTAGCGGTATTTTATATTTATAGTACTATAGTACTATCCACTGCTATAACGAGAGTAGTTTAGGTATGGGGAGCATAATAAGAATACAAAAGACTCGAAACACTACATAATTATACATTGTTTGGCTGTGGTAGGGATGCAACTATAATCACAATTATAGATTACACTGAATATCAGCATATTGGCATTCAGTTTTTATCAGTATCCATAAAGCAAACTTATAGCATACATCCAGGTTGAAAAACTATACACAGCATGGTGGATTGGTACTCAATATTTAAATGTAGTTTAATAAAATGTTATCATAATAGTCCACTTTAGTTAGTGAGTATATTTTAAAATTAGTGGACTCATGGAGTTTTGTAAGTCCAGATTCAGTGAATTATATATATAAATATATATATATATATATATATATATATATATCTCTTTATATATATATATATATATATATATAGTACAGACCAAAAGTTTGGACACACCTTCTCATTTAAAGATTTTTCTGTATTTTCATGACTATGAAAATTGTACATTCACACTGAAGGCATCAAAACTATGAATTAACACATGTGGAATTATATACTTAACAAACAAGTGTGAAACAACTGAAAATATGTCTTATATTCTAGGTTCTTCAAAGTAGCCACCTTTTGCTTTGATGACTACTTTGCACGCTTTTGGTATTCTCTTGATGAGCTTCAAGAGGTAGTCACCGGAAATGGTTTTCACTTCACAGGTGTGCCCTGTCAGGTTTAATAAGTGGGATTTCTTGCCTTATAAATGGGGTTGGGACCATCAGTTGTGTTGTGCAGAAGTCTGGTGGATACAAAGCTAATAGTCCTACTGAATACTGAAGGTCAGTCAGTGTGAAAAATTGGGAAACTTTGAAAGTGTCCCCAAGTGCAGTTGCAAAAACCATCAAGCGCTACAAAAAAACTGGCTCACATGAGGACCGCCCCAGGAAAGGAAGACCAAGAGTCACCTCTGCTTCTGAGGATAAGTTTATCCGAGTCACCAGCCTCAGAAATCACAGGTTAACAGCAGCTCAGATTAGAGACCGGGTCAATGCCACACAGAGTTCTAGCAGCAGACACATCTCTACAACAACTGTTAAGAGGAGACTTTGTGCAGCAGGCCTTCATAGTAAAATAGCAGCTAGGAATAGTGTTGAGCCACCCCCGTAGTGTTCGAGTTCGGTTCGGTTCGTCGAACACCCGTGTGTTCGCCGAACTGTTCGTCGAACACCTTCGAACACCGTTAAAACCAATGGCAGGCAAACAAAAACACATAGAAACACATAGAAAACACCTTCAAAGGTGTCCAAAAGCTGACAAACTGCTCTGAAGACACAACTAACACATGGAAAAGTGACAAGTACATATAGTCATGCGAAAAGAAAAGAGGTGGAGGAGTAAAAGGAGGGGGAGACACAGATATAGGCATGTCATGCCCTTCTAAAATCCAAAAAGTGAGAAGCCGACACGTTCAGTCCGCTCCTGCCCGTGCCACCTCCATGTCGCCGGGTTTGTGCCAGAGCCGCGGTGAACCCTGACGGCCAGCCCCCCTCTCCCAATACTGGTGCCTGTCCGCTGGTGGGTCGAGCGAGCCCCCCTGTGGTGGAGGCAGCTCTAAGCTTTTTAATTTAAATTGTCTCTCTAATTTGAAGGAATACACTTTAAATCCATTTACAAGGATCTATTGGAGGGCAAGTCTCATGCCAGCAGCCGCGTAATTCCAGCTCCAGTAGCGTCCACTAAAGCTGCTGCAGTTAAAAAGCTTTTATAAGGATCGAGCTCGGCTGTCCACCGCAAGGCATCCTACTGCCAGTCCCAGCCCCTATGCCTTGGGGTGCCTCCTGATGCTCTTCACTGAGTATCCCGTGGTCCCGAAGCATTTCCTTTGAAAAATTAAGTGTCAAAACTACAGGTGGTGTAGCTTGCTTAACAGCCGGGATAATCCGCTGACTAGCAGACACTGCTACTAGGCACGAAGTATTTCCTGGGCTAGATGCAGTTAAAAATTTGTAATTAGATACTCTCGTTGGATGCTGAGAAAGCATTCCATAGAGTCTCCTGGCACGCCATATATGATTCTCTTAAAAAGCTTGGGGTAGGGGTCTAGGGGACCCTTTTATAGCCAAAATCACGGCCCTGTATCGCAATACGTCACCTAGGCTGAAGATAAATGGAACTGTATTACCCTGAGGGCTCGGTTGCTACAGAGGTATTGCACCTCACCCAGAGGTGTGATATCTCACTCTCAGGTAAGGATGGGGTGTGGATCAGGACCCGACACCTGCATGCATTACACTACATTGCCGTGGGGCAGGGCGACCAATATGCCTCTGAGATGGGCACGACAGTCCCTGTCCCTGGCTGGAGTGGGGGGAGGGAACACTGAGGAAGGGGAACCCTGTAGTGCAGGAGCAGGGAGGAAGCAGTTCCTGGGTGCATTGAGAAGGGAGTATAAAAGGTGGGCACCATCTTAGTTCAGTGCAGAGAAGTCTGAGCAGAAGTGGCAGGGAGCAGAGGCTCTGCATGAGCTCTGCTGCGGAGGCGGGCCTAGTAACAGAGGCCCAGGCCTGGAATAGGGAGAAGGAAGGAAGAGGAGCGGAGAAGGCTCCAGGAACGAGGAACGAAGGGATCCCAGGGGTGCGGACGGGCGAGTCGCCACCGCACGCCCGAATCCACCTGCGTGGAGGGGTCAGGCCAAAGGGGGAGACCGGTCCCCGAAACTAGTGGAGGCAGGAAACGACCCTCAGCTAGAAACAGGAGGCTGTGACATTTTATGAATGCGCCATTTCTGGGGCGGCTGACGGCTGGTGTTTCTAGCCTGGGAGGGGGCCAATATTCATGGCTCCCTTCATGGGCTATTAATATCAGCCCCCAGCTGTCTGCCTAGCCTTTGCTAGCTATTAAATTAGGGGGGACCCCACGTCATTTTTTTTGGGGGGTCCCCCATTTTAATAGCTAGTAAAGGCTATGTATTCAGCTGGGGGCTGATATTAGTAGCCTGGGAAGCTCCGTGGGTATTACCCCCTTCCCAGGCTTCAAACATCTGCCCCAGCTGTCTGCTTAACCTCCGCTAGAGCCTAAAATTAAGGGGAACCCCACGCCAATTTTTTTAATAATAAATCCTTTATTTTAATGCTAAATGACAAGTACAGTAACCAACACTGTCACTGTACTTCATATATATGTGACTGACATGTTTCTATCTATCTAATCTATGTGTGAAGCTCTATTCTGTCTGTTATAAATTGTCGGGTACAGATGCTGAATTGCCGGCCGGCTTTCTTAAAGAGACGGTGCATGAAAACACTATTATTTTTTTTAATAAATCCTTTACACTAAATGACAAGTACAGTAAGCAACACTGTCACTGTACTTCATATATATGTGACTGACATGTTTCTATATATCTAATCTATGTGTGATTCTCTATTCCTTCTATTCTAAATTGTTGGGTACAGATGCTGAATTGCCGGCCGGCTTTTTTAAAGAGACGGTGCATGAAAACACTATTATTTTTTTTGATAAATCCTTTACACTAAATGACAAGTACAGTAATCAACACTGTCACTGTACTTCATATATATGTGACTGACATGTTTCTATCTATCTAATCTATGTGTGAAGCTCTATTCTTTCGGTTCTAAATTGTCGGGTACCGGTGTATGCCGCTGCTGAATTGCCGGCTTTTCATGTTTCACTGTTGGCACTGTTCCCATCGATTTGGGCAATCACTGTAATGCCACAACCACCATGGCTGTGGCATTACAGTGAGTGGCAGACAATCCCTGCATGATTGGTGCTCTAAATAGCACCAGACATGCAGGACACGCTTTTGGTGCACGAACAGTTATCGAACATAACCTCGAACAGCCGAATTTTTTGCAAATCGTTCGGGTTCGTCGAACAACTCGAACACCGCCCAAAACAGCTCGAATTTGAGATTGGCGAACAGTTCTAGTCGAACACCGCTCATCTCTAATGAAGAGGCCGCGGATGCACAAGATATGGCAGACGGTGGCTGGCCCGGCCGGCTAGGCCGCATTGTAGCACACTGAGCTTCCCACTGCAACTTATGCTTCATGTCCATGTGCCGGTTCATGCATGAAGTACTCAAACTATGTATTTTTTGGCCTCTACTTAGCTTTTGCTGACAAATGTTACAGATAACACGAGTTGGGTCATCTTTATCGATCTGAAAAAATGCCCAGGCTATGCAAGGCTTAGCACCCATGCGACCTGAAGAGCCACCACGACTTGTGGTGAGAGGCAGAGTTGTGTTTGAGGATGCAGTTGTTGACGCGCTTCCAGTACTACGTCTCTGTCCAGGAAGGCGCAACCTGACCTCGTCGTCACTAGCATCTTCCTCCACCTCCTCTGCTGACCTCATCTCTTGGCTGACTGTGGGTTGACAGTAAGTGGGATCTCCAACCTCATCATCATCACCCTGTGCGTTATCACACCCGTCGTCCTCAGAGCCAACCTGTTCCTGCCCTGACAAAAAACTAAAGTTGTCGATCCAATCAGGTATTTGAGTCTCATCATCGTCTTCCTCATTGTCTCCACCAACAGGAGTTACAGTTTGGGAATGAGGGTCTACATTATGGTCAGAACCTTCTGCGTCTGGTCCTGGATCCGACTCATAAAGATTCTGGGCATCAGTGCAGATCATTTCCTCGTCTGGATTCACAGAAGCGCTGGAGTCGACCTCTGATTCCCAGGCTATAGTATGAGTAAACAGCTCTGCAGACTCAACCATCTGTTCTACCTCATACTCAGACGGGCAGCTGGAGATTTGGGAGCTGTGAGGAAGCAAGTGCGATTGGGGTGACACCTTTGAGGACTGGAGTATTTGTGATGTTGAAGTTGATGTGGAGGAGAGCCCACTTAAAGGAGCACTTGATATCCGTTGAAGCACCTGCTGTTTTTGTGCCTCATCTGGAATTTGTAGTGATTGGCGTGGCCGTAAGAAAGGGATATTATCACATTGTCCGCTAAAAGAAGTAGACATTTTAGTTTGGCTGGAAGATGGTCTTTCTTCTGCAGATGTTACTGTTGCTTTAACACCTACCCCATGGACACAACCTTTTTTCCCCTTCCCAACACGCCTATTCCCCTTTCCACCAGCAGCAGGCCTTTTTCCACTCATTTTGGTGGTTAACTAATTCACAACTCTGGAGTTGTTTGCACAAAAAAACAATGGATGGGAACCGAGCAGAGCTGAGTGGCCAAACTGTGGTATTAGGCCAAAACTATTGGCTGGGTTAGATGCAGAAAAAAATTATATTCAATTTGCAACCTGATGGAGGTCAGTATAGATGGACTAATAGAACAAGTCCCACACACAGCTTGAAGCCCAAATATTTTTTCAGAGGTAGATGCAGAAAAAAATATATTCAGTTTGCAACCTGATGGAGGTCAGTATAGATGGACTAATAGAGAAAGTCCCACACACTGCTAGAAGGCCAAAAATTTTTTCAGAGGTAGATGCAGACAAAAAATTATTTTGAATTTGCAACCTGATGGAGGTCTGTATAGATGGATTAATAGAACAAGTCCCACACACTGCTAGAAGGCCAAATATTTTTTCAGAGCTAGATGCAGAAAAAAATTATATTCAGTTTGCAACCTGATGGAGGTCTGTATAGATGGATTAATAGAACAAGTCCCACACACAGCTAGAAGCCCAATATTTTTTCAGAGGTAGATGCAAAAAAAAATATATTCAGTTTGCAACCTGATAGAGGTCAGTATAGATGGACTAATACAACAAGTCCCACACACAGCTAGAAGCCAAATATTTTTTCAGAGCTAGATGCAGAAAAAAAATTATATTCAATTTGCAACCTGATGGAGGTCAGTATAGATAGAGTAATAGAACAAGTCCCACACACAGCTAGAAGCCCAAATATTTTTTCAGAGCTAGATGCAGATAAAAATTATTTTTAATTTGCAACCTGATGGAGATCAGTATAGATGGACTAATAGAGAAAGTCCCACACACTGCTAGAAGGCCAAATATTTTTTCAGAGCTGGATGCAGAAAAAAATTATATTCAGTTTGCAACCTGATGGAGGTCTGTATAGATGGATTAATAGAACAAGTCCCACACACAGCTAGAAGCCCAATATTTTTTCAGATTTAGATGCAGAAAAAAATATATTCAGTTTGCAACCTGATGGAGGTCAGTATAGATGGACTAATACAACAAGTCCCACACACAGCTAGAAGCCCAATATTTTTTCAGAGCTAGATGCAGAAAAAAATTATATTCAATTTGCAACCTGATGGAGGTCAGTATAGATGGAGTAATAGAACAAGTCCCACACACAGCTAGAAGCCCAAATATTTTTTCAGAGCTAGATGCAGATAAAAATTATTTTTAATTTGCAACCTGATGGAGGACAATAAGATGGACTAATAGAGAAAGTCCCACACACTGCTAGAAGGCCAAATATTTTTTCAGAGCTAGATGCAGAAAAAAATTATATTCAGTTTGCAACCTGATGGAGGTCTGTATAGATGGATTAATAGAACAAGTCCCACACACAGCTAGAAGCCCAATATTTTTTCAGAGGTAGATGCAGAAAAAAATATATTCAGTTTGCAACCTGTTGGAGGTCAGTATAGATGGACTAATACAACAAGTCCCACACACAGCTAGAAGCCCTATATTTTTTCAGAGCTAGATGCAGAAAAAAATTATATTCAATTTGCAACCTGATGGAGGTCAGTATAGATGGACTAATAGAACAAGTCCCACACACAGCTAGAAGCCCAAATATTTTTTCAGAGGTAGATGCAGAAAAAAATATATTCAGTTTGCAACCTGATGGACGTCAGTATAGATGGACTAATAGAGAAAGTCCCACACATTGCTAGAAGGCCAAATATTTTTTCAGAGCTAGATGCAGACAAAAAATTATTTTGAATTTGCAACCTGATGGAGGTAATTATAGGTGGACTAATAGAACAAGTCCCACACACTGCTAGAAGGCCAAATATTTTTTCAGAGCTAGATGCAGAAAAAAATTATATTCAGTTTGCAACCTGATGGAGGTCTGTATAGATGGATTAATAGAACAAGTCCCACACACAGCTAGAAGCCCAATATTTTTTCAGAGGTAGATGCAGAAAAAAATATATTCAGTTTGCAACCTGATGGAGGTCAGTATAGATGGACTAATACAACAAGTCCCACACACAGCTAGAAGCCCAATATTTTTTCAGAGCTAGATGCAGAAAAAAATTATATTCAATTTGCAACCTGATGGAGGTCAGTATAGATGGAGTAATAGAACAAGTCCCACACACAGCTAGAAGCCCAAATATTTTTTCAGAGCTAGATGCAGATAAAAATTATTTTTAATTTGCAACCTGATGGAGGTCAGTATAGATGGACTAATAGAGAAAGTCCCACACACTGCTAGAAGGCCAAATATTTTTTCAGAGCCAGATGCAGACAAAAAATTATTTTGAATTTGCAGCGTGATGGAGGTCAGTATAGATGGACTAATAGAACAAGTCCCACACACTGCTAGAAGTCCAAATATTTTTTCAGAGGTAGATGCAGATAAAAATTATTTTTAATTTGCAACCTGATGGAGGTCAGTATAGATGGACTAATAGAGAAAGTCCCACACACTGCTAGAAGGCCAAATATTTTTTCAGAGCTAGATGCAGAAAAAAATTATATTCAGTTTGCAACCTGATGGAGGTCTGTATAGATGGATTAATAGAACAAGTCCCACACACATCTAGAAGCCCAATATTTTTTCAGAGGTAGATGCAGGAAAAAATATATTTAGTTTGCAACCTGATGGAGGTCAGTATAGATGTACTAATTCAACAAGTCCCACACACAGCTAAATGCCCAATAATTTTTCAGAGCTAGAGGCAGAAAAAAATTATATTCACTTTGCAACCTGATGGAGGTCAGTATAGATGGAGTAATAGAACAAGTCCCACACACAGCTAGAAGCCCAAATACTTTTTCAGAGGTAGATGCAGAAAAAAATTACATTCAGTTTGCAACCTGATGGAGGTCTGTATAGATGGATTAATAGAACAAGTCCCACACACAGCTACAAGCCCAATATTTTTTCAGAGGTAGATGCAGAAAAAAATATATTCAGTTTGCAACCTGATGGAGGTCAGTATAGATGGACTAATAGAGAAAGTCCCACACACTGCTAGAAGGCCAAATATTTTTTCAGAGCTAGATGCAGAAAAAAATTATATTCAATTTGCAACCTGATGGAGGTCAGTATAGATGGACTAATAGAATGATGCTATGCCCAAAAGATTTTACTTCACTAGGTGCAGTAAAAAAATTGGTATTCTATACACAGGTGGTATATCTTGCAACACAGATAGGCTACTCCACTGACTAACACACTCTGCAATAGGCCAAAAAGGATTAGCTTTGCTAGATTCAGCAAAATGCTGTGAAAAAAACTTGCACAGCACTGGCACAGACCTGCCTGGCAAAAATTGATAGGAACTGATGTAACCTAGTCCTGAAAAGGACTCCAATTACAATTAGTCTTTACTCCCACAACCTATCTATTTAAGAGCACAGACCTGCCTGATAAAATTCGTAGGAAATGCTGTAACCTAGTCCTTAAAAGGACTGCAATCACAACTATTCCCTACTCCCAAGCTATCTGTAGATTTGTGCGAAAATTGGCTTGAAATTAACAAGGTATAGCGCACACAGCAACAGCGGTGCCGTCTAACACGCAGCTGCAGCAGTGAGAAAATGGTGGCGACGGGGAAAATGGCTTGGTCTTATAGGGCAAGGACATGTGACATACACTGCCAATGACACATGCCCTTGCTTGTGTGAAAAAAAGCACTTCGCTCCGTGTGTGCGCTGCTGATAGGCTGACAGATTGCACCTCCCCACTGTAAATGCGGGAAAGAGAAAAAAAAATGGAGATCTTCATTATTCCTGCAGAGATCCATCCCCTGCCCCTCCCCCCACCCCGCTGTACACTCAAACTGCGTATTAACATTAATTTTCATCATTACTGAGAAAAAATCCAGTTATGATTTTGGTGCACGAACAGTTATCGAACATAACCTCGAACAGCCGAATTTTTCTCAAATGTTCGTGTTCGCCGAACGGCTCGAACACCGCCCAAAACAGCTCGAATTTGAGATTGGCGAACAGTTCGAGTAGAACAACGCTCATCTCTAGCTAGGAAACCACTGCTAAGGACAGGCAACAAGCAGAAGAAACTTGTTTGGGCTAAAGAACACAAGGGATGGACATTAGACCAGTGGAAATCTGTGCTTTGGTCTGATGAGTCCAAATTTGAGATCTTTGGTTTCAACCACCGTATCTTTGTGAGACGCAGAAAAGGTGAACGGATGGACTCTACATGCCTGGTTCCCACCATGAAGCATGGAGGAGGAGGTGTGATGGGGTGGGGGTGCTTTCTGGTGACTCTGTTGGGGATTTATTCAAAATTGAAGGCATCCTGAACCAGCATGGCTATCACAGCTTCTTGCAGCGGCATGCTATTCCATCCGGTTTGCGTTTAGTTGGATCATCATTTATTTTTCAACAGGACAATGACCCCAAACACACCTCCAGGCTGTGTAAGGGCTATTTGACCAAGAAGGAGAGTGATGGGGTGCTACGCCAGATGACCTGGCCTCCACAGTCACCAGACCTGAACCATATCGAGATGGTTTGGGGTGAGCTGGACCGCAGAGTGAAGGCAAAAGGGCCAACAAGTGCTAAGCATCTCTGGGAATTGTTGGAAGACCATTTCCGGTGACTACCTCTTGAAGCTCATCAAGAGAATGCCAAGAGTGTCCAAAGCAGTCATCAAAGCTAAAGGTGGCTACTTTGAAGAACCTAGAATATAAGGCATATTTTCAGTTGTTTCACACTTTTTTGTTAAGCATATAATCCCACATGTGTTAATTCATAGTTTTGATGCCTTCAGTGTGAATGTACAATTTTCATAGTCATGAAAATACAGAAAAATCTTTAAATGAGAAGGTGTGTCCAAACTTTTGGTCTGTACTATATTTATATACACTCACATATTCATATACATATGCCTATGAGGCTATTGTACCTACAGCCGGTCAGTGAATCACAGAGTGACGCAAACAGAGTTGTAGATTCGGCCTCTGCTTGTAATCACACGACTGTGGATGAAAGCCTATGATAGTAGTGATAGGCAAATCGTTTGAAATTCTTATTTGCCAGTTCCTGCTAACTTTCCTGGGAAATTCGATTTGTAGAATATGTATTTGCTGCTAACTGAATATTCCTTAATAAACAAAACCTAAGATAAAAACAAAATGAGCAAATACCCTGCAATAAGAAAATATCAATAGTGCATGAAAATAACATAGGGTACTTAGTTAACGTTGTTTTGATTAAAAAAAATGGCAAAGTGACGCTACCTACTTGGGACGGTCTTGACCTCCAGTATTAAAACCTTGCCAAATGTCAAATAATGTAAATGTAAATAAGGGCCGAGCATGATCGGGGCCTTGACTATTGGACACCCAGCCATGAGAAGCTATATAAAAGTAATGTGCAGCTTAAAGTAAAGGAAGGCCACGTCCTTGTGTTCACTTAGTGCAAAAACCTAAAGCAAAACCAAAAGAAATGAACTGGAATATAAGTTGGTGTGCATGCGATGTATAGGTTGGCCATTAAACAGACAAAATCTAAAATGAAAACAAAATGAGCAAATACCCTGCAGTAAGTAAGTAACAAAAAATAACTTAATGCTTAACTACTGCTCTCCTCTATGTAAACCCCACGGCGTGCTGCACGCCATCTGTTCCTCGGAGTTTCTTTTGTCAGCCATCGCATGCCTCATCTGCATGTTCTTCAATAAAAGCTGGGACTACCATTCATGACCAGGCCTCGGGGGTCACTGCATGTCATAAAGTCGACATCTTGATGTTATGATGTTTGCTGCGATATTACAACTTTAATCTACATCCCCAAATAGAAAATAAATGTATGCAACATCGTCACAGTGCATATTAAATGTCTACAGACCCCTGTTAAAGCGTCAGATTTATGTCATGTAAAAAAAACACTTTTACGAGAATCACCCATATTCTGTACAAATCAATTGAAAAATAAACTTAACTAATTTTGAGGGGGAAATAAACATAAAAAATTAAAAAAATATAGTTGCATAAGTATGAACACCTTTTTGTATGGGAATATGGTTGTGTTCAAAATTAGCTCATCACATTTAAACTAATGTTAAATGGCAGAGAGTACACAGCCACCATCATTCAAAAGAATTCTGAATAACCCCATATAAAGTTTAGTTGTTCTAGTAGGCTTTCCCTGACATTTTGTTGGTTGCATGTTACAGCAAAAACCATAGTCTGTAAACAGCTTGCAACACAGCAAAGGGATCTCATTGTTGAATGTTCTCAGTCAGGGGAAAGGTAGATTTTTTTACAAGGCATTAGATATATCATGGAAAACTGTAAAGACGGTCTTCAAGAAGTGGCTTAAGTTTGGCACAACAGTTACATTATCTAGAACTTGATGTCCCTCAAAAATTGTAAAAAGACAAGAGGAAAATAAGTCTGGGAGGTTGCCAAGAGGCCTACAGCAACATTAAAGGAACTGAAGGAATTTCTTGCATGTAATGTTTGTGTACTGCATATGACAGCACCATATTCTTCACATGTCTGGCCTGCGAAGTAAGGTGGTAAGATGGAAGCCTTTTCTTACAAAGAAAAACATCTAGGCCCAGCCACAACCTACATCAATTCTGCTAAAGACATGTGGGAAAACATGCTATGATCTCATAAGACCCAGGTTGAACTTTTTGGCCATAATACCAAGAGAAATGTTTGGTGCAAAGCCTACACTGCATGTCACCAAAAGAACACTATATCCACAGTGAAGCATGGTAGAGGCAGCATTGTGCTTTGAGGATGTTTTTAGCAGCTAGAACAGGGGCTTTAGTCAAGGTAGAGGGAAATGTGAACAGTTCTAAATATAAATACATTTTTGAAACCAAACCTTCAGGCCTCTGCTAAAAAGCTGCAGATGAAGAGAAATTTCACCTTTCAGCATTGCAACAACTATAAGCATATCTCCAAATCAACAAAAGAATGGCTTAGCCAGAAGAAAGTCAAGGTTTTGGAATGGGTCTAGCCAGACACCAGACCTGAATCTAATTGGAAATCTATGGGTAGATCTGAAGAGAGCACTGTACACAGGAGATGCCCTCGCAATCTGACAGATTTGAAGCTCTACTGTAAGGAAAAGTTAGCAAAGATTGGTAATTTTAGATGTGCCAGGCTGATAGCTGCTACCCCAAAAGACTGAATGCTTTCATAAATTAAAGGACTTTTTCAACAAAGTATTAATTTAAGGGTTTCTATATTTTTTCAACCACATTATCTTAGTTCTTAATTTTTCTTTTTCCACCCAAAGATATTTCAGTTTGTTTTTTTTAATTGGATTGTACAGGTTATAGGTGACATTAAAGGTGGAAAAAGTTCTGAAATGGTTCTTCTTGGTACGATTTTTTTATACAACAAAATCTTGGCTATTTAAAAAGAGTGTGTAGACTTTTTATATCCACTGTACATCTACATATTCATAGTATCTGCTATACATTTAGACCTATTGGTATTGTTAACAATTACATTGTAATCATTTGCTTTCACAATAAATGAGAATTGTTAATACAGTAGCTGGATGATTACTGCCATCCTCCATTTTATAATATATACTCAGAATCTTTTCTATCTAATTGTGTATTCAGTTTACAGATCATATCAGCATAAAAGAGCAAAGGAGCAAAGGACACATAAAATCGCTGCAGTTACATTACTGTAATTGGTTTACTGCTCTTTTTCTGGTAAGAATGGCATCTTAGGCTATGTGCCACGATGCAGAAATGCTCAGGATTTTTTCCTGAGCGTTTCTGCATCTCCCTGGCAGGAAAAAACGCATACGGATTGTACATGCGTTTTCCTGCCAGGAACATGAGGAAATGAAGCATTCTTCACTTGCATTTTCGCATGCGGGTTGACAAGCGCTTTCCAAGCGATTTTAGCATCACTTGGAAAGTGCTTGACAACTCGGTCACGCTATATAAATCCATGCAAAAGGCATGGATTTATATACTGTGACCCGAGAGAATGTCAAAAAATAAAAAATAAACCTATACTTATCTTCCGATGGCCCCTGCAGTCTTGCTGCGCTCCTGTGCTGGCTGCCGGCAGATCGCGGTATGCTGTACTGAAGGACCTGCCATCACATGACTGTGACGTCACGCAGGTCCTTCAGTCCTGCGCGATCTGCAGGCAAGCACAGGGAAGGAGTCCGGGGGTCGTCGGAAGGTGAATATAATCTTTATTTTTTATTTTATTCTTTATTTTACAGCTTTTAATGGTACCTGGGTGTGGAGGAGAGTCTCCTGTCCTCCACACCCGGGTACCATCCACACATTAGAACGCGCCAATTACGCAAGTACAGATGCAGTCTTGCGGAATTGGCGCATTCTAATGCAAGTCAATGGCGCCGAAAACGCAGCACTTCCGCAAAATAATTGGTAGTGCTGCATTTTTTTCCACAATGATAATCCGCAGCGGAGATTTCCGCAGCATGTGCACAGCACATGCGGATTATCATTGGGGAACATGGCAGGCCTTCTACCATGTGTTTTTTAAGCATTTCTGCAGCATTTTTGCCGCTGCGGAAACGCTTAAAAAATGCATCGTGGGCACACAGCCTTAAAAAATGCTACTTGTGAACATAGCCCAAGGTGTGGAGGAGTATTTTTTGGGGGGGGTTATTTTGTTTTACCTTATACACAAGTCTTTACCCTGGAAAGGATGTTCCTTAACATATTTCACAGGAAAACAGTTTCAGTTTCGTTTTTGAACGTTTTATTGTGAGCCTGTAAAAGTGGCTTAATTCCTCTGACCATGTTGTTGACAGCAGTGACCTGGGGGTCAGAAATGCTTCCTGGGGCAATCCCCATGCTGTCCCCATGTCATTTGAGCACTGTCACTGTCATTTTGGGCACTTTTTAGGCTTTCTACAGACTGCCGAGGGTGCCGCCGCAAAAATGCTCGGGTCTACCATAGACTACCATTGGACTCGTTGCTCAGGTCGAGTACCCGAGTATCACGGTGAGCTCGGCCCGAGCTTCGAGCACATTAGAACGCGCCAATTACGCAAGTACAGATGCAGTCTTGCGGAATTGGCGCATTCTAATGCAAGTCAATGGCGGCGAAGACGCAGCACTTCCGCAAAGTAATTGGAAGTGCTGCATTTTTTTCCACAATGATAATCCGCAGCGGAGATTTCCGCAGCATGTGCACAGCACATGCGGATTATCATTGGGGAACATGGCAGGCCTTCTACCATGCGTTTTTTAAGCATTTCTGCAGCATTTTTGCCGCTGCGGAAACGCTTAAAAAACGCATCGTGGGTACACAGCCTTAAAAAATGCTACTTGTGAACATAGCCCAAGGTGTGGAGGAGTATTTTTTGGGGGGGGTTATTTTGTTTTACCTTATACACAAGTCTTTACCCTGGAAAGGATGTTCCTTAACATATTTCACAGGAAAACAGTTTCAGTTTTGTTTTTGAACGTTTTATTGTGAGCCTGTAAAAGTGGCTTAATACCTCTGACCACGTTGTTGACAGCAGTGACCTGGGGGTCAGAAATGCTTTTTGGGGCAATCCCCATGCTGTCCCTATGTCATTTGAGCACTGTCACTGTCATTTTGGGCACTTTTTAGGCTTTCTACAGACTGCCGAGGGTGCCGCCGCAAAAATGCTTGGGTCTACCATAGACTACCATTGGACTCGTTGCTCAGGTCGAGTACCCGAGTATCACGGTGAGCTCGGCCTGAGCTTTGAGCACATTAGAACGCGCCAATTACGCAAGTAAAGATGCAGTCTTGCGGAATTGGCGCATTCTAATGCAAGTCAATGGCGGCGAAAACGCAGCACTTCCGCAAAATAATTGGAAGTGCTGCATTTTTTTCCACAATGATAATCTGCAGCGGAGATTTCCGCAGCATGTGCACAGCACATGCGGATTATCATTGGGGAACATGGCAGGCCTTCTACCATGCGTTTTTTAAGCATTTCTGCAGCATTTTTGCCGCTGCGGAAACGCTTAAAAAACGCATCGTGGGCACACAGCCTTAAAAAATGCTACTTGTGAACATAGCCCAAGGTGTGGAGGAGTATTTTTTGGGGGGGGGGTTATGTTGTTTTACCTTATACACAAGTCTTTACCCTGGAAAGGATGTTCCTTAACATATTTCACAGGAAAACAGTTTCAGTTTCGTTTTTGAACGTTTTATTGTGAGCCTGTAAAAGTGGCTTAATACCTCTGACCACGTTGTTGACAGCAGTGACCTGGGGGTCAGAAATGCTTCCTGGGGCAATCCCCATGCTGTCCCTATGTCATTTGAGCACTGTCACTGTCATTTTGGGCACTTTTTAGGCTTTCTACAGACTGCCGAGGGTGCCGCCGCAAAAATGCTCGGGTCTACCATAGACTACCATTGGACTCGTTGCTCAGGTCGAGTACCCGAGTATCACGGTGAGCTCGGCCTGAGCTTCGAGCACATTAGAACGCGCCAATTACGCAAGTACAGATGCAGTCTTGCGGAATTGGCGCATTCTAATGCAAGTCAATGGCGGCGAAAACGCAGCACTTCCGCAAAATAATTGGTAGTGCTGCATTTTTTTCCCGCAATGATAATCCGCAGCGGAGATTTCCGCAGCATGTGCATAGCACATGCGGATTATCATTGGGGAACATGGCAGGCCTTCTACCATGCTTTTTTTAAGCGTTTCTGCAGCGTTTTTGCCGCTGCGGAAAAGCTTAAAAAACGCATCGTGGGCACACAGCCTTATTTTGAAATAAATGTGATACATTTTTTTATTACCAATTGTGATAAACTTCGTTTAACACAAATATTTACACATTTATCTCATCAGATTAGAGGGCTAGCTTGTATGAAACATTTCCCTTATTCACATGTCAGTTGTATGGTCACTATTTTGCATTAGTATTTGTAAACTAAAATCAGGAGTGGAAAAACATTAACAAGAACTAAAAATGAAGGATTCCTACCTTTTGTGGGTTTTTGGAGCCACAAGTGAGTTTAGCTTAGGCTTCATTCACACATCCGTGTATGTGTTACCATCCAAGAGAAACAGATTATATCTCAGATGTCATCCTAGTTGTATCCAATTGCATCGTTTTTTTTCTCATTCATTTTATTTTCACTGAAGGAGATAAATTGTCTGAACTTTTTTTATCCACTGAAGTTTAGAAATGCAACAATTAAAAATTTATAAAACTAAGATGGAACTCTGAAATTCCATGTTTCATCTATTTTATGCTGATTCTGATAGATTTTAACCCCGTTCCTGACCTTTGATGTATGGATACATCATGGCAATCATGCAACCACCGTTTCTGAAGGCACTGTGATAGCATGAATGTGCCTGCTGTTTCTGACTGTTTCTGTTCAATTCTGAACAGCCAATCAAAGCGATTTCAATATTTCGGTAAATGAAATTGGCTGAAACATTGAAGTACAGCTATAATCGGTGCTATGACAGCAATGATCATAGGCTGGTGCTAGGAGACTGCAACGTCAGCAAACCCAACCCTGATTGGTGCGAACGGACGATGACATCCAATCACACGAATCAGTGAGCAGTGACCACTCTACGCCATCTCATTCCAGCTTGGAGAAGTGTGCAGAGCCGTCAATATGTCGTTCTGGTGCAGATCTGCTGGACTTTGTGGTGTCACCACTTCTACTGTTGCTGCTGACTGAAGACTAGAACAATAGAACATAGAAGATGTGTGGTAATAATGATAAAACAGCTCTTTGGATCAGTACGATTACAGCGATATTAACATTAGCTAGTAATTTCAGATTTTGCTATTTTTGCACACATTAAACACTTTTTTCATTTTGTTTTTGCATCACCATATTCATAAAGCTATAACTTTTTTATTTTTCCACTAAAAGAGCTTGGTTTTGGCTTGTTTTTCCAGGATTTTTCTTGAAGATTCTTGAGAGGGATGATAGCTCTTACATTGACACTGTGAGTGTTCTCGGCTCCTGCAGTGTCAGTGTGTTCAGGGCTGAGGATTGAAGTTAAGTGGCGCTCCAAAGCAATCACTATCAATAAACAAGAGAGGAGGTGCAGAGGATTTTAATTGAGGGGTTGGATCGATACACTGAGCCCTTATCTATGCCAAAAGTGCACCAAGGACCACTCATTTACATAAATAATGAAATGTTATTAAAATAAAGAAAAATTAGTGATATCCATACTCAGGTATGATTTTTTAGGGGCTAAGTTCCTTATATGAATGCATACGTGGATTAATTTGAGTTTTGGGATGACAAACTGATAAGACATTTGGTTAATTTCATTGTTTGCTTGTTTTTTTTTGTTTTCTTCTGTTAAATGTATTTACTCGTTTTTTTCTTTTTTTCCCTACTTCTAGCTGTCACGATTCCCCATGTTTCCAGATTTCAATCATTTTTTTTAGTTTGAATATAAATTATTTGTTGCAGAAATAAAATTATATTTTAGATCTATTTATTCTTTAAAATGATTAATATTTTATCAATGAACAGAGCATACATAAACACATTTCTACAGACACTCAATCCATTAGCTATGAGATGAATGAATGTTTGTATTATCTTTTAATATCATATATTTTTAAATGGCTTTGAAGGTATTTCTGAATTGATTATTCTTTTAGCTGACTCCATTCTGCTTCCTCTCAGTTTTCCTTTACGTTGATAGAAAACCCTATCAGTTTTGTTGCATTACTGCGACTCACTTGCAATTTCTATGAAAGTAAGCTGATCCCAAAAGTTTTCATTTTATTAGCATTTCTACATTTTCAATATTTTGCTTTTATCATATATATCAATCTCTCTTTCCTTTCCATTGTTAAATTATATACATTTCACTTTGACACTTCTTTATCATTTATCATTTGCAGAATGTTAGTTTTACTTGTATGCTGAGATTTTTAGTTATTTTTATGTATGTTTAGTGCAAGCCAAAGTGTTTTAGGTTAGTATATAGTATATCACAGTGCCAGAAAGGTTAGCTTCATATTGGTATATTCAGTTTGCACCCCGACAGAGCCAGATTGCGCCCCTCATTTAATATTTTCTACATATTTACCTTCAGCCTTCCACAATGAACAAAATTTTCTATTCTGAAAGCATCATTTTAGCATTTTTTTATTGCACTACTGGAGTGGTGCTCTAAATGTAATTCCTCTGTCCCCTGTCTGATACTCACCTTCCGGCATTTTCATCAGTTTCCAGCATTGCTCCAGTCGGTCTCTGGTGAAAAGTGAACTGCTGACAGCTCCAGTGTTTCATGGAGCTGCGCAGAGGTCACTTTTTAATACAAGCCTATGAGAGCCTCGTCCTGGCCTCGTTTTGGCTCTCATAGACTTGTATTGAGAGTGTGTGATGTAGCTTCTGACTTCTGGCCAGTCAGAAGCTACTGTCACAAGATGGCATGGTGTGACCAGAGTGGCACAGAAAAAATGATGAAGATGCTGGAGGGTGAGTATATGACCAGGGGCAGGGGGCTTACATTTAAAGCGCCACTCCAGCACTGACAAAATAAAAACGCTGGAGGAAAATTGAAGTGCACCTTAGAGCCGAATGTAGCTTACCAGTGGGGCACCGGTGAAGGAGAGGGGGTCACAGGTGCCAGAGTCACCGCTGCATCAAGTCAGCAGCAACAGGAGTGGGGCGATGCTGTGGGCCCTGAGCTGGGAGGAGGTGGTGTCCCAGTGGTGCAAAGTAGGAGCCATTGATCTCCCAGAGTTGGGCTTCGGGAAAATGTTGGCGGTGAGAGGCAGGAGCTGAGTCGCCACTGCGCACATTGATCTCCCAGTGGTAGGTTTCAGGAAAATGGCACTGGAGTCGGCACGTATGCAGATTTAGATCTCAGCTCAATTACAAGTGAAGATCCTCCAGTGCCATTTTCCAGAAGTCCACCTCCGGGAGATCAATGTGCGCAGCAGGGACTCAGATCCTGCCTCACACCGCCGACATTTTCCTGTAGCCGACCACCAATAGATCAATGGCTCCTGACTCGCAATGCAAGTACACCCCCTCCTTCCAGCTCATGGCCAGAATCATCGCCACACTCCTGCTGGCTTCCTGCAACGGCGACCTTGCTCCTTCCTTCTGTGACCCCCGCTCCACTGCCGCAGCCCTCCAGTAAGCTAAATTCGGACTATAAGATAGACCACCATTTTCACATAAAACATTTTTTTTCATATTCCTCTAAATTTGGGATGCGTCTTATGGTCCGGTCCATCTTATAGTCTAAAAAATACGGTAATTATTAATCCCCTAGCACATTGATCCTCTTCTCTTCGATTGTTAAATGTAACTTATTTATCAATGGAAACTCATATGGATATTGTCTTCCAGTTCCAAAGGTCATTTTTATAGGGACAGGTTGTAGATATGGATCACATAGTGAGAAATTAGTAGAGATGAGCGGTGTTCGACTAGAACTGTTCGCCAATCTCAAATTCGAGCTGTTTTGGGCGGTGTTCGAGTTGTTCGACGAACCCGAACGATTTGCAAAAAATTCGGCTGTTCGAGGTTATGTTCGATAACTGTTCGTGCACCAAAAGCGTGTCCTGCATGTCTGGCGCTATTTAGAGCACCAATCATGCAGGGATTGTCTGCCACTCACTGTAATGCCACAGCCATGGTGGTTGTGGCATTACAGTGATTGCCCAAATCGATGGGAACAGTGCCAACAGTGAAACATGAAAAGCCGGCAATTCAGCAGCGGCATACACCTGTACCCGACAATTTAGAACCGAAAGAATAGAGCATCACACATAGATTAGACAGATAGAAACATGTCAGCCACATATATACGAAGTACAGTGAAAGTGCTGCTTACTGTACTTGTCATTTAGCGTAAAGGATTTATCAAAAAAAATAATAGTGTTTTCATGCACCATCTCTTTAAAAAAGCCGGCCGGCAATTCAGCAGCGGTACCCGACAATTTAGAATAGAAAGAATAGAGAATCACACATAGATTAGATAGATAGAAACATGTCAGTCACATATATATGAAGTACAGTGACAGTGCTGCTTACTGTACTTGTCATTTAGCGTAAAGGATTTATCAAAAAAAATAATAGTGTTTTCATGCACCGTCTCTTTAAAAAAGCCGGCCGGCAATTCAGCAGCGGTACCCGACAATTTATAACAGACAGAATAGAGCTTCACACATAGATTAGATAGATAGAAACATGTCAGTCACATATATATGAAGTACAGTGACAGTGTTGGTTACTGTACTTGTCATTTAGTATTAAAATAAAGGATTTATTATTAAAAAAATTGGCGTGGGGTTCCCCTTAATTTTAGGCTCTAGCGGAGGTTAAGCAGACGGCTGGGGCAGATGTTTGAAGCCTGGGAAGGGGGTAATACCCACGGAGCTTCCCAGGCTACTAATATCAGCCCCCAGCTGAATACATAGCCTTTACTAGCTATTAAAATGGGGGACCCCCCAAAAAAAATGACGTGGGGTCCCCCCTAATTTAATAGCTAGCAAAGGCTAGGCAGACAGCTGGGGGCTGATATTAATAGCCCAGGAAGGGAGCCATGAATATTGGCCCCCTCCCAGGCTAGAAACATCAGCCGTCAGCCGCCCCAGAAATGGCGCATTCATAGGATGCGCCAATTCTGGCACTTAGCCTCGCTCTTCCACGCTGCCCTGGTGCGGTGGCAGCGGGTAATAGGGTTGGGGTTGATGTCAGCTTATAATGCCAGCTGACATCAAGCCCAGGTTAGTAATGGAGAGGCGTCTATAAGACACCCCCATTACTAACCCCATAGTCAAAGTTAAAAAAAACACAAACACCCAGAATAAAGTCCTTTAATTGAAATAAAGACACAATCCTTTATTGTTCTAAATTAAACCATACTTACCATCACGCCCATTCCAGCTGAAGCCAACGATCTCCTGCAATAAAAGAAAAATAATAAAGCAACCTCATCCTTACCTTTCCATGGTTCCCACGACAGCTTCAGCTCTGCTACATCGAGATGACAGGCTGGACCGCAGCAGAACGCTGCCATCCAGCCTCTCATCCCGCAGACACCGAGAAGCGCAGGCTTGCTTGCGCTGCTCAGCGTCTCTCTGTGACGACATCCAGATGAGCCGAGTTCATGTCCAATGAACTCGGCTCACCTCATGCACGTCACTGACAGCGTGGGAAAATTCTCACGCTGAAGCGGTGAGTGCAGGAGAATTCTCCCACGCTGTCAGTGCCGTGCATAAGGTGAGCTCATGTCCAATGAACTCAGCTCACCTCCTGCACGTCACTGACAGCGTGGGAGAATTCTCCTGCACTCAGCGCTTCAGCGTGAGAATTCTCCCACGCTGAAGCGCTGAGTGCAGGAGAATTTTCCCACGCTGTCAGTGACGTGCATAAGGTGAGCTCATGTCCAATGAACTCAGCTCACCTCCTGTACGTCACTGACAGCGTGGGAGAATTCTCCTGCACTCAGCGCTTCAGTGTGAGAATTCTCCCACGCTGAAGCGCTGAGTGCAGGAGAATTTTCCCACGCTGTCAGTGACGTGCATGAGGTGAGCCGAGTTCATTGGACATTAACTCGGCTCATCTGGATGCCCTCACAGAAAGACACTGTGGAGCGCAAGCAAGCCTGCGCTTCTCAGTGTCTGCGGGATGACAGGCTGGATGGCAGCGTTCTGCTGCGGTCCAGCCTGTCATCTCGATGTAGCAGAGCTGAAGCTGTCATGGGAACCATGGAAAGGTAAGGATGATGTTGCTTTATTATTTTTCTTTTATTTCAGGAGATCGTTGGCTTCAGCTGGAATGGGCGTGATGGTAAGTATGGTTTAATTTAGAACAATAAAGAATTGTGTGTTTATTTCAATTAAAGGACTTTTTTCTGGGTGTTGTGTTTTTTTTAAATACTTTACTAGAAATTCATGGTGGTCATGTCTAATATTGGCGTGACCCCATGAATTTCGGGCTTAGGGCCAGCTGATAATGCCAAGCTGGCCCTAACCCCTTTATTACCCAGTGAGCCACCGCATCAGGGCCCTGGATGAGTTGGGTACAGCGCCAGAAGATGGCGCTTCTATGAACGCGCCATTTTCCGGGGTGGCTGCGGACTGCAATTTGCAGCGGGGGTGGCCCAGAAAGCTTGGGCCTCCCTGCGCTGCGGATTCCAGCCCCCAGCTGCCTAGTTGTACCTGGCTGGACACAAAAACAGGGCGAAGCCCCACGTCAATTTTCTTTAAATTATTTCATGAAATAATTAAGAAAAAAAGGGCTTCCCTATATTGTTGTGTCCGGCCAGGTACAAATAGGCAGCTGGTGGTTGGGGGCAGCCCGTTCCTGCCTGCTGTACCTGGCTGGACACAAATATAGTGCGAAGCCCCACGTCAATTTTTTTTAAATTATTTCATGAATTTCCTGAAATAATTTAAAAAAATTGAAGTGGGGCTTCGCACTATATTTGTGTCCAGCCAGGTACAGCAGGCAGGAACGGGCTGCCCCCATCCACCAGCTGCCTATTTGTACCTGGCCGGACACAACAATATAGGGAAGCCCTTTTTTTCTTAATTATTTCATGAATTTCATGAAATAATTAAAAAAAATTGAAGTGGGGCTTCGCACTATATTTGTGTCCAGCCAGGTACAGCAGGCAGGAACGGGCTGCCCCCAACCACCAGCTGCCTATTTGTACCTGGCCGGACACAACAATATAGGGAAGGCCTTTTTTTCTTAATTATTTCATGAATTTCATGAAATAATTAAAAAAAAAGTACGTGGGGCTTCGCCCTATTTTTGTGTCCAGCCAGGTACAACTAGGCAGCTGGGGGCTGGAATCTGCAGCGCAGGGAGGCCCAAGCTTTCTGGGCCCCCCCCCGCTACAAATTGCAGTCCGCAGCCACCCCGGAAAATGGCGCGTTCATAGAAGCGCCATCTTCTGGCGCTGTACCCAACTCATCCAGGGCCCTGGTGCGGTGGCTCACTGGGTAATAAAGGGGTTAGGGCCAGCTTGGTATTATCAGCTGGCCCCAAGCCCAAAATTCATGGGGTCACGCCAGTATTAGACATGACCGCCATTAATTTCTAGTAAAGTATTTAAAAAAAACACAACACCCAGAATAAAGTTCTTTAATTGAAATAAAGACACAATTCTTTATTGTTCTAAATTAAACCATACTTACCATCACACCCATTCCAGCTGAAGCCAACGATCTCCTGCAATAAAAGAAAAATAATAAACCAACCTCATCCTTACCTTTCCATGGTTCCCACGACAGCTTCAGCTCTGCTACATCGAGATGACTGGCTCTACCGCAGCAGAACGCTGCCATCCAGTCTGTGATCCCGCAGACACTGAGAAGCGCAGGCATGCTTGCGCTCCTCACTGTCTCGCTGTGACGGCATCCAGATGAGCCGAGGTCATGTCCAATGAGCTCGGCTCACCTCATGCACGTCACTGACAGCGTGGGAAAATTCTCACGCTGAAGTGCTGAGTGCAGGAGAATTCTCCCACGCTGTCAGTGATGTGCATGAGGTGAGCTCATGTCCAATGAACTCAGCTCACCTCCTGCACGTCACTGACAGCGTGGGAAAATTCTCCTGCAATCAGCGCTTCAGCGTGAGAATTTTCCCACGCTGTCAGTGACGTGCATGAGGTGAGCCGAGTTCATTGGACATGAACTCGGCTCATCTGGATGTCGTCACAGAGAGACGCTGAGCAGCGCAAGCAAGCCTGCGCTTCTCAGTGTCTGCGGGATGACAGGCTGGATGGCAGCGTTCTGCTGCGGTCCAGCCTGTCATCTCGATGTAGCAGAGCTGAAGCTGTCGTGGGAACCATGGAAAGGTAAGGATGAGGTTGCTTTATTATTTTTCTTTTATTGCAGGAGATCGTTGGCTTCAGCTGGAATGGGCGTGATGGTAAGTATGGTTTAATTTAGAACAATAAAGGATTGTGTCTTTATTTCAATTAAAGGACTTTATTCTGGGTGTTTGTGTTTTTTTTAACTTTGACTATGGGGTTAGTAATGGGGGTGTCTTATAGACGCCTCTCCATTACTAACCTGGGCTTGATGTCAGCTGGCATTATAAGCTGACATCAACCCCAGCCCTATTACCCCACTGCCACCGCTACAGGGCAGTGGGAAGAGCGAGGCTAAGTGCCAGAATTGGCGCATCCTATGGATGTGCCATTTCTGGGGCGGCTGACAGCTGGTGTTTCTAGCCTGGGAGGGGGCCAATATTCATGGCTCCCTTCCTGGGCTATTAATATCAGCCCCCAGCTGTCTGCCTAGCCTTTGCTAGCTATTAAAATAGGGGGGACCCCACGTCATTTTTTTGGGTGGGTCCCCCATTTTAATAGCTAGTAAAGGCTAGGTATTCAGCTGGGGGCTGACATTAGTAGCCTGGGAAGCTCCGTGGGTATTACCCCCTTCCCAGGCTTCAAACATCTGCCCCAGCTGTCTGCTTAACCTCCGCTAGAGACTAAAATTATGAGGAACCCCACGCCAATTTTTTTTAAAATAAATCCTTTATTTTAATACTAAATGACAAGTACAGTAACCAACACTATCACTGTACTTCATATATATGTGACTGACATGTTTCTATCTATCTAATCTATGTGTGATGCTCTATCTTTCTGTTCTAAATTGTCGGGTACCGCTGCTGAATTGCCGGCCGGCTTTTTTAAAGAGACAGTGCATGAAAACACTATTATTTTTTTAAATAAATCCTTTACACTAAATGACAAGTACAGTAAGCAACACTATCACTGTACTTATTATATATGTGACTGACATGTTTCTATCTATCTAATCTATGTGTGAAGCTCTATTCTTTCTGTTCTAAATTGTCGGGTACAGATGCTGAATTGCCGGCCGGCTTTTTTAAAGAGACGGTGCATGAAAACACTAATATTTTTTTTAATAAATCCTTTACACTAAATGACAAGTGCAGTAACCAACACTGTCACTGTGCTTCTTATATGTGTGACTGACATGTTTCTATCTATCTAATCTATGTGTGATGCTCTATTCCTTCTTGTCTAAATTGTCGGGTACCGGTGTATGCCGCTGCTGAATTTGCCGGCCGGCTTTTTTAAAGAGAGTGTCTTCTGAGCAGTTTGTCAGCTTTTGGACACCTTTGCAGGTGTTTTCTATGTGTTTCTATGTGTTTTTGTTTGCCTGCCATTGGTTTTAACGGTGTTCGACGGTGTTCTAAGGTGTTCGACGAACAGTTCGAAGAACAGTTCCTCGAACATCCCGGTGTTCGACGAACCGAACCGAACCCGAACACTACGGGGGTGGCTCAACACTAGAAATTAGGCACATTCTATCCAATCCAATATTTAGTGAGAAATGAGATGGATGTGACCTTGTCAATCAGGCCTGCATTTGGGGAGTTGGTAACTGATATACAATATAAAAAATATAATACGAAGTAAAAGAAATATTGCAAAGTCTAAACATTAAAATTTACCCACGAAAATTAAACCATTTAGCATCCTTTTTAGTACAAGTAATTCTTTTTTTAAAACCTGTTGTAATATCAGAATGCAAAATTAGTATATTTTTCTACTGCAAAGGAAAAAGTAATTGTCCATAGAAGTCAAAATGATTGCTACATTTATTTGTTTATTTGATAAAGAAGGTTGCGAAACGTTATATAACTGGATGTTACATACTACTCTTTTGCTTTCCTATGGCATATTTACATAGTTATATACGGTAGGTTCAAAAAAAAGCCAAAGTTCCATCAAGTTCCACCTTTCTCCACCTGTTACACATTTTCTATTACTTTATAACCCACAATGCTACTTGTTGTGAGAAAAGCATCTAGTCCTTTTTTAATTGTGGATATAGTGTCTGCCATTACTACCTCTTGTGGTCAGCCAGTCAACAGTCTGACTAATTGTAAAGAACCTTTTCCTATTTAGCTGCTGGAATCACCTTTCTTCCACCCATAATGAGTGACCCCTGGTCCTTAGTATGGTCTTTGGAAGGAATAAGTCATGTGACAGTCCTTTGTATTGACCTCTCGTGTATTTATGCATATAAATGAGATCTCCTCTGAGATGTCTTTTTTCTAAGCTAAACAAGCTCAACTTTTCCAGCCTGTCATCATATGAAATACCTTAAAACCCATGTACTAATCTAGTGGTCCAACTTTAAACCTACTCTAGTTTTCCAATATCCTTTTTAAAACATGGAGCCCGAAACTAGATCCCATATTCTGGGTGGAGCCTTTATAGGGGTGTAAGATGGCAGAGGGACAGGTCCTTGAAGGGAGATATGTATCACCCAGGTTGGTAGCTTCAGTGATGTAAAACCGGGAAAGCATGCTCCAGTACGTTTAGTGCTGAGAGGGTTAATAGGGTGTGTCAGGGCCGGTTTTTACAAGCAGTCATAAGAGTTGGGTGGGATTGGCTACTCACATATCCCCACCCCAGGGCCTGTGTATAAAATCGAGACCGAGTGTCTCATTCAGTGTTTGTGACTGGAGGTGTGGAGATCTCTAGCATGTCTGTGCTACAGGACACTGACTGTGAGTGGGCGAACCTGCAGCACTGAATGGACTGTTTTCTTGTTTTGTTACTTTGTGCCAGACAAGGCAGTTTCTTGTTACTTTGTGCCGGACAAGGCTATGTTTAATTTACTTGTAGAGTGCAGTTTATGAAGTCTGAATAAACCCACCTTGGATATTTTAAAGAAACTGACTCCTGTGACTACCTCAAAAGTGGCTGAGTGAGTACCAAACCCCTTACAGGGGTAATATTAAACTGGAATTGTGGGATTTTATTTCTCTTTTTATATACCCTAAAATATTATTTGGTTTTGTAGATTCTGCTTGACATTGAGTACTGCTGCTTAGCTTACCTGTAACCAGAATACCCAAGTCCTGTTCTGTGGTCCCCAGTATATTTCCATTTAATGTATATGCAGCAATGGGATTAGTCCATCCTAGGTGCTTTGCTCTACATTTATCAACATTAAACCTCATATGTCAAATGTAATCCCTAATACATTGTATTTCCATTTAACGTACATGAAGCAATATCACATCACTTTTAATTTATCAACATTAAACTTTGCAATGTTTTTGCTCATGCAGACATCTTATTTACATCACTCTGAATTATATATACAGTCTGGCTCAGTTTTTATTTTCTTACAAAGTCTTGGCTACCACTGACACTTTACTTTCAATCTCCCCCACAAGGTCATTATTAGAGAGAATAAAAAGAATTAGGTTTGACACAGATCCATGGGGTACTCCCCTGCTGACTATACCACATTTAGAAAATGTACCATTTACAATGACTCTTTTTTCCTGTCCCTTAACTAGTTTTTTTTACCATGTGCATACAGTTTCTCCTAGTCCCTGATTCTGGAGCTTCAGTATAAGGCTGTTTTGTGGTACAGTATTAAATACCTTTGCAAAGTCCAGATATATCACATCAGTCACATGACTATCATCCAGATTGACACCCTCCTCCTTATAGAAACCCAACATGTTGGTTAGACACAACTTATCTTTCATGAATCCATGCTGATTGTCAGTTATTATATTGTTCTCTGCAATATATTTTTGCAGGTCATCTCTAATAATGGCTTCAAAAATTTTGTACACCACTGATGTCAAACTTGCAAGGATCCATCATCTTACCCTTCTTGAATATTGGTAGCACATCAGCCATCCATTCTCCAATCTTGACATTGATTCTGTTACTAAAGAGTCTAAGAAAATGAGTTACAGCGGTCAGTCAATTACTAACCTTAAAGCGATATTCCCATCTCCTAGATCCTATCCCAATATGTAGTAGGTGTAATAATAATAATAATAATAATAATAGCAAATACTTCCAATTAGAAATGTAGTATAGTTTTTTCTGATTCACTATGTCTCTTTCCTCATGTGCAGGCATTACAGGATCTTTGGTATCAACGGTTACAGCCACTAGCAACTAGCTAACTGTCACTATATCAGTGGTTATAACCATGGATACCTAAAGTCCTGCAATGCCTGCACATGAGGAAAGAGACAGCGAATCAGAAAAACTATACATTTCTAATTGGAAGTATTATTATTATTATTATTATTATTATTATTTCTACACCTACTACATATTGAGATAGGGTCTTGGAGATGGGAATACCCCTTGAACTCCCTTAATATCCATGGATGAATGCTCACTGGACTGGAGGCTTTGTCAATATTTAATTTGGACAGAAGTAGTCATACTGAACAGGCAGTTCATTGCTGAACACAGAAGGAAAGTACAGATTTGGTAGCAACCTTCTATTTGTCCTTTATAATTATATTAAATCTTTTTTTTTTTTGGGGGGGGGACACAATATCTTCGGATATTTTCCTTTTGGCAATAATATTTTTATAAAATCTCTTTGGATTTATTTGAATGCCATTGGCAATAGCTTTCTTTGTAGCTAATTGGGTGAGCTTGATTTCATTTTTACATTGGCCTGGAATGCTATTTCTGACCTCTCAGTCTTCAAGGTATTAAATGCTCTTTGTTTTTGTCTTATTATACTTACTATTGCCCTATTTAACCATAATGGTTTCTTTTAATTCCTGGACATTTTGATAACAGAGGCTATGAGCTTATAACATAATTCTAGTACAATAGCTTTAAAAATTCCCCAATTATCTTTGCTATCCCAGTTACCAAGACATGATCCCCATCTAAAAGACTAATCTCTTCCATAAGTTGACTGAATTGAATTGTTCTACAATCCATTTTTTTTCATTTCCTCTTTGTAATGTTTTGTTGAATATTATTTGAAATTTACCATATAATTGTCACTGCTGCCAAGTACTCATGGACCTGAAGATCTTATGTGGTTCTGGTCTGTTTGACTGAACCTGATTCAGGTTTACCTCTTTTACCTCTTTACATTTCGTCATCTCTCCTTCCTGGACATCACAGAGACATGACTGACACCCTCCGACACTGCCTCCCCTGCTGCGTTGTGTTACAGTGGCTTGCACTTCACCCACACTCCTCGCCCTGGTAACAGACATGGTGAAGGAGTGGGTCTTCTCCTTTCTAACAACTTCACCTTTAGCCCAACTCCTCTACCCTCTCTTATTCTCCCTTTTTTGAAGTCCACTCTGTCCGCATCTACTCTCCCTCCAACCTCCAAGTGGCTGTCATATACCGACCTCCAGGCTCCGTCACTGCCTTTATTGACCAATTCTCCACCTGACTACTTCACTTTCTCTCTGCTGACATTCCCACAACCATCATGGGCGATTTCAACATCCCCACTGACACTCGCCAGTCAGCAGCATCCAAACTCCTGTCGCTTACTTCATCCTTTGGACTTACTCAGTGGTCCTCCTCGGCCACCCACATATACGGACACATCTTCACCCGACACTGCTCCCTTTCTAACCTCACTACCTCCCCTCTACCCCTATCTGACCACCATTTACTTACTTTCTCATCCCTGTCCTCCTCACCTGTCACCCATGTCCAGCAACTAGCACACCCCCTCAGAAACCTTGCACATCTAGACACCCACACACTCTCTGATTCTATTCTACCACTGACATCCATATCTTCACTTTATGACACAGACAGCGCCACTGCTTTCTACAATGCCACTCTTGCATCAGCTATTGACTCGGTTGCCCCTCTTATGCATGGCAGAGCGCAACGAGTCAACAGGCAACCCTGGCACAACAACCTCACCAAACAGCTTCGACAAGCATCCAGGGTTGGGGAGCAGCGTTGGAAGAAAATACATTCTCAAGATAATGTCACTGTATTCAAACAAGCAACACTCGCATTCAAATCAGCACTCACGTCTGCTAAACAGGCCTACTTTACAACCCTCATATCTTCCCTATCCTACAACCCCAAACAGCTATTCAACACTTTTAACTCTCTCCTTCACCATCCACTGCCCCCTCCTACCTCAGTCATCTCTGCAGAGGAGTTTGGTGCACACTTCAAAAGCAAGATTGACCAAACACCGCAAGTCTTTCCTGTCAGAAAACCACAACCCCTTTGTTTTCCACACCATTGCCCTACCCCCATAACCTCCCTTCCCAACATCACAGAAAGAGACCTTACTCGTCTCCTCTCCAAATCACACCTCATCACTTGTGCACTAGACCCTATCTCATGCCACTTCCTCCTCAACCTCACCCCCACACTGATCCCATCCCTAACGCATCTTTTCAACCTATCACTATTTTCTGGTACCTTCCCCTCTGCATTCAAACATGCCACAATCATACCCATCCTCAAAAAGCCATCCCTCGATCCAAACGCCTTGTCCAGCTATCGCCCCATATCGCTGCTCCCATTTGCCTCCAAACTCCTTGGGCAACACGTTCATGCTGAACTTTCCTCCCACTTCTCATCTAACTCTCTCTTCGACAACCGGCAATCCGGCTTCCGCCCCCACCATTCCACCGAAACTGCCCTTACCAAAATCACCAATGACTTACTTACAGCCAAAGATAACAGACAATTCTCTGTACTCCTTCTTCTTGACCTGTCCTCTGCTTTCGATACAGTTGACTACTGCCTCCTACTACAGATTCTCTCTTCCTTTGGCGTCAAAGACCTTGCCCTATCTTGGATCTCCTCATACCTTTCTAACCGCACATTTAGTGACTCCCACTCCCACACTACCTCCTCACCCCGCCCCCTCTCTGTCCCTCAAGGCTCTGTCCTAGGACCCCTAGTCTTCTCAATCTATACCCTTGGCCTGCTATACCCTTGGACAGATCATAAAATCCAATGGCTTCCAGTACCATCTGTACACTGATGACACCCAGATTTACCTTTCTGACCCAGATGTCACCTCTCTGCTGTCCAGAATCCCAGCAAGTCTAGCAGCCATACCCTCCTTCTTCTCCTCCCACTTCCTCAAGTTCAATGTGGACAAAACTGAACTCATCATCTTTCCCCCATCTCACATATCTTTCCCACCTGATCTTTCAATCACAATAAATGAGATCACTCTTTCCCCTGTACCAACAATCCACTGCCTTTGAGTAACCCTTGACTCTGCCCTGTCCTTCAAACCCCACACTCAAGCTCTCGCCACCTCCTGTCGCCTCCAGCTCAAAAATATTTCCAGAATCCGTCCTTTCCTCAACCCTCAATCTACTAAACTGCTTGTGCATGCCCTCATAATCTCCCGCTTCGACTACTACAACATCCTCCTCTGTGGCCTACCTGCTAGCATTCTTGCACCCCTCCAGTCCACCCTTAACTCTGTTGTGTGACTGGTCCATCTCTCGCCTCACTGCTCTTCTGCTACTCCCGTTTGTATAATTGAAGAGAAAAACACGACCATATCAACCCAAAATAATAATAAAATTTAACTTTTATTCATAAATAGTATAAAAAGTTTACTCCATGATCAGTATCAGGCACAATGCAAAAGTGCAAAAAAGCACATATCATGTTGGATAACCATCTCACTGAAGGGACAATACGGTCCACATTGTACAGGGTCCGAGGCACCACAGAAAAGATATGTAGTCCTTCATATAATAGACTGATAGGGAGGACCTCCGAATGACCACAGCACAGTGTCCATAATAATACCCATATATTAGTGCATACAACAAGTATATATATATGTAATTTAAAACACTATGCAGTACCTCATAGGGGACCCATATCCTATACTATCCGGGTGCCATGTGTCAGCGGCTCAGGTATTCATTCACCATATCAAATGCTAAATAGAAGACATTAATAATGGCCACTATTATACCTAATACAGTCAAAATATGACACAATAGAAAGGTTCAGAAATGGGACTATGTTATCATGGTGCGTTACTGGCAAACGTAATGAAAGGTAAGTAATAAGCAAGTAATTCACTATATCGAGAAAAGTTACCTGGGCCAGAAGCTGTGCTGTCAGGGTACCCTCTCGTGGACCGCGCGTCCACCCCAACGCGCGTTTCGGCATTGCCTTCTTCACATCCCTTCACTGGCTCCCAATTGCCCAGCGTATCCAGTTCAAACTACTAACACTGACCTACAAAGCCATCCATAACCTCTCTCCTCCGCACTTCTCTGAACAAATCTCCCGATATATTCCTCACGTAATCTCCGGTCTTCCATAGACCTCCTTCTCTCCTCCACACTTACTCATTCCTCACGCAATCATCTCCAAGATTTCTCCCCAATATCCCCCGTCCTATGGAACTTTGTGCCTCAACACATATGATTATCCGCCACACTTGGATCCTTCAGATGGAACCTAAAGACCTATCTCTTCGAACAAGCTTACAGCCTGCCATGATCTTGCTTGCTGCCACCTCAACAACACCGGAGCTACTGCAACCCCTCAACCTACTGTCTCCTTCCCCATTCCTGTAGAATGTAAGCCCGCAAGGGCAGGGTCCTCTTCCCTCCGTACCAGCCTTTCATTGTTAGTTTTTTTACTGTAAGTGATATCTGTATTTGGTATGTAACGCCTTCTTATGTACAGGACCATAGAATCAATGGTGCTATATAAATAAATAATAATTCAGAAAATTATCTCCTCTGGTCGATTCATCAACCGAGAGAAATCCTCAATAATAAGGACCACATTTTCACATTCCAAACACAGTGGATGGGATTTATAGAAATCCCATGCCCACTGTGCTTCTATTTAACGCTGCATAAAATTGCCCGCAGCGGGGTTTTACGAGCTGCAGCATGTCAATTTCTGTTGCGGAGACGCTAGTCTCCGCAGCAGAAATTTCCACAATAGAATGAATATATTGGATGCGGTAAATCCGCATTCTTCATTGAACATATGCAGATTTAAATGTTTAAACGCAGCATTTTGGACACAGCAAAAATACGCTGCGTCCAAAACGCTGCTATTTCCTGATCGTGAGTACATAGCCACTAGTATGGGAGTCACTAACAGCAGCAGAAGCCCCATCACCACCACTGACACCAGCCGTCCAAGCAGTAATGCTATCAAATGCAGGTTACAACTAGTGTTGAGCCACCCCCGTAGTGTTCGAGTTCGGTTCGGTTCGTCGAACACCCGTGTGTTCGCCGAACTGTTCGTCGAACTGTTCGTCGAACACCTTCGAACACCGTTAAAACCAATGGCAGGCAAACAAAAACACATAGAAACACATAGAAAACACCTTCAAAGGTGTCCAAAAGCTGACAAACTGCTCAGAAGACACAACTAACACATGGAAAAGTGACAAGTACATATAGTCATGCGAAAAGAAAAGAGGTGGAGGAGTAAAAGGAGGGGGAGACACAGATATAGGCATGTCATGCCCTTCTAAAATCCAAAAAGTGAGAAGCCGACACGTTCAGTCCGCTCCTGCCCGTGCTACCTCCGTGTCGCCGGGTTTGTGCCAGAGCCGTGGTGAACCCTGATGGCCAGCCCCCTTCTCCCAATACTGGTGCCTGTCCGCTGGTGGGTCGAGCGAGCCCCCTGTGGTGGAGGCAGCTCTAAGCTTTTTAATTTAAATTGTCTCTCTAATTTGAATGAATACACTTTAAATCCATTTACAAGGATCTATTGGAGGGCAAGTCTCATGCCAGCAGCCGCGTAATTCCAGCTCCAGTAGCGTCCACTAAAGCTGCTGCAGTTAAAAAGCTTTTATAAGGATCGAGCTCGGCTGTCCACCACAAGGCATCCTACTGCCAGTCCCAGCCCCTATGCCTTGGGGTGCCTCCTGATGCTCTTCACTGAGTATCCCGTGGTCCTGAAGCATTTCCTTTGAAAAAATTAAGTGTCCAAACTACAGGTGGTGTAGCTTGCTTAACAGCCGGGATAATCCGCTGACTAGCAGACACTGCTACTAGGCACAAAGTATTTCCTGGGCTAGATGCAGTTAAAATTTGTAATTAGATACTCTCGTTGGATGCTGAGAAAGCATTCAATAGAGTCTCCTGGCACGCCATATATGATTCTCTTAAAAAGCTTGGGGTAGGGGTCTAGGGGACCCTTTTATAGCCAAAATCACGGCCCTGTATCACAATACGTCACCTAGGCTGAAGATAAATGGAACTGTAGCACCCTGAGGGCTCGGTTGCTACAGAGGTATTGCACCTCACCCAGAGGTGTGATATCTCACTTTCAGGTAAGGATGGAGTGTAGATCAGGACCCGACACCTGCATGCATTACACCACATTGCCGTGGGGCAGGGCGACCAATATGCCTTTGAGATGGGCACGACAGTCCCTGTCCCTGGCTGGAGTGGGGGGAGGGAACACTGAGGAAGGGGAACCCTGTAGTGCAGGAGCAGGGAGGAAGCAGTTCCTGGGTGCATTGAGAATGGAGTATAAAAGGTGGGCACCATCTTAGTTCAGTGCAGAGAAGTCTGAGCAGAAGTGGCAGGGAGCAGGGGCTCTGCATGAGCTCTGCTCCGGAGGCGGGCCTAGTAACAGAGGCCCAGGCCTGGAAGAGGGAGAAGGAAGGAAGAGGAGCGGAGAAGGCTCCAGGAACGAGGAATGAAGGGATCAAAGGGGTGCGGACGGGCGAGTCGCCACCGCACGCCCGAATCCACCTGCGTGGAGGGGTCAGGCCAAAGGGGGAGACCGGTCCCCGAAACTAGTGGAGGCAGGAAACGACCCTCAGCTAGAAACCGGAGGCTGTGACATTTTATGTGCTGCAGCCCCTCGCTACACCCGCTAGGAAGGCACCACATAGGGTCAGGGAAACTGGCGCCAAGTTTACCAAGAGGAGGCCCGAGGCAGACGGACAGAAGGGTTGGTAAGAAAGGCCAGACAAAGGACACACAAAGGGGGTCCTGTGAAGCGCTCCAAAGTTATCTGGGAGTTGTCTGAGCCCCTCACCTGGTGAGCACAGTACGACGTGGGCAGCCGTTACCTGCAGACGTGGTCTGGATAATAAGAACTGTGAGTAAAGGCCCTGGACTGCATCACTGACTCCGTGTCATTACTGCTGCTGCCCTGCACCATCACCCCCATCCTCCGCATACACTGCCCTGAGGCTATACTCCTCCCGTGGGGAGCTATGCTACGCTCTGCTGCACCCACAACACCAGCCTCAGCGGTCTGCCCTGCAGCGGCGGTTCACTCTGACCGCAATCCACGGGTGGCGTAGTCGGACATTTAAACATCAAAACCACATAAATAGTACCGCCACTGGTTTGACCACCCTGAGCCACGGAACCTGGTCGCCGCCACGAAGACTACAACCACCAGCATCCACCAAAAAGGGTCCGGCTCCGGGTGTCCCAAGGCCCAGGGGGTGCATCAGAACATTTTCATCACCTTTCACAATCACCAATGGGACAAGGCAGGGATGTCCTCTGTCCCCTCTCTTATACATCCTAGTGACGGAGCACCTGATCTCATCAATTCGCCATAACCCCAATATTAGGTGGATTGAGGTTGGAGGCACCGAGTATAAGTGCTCTCTATTTGCTGATGATGTCCTAGTATATATCACTCAATCACATATATCCATCCATGCTGTTATGGCTGAAATTGATCACTTTGTTACATGGTCAAATTTTAAAATCAATGCAGCGAAGTCTGAGGCCCTCGATGTCTCCCTCCCCAAATCCATATAGGATTCCATCCAGTCCAACTTTCCCTTTGCCTGGCCCTCACAGGGTATCAAATACTTAGGAATTCCTATTCATAGAGACCTCTGCCATCTATGTTATCTTAATTTTGGGCCCTTTATTGAACAACTCCATACAGACCATGGTTGGCAAGTTAGAACTGTAAGATTCACTACGTGAACCACTGGTGTTTTGTGGAAAAGCACATGTACACTGTGTTCCAAATTATTATGCAAAAAGTGTTTAGGAGTGATAAGGGAAGAATTTGTTTGTTTGTCAGTTAAACTCATTGATGGTGATGTGTGTCAGGGCTCTTTACATCACTGTAAGCAATTGCAGACACCTGTGCTAATTAGTTTGGCAGGTGTGTCCAATGAAAGGCAAGACTACTTAAGAAGGCTGTCTCACATTATTAAGCAGCCTCTATTTTCTTCCAAAATGGGAAAGAAAAAGGATGTGTCGGCTGCTGAGAAGCAACAAATTGTGGAGTGTTTAGGTCAAGGCATGACTACAATCAACATTGTGCGATGATCAGGATGAAGTGTCTTGGCAATCAAGAGGTATGTAGCTGATTCACAGTACACACGTGTGCGTGCTGATAAGGGCAAATTGAGGACTCTTTCCTACAGGCAATTACGTCAGGTTAAAAGAGCAGCGGCAAAAAAGCCTTGTCATAGCAGCAGACAAGTTTTTGAAGCTGCTGGCGCCTCCAACGTCCCCCGAACAACAAGATGCAGGGTCCTTCAGAGGTTTGCAGCTGTGCATACGCCATCCTGTCGACCTCCTCTATCCACTTCACACAAGCAGAAACGGCTCCAGTGGGCCAAACATTACATGAAGACTGATTTCAAAACTGTTTTGTTCACGGATGAGTGCCGTGCAGCGCTCGATGGTCCAGATGGATGGAGTGGAGGATGGCTCAAACAGCACTTCCTGCCATGGTTCAAGAAGAAGAACCGTGTATTTCACAGCAAGATCACTTTTTTGTATGATAATGCACCATCTCATGCTGCACATAAAACATCTGCATCTCTGGCTGATATGGGCATAAAAGGGGACAAACTTATGATGTGACCCCCATGCTCCCCTGACCTCTACCCCATTCAGAACCTCTGGAGCATCATCAAAAGGAGTGTCTATGATGGCGGGAGGCAGTTCACATCTAAGCAACAGCTCTGGGAGGGTATTCTGTCCTCATGCAAAACAATTGAAGCAGAAACCATCCAAAACCTGACAAATTCAATGGACGAGAGAGTTCAGAAGCTCCTTTCGAACAAGGGGTCCTATGTGAAAATGTAACATCTCCTAGAATAAAGTTTTGAGTTGAAAACTGTTTGATTTCAGTTTCTAATAACCTGCTAATGCTTATAATTTCAAAAATGACCATTTTTTTGGTCTTTATTAAAATGAAAAGGTTGATTGAAAAGCTTGGGGGATCTAAGAGTGTGGCAACCCAGTAGTCATGATTACTTCAAATTCTGACAATATGAGGGTCATGTTGCAGGTAGTGCAGCAAGAAGGCACTTATGTGTCTTGCGCATCTCGGAGCCCCAAAATTATTTTCCGGGCTAGATGCAGCTAAAAATTATTATTAATTTTAAATCTGGTGGAGCTTAGTATAGATGGCCTAATAGGATCAGTGCTGCACACTGCTACAAAGCCCAAATTATTTTCCAGTCAAGATACAGATAAACATGATTAGTAATTTTAAATCTGGTGGAGCTTATTATAGATGGAATAATAGAATCAGTGCTGCACACTGCTACAAAGCCCAAATTATTTTCCAGCCAAGATACAGATAAACATGATTAGTAATTTGAAAGCTTAAAACGGTTGGTAGGGTGATTTTAACCAATCATCAAGCTTTTACTCTCCCCAGGATGACACAGGGGTAGAAAAGTTGTTTCGGATCCATAATTTGTTCATCTTTATGAACGTGAGTCTGTCTACATTATCAGTGGAGAGCCGCGTGCGCTTATCTGTCAGCACACCACCAGCAGCGCTGAACACACGTTCAGACAGAATGCTGGCTGCGGGGCATGACAAGATCTCCAAGGCGTAAGTGGCTAGCTCCGGCCATTTATCCAGATTGGAAGCCCAAAAAGAGCAAGGGTCCAGTGACACAGTCATGGCTTCAATGTTTACTTGGAGATACTCCTGTACCATTGTCTCTAGGCGTTGACTATGTGTCAGACTTCTTGTCTCCTGTGGCCTTGCAAAGGATGGGCTAAAAAAGTGGTGAAATGATTCCGCAAAATTGATGTTACCAGCAGATACTGTGGTTCAGTTACGGTTTGAGTGCTGAACACTTGACGGTCCCACGGTTGGTAAGTTGGAACTGTGAGATTTACTACGTGCACCACTGGTGTTTTGTGGAAAAGCACATGTAAGATTCTGCAACAGTCTCTGCTGATACTCCTGCATGCGTGCATCCCTTTCTATGGCAGGAATAATTTCTGCAAATTTACTTTTGTACCGGGGATCTAACAGTGTGGCAACCCAGTAGTCAGGATTATTTCTAATTCTCACAATTCGAGGGTCATGTTGCAGGTAGTGCAGCAAGAAGGCACTCATGTGTGTTGCTCATCCAGGAGCACCAAGTCCCTGTTGTGTTGGTGGCGAGGTAACAATCATGCTTCCTTCCTCTGTCCTCTCCCCGCAACCTCGCACAACAGAAATGCGATCAAGGTCTCCCTCATCTGATGAGTCTTCCATCAGTTCGTCCTCCACTTCGTCCTGGGCTCCTGCACCTTCCTCACTAGTTTGGCTGCTACCATGCGCCCTGGTAAAACCATCTCCCCCACCCTCACATGCCTGCCGCCTCAGTGCTGCCGACCGTCTGGACCTTGCAGACGTTAGCCCTTCCGCATACAACTCCTCTTCCTCTACTTCCTCCACCTCCTCTTGTGCCACCACCTGACTCCGAATTCTGTTTAACATGTGCTCCAGCATGTAAATCACCAGAATAGTCAGGCTGATAATGGCATCGTCAGCACTAAACATCTTCGTCGCCATTTCAAAACTGTGCAGAAGGGTGCATAGGTCCCTGATCTGAGACCACTCCTCCAGCGTGATTTGCGCCACATCTGGATCTCGTTGGCCCAGGCTATACGTCAGAACGTATTGCACCAGGGCTTGTCCGTGCTGCCACAGTCGCTGCAACATGTGCAGAGTTGAATTCCACCGGGTAGGCACATCGCATTTTAGCCGGTGAAGTGGCAGGCCCAACGACTTCTGTAGAGATGTAAGTCGCTGAGCTGCGGGATGCGAATGGCGGAAGTGAGCACACAGCGACCGTGCCCTCTGCAGAAGGCCATCTAGTCTGGGATAGTGGGCTAAAAATTGCTGGACAACCAGGTTCAACACGTGAGCCATACAAGGCACGTGTGTGACATTGCCCCGGCGAAGGGCCGCACCCAGGTTTGCAGCATTGTCGCACACGGCCTTCCCTGGTTTCAGGTCCAGTGGAGACAACCATTCATGAAATTGGTTCTCCAGAGCTTACCACAACTCCTCAGCTGTGTGACTCACATTTCCCAGACATTTCAAAGTAAAAACCGCCTGATGACGTTGAGCCCTACTGCCAGCATAGTAAGGAGGTGTGCAGGATCCCTTCTGCGCAGTTAGAAAGCTTGTGGCATGACCAGACAGGCTTTGGGTGCAGGTGGAAGACCGAGAGGAGGTTGAGGAGGCAGAAGAAGTGGAGGAAATTTGACATAAAGGGATTGACGCACAACTCGTGGGGACGGCAAGACTTGGACAGCAGCCCCTTGTCCTGCTGTCACCATAGTTACCCAGGGCCCAGTCAGCGACATGTAACGCCCCTGTCCATGCCTACTCGTCCAAGTGTCTGTGGTGAAATGCACCCTGTCACACACAGAGTTTCTCAAAGAAGCGGTGATGTTGTGTGCGACATGCTGGTGGAGTGCAGGCACACCTTTCTTTGAGAAGTAGTGCCGACTGGGCATCTGGTACTGGGGCACTGCAACGGACATGAGGGACCGAGGGCTGGCTATTGTGCTTAGACGGGGTTGATAAGGGTGTCCCCGGCAAACTGCCGGTCTGTAAGGAAGATGCAGGCGGACATGTTAGGTTGCCTTGATCCAAAGGTGGTGCTATCGATGTCGGACAGCGCTCAACACCAGCTGGTGTTACCACCTCCAAAGAAAATGATGACCTGCCAATCACGCTGGCTGTTGCGGGTAAAGAGGTGGCAGGTCTGTGCCCCAAAACAGGTGTGACTGCTGTCCCCCCAGTCACAGAGGATGAAGAGGCCGTGGATGCACAAGATATGGCAGACGGTGGTTGGCCCGGCCCGCTAGGCTGCATTGTAGCACACTGAGCTTCCCACTGCAACTTATGCTTCATGTCCATGTGCCGGTTAATGCATGAAGTACTCAAACTACGTATTTTTTGGCCTCTACTTAGCTTTTGCTGACAAATGTTACAGATAACACGAGTTGGGTCATCTTTATCGATCTGAAAAAATGCCCAGGCTATGCAAGGCTTAGCACCCATGCGACCTGAAGAGCCACCACGACTTGTGGTGAGAGGCAGAGTTGTGTTTGAGGATGCAGTTGTTGACGTGCTTCCAGTACTACGTCTCTGTCCAGGAAGGCGCAACCTGACCTCGTTGTCACTAGAATCTTCCTCCACCTCCTCTGCTGACCTCATCTCTTGGCTGACTGTGGGTTGACAGTAAGTGGGATCTCCAACCTCATCATCAACAGCCAACCTGTTCCTGCCCTGACAAAAAACTAAAGTTGTCGCTCCAATCAGGTATTTGAGTCTCATCATCGTCTTCCTCATTGTCTCCACCAACAGGAGTTACAGTTTGGGAATGAGGGTCTACATTATGGTCAGAACCTTCTGCGTCTGGTCCTGGATCCGACTCATAAAGATTCTGTGCATCAGTGCAGATCATTTCCTCGTCTGGATTCACAGAAGCGCTGGAGTCGACCTCTGATTCCCAGGCTATAGTATGAGTAAACAGCTCTGCAGACTCAACCATCTGTTCTACCTCATACTCAGACGGGCAGCTGGAGATTTGGGAGCTGTGAGGAAGCAAGTGCGATTGGGGTGACACCTTTGAGGCCTGGAGTATTTGTGATGTTGAAGTTGATGTGGAGGAGAGCCCACTTAAAGGAGCACTTGATATCCGTTGAAGCACCTGCTGTTTTTGTGCCTCATCTGGAATTTTTAGCGATTGGCGTGGCCGTAAGAAAGGGATATTATCACATTGTCCGCTAAAAGAAGTAGACATTTTAGTTTGGCTGGAAGATGGTCTTTCTTCTGCAGATGTTACTGTTGCTTTAACACCTACCACACGGACACAACCTTTTTTCCCCTTCCCAACACGCCTATTCCCCTTTCCACCAGCAGCAGGCCTTTTTCCACTCATTTTGGTGGTTAACTAATTCACAACTCTGGAGTTGTTTGCACAAAAAAACAATCGATGGGAACCGAGCAGAGCTGAGTGGCCAAACTGTGGTATTAGGCCAAAACTATTGGCTGGGTTAGATGCAGAAAAAAATTATATTCAATTTGCAACCTGATGGAGGTCAGTATAGATGGACTAATAGAACAAGTCCCACACACAGCTAGAAGCCCAAATATTTTTTCAGAGGTAGATGCAGAAAAAAATTGTATTCAGTTTGCAACCTGATGGAAGTCAGTATAGATGGACTAATAGAACAAGTCCTACACACAGCTAGAAGCCCAAATATTTTTTCAGAGGTAGATGCAGAAAAAAAATATATTCAGTTTGCAGCCTGATGGAGGTCAGTATAGATGGACTAATAGAGAAAGTCCCACACACTGCTAGAAGGCCAAATATTTTTTCAGAGCTAGATGCAGACAAAAAATTAATTTGAATTTGCAACCTGATGGAGGTCAGTATAGATGGACTAATAGAGAAAGTCCCACACACTGCTAGAAGGCCAAATATTTTTTCAGAGCTAGATGCAGACAAAAAATTATTTTTGATTTGCAACCTGATGGAGGTCAGTATAGATGGACTAATAGAGAAAGTCCCACACACTGCTAGAAGGCCAAATATTTTTTCAGATCTAGATGCAGACAAAAAATTAATTTGAATTTGCAACCTGATGGAGGTCAGTATAGATGGACTAATAGAGAAAGTCCCACACACTGCTGGAAGGCCAAATATTTTTCCAGAGCTAGATGCAGACAAAAAATTATTTTTAATTTGCAACCTGATGGAGGTCAGTATAGATGGACTAATAGAGATAGTCCCACACACTGCTAGAAGTCCAAATATTTTTTCAGAGCTAGATGCAGACAAAAAATTATTTTTAATTTGCAACCTGATGGAGGTCAGTATAGATGGACTAATAGAGAAAGTCCCACACACTGCTAGAAGGCCAAATATTTTTTCAGAGCTAGATGCAGATAAAAATTATTTTTAATTTGCAACCTGATGGAGGTCAGTATAGATGGACTAATAGAGAAAGTCCCACACACTGCTAGAGGGCCAAATATTTTTTCAGAGCTAGATGCAGAAAAAAATTATATTCAATTTGCAACCTGATGGAGGTCAGTATAGATGGACTAATAGAACAAGTCCCACACACAGCTAGAAGCCCAAATATTTTTTCAGAGGTAGATGCAGAAAAAAATTATATTCAGTTTGCAACCTGATGGAGGTCTGTATAAATGGATTAATAGACAAGTCCCACACACAGCTAGAGGCCCAATATTTTTTCAGAGCTAGATGCAGAAAAAAAATATATTCAGTTTGCAACCTGATGGAGGTCAGTATAGATGGACTAATAGAGAAAGTCCCACACACTGCTAGAAGGCCAAATATTTTTTCAGAGCTAGATGCAGACAAAAAATTATTTTTAATTTGCAACCTGATGGAGGTCAGTATATATGGACTAATAGAGAAAGTCCCACACACTGCTAGAAGTCCAAATATTTTTTCAGAGCTAGATGCAGATATAAATTATTTTTAATTTGCAACCTGATGGAGGTCAGTATAGATGGACTAATAGAGAAAGTCCCACACACTGCTAGAAGGCCAAATATTTTTTCAGAGCTAGATGCAGAAAAAAATTATATTCAGTTTGCAACTTGATGGAGGTCAGTATAGATGGACTAATAGAACAAGTCCCACACACAGCTAGAAGCCCAAATATTTTTTCAGAGGTAGATGCAGATAAAAATTATTTTTAATTTGCAACCTGATGGAGGTCAGTATAGATGGACTAATAGAGAAAGTCCCACACACTGCTAGAAGGCCAAATATTTTTTCAGAGCTAGATGCAGACAAAAAATTATTTTGAATTTGCAGCGTGATGGAGGTCAGTATAGATGGACTAATAGAACAAGTCCCACACACTGCTAGAAGGCCAAATATTTTTTCAGAGCTAGATGCAGAAAAAAATTATATTCAGTTTGCAACCTGATGGATGTCAGTATAGATGGACTAATAGAACAAGTCCCACACACTGCTAGAAGCCCAAATATTTTTTCAGAGCTAGCTGCAGAAAAAAATTATATTCAATTTGCAACCTGATGGAGGTCAGTATAGATGGACTAATAGAATGATGCTATGCCCAAAATATTTTACTTCACTAGGTGCAGTAAAAAAATTGGTATTCTATACACAGGTGGTATATCTTGCAACACAGATAGGCTACTCCACTGACTAACACACTCTGCAATAGGCCAAAAAGGATTAGCTTTGCTAGATTCAGCCAAATGCTGTGAAAAAAACTTGCACAGCACTGGCACAGACCTGCCTGGCAAAAACTGATAGGAACTGATGTAACCTAGTCCTGAAAAGGACTGCAATTACAATTAGTCTTTACTCCCACAATCTATCTATTTAAGAGCACAGACCTGCCTGATAAAAGTCGTAGGAAATGCTGTAACCTAGTCCTTAAAAGGACTGCAATCACAACTATTCCCTACTCCCAAGCTATCTGTAGATTTGTGCAAAAATTGGCTTGAAATTAACAAGGTATAGCGCACACAGCAACAGCGGTACCATCTAACATGCAGCTGCAGCAGTGAGAAAATGGTGGCGATGGGGAAAATGGCTTGGTCTTATAGGGCAAGGACATGTGACATACACTGCCAATGACACATGCCCTTGCTTGTGTGAAAAAAAGCACTTCGCTCCGTGTGTGCGCTGCTGATAGGCTGACAGACTGCACCTCCCCACTGTAAATGCGGGAAAGAGAAAAAAAACTGGAGATCTTCATTATTCCTGCAGAGATCCATCCCCTGCCCCTCCCCCCACCCCGCTGTACACTCAAACTGCGTATTAACATTAATTTTCATCATTACTGAGAAAAAATCCAGTTATGATTTTGGTGCACGAACAGTTATCGAACATAACCTCGAACAGCCGAATTTTTCTCAAATCGTTCGTGTTCGCCGAACGGCTCGAACACCGCCCAAAACAGCTCGAATTTGAGATTGGTGAACAGTTCGAGTCGAACAACGCTCATCTCTAGTTACAACTGACCTACGCTGTCTCAAGCATTTTAATGTAGAGAAAGTGAAGGGCGTTATCGATTATATGGCACATCGCTCATCTCAGTCAAAGCAGTATCGCTGTTAGTGGTAACATCATCCTATCAGTTTTAGTCAGTATACAACACAAAGAATGGTCTACCTAAGTAAAAATGATTATGAGTAATAATTTATCTATTTCTTTTAATTTAATAAAAGCATGAATTGTCTGTCTGTACTCTATTCTTAAAAGGGCTTTTGGTTACTACAGGATTACCATTCTTTTTCTGTGGTGTGTTAAAGAGATTGACTTTGATACAGTCCTAGGAGACTTCATGGTGTTACACACAACTTTTCAGGACAATTGTACTACCATTTATTTATGAGCTGAAATTGAATTTTTGGGAAAATTTTGCCAAGCCTGTTGAATCTGAATTTCAAAAGATTCGATCATCTCTAGTTTAGAGGCTGATGGCAAACTCCAATTAGTAATTTATCATTATTGAAAACAGACATGTATATTTATCCACACAGATTCTACACTGTCATAGCACTGCCCAGAGTCGTCATTTAGCAAAGGTCTTAAGTTGGATTTAGCAAACACACAAACCTCTCCTTTTTATCTTTCCTGTCCTTTGTGAATGTAGTGGAACCTTCCACATTTGTCACCCAGTCATGGCTCTAATCTAGCCAACTTTTTGTAATGCCCACATCATCATAATCTGTGGTTGACATTACCATCTTCTATTCATGCACTTTGCTTGCAAGACTTCTTGTATTCAGCAGTAGACCAGCAGATTTGTTTCAGAAATCTCTGCCGGTATATTGTATGTCGTCTTGTGATCCCATATATACATTAAGATATAATTGCTGACTGTGACTACATAAAGGCATCATTGTGGACACACCAAATATACAGTAGAGTGCCTCATTGCTATCAAAATTTATTCCAATTGAAAAAAATGTTTTCATTATGCAATAAATGAAGCTGACTGGCAGGTTATTGTGAGAGTATTTAAAATAAATGAAATAAAATTAAGTTGAATAAGTTAATGGAAAATATCAATTTTCACGGTTTGAGAGGAAAAAGTAACTTCATTTGCTGAACAGAAATTATATTGAGATTATGCACAACGGGAAGGTTAATTCTTTAATCCTTTTATCAAACTGAGACAAAGCCTTGTATACACAGTTTCACATAAAAATATAAATAACCTTTTGCATGTAGAAAATAATATCCTTATGTATCATTGATATTTTAGGCTAAGTAAAGAATATAATCTAAAATATGAAATAATGTGATTTAAAGTGAGCATGGAATAATTGACGTACAGTTAGAAAAAGATAAATAATATATTTTTAAGTCAATTTAATAACTAAGAAGAAAATAACTGTTGTAAGTCCCCAGAGCTTGCACACTGAACGCTGTCAGGATTCTCAGGTGCTGGCAATGAGAGCGGGGTGTCATGTAACCACAAGTATGAGATTTGCATACATGCGGTCTTGTGCTGACTTGCGGTGCCTCGCTCAAGACATGCGGTGCCTCGCTCAAGACGTGCGGTGCCTCGCTCAGTTCAATTGTATTGAACGAGGTTCAGCACAGTGAGGACTCTCAAGTGCCGGTGCTGGGAGCCCATAACTGCAAATCAAATATATTATTTGCATACATGCAGCCACGTGCTGACTAGACGTGTGTGACTTCGTTCAATGCAAGTGTACTGAATGAGGCCAGATACATCTAGTCGGAAAGTGGACAGAAGTATGCAAATCACATACTTGAGATTAGATTTAGAACACTACAAGGGCCCATACATTTGACCAACATAAAAAGGGGACCCAGAACCAAATTTTTGCACAGGGGCCCATCGGGCCCTAGTTACCCCTCTACATCCTGATATATATGTCCCCCATCTGAGATATTATATGACATATTGATTCTTTTTATTTGATGATCATATCATATGAATGTGGTCGTCTTTTCCAAATAACTTTTTGGATTAATCCCCAGGAAGCGCATATTAGTTTAAATTTTGGATTAATATCAATCTATTACATATGGAGTGTATTTATAATGGCACTAGCACTTTATGAACAATAATTTTGTTCCCTCCCCTTAATATGGCAAAGAGAGTAAGAAGGGACAGCCGCCAACGAGTAGGGACGCCATCTGCGCAGGTTTAGGGTGCCAACCTCTGCTATAAGGTAGGGGAAAGAGTGAGGGATTGAACAGGGATAAAACTGTGTCCCCTTAGGTTTTAATATCACAATTGGCATTTTGTCTATTGTATTTTTGCACATTTTAAAAAAAAATATATCAAAGGTTACATTTTATTATTCTCTAAAGTACAGCAATTGCGGTGAATAGGTTCAAATAGTGTGTACTCAAATACAACAAATTAACTGTGAGTTTTCACAATTTTGGAAAGGTGCCAATAATTTTGTCCGACCCATTTTTGGAGTTTTGTGTGAAATTATGTCCAATATGCCTTTTTTCTCTGTTTTTTATGTGTTATTCCAATGTATAACAAAACATGTGTGATTGCAATAATTTTCTGGGAGAAATACTTCATTTTCTGGAACAATTTCAAGAGTGCCAACACTTTTGGCAATGACTGTATGTCCTAATAGGATTTAGAATGCTTCAAGAGCCCATACATCTGACCAACATTAAGGAAGGGGAAGCTAGGTCCAAATTTTTCACCAAGCCCATCAGACTCTATGCCACTTGGTCACACAATTAAAAAAAAAAAATATATATATATATACACACCACACAATAGGCTCAGAATGTCCCATAGGGAAACAGAAGGATGCCCTTGGTGGGCCCTTGTGCATGAGTGAGCCTTCCACCCTCCTATTTGAGTGGTAGTTGACATATTACCAGATGACATTAAAATTGGATGAACTTGTTCATTGAATAAAGGCAGTAATAATAACAAAGAAGAATGGAAGTTATTTATACTTCATTTGTGATGTGCACAAGGTACAAAGCAACAAAATTAGAGTTTATTCGTTTGGATCTTTTTGACATTAAGATATTCCTACCTGCCTGCTTCAGGAAATCATTGAGACACCCATTTTTATGAATATAGTTTCCCAAGTCTTTAGCTTGCAGCTCAATGGGCCCCAATGCAAAACTGGTAACAGCTTACTTCAATGTATCATTCAGTATACTGTGGATAAATAGTATCTGACCCAGCACCACAATTATCTAAATACACGCTTGTGCCAAAGTCCCTATGTAAATATTAAGCAAGCAAAAGAGGAAAGGAAGGACAATACAGGCACCAAGCACGCTAAATGATCAAATATGGAAGCAATATCATGAAAAAGGTATAGAGATTTTATTATTATTAGGACACTGAACACCACCATTTAAATATGCGTTACGCCATCCAATTATGGCTTCCTCAGGGGTATAAAGTCAGTATCCAATGTTCCAATGTGGAATGCACGCTGTCTGCCTGCACACAATCAGACCTTCTTTAATGTGCTACAGCTTATTTCAAATGAGGCCATGGTGGGCAGTGTGCAATTGTGGATTCCGGAACATGACTTGAGGACTCACATATTTCGCAGTGAGTTTATCATCAGGGAGTATTATCTCCGTTTGGACTTTGGTCCAGTACTGGTATTCATGGACTCTCTCTTTCACTAATGGGTGAATGTGCTTTCTAGAGTATATATTTCAAACATTTGGGATACTGACTTTATACCCCTGAGGAACCCATAATTAGATGGGGTAACGCGTATTTAAATGGTGGTGTTCAGTGTCCTAATAATAATAAAATCTCTATACCTTTTTCATGATATTGTTTCCACATTTGATCATTTAGCGTGCTTGGTGCCTGTATTGTCCCTCCTTTCCTCTTTTGCTTTCTCATTCAGTATACTGGTATTTTCTAATGTAGAATTGAGGCCCCAAAGAATGTAGTGAAAGTTATTTGGACTGAGCTACCAATAATTCCAATATGGAAGATGTGATAATAATATCTTTATGGAAAAACTGAACAGTAGAGATTAGTGGATCAATCCGTAGAGGATTGAGTTTCTGTTGAATTTCCTGAAATCCGCTGTTTCACTCAAAGTCGAACATTTTGAGATTTGATTCACATCTTGCAAAAAAAATTGCAATGAACTATTTCCCACATTACTGAAGCATCACAGAGCAGAAAAACATAACTTTGTATTGCCGCTCGGGCCTCCACATAATGCCCTGCAGCAATGACATCTAACAGATGTTCTTAACTTGTACAGTGGTAGTCAGCAGTGTTGAGCAAATTTTTTCGGCATTTCAAATTTGTATTCGTGTTCGGGGTTCCGGCTTGATCGCGCCAAACAAAACGGCTCCGCCCACGAACATCCCTGATTTGCCACTCAAACATCTGCATGACAGCGTGGCAAATCAGGGATGTTCGTAGGCGGAGCCGATTTTTTGGCGCGAACAAGCTGGAACCCCGAACATGAACATGAATTTGAAATGCCGAACAAATTCGCTTAACACTAGTAGTCAGTCACATCACCTAATATGCTTCCATCCAACAAGCATTCAAGCTTATAGTGCTTGGAGTTGGGAAATGAGCATAAATATGGTGACATGGTCAAAATACTTACTTGTCTTATATTTTTCCACACAGTGACAGTGGTAGTCAGTACCTGGGCCATGTCTAAATGTCTAAACCATTGGCAACAAAAGTGAGTACACCACTAAGTGAAAATGGCCAAATTTTGCCCAAAGTTTCAATATTTTATTTGGCCACAATTATTTTCAAGCACTGTCTTAACTCTCTTGGGCATGGATTTCTCTAGAGCTTCACAGGTTGCCACTGGAATCCTCTTCCTCTCTTTCATGAAGTCATCACGGAGCTAGTGGATGTTAGAGATCTTGCGTTCTATCACCTTCTGTTTGAGGATGCCCCACCGATGCTCAATAGGGTTTAGGTCTGGAGACATGCTTGACCAGTTCAGCAACTTTACCCTCACTTTCTTTAGCAAGTCAGTGGTTGTCGTGGAGGTGTGTTTAAGGTCGTTGTCATGTTGGAATACTGCCTTGTGGCCAATAAATACTGTATATGTATTTTATAATTTCAAAAATTAACATTAGGAACCTGCAGAAAATGATTTCTTGAAGACAGATCTTGAAAGGAATACATAAAGATATCATTTTTAAAATATTAATGTTTTGCTCTCTTGGATATTTCAGAGATTAAAAGAAAACTGGATTACCTGACAGACAATATCTTCAATCCAATGGGAGTGACATGAGATCTCAGCATAATTTTATAATAGTCAATAATTTTCATTTTTTCAAAAGTTCATTGAAACCACTGAACAGTAGAAAGTATTAAAACTGATACATATCTAGGCAATTAATATTTTATTTCACCTTTAAGTTTGACTGCCTGCAGACCAGCTACTTCCCAAATGTTTAATAATTCACTTTTTCCTTACCAGAAGTACATCTGTAAACTACTAAGAGCCTGAGGCAAAGTACAAACATCATGTAATCCCCAGACTTCAGTGGACAGAAAGGAAAAAGCAGAAATTACACTGCAAGTGTATCTAAATGTCACACACAGTTTTCAGATTGCACTTTGGTGTCAAAAAAATGAAATGCAGACATCACAAATTATGACTTTCCAAGAGAGAAAATGCTATAGAGATGGGAAATTGTTATGGGCATTAAGGTTTGTTTGGTACACGCATAATAATGATGATATGTAACATGCATGGTATTCAAGAAACACGTAAAACAGTTATATTTTAATCTACAACAACAAGCTTACTGTATTTGTATGACTTGTTCAATCTCCCACCGTTCCAATGCTGTCACTGCAGGAGCCGCCACTAGATTTGCAGTGATGTCCTGTCCATTACTCATGTGACAGAGACAGATGGGTTAAAACAAATTTGATGCAAACCAAATTAGAGTCAAATTTTATGATATTAGTAGGTCCAAGCAAATTCAATTTGTGCGAATTCAAATCACCAAAAAATGCTGGCTGCCATCATTTTACATATTGTAGAAGATTGCATCAGTCCAGAAGGTTGATATGACCTTAGGTGTGACTAGACATGTTTTTTCATAATGCATTGTAATTTTCACATTAGTCGATCATGAGGAGCATCATAGCCTGTATAAAAGCTTAAGCACGGAATGTAACAGCCATTTTACAGTGTTTTAGGATAGGTATGTAAGAGGATATCAGAGCTCAAAGCTCAGTAATAGAGACAGATAGAGAAAGCCCCAAAACATTGTTAAATACCTGCAGTAGTGAAGAAGATAAGATAACATTAGTAGTCTGTGAATAATACAGAGATCCAATTGATATAGGGGGAAAGAGATATAAGTAAAAAAAAAGATCCCTTGTGCACGTACCCTAACTGAGCATGTCTTTTTTTGCACACCTGTTTTGCTAGTTCAAGTTGACAACTAGTGTTGAGCCACCCCTGTAGTGTTCGGGTTCGGTTCAGTTCGTCGAACACCGGGATGTTCGAGGAACTGTTCGTCAAACTGTTCGTCGAACACCTTAGAGCACCATCGAACACCGTTAAAACCAATGGCAGGCAAATAGAAACACATAGAAAACACCTTCAAATGTGTCCAAAAGCTGACAAACTGCTCAGAAGACGCTCTCTTTAAAAAAGCCGGCCGGCAATTCAGCAGCGGCATAAACCGGTACCCGACAATTTAGACAAGAAGGAATAGAGCATCACACATAGATTAGATAGATAGAAACATGTCAGTCACATATATATGAAGTACAGTGACAGTGTTGGTTACTGTACTTGTCATTTAGTGTAAAGGATTTATTAAAAAAAATAATAGTGTTTTCATGCACCGTCTCTTTAAAAAAGCCGGCCGGCAATTCAGCAGCGGTACCCGACAATTTTCAACAAAAAGAATAGAGCTTCACACACAGATTAGATAGATAGAGACATGTCAGTCACATATATATGAAGTACAGTGACAGTGTTGATGACTGTACTTGTCATTTAGTGTTAAAATAAAGGATTTACTAAAAAAAAATTGGCGTGGGGTTCCCCGTAATTTTAGTCTCTAGCGGAAGTTAAGCAGACGGCTGGGGCAGATGTTTGAAGCCTGGGAAGGGGTTAATACCCACGGAGCTTTCCAGGCTACTAATATCAGCCCCCAACTGAATACCTAGCCTTTACTAGCTATTAAAATGGGGGACCCCCCCCAAAAAATGACGTGGGGTCCCCCCTATTTTAATAGCTAGCAAAGGCTAGGCAGACAGCTGGGGGCTGATATTAATAGCCCAGGAAGGGTGCCATGAATATTGGCCCCCTCCCAGGCTAGAAACACCAGCCGTCAGCCGCCCCAGAAATGGCGCATCCATAGGATGCGCCAATTGTGGCACTTAGCCTCGCTCTTCCCACTGCCCTGTAGCGGTGGCAGTGGGGTAATAGGGTTGGGGTTGATGTCAGCTTATAATGCCAGCTGACATCAAGCCCAGGTTAGTAATGGAGAGGCATCTATAAGACACCCCCATTACTAACCCAATAGTGAAAGTTAAAAAAAACACAAACACCAAGAATAAAGTCCTTTAATTGAAATAAAGATACAATTCTTTATTGTTCTAAATTAAACCCTACTTACCGTATCGCCCATTCCAGCTGAAGCCAACGATCTCCTGCAATAAAATAAAAATAATAAAGCAACATCATCCTTACCTTTCCATGGTTCCCACGACAGCTTCAGCTCTGCTACATCGAGATGACAGGCTGGACCGCAGCAGAAAGCTGCCATCCAGCCTGTCATCCCGCAGACACTGAGAAGCGCAGACTTGCTTGCGCTCCTCAGTGTCTCGCTGTGACGGCATCCAGATGAGCCGAGGTCATGTCCAATGAACTCGTCTCACCTCATGTACGTCACTGACAGCGTGGGAAAATTCTCCTGCACTCAGCGCTTCAGTGTGAGAATTCTCCCACGCTGTCAGTGACGTGCATGACGTGAGCTCATGTCCAATGAACTCAGCTCACTTCATGCACGTCACTGACAGCGTGGGAAAATTCTCCTGCACTCAGCGCTTCAGCGTGAGAATTTTCCCACGCTGTCAGTGACGTGCATGAGGTGAGTTCATGTCCAATGATCTCAGCTCACCTCATGCACGTCACTGACAGCGTTGGAGAATTCTCACGCTGAAGTGCTGAGTGCAGGAGAATTCTCCCACCCTGTCAGTGACGTGCATGAGGTGAGCCGAGTTCATTGGACCTGAACTCGGCTCATCTGGATGCCGTCACAGCGAGACACTGAGGAGCGCAAGCAAGCCTGCGCTTCTCAGTGTCTGCGGGATGACAGCCTGGATGGCAGCTTTCTGCTGCGGTCCAGCCTGTCATCTCGATGTAGCAGAGCTGAAGCTGCGTGGGAACCATGGAAAGGTAAGGATGATGTTGCTTTATTATTTTACTTTTATTGCAGGAGATCGTTGGCTTTAGCTGGAATGGGTGTGATGGTGAGTATGGTTTAATTTAGAACAATAAAAAATTGTGTGTTTATTTCAATTAAAGGACTTTATTCTGGGTGTTGTGTTTTTTTTTAAATACTTTACTAGAAATTCATGGCGGTCATGTCTAATATTGGCGTGACCCCATGAATTTCGGGCTTAGGGCCAGCTGATAATACCAAGCTGGCCCTAACCCCTTTATTACCCAGTGAGCCACCGCACCAGGGCCCTGGATGAGTTGGGTACAGCGCCAGAAGATGGTGCTTCTATGAACGCGCCATTTTCCGGGGTGGCTGCGGACTGGAATTTGCAGCGTGGGGGGCCCAGAAAGCTTGGGCCTTCCTGCGCTGCGGATTCCAGCCCCCAGCTGCCTAGTTGTACCTGGCTGGACACAAAAATAGGGCGAAGCCCCACGTATTTTTTTTTTAATTATTTCATGAATTTCATGAAATATTTAAGAAAAAAGGCCTTCCCTATATTGTTGTGTCCAGCCACGTATAAATATGCAGCTGGTGGTTGGGGGCAGCCCGTTCCTGCCTGCTGTACCTGGCTGGACACATATATAGTGCGATGCCCCACGTCAATTTTTTAAAATTATTTCATGAAATAATTTTAAAAAAATTGACGTGGGGCTTCGCACTATATTTGTGTCCAGCCAGGTACAGCAGGCAGGAAAGGGCTGCTTCCAACCACCAGCTGCCTATTTGTACCTGGCCGGACAGTGTCTTTATTTCAATTAAAGGACTTTATTCTGGGTGTTTGTGTTTTCTTTTAACTTTGACTATGGGGTTAGTAATGGGGGTGTCTTATAGACGCCTCTCCATTACTAACCTGGGCTTGATGTCAGCTGGCATTAAAAGCTGACATCAACCCCAACCATATTACCCCACTGCCACCGCTACAGGGCAGTGGGAAGAGTGAGGCCAAGTGCCAGAATTGGCGCATCCTATGGATGCGCCATTTCTGGGGCGGCTGACGGCTGGTGTTTCTAGCCTGGGCATGGGGCCAATATTCATGGAACCCTTCCTGGGCTATTAATATCAGCCCCCAGCTGTCTGTCTAGCCTTTGCTAGCTATTAAAATAGGGGGGACCCCACGTCATTTTTTGGGGGGGTCCCCCATTTTAATAGCTAGTAAAGGCTAGGTATTCAGTTGGGGGCTGATATTAGTAGCCTGGGAAGCTCCGTGGGTATTACCCCCTTCCCAGGCTTCAAACATCTGCCCCAGCCGTCTGCTTAACCTCCGCTAGAGACTAAAATTATGGGGAACCCCACGCCAATTTTTTTTTTAATAAATCCTTTATTTTAACACTAAATGACAAGTACAGTAATCAACACTGTCACTGTACTTCATATATATTTGACTGACATGTTTCTATCTATCTAATCTATGTGTGATTCTCTATTCCTTCTATTCTAAATTGTCGGGTACCGCTTCTGAATTTCCGGCCGGCTTTTTTAAAGAGACGGTGCATGAAAACACTATTATTTTTTTTAATAAATCCTTTACACTAAATGACAAGTACAGTAATCAACACTGTCACTGTACTTCATATATATGTGACTGACATGTTTCTATCTATCTAATCTATGTGTGATTCTCTATTCTTTCTGTTCTAATTTGTCGGGTACCAGTGTATGGCGCTGCTGAATTGCCGGCTTTTCATGTTTCACTGTGTGCACTGTTCCCATCGATTTGGGCAATCACTGTAATGCCACAACCCTACCATGGCTGTGACATTACAGAGAGTGGCAGACAATCCCTACATGATTGGTGCTCTAAATAGCGCCAGACATGCAGGACACGCTTTTGATGCACGATCAGTTATCGAACATAACCTCGAACAGCCAAATTCTTTGCAAATTGTTCGGGTTCGTCGAACAACTCGAACACCGCCCAAAACAGCTCGAATTTGAGATTGGCGAACAGTTCTAGTCGAACACTGCTCATCTCTATTGACAACCATATACATGAAACCTATATCGCAGCTGCTGCCATATTTAGCTAACTGTACATGTACATACCTAGCATTTCTCAATTGGGGTTGAAAATATTGTCAAAAGTTAATTGTAGTGTATGTAAAATGTATGGTGAAAGAAAAATTGTAAAATGACAATGGACAGAGTAGGATAAAAGTACAAAACAAAAGTATAACATGGCTAAGAACAGGGCCGCCATCAGGGCATTACTGCCCTTACTGCTGTATGGGGCCCGGTGAACAGCAGCAAAGAGGAGGGGCCCAGTCCGGGGGCCCCTGTTGAGGAGAACCATAGGATCAAATACTTAATTAACCTCAAGACATAGGAGATTGAGAGAAAAGATCCATAAAGTGTATTATTTTACCTTACATAAGCTTGTTTAGATCAAAAGATGGCTGCCATTTCCTATTTCATCACACCATGCTCTGTTATGCAAGACCTATGGATCTATGACTACATCCTGTTGTACATGTGGCAAAGGTGGAGACTTTATTTATGACTACATCCTGTCGTACAAGGAAGTTCCAAGAGGAAGCTGCATTCTATAGAAGGACAAACCAACCACAGAGCGACACATCGCTTGGAGAAACCCACCCTGATGACTTCATGGATCACACCCGCTGATGACCTCATGGACCACGCCCCCTGATGACCTCATGGACCAATGCCCCCTTGATGACTTCATGAATGACGCCCCCGTGATGATCTCATGGACCATGCCCCCTGATGACCTCATGGATCTGCCCATGGACTAACCAATGAATACATCTGGTTACTCACATTATAGGGCTAACCGAGCCCCTATTTACAGTTTATATAAGTCTATGTTCGGGTTGAATAAAGACACTTGGAGCTGTGCCATAGCTGATCAAGGAGAGCTTACATCCGACTGTGTGTGTCTGATGTTATTCTTTCTTGCATGCACTTGATCATATTCATTAGGCCAGGAGCAGGCAACTAGTGAACATACCAAAATGTTCACCCTAACATTTTTGGCGCCCAACGTGCGGCCAGCAGAGGAAGAAGCCCTACAACCTTAGGACCAGCGAGTGTAACGCCAGGACCCACTGAATACCCCGAACCAGGACCCTGATCACCTCCTTAACCAAACACGGTAAGTCTGCTGATTATTATAATCTGTCGTCTTTTCCTGTGTTCCTCGGGGTATCCTGTGCAGATTGCTTGACTGTGTACGGTTTTCGAGGTATCTGTAAGACGGCAGAAGGGTCTCTCCGCTGCTGGCCATTTAATTGTGGAAGAACCGTCACGTGCTCAGTAACCTGCTGCCTGTTATGTGTCGTGTTGAGCGGAGATTGACTGGTATTTAAAGGGAGCAAGTGGGTTTTTGAGCAGTGTCTGGAGAAGTAAAGGATATTGTCTGTGGTACAGTTCACGTTTGTCGCCTATGATTCGATTTTCAGTTCTGGTGGAGAAAGTAGGGGTACTTAGCCTGGAGTGAGTGACTCGGCATGGCCAAGAGTGAGTGACTCGGCCTGGTACCGACACGGAGCCTGGAGAGAGTGACTTGGCCCGGAGCCTAGTAAATTGATTTTCGGCACATAGCCTAGAGTGAGTGACTCAGTACGGGGCCTAGTAATTGGATTAATATGAGGTGTTTTATTTATTTATTTATTTATTTATTTATATATTTATTTATTTTACATATATATACCGAAATCAGACAGGGACCAAGTGGCAGGATGGAGGCGGATAGAAAGTGTGTGCTGCAGACTCAGTTTTGTTTTAGAATCTCAGGTTTGAGTCATTCTCCCCCGTCTTATTGTTTGTTTTGTGTTTATCTTGGTCTATATAGAGAAAGATGGAGAAATTAATGCAGTTTTATCGTATTGGCACTAAGACAAATTCAGATGGCCAGTTAGACCCGTGTGCATTAGTTGCGACTCGTGAAGGGAAAAGTCATGTTAAACAATGTAAAAGCTTATGAAGTTGTGTGAAATGCCAGAAGGGGGGAGGTTACAGCCCCTGGAGTGGAAGACTGTCTTAAAAGAGAGAAAAGATACTCTAGAAGATAATGGATGGTTGTCTACTGCTAGGGCATGGGAAAGAGTCTCTGAAAGTTTGTATAGAGAAAATTGGGTAGACGAGGAAAGGAAAAAGAAGAACAGAGTTTTGAGTTATGTGTATTACAAAAATGTATCCTGTTAGCGGCGACCGCTGTATAATGGTGGTGATGGTGGCACATTGCCATGTGCTGCTTCTGGCGGCAGCCATTTTGTGGATGGCAAATGTGCTCCTTCTGGCGGCAGCCATTATGTGGATGGCAAATGTGCTCCTTCTGGCGGCAGCCATTTTGTGGATGGCACATGTGCTCCTTTTGGCGGCAGCCATTTTGTGGATGGCAAATGTGCTCCTTCTGGGGGCAGCCATTTTATGGATGGCACATGTGCTCCTTCTGGCGGCGGCCATCTTGTGGATGGCAAAAGAGATCTTTCTGGCGGCAGCCATTTTGTGGATGGCACATGTGCTGCCACTAGTGGTGGCCATCTTGGAAAGTTGCCCCAGATCATACAAACTGAGCCATATCATCATGTAACTGACATAGATCTGGCTAAATCGAGTGAGGCACAATCCAGGAATATACACACGACTTTCAGTGGTGAACATACTAGACCAATGCTACACACCACAAGACCAGATCCTTTTTACCCAGTAATGACCACTAATGGCCAGTACTATACTCCTTCGGGAAGTGAACAGGCTTTACCCATGTTCCCTGTCACAACGGTGTCCAGTGGGCTACCGACCCTTTCACCTAACACTCCCATCGTGAGCCCAGCTATTCTCCCACCTGGATCATCCGCAGCACCGAGCCTTTCCACTGTCACTTCCACTGGCAACTCAACCACACGTCCACATGAGTTACTTCAAGCAGCGACCTCTCCTCCCAACACTTCCGCTACAACAGCACTCTCACAAAGTCTACTTAACTCTATTCCCAGTACCTCACAGCCTCATTCACAGCCGAGCGCACAGCTATATGGAACGGTGGCCACTGAATCAAGGAGGGGCTCAACCTGGGGTGGGGGGGCACCAACATCACAGGAAGCACAAAGGGGAGGGAATGTTGCAACCCATTCTTGAAAAAGAACTTCCTGAGGGACCCTTGTTAGTGGTTGGTAAGGGTGATATAACGACAATGGAAACGGACGCTATTGTTAATGCTGCCATCCCTCGGTTAGAGCACAACAGAGATGTGGCTAGAGCTATAGTGGAAGCAGGAGGGGTGACTATTCAAACTGACAGTCAAATCATTGTTGAGTCGCGTGGTCAGATAGCTGTTGGGGACATAGCGGTGACTAAATCTGGCAATATTCCTTGTAGAATGATCATACGCTCTGTATTCCCTACTTTTGACCCTATTCATCTAGATGTCAGTGCTCGACAACAACGCGCTGCAATAACTCGTATCTTAGAGTATGCGAATATTAGTGAGCAGATTGAGACCTTGACAATCCTGCCATTGGTGTTGGCCTCTTCGGGTTCCCTGTTCATGCGTGTGCAAGGGACATTGTTGGAATGGAATTATAATGGACAAGTGTAGCCCCCAAAGCATTTGTTGCCTCTCTGAAATCAGGCTAATTAGTAATGAGGACAGGACTGTTAAAGCTTTTAAGACTGCCTGTGTCACCTGGACTCCACCCCATGATATAGGAGCTACCCAAATAGAGCCCCTCATTCCAGGACTGTTACCTCCTCCTGCTCCTCATACACAAGTAATTACACCTGTACTTCTGGTGCCATTGTTGAGGGAGGGCACCAACGTCCCTTCACGGTTGACCAAGTGAGTGTCAAATTATTATGTTGATTGGGCAATCCAACAGAAAACCAGACAGAGGCAGTGCTCTGTATGGGAGGATTCAGAGAATCTCTAATCCCGTTTATTTCTACTTAGCATTTTATATTGTTTTGAGTTCATCAATGGCCAATCACCTACAGCCATACTACAGGCTTGAACCAATGTTAGTACAATTATTACGGAAATACACATATGGTCATATTATCGTTAGTTCGGTACATAGTGGAAAGTTACAAGGTCGTACATCCCAGCTTAGACTAGCTAGATAACAGGTGCAGGGTGTCTCATAGAATGTTCCTGAGAGAAAAGGTTAGTGTGGGAAAGTTGCATGTGAATCAAGAAGGAAAGAATGAAAGAATGTATGTTATGCAAAGAGTATAATAACATGATTTTGAAGCAACAGACAAAATGGAGTTGCTATAGCATGAGTATCAATATGTCCTTTACACTTGGATAGCATGAATATTAATATGTCCTTTACATTCCCCCCTAAAAATTTTGTTATTATCAACAATAGAGGTGCTTTCCCAGGGTCATGTTTTGAGCCTGAGTGACATTGGTCTTCACTCAATTAGTGCCCTTGTTACCAATTGAGGCCGTCGCGGCATGTCCATCCCCCCTTGTTTGTCGATATAATCATAAAGCTCTGATATTCAGACGTGAGGTTGGTCAGGCATGCGGGTAAAGGTCATCATTCCCTTGTCGTCCAGGTCCTCAATGTTGGTTACATCTGGGTGGTCCGTGTATAGTAGCACTGGATTAGTAAAACATAGATTAACAAGATGCAAGCAGCAATATGCAACACTCCTTGTAATATTCCAGCAATCCATCCACCAATCCCTTTAAACCAATTAGCAGGATTGAAAAAGGAAAACGTATCAGACCACCAACTGTCTTTGGTCAATTCATTATGTTTTGCATATATTCTTCCCTGAGTTTCCTAATGTCATCCATTTTAGTCTTTAACCGTATGGTAGAGTCGGGGTCAATATAGTGACAACAGGCTGGGCCTATAACCTGACACATTCCTCCTTGAGCTGCTGTCAAATAGTCCAACACTAAAGTATGTTGATTAGCTACTATAATAAGTTGATTCTGCACTGCAACAGTAGTATTAATTACTTCCAATATACTCCAAATCTGGTCATCTAAGTAATCAGTGACTTCCACTAATTTGTCCCACATTTGTGTTACCATAGGGTAGAGGAAGACAGTACTGGCTATCTTATTGGGTATACTCATTTGTACTAAGTGAGGTCTTCCTGATGGGCGTGGGGTGTTGTCCTTGGCACGTTTATAGATGGTATGAAGAGGGATGGCTCTCATATCTACTTTACTATGGGGAATAAGATAAGTGGCTGGAGTTAGGCGGGCCAACGTACAAGTCCCCCCTACTCCGACTGGGAGCCATTTGTACGCATTATTCCCACAGACCCAATTTGTGGCTGATGGCAGATCCCATAAAGCAGAGTGCTGTAATACTAATTTATGTGGTAAATTGATAAAAATGGTGGTGAGTAATGAACTTATTATTAAAAGGGTCAGTACTCTGTTGTAGGCTATTCCAGGTATTGACTAGTCTAACCATCCATATTATCATAAAACATCTCAGGATGGTGGACGTTTGCAGTGTGAAACATGGACCCATGTTGACTTCCCTTTAAGTTTTACTGGTGTTGGGGTTGTCAGGAGCACTTGGTATAGTCCATCATACAATGATTCTAGTCCGTGTTTCCGAACATGCTTCTTCACATACACATAATCTCCGGGCTTGAGGGTATGACAACCTTCTGCATCAGCTGGATCTGGAATAGAAGATGATACTAACGCATTGTTGTTAGTTAAGGCAATGGCAAGCTGAATCACATATTGCACAACATGATCTGTTTCTTCTGATAATTGTTGTGGGGTAAATCTAACTATGGCTGGTTGTGACCCAAATAGTATCTCATAGGGTGACAGTTTGTGTTTCCCTATGGGGGTGGTGCGTATGTGATATAGTGCAATGGGAAGGAGCTCAGGCCACTGGGCCGTAGTCTCCTGCATCATTTTGGTTAATTGCCCTTTCAGTGTGCCATTCAATCTCTCCACCTTGCCACTTGACTGTGGATGGTAAGGAGTATGTAGCGCCACTGTTGATCCAATCATTGTAAGTATTTCTTGATATACACATGAGGAAAAGGCTGGTCTTTGATCACTTTTGATAACTTCTGGGACTCCATACTGGCAAACAACTTCAGAGACCAACTTCTTTGCGGTAGTCTCACAGGAAAACCTGCAGTCGTGACAAAGCCTCTCCTTGCCCAGATCTCCCCAAAGTCATGTGCAATCCCGAAGGCATATCTCGAGTCAGTAAATATATTCACACGTTTTCCTTCGGCCTGTTGACAAGCATCAATCAGAGCTTTGAGCTCTGCTTCCTGTGCTGGCATACTGGGAGGTAAGGCTGCAGCCTCTACCAATGTATCTTCAGTTGTGACAGCATATCCAGTATTAAACCTGCCAGAGGTGTCAGCATATCTGGATCCATCCATATATAATGTAAGTTCTGGGTCATCCAAGGGTACTTCCCCCACTAAAACAAGTGGAGTTGACTCCGCAGTAATTTGTTCCAGACAATCATGTGGTGGAGCCTCTTTCCCCTCTCCTTCAGGTGCTGGTAGCAGGGTGGCCGGGTTGATGGTGGTGCACCGGTGTAACTTCACATTTTCTGGCAAAATCAACGAACACTGCAGCCGCAGGTGTCTCTGTGTGGAAAGATGTTTAGGTTGCTGTAAAACCAGAACAGCCGCAATATCATGTGAAGCATAAATGTGGGTCTCATGTCCAAGGATGATGTCCGCCATCTTTTCAAGTAACTGCTGTGTGACGTGAACCGCTCGTAGACACCTGGGGGAGGCCCTGGCTACCGGGTCCAGATGCGCTGAGTAATACCCGACTGAGCACTGCTTTGTACAGTGTCTCTGTGTGAGTACTCCGGCTGCATGCTCTCCCGTCTCGGAGACATACAAATGGAAAGGTTGAGCATAGTCCAGATTTCCAAGGGCAGGGGCTGTCATTATCCTTGATTTTAGTTGCTCAAAGGCTTGTTGCAGCAGTTCTTCGTGGTCCTTGTTGTTTACATCAGCCAGAGTGCATCATACAGGGGTTGCATCAGATGTGAGGCATCTGGGATCCATTGTCTGCAGTATGTACATAGTCCAATGAACCGTTGCTGCTCTATGGGATCTTTTGGGAATGCTAGCAGGTAGATGGCCGTCTTCCTTTCTTCTGTGAGATGTCTGGCACCCTGAGTAAGGCAGTGGCCTAAAAAGACCACTTGACTGAGGCAGAACTGAAGTTTCGAGGCTGAGACTCGACAATTCAGTTTTGCTAGATGCTTGAGGAGACTAACACTGGCCCTGATGGACTCTTGCTCCATGGGGGCACACAAAAGAAGATCATCCACGTACTGAAATAGTACTACCTCAGAGTTCTCCTGCTGCCATGGCAGCAGACAGCTAGACATGTTCTTTGCAAACTGATTAGGCAAAGATACTGATGGAAATAGATGGCAGGGCTAAGGTTAGGACCGCATGAAGCTGTGAAGCGTATGCTATGGTGTGCTATGCCAAGAGTGTGCAAAGCAGTCATCAAAGGAAAAGGTGGCTACTTTGAAGAACCTAGAATACAAGATATATTTTCAGTTATTTCACACTTTTTTGTAAACTATATAATTCCACATGTGTTAATTCATAGTTTTGATGCCTTCAGTGTGAATGTGCAATTTTCACAGTCATGAAAATACAAAAAAATCTTTAAATGAGAAGGTGTGTCCAAACTTTTGGTTTGTACTGTAGGTATAACAGATGAGGATGGGGCACTAGGAGTGGCTTGGGTAGTAGCAAGGGGTGGGCCTCCTGGACGGGGCACGTGACATGCAACACAATAATCTGCTGACAGCAATTAGTACAGGTCCACACCCCCCCCCCCGTCCGCCACTATCGGGCGGTGACTGGAGAGCAGTATCTTTGTAATACACATAACATGGCATCTTTCCCTTATTGTCTGTATTTTCTTCCTCCATCCCCCCTTCTTTGACAAATTCTCTGCTGTTCTATACCAAGCCAAAGCTATTTGTAACAATCCTTTATCTTCTAACTTGCCCTTTTTCTTCATCATAATTAACCGGTCCTTATCGAGTAGCTCGCATATTTTAGTTAACTGTTTAATTTTCTGCACATACTTTTTCCCTTCTTTCGACAAACTCAGCGCAGCCTTTTTTTCACATGTATGCACTTTCCAACAAGCCATTTATCTATCTCGTACTGTAATCTACCCACCTGGGTACGACCCACACAATGACATTACTATTTTGGTTTTCTCTACATATTTCCTTCCTTCTATTTCAACATACCCTTCATCACAAATCTCATGTGCAACTTTCCTAAACTTTTTAGCGTCTTCCAACAATCCACAGTCAACTAATCTTTCCCTGTTCTGACGGATGCCTTTGTCCCACAACGCAGGCTGAAGTCTCCCTCCCACAGGAAAATTTAACACCTTAAACACTTTTGGTTCATTCTTAAATTATCTTTTCCCTTCTCGACTGATCATGATAATCATCACGTCCTCACCCTCCTGCGGGGGAGACAAATTCTTTCTGCTCCATGGAAACATTGATTAATCACTACTGCCACCTCTCAACCAACAAAGATCCTTAATTTTGTGCACAGCACGAGTCCGGCCGGACCTCATCTGCTGTTCCACTGACTTCACTTCACCCCCTCCCATCGGGGGAGTCTCGAACAGCCAGATGAAAGGAGGAGAACTCTCGTCCGCAGCTCTCCGGACACTAGATATATGTATATCTGTGTGCATGTCCTACCCAATCTTTGATCACCTGCCGCGACTGAAACTAATTGTGTTCAGTCTCCTAAGAATCTTTGTCAGAAGTTAAGGAAGATTCACACAATATTCACTTGTCAATCTGAGGTGACACTGCTTTGAAAGTTATCAATATCAGACCCCTAATGGGACTACACCCCTATAGTCTCACCTCTGACTATATCCAACCAGGATGTCTGGAGATACTGCAAACAACCACGCACCACATGGAAACCACGTCAAACGGTCAGTATCACTAGTAAAGAACTTGTGCACTTACCGTGGCTTTTTGTGGGGGATGATCAGTCCCAATTCCAGTGGGGGAGGCTGAAAGCAAGTCTCTCTTTGTGGATGTCCAGAGGTGGTGGGGCGTCCCTGGTTAGAGATCCGAGTCACGGCACCAAGCTGTTGAGGGAGGGCACCAACGTCCCTTCACGGTTGACCAAGTGAGTGTCAAATTATTATGTTGATTGCGCAATCCAACAGAAAACCAAACGGAGGCAGTGTTATGTATGGGAGGATTCAGAGAATCTCTAATCCCGTTTATTTCTACTTAGCATTTTATATTGCTTTGAGTTCATCAATGGCCAATCACCTACAGCCATACTACAGGCTTGAACCAATGTTAGTACAATTATTACGGAAATACACATATGGTCATATTATCGTTAGTTCGGTACATGGTGGAAAGTTACAAGGTCGTACATCCCAGCTCAGACTAGCTAGATAACAGGAGCAGGGGGTCTCATAGAATGTGAATCAAGAAGGAAAGAAGGAAGGAATATATGTTATGCAAAGAGTATAATAACATGATTTTGAAGCAAGCAGACAAAATGGAGTTGCTATAGCATGAGTATCAATATGTCCTTTACACTTGGATAGCACGAATATTAATATGTCATTTACACCATCTCTACTGCCAACTCATTTGCGACCACCAACCGTGCCAATGCCCACGTCTGAGGAGCCCACCCTTTATGTCAATTTTACACCCCAGCAAGCTGCTACTCTGCTGAACCAACTTGAAAATCCGGAAAAACAGCCGATGCCTTTCTATAGAAGTATGCTTCAAATCCAAAAGAATTACTCAGCCACATGGGAAGATCTCATTTCCCTGGCAAATCTTAAAGCAGGCGATGCATTTTGGCCTGTTATGGACACTGTATTTAATGATGCCTCACTTGTCAGTGACACCACATTGGACTCTGGTGTTCAATTTTGCCAACAACTTAAGACATGGGCCTCGGATAAATTGTCTGATCTTTCAACATCTTTCAAGGACATTACGCAAGAACCAGGGGAATCGGTGGAGAGATATCATGCTCGTCTAACTCAAATGTTTAATGACCTTGGCTTCAGTAACCAAATAAAAATTCAACGTACACTGCTCGTTTCCTTTTTTGCTGACGGCCTTCGGTAAGCTCTGAGGAAGCAATTTCAAGTTGTCCTTCTTCAGTATGTGGATGATCTCCTGTTATGTTGTCCAGATAAGGAGACAGCTGAAGAGTCGAGTCTCAGTCTTCTCCTTCGTATTGCACAACAAAACTGCAAGGTGTCCCTCAACAAAATCCAGTGGTGTCAGCCCAAAGTTGTGTTCTTAGGCGACTGTCTCTCTACAAACCTGAAACACCTAATGGGTGAAAGGAAAATTGCTATTGAGACCGTTCTTCTACCAAAAGGACCTAAGCAATTACAAGCTTTCTTAGAACTTATCACATATTGTCGCCAATGAATTCCAGATGCCTCAAAGCTGATGCAACCGTTGTACGATGACCTCATGACATCAGCTTTTCCACTATGTCCCAAATCCATGGAAGCCTTCTACGCTCTTAAACAGGCCATACAGTGTGCACCTGTCACAGGTGTGTCGCCACGAAGATCGTCACGATTACACAGCCTGACTTCTCGCAGCTGACTTTTTGGTGCTTTGTGTTTTTCGGCAGTGAGGGAGTTAATTCTCTCTCTCTCTGTGCTAGACGAGGTCCAGCCTCGCCCAGCTGCAATCAATGCTGCTGTAGTGAGACTCCTTCAAATGCCTGCTGGTCTGTTAGGGAAGTGTCGGTGAAAGCATTTCATGCAGACTAACAGAGCGGATCGTGGTATTTGGAGTTTCAGAGATAAGTGTATTTGGAGTGTTTTTTCCCTTCCTCGCTTTATCATTTATCTCCTTTCCCGTTGGTGTTCCCTCTGTTGTAGTTGTGTAGTTTTTGTATGCAAGGTGGTTTTGGTTTTTCCCTTGTACTGTCTCGTTCGTCTATGTACTGTGTGTGGGCATATTATTACTTGTCCCCTTTTGTTGTGATCGGGGTCCTTCTCAGGACTAGATTACTTAGGTGCAGGGATCCTCAGGAGGTAGGGGTTACGCTGGCGGCCTGGACCTCTGTACCTTTAACAGTACCTCCAGGTTGAGGGATTAGTCAGGGCCCCAGCTTAGGGTCAGCTTAGGCCCCCTACCTCCAGTATACAGAGACAGCGTGACATTTTCACCGACCACTTAGTTTTTCTCCAGCTACCATGGATCCAGTAGCCGGTCTAGCTCGGCAGTTGCAGAGTTTGTCCATGGAGCTGGCGGACGTTAGGTCCAAGGTTTTGTATCCTCAGGAGCAAGCCGGACCAGAACCTAAAGTAGCTCTCCCTGACAGGTTCACTGGGGGGCGGGACAAGTTTTTTGTTTTCCGGGAGGCATGCAAGTTGTACTTTCGGCTGCGGCCTCGGTCATCGGGGAGTGAAGAACAAAGGGTGGGAATTGTCATCTCGCTCCTACAAGGGGACCCACAATCTTGGGCGTTCTCTCTTCCCCCGGGCTCCCCGGCTCTCCAGTCAGTGGATAGGTTTTTCGCTGCTCTGGGACTCGTATATGATGACCCAGATCGGATCTCCCTTGCTGAGTCTAAGTTACGTAGGATCCAGCAGGGAGATCGTCCGGCGGAGGAATTCTGTTCAGAGTTCCGTAGGTGGGCCACGGACACCCAGTGGAATGACCCGGCTCTTAGGAGCCAGTTTTGTCAAGGTTTATCTGACAAATTACAGGATGTGTTGGCACAGTATGACTCTCCCGCGTCACTGGAAGCCGCTATGGCCCTTGCTATTCGCGTTGACAGACGGCTTCGGGAGAGGTGCGGGATAACTCTACCCCCTGTGATGACTCCACCTACTACAAGGTCCCCTCATATGGTGGTTCCCCTGGTCAGTCCAGAGGAGCCTATGCAATTAGGAGGGACATCATTTCGGGGGAGGGGACCGGTGGTGCGCCATAAGACAGGAAGGTGTTTCTTCTGCGGGAGAAAGGGACATTTTATTGGGGGGTGTCCATCCCGTCCCTTGCAGAGTGAAGAGTCGTCGGAAAACTGTTGATCCCAGGTTGTGTGGTGGACGGCAATCTGGGAGTAGGTATTTCGTCCCTAGGTTCGTCTCAGTTTCTCGTACCGGCGGAGGTGGTGGTTTGTACGAGAACTGAGAGGATATCTGTTCTTCTGGATAGTGGGGCCGGGGCTAATCTGGTTGATGCTCGGTTTGCCCGGGTTCAAGGTATGCGATTGAGTGAGTTGGCTAAACCCATCCCCATATTCTCGATCGATGCCAGGCCTCTCGGTCAGGGAAGTTTTTTGCAAGCTGTGCATGACGTAAAACTTCAAGTGGGGGCGATACATAAAGAACTGTTGTCTTGCTACGTGTTGGAGGGTCTTCCCACTCCTATAGTGTTGGGCCTTCCTTGGTTAACTAAGCATAACCCGGTTATTAATTGGCAAACCAGAGAGATAAGCCAATGGAGTAAATTCTGTAATAAAAACTGCATGAACACGGTCATCGGTGCAGTTACTCCTTGGGTCTTACCTCCATTTCTGGCGGACTTTGAGGATGTATTCTCGGAGAAAGGGTGCCAGGAACTACCTCCTCATCGCGAGTATGACTGTTCTGTAAAACTGCTCCCTGAGGCCAAGTTACCTAAAGCTAGGTTGTATAACCTTTCTGGTCCTGAGAGGCAGGCCATGAAGGATTATATTTCAGAAAGTCTGGCTAAGTGGCATATTAGACCTTCATCTTCACCGGTGGCTGCGGGGTTCTTCTTTGTTAAGAAGAAAGATGGAGGCCTACGCCCTTGCCTGGATTTCCAAGAACTTAATCGGATTACGGTCCGAGATCCGTATCCGCTCCCACTTATTCCCGATCTCTTTAATCAGATCGTGGGCGCCAAATGGTTCTCTAAGTTGGATCTCAGGGGGGTGTACAATCTGATTAGGATGAAGGAGGGGGATGAGTGGAAGACGGCGTTTAACACTCCGGAGGGGCATTATGAGAACCTTGTCATGCCATTCGGTCTGACTAATGCCCCGGCGGTGTTCCAACACTTTGTTAATGACATTTTTCGCCGCCTGGTGGGACAGTTTGTTGTCATATATCTGGATGATATCTTAATTTACTCGCCGGATCTGGTGTCTCATCAGGAGCACGTTAGGCAGGTGTTACAGATCTTGCGGGATAATAAACTGTATGCCAAATGGGAAAAGTGTGTGTTCGCCGTACAGGAACTCCAGTTTTTAGGCTTCCTGGTTTCAGCGTCCCGTTTTCGTATGGACCCTGGGAAAGTGTGGGCAGTTCTTGAGTGGGATCGGCCTGAGAATCTTAAGGCACTACAACGTTTCCTGGGGTTTGCTAATTATTACCGGAAGTTCATTCGTAATTTCTCGTCCATGGTTAAGCCTCTCACAGACATGACTAAAAAGGGGACGGATTTTTCTAGGTGGTCTGACAAGGCTTGTCAAGCATTCTCCTCCTTGAAAAAATGTTTTGCCTCGGCACCCATACTCATTCAACCTGATGCGTCACAGCCATTCATTGTAGAGGTAGACGCTTCCGAGGTAGGGGTGGGAGCAGTATTGTCACAAGGTTCGTCCCCTGGTAAGTGGCATCCGTGCGCCTTTTTCTCTAAAAAATTGTCGTCCGCTGAGAGGAATTACGATGTCGGCAATAGGGAACTCTTGGCCATTAAGTTAGCTTTTGAGGAGTGGCGCCATTTTTTGGAGGGGGCAGTCCATCCGGTCACCGTCATCACCGATCACAAGAACCTGCTATATCTGGAGTCCGCGAAACGTCTGAATCCCAGACAAGCTAGGTGGTCATAGTTTTTTACCAGGTTTAATTTTGTCGTTACATATCGTCCTGGGTCAAAAAATGTAAAGGCGGATGCCTTATCTCGTAGTTTCCCTGGGGCCAGGAATACGGACGACCCGATTCCTATCCTTCAGGAGGGGGTGGTGGTTTCGGCAGTATGCTCTGAGCTGGAGGAGGAGGTATTGGAGGCTCAGGGGGACGCCCCTGTTGGACCTCCGGGGAGACTGTTTGTTCCAGATCAGTTGCTACAAAAGGTGATCGAGGCACACCATAACTCAGTTTTTGCAGGACACCCGGGGAGTAGAGCAACTGTGGATCTCCTCTCGCGTCGGTTTTGGTGGCCTAACTTACATAAGGAGGTGGTAACTTTTGTCGCGTCCTGTGGGGTTTGTGCGCGCTCTAAGACCTCACATACCCGTCCGTCTGGGGCCCTCTTACCTTTGAAGATCCCGGAGCGTCCTTGGACTCATCTGTCTATGGACTTTATTACGGACCTCCCTCCGTCTTCGGGTAAAACGGTCATACTCGTTGTAGTGGACAGGTTCAGCAAGATGGCACATTTTATCGCTCTTCCGGCTCTCCCTAATGCTAAAACTCTTGCGCAGGTGTTCATTGGGATGATTGTGAGGCTTCACGGGGTACCCTCCAAGGTGGTGTCTGATCGGGGGTCTCAGTTTGTGTCCAAGTTCTGGAAGGCGTTTTGTGCACGGCGGGGGATGCATTTGTCGTTCTCATCGGCTTTTCATCCTCAGACCAATGGTCAGACGGAACGTATGAACCAGAGCTTGGAGACATATCTCCGGTGTTATGTGTCAGAGAACCAGGAGGACTGGGCTTCTTTCTTACCTCTGGCAGAGTTTGCTCTTAATAATAGGCGGAGCGAGTCCACTGGTAAGTCCCCGTTTTTTGGGGCATATGGTTTTCACCCCCAGTTTTGTACTTTCAGTAGGGGGGGCTCTTCGGGGGTTCCTGATGAGGAACAATTTTCCTCATCACTCGCTTCAGTATGGAGAGGGGTGCTGAAGAATCTGAATACTTTGGGGAACCGATACAAACGTATGGCTGATAGGAGGAGAGTGTCTGGTCCGGACCTAAGTGTGAACGATCGGGTATGGTTGTCTACCAGGAATATAAAACTTAAGGTTCCCTCCTGGAAACTGGGTCCCAGGTTCATCGGGCCGTACAGAATCAGTTCTATTATTAATCCGGTGGCGTTCCGTCTTGACCTCCCCCCTACGTTTAAAATTCACAACGTGTTCCACAGATCGTTGCTTAAGAGGTATGTGGCGCCGGTGGTACCGTCACCTTTACCTCCCCCTCCAGTGGTGGTCAAGGGTAACTTGGAGTTCCAGGTATCGAGGGTCATCGATTCACGCTTTAATCGCCGGTCCCTTCAGTACCTGGTTCATTGGAAAGGGTATGGTCCTGAGGAGAGGATGTGGGTTCCTGCGTCGGATATTAACGCAGACCGATTAGTTCGGGCCTTCCACACAACTCACCCGGATAAACCTGGCCCTGAGGGTCCGGAGGCCCCTCGTAGAAGGGGGGGTACTGTCACGGGTGTGTCGCCACGAAGATCGTCACGATTACACAGCCTGACTTCTCGCAGCTGACTTTTTGGTGCTTTGTGTTTTTCGGCAGTGAGGGAGTTAATTCTCTCTCTCTCTGTGCTAGACGAGGTCCAGCCTCGCCCAGCTGCAATCAATGCTGCTGTAGTGAGACTCCTTCAAATGCCTGCTGGTCTGTTAGGGAAGTGTCGGTGAAAGCATTTCATGCAGACTAACAGAGCGGATCGTGGTATTTGGAGTTTCAGAGATAAGTGTATTTGGAGTGTTTTTTCCCTTCCTCGCTTTATCATTTATCTCCTTTCCCGTTGGTGTTCCCTCTGTTGTAGTTGTGTAGTTTTTGTATGCAAGGTGGTTTTGGTTTTTCCCTTGTACTGTCTCGTTCGTCTAAGTACTGTGTGTGGGCATATTATTACTTGTCCCCTTTTGTTGTGATCGGGGTCCTTCTCAGGACTAGATTACTTAGGTGCAGGGATCCTCAGGAGGTAGGGGTTACGCTGGCGGCCTGGACCTCTGTACCTTTAACAGTACCTCCAGGTTGAGGGATTAGTCAGGGCCCCAGCTTAGGGTCAGCTTAGGCCCCCTACCTCCAGTATACAGAGACAGCGTGACAGCACCAGCTCTTGGAATCCCAAATTATCAACTACCTTTTTACTTGTTTGTCAGTGAAGTAGCAGGACATGCTTCCGCAGTCCTAGCACATCAACATTGGGGAAGAACAAGACCCATCGGCTATTACTCTGCCCGCCTGGACTCTGTGTCTCAAGCTTCCCCAACTTGCCTCAGAGTCATACATGCTGCACATATGCTTCTGGACAAAACTTCTGAAATCATCATAGGACATCCGGTTCTCTTAATGGCTCCACACGACATAAAAGCTATTCTTGACAAAACTCAACCTAAACACCTGTCTCTGCAGCATCATATGAGACTCCAATGTTCCCTCTTGATTCCGGATAATGTCACTTTTGTCCACTGCACCATCCTCAACCTGTCCACGCTACTTCCTCTTTCCAGGGGTGATGTGGATGATGATACTGATGCTCTCGGTGAAGGTGCCTTTACACACTCAGAGGATCATGATTGTTTCGAACAGGTACAGGAAGAAGCAGCTTACAAAAGAAACTTGTCTGAAGACCCACTCCTGCATGCTGACCTGACGTTCTTCACCGATGGTTCCAGATTTGCAGATGAAACAGGAAGATTCCATATGGGATATGCTGTGGTTACACATGACCAGGATTCATTTACAACAGAGAAAGCAGCGATGTAAGTGTCTCAAGACACTGAAGAAGGGCCTCAAAGCTCTCTTATGAAGTTTTATGCATTTACATCAAGACAAGACACCGGATGATGAAAAAAAGTCGTGGCAAGAAGCAGGAGCTTAAAAGGATGAAGATGGAGTCTGGAGGAAGAACAAAAAGATTTGTCTACCTCGTAATCTGTACCCCTCGGTGACAGAATGGGCACATGGTATCACCCATACAGGCAAGAATCAGATGAATAACTTGATTTGGAAGACTTATATGGCACCTGGAATTTCTACTGTCACCCAAAAATATTGCAAGTCCTGCTTTGTGTATGCAACATGCAATCCAGCACCGCACAGAAAGTTACATTTGGCTAAATGACTCTATCCCTTTCAAAGAATTCAAATCAATCATATTCAAATGCCAAAAGTAGGGAACTACGAGTATGTACTGGTAGTGACTGACATATTCTCGGGATGGCCTGAAGTCTATCCAGTAACCAACATGACCGCCAGAGAGACTGTTAAGAGACTGATGACTGAGGTAGTGTGCAGATATGGAATCCCAGAGGTGATTGAGAGTGACCAAGGACCCGCATTAATTGCAGCACTGACTAAGGAACTATGGAAATTGGTAGGCTAAATGGCACCTTGAAAAACAAAATACTGAAAGCCAGTCAGGAGGTCAAACTTCCTTGGACAGACATTTTGTCCATTGCCCTATATTCAGTCAGAAACACTCCGAGGGGTCCCACCAAACTTACACCATTTGAGATTCTTTTTGGGGGGCCTCCAAGGTTGGGTCAATATTTTCCACAACAGCTAGCCTTAGGAAGTGATACTCTTATAAATTATGTCATTGTCCTTACTAAAGAATTGTCAGTAACACATGCACGAGTTTTATCATCCATTCCAGATCCAGATTTCAGTGTAGGTACTCACACTTTCCAACCTGGTGACTATGTGCTGGTAAAGAAGTTCACCAGAAAGACATCCCTGGGGATGAGATTTGAGGGTCCCTACCAATTGCATCTGACCACTCCTACTTCAGTCAAACTTTAAGGAATACCAACGTGGATACAAGCCTCCCACTGCAAGAAGTTTATGCCTCCATCGGAACCTTCTACATAATGTTACAAATCCTCTACTTTGTGTGTTGTGCCATTCTATACTTATTTGTAGGAGCACAACAGGTCGCAATCACCCAAGCAAGAGGGGTGATCACGCACTGATGGGTGAGGGAACCACAGTAGGGATAAAAGGTTAATAAAGTATTTAGGGGGGACTGTTGAGGAGAGCCATAGGATCAAATACTTAATTAACCTCAAGACATAGAAGATTGAGAGAAAAGACCCATAAAGTGTATTATTTCACCTTACATAAGCTTGTTTAGATCAAAAGATGGCTGCCATTTCCTGTTTCATCACACCATTCTCTGTTATGCAAGATGAAACCTGGACCTATGACTACATCCTGTTGTACATGTGGCAAAGGTGGAGACTTTATTTATGACTACATCCTGTCGTACAAGGAAGTTCCAAGAGTATGCTGCATTCTGTAAAAGACCAAGCAATGTGAACTGAGGTCTAAGATGGTAGACATGCAAGAAATAGGAGCATGTTCACATTAGCAAAAAGATGCAAAACCTACAAAAGACAAAAAATATCTCATACCCTACCATCCATATATATTAATGTAAAGCAAAGTTGCATATGAAATATATGGTACTTAGTGAACTATTTTTGATCAAAAAAAGTATACAAGCCGTCCCACCAGCGACAAGGTGACCCTAAATTGGGACGGTCCTACACTGTCTATATTAAAAACCTTACTGTATATCAAAGTTGAAGTGATGCATATAAAAGGGTAGACAAATAGAACCGGGTCCCAATATCAAACCACCCAAGCCCGTGGTAAGCTACATATATACTAACCAGCTCAACAAGGGGGATGTCACACCCCTAATTTGCACAGAATGCAAAGAAGACAAAAAAACAAGCAATGTGAACTGAGGTCTAAGATGGTACACATGCAAGAAATAGGAGCATGTTCACACTAGCAAAAAGATGAAAACCTACAAAAGACAAAAAATATCTCATACCCTACCATCATTATATATAAATGTAAAGCAAAGTTGCATATGAAATATAGGGTACTTAGTGAACTATTTTTGATCAAAAAAAGTATACAAGCCGTCCCACCAGCAACAAGGTGACCCTAAATTGGGACGGTCCTACACTGTCTATATTAAAATCCTTACTGTATATCAAAGTTGAAGTAACCCGGGACCCGGTTCTATTTGTCTACCCTTTTACATGCATCACTTCAACTTTGATATACAATAAGGTTTTTAATATAGACAGTGTAGGACCGTCCCAATTTACGGTCACCTTATCGCTGGTGGGACGGCTTGTATACTTTTTTTGATAAAAAATAGTTCACTAAGTACCCTATATTTCATATGCAACTTTGCTTTACAGTTATATATAATGATGGTAGGGTATGAGACATTTTTTGTCTTTTGTAGGTTTTGCATCTTTTTGCTAGTGTGAACATGCTTCTTTTTCTTGCATGTGTACCAACTTAGACGTCAGTTCACATTGCTTGGTTTTTTGTCTTGTTTGCATTTTGTGCAAATTAGGGGTGTGGCATACCCCTTGTTGAGCTGGTTAGTATATATGTAGCTTACCACGGGCTTGGGTTGTCTGATATTGGGACCCAGTTCTATTTGCCTACCCTTTTATATGCATCACTTCAACTTTGATATACATTAAGGTTTTTAATATAGACAGTGTGGGACCGTCCCAATTTAGGGTCACCTTGTCGCTGGTGGGACGGCTTGTATACTTTTTTTTCATCAAAAATAGTTCACTAAGTACCCTATATTTCATATGCAACTTTGCTTTACATTTATATATAATGATGGTAGGGTATGAGATATTTTTTGTCTTTTGTAGGTTTTGCATCTTTTTGCTAATGTGAACATGCTCCTATTTCTTGCATGTGTACCATCTTAGACCTCAGTTCACATTGCTTGGTTTTTTGTCTTGTTTGCATTCTGTGCAAATTAGGGGTGTGGCATTCCCCTTGTTGAGCTGGTTAGTATATATGTAGCTTACCACGGGCTTGGGTGTTCTGATATTGGGACCCGGTTCTATTTGTCTATCCTTTTATATGCATCACTTCAACTTTGATATACAGTAAGGGTCACCTTGTCGCTGGTGGGACGGCTTGTATACTTTTTTTGATCAAAAATAGTTCACTAAGTACCCTATATTTCATATGCAACTTTGCTTTACTTTTATATATAATGATGGTAGGGTATGAGGTATTTTTTGTCTTTTGTAGGTTTTGCATCTTTTTGCTAGTGTAAACATGCTACTATTTCTTGCATGTGTACCATCTTAGACCTCAGTTCACATTGCTTGTTTTTTTGTTTTGTTTGCATTCTGTGCAAATTAGGGGTGTGGCATCCCCCTTGTTGAGCTGGTTAGTATATATGTAGCTTACCACGGTCTTGGGTGGTCTGATATTGGGACCCGATTCTATTTGTCTACCCTTTTATAAGCATCACTTCAACTTTGATATACAGTAAGGGTTTTAATATAGACAGTGTAGGACCGTCCCAATTTATTGTCACCTTGTCGCTGGTGAGACGGCTTGCATACTTTTTTTGATCAAAAATAGTTCACTAAGTACTAATGTTGAGCGAGCACTAAAATGCTCGGGTGCTCGAAGCTCGGGCCGAGCTCGCCGTGATACTCGGGTGCTCGACCCGAGCAACGAGCTCAATGTTAGTCTATGGGAGACTCGAGCATTTTTGCGGTGGCACCCCCGGCAGTCATTTAAAAGCCTAACAAGTGCCCAAAACGATAGTGACAGTGCTCAAATGACATGGGGACAGCATGGGGATCGCCTCAGGAAGCATTTCTGACCCCAAGTTCACTGCTGTCATCAAAGTGGTCAGAGGTATTAAGCCACTTTTACGGGCTCACAATAAAACTTTTTTCCTGTGAAATATGTTAAGGAACATCCTATCCAGGGAAAAGACTTGTGTATAAGTAAAAATAAATGACCAAAAACAAAAATACTCCTCCACACCTTTGGCTATGTTCACAAGTAGCATTTGTTATGCGTTTTTGCACTTTTGTATTGCTTTCAACTATGACAAATGCATTCACCGGGAAATGTCATTTTAACATTTTACAACCTTATCTGGCCATGTGCTGTGTGACACATGCATAAAGTGCTGAAAAGACATGGAAACAGCATGGGGAAGACCCCTGGAAGCATCTCTGACTCCCAGGTCACTGTCTAAAAGTGTGCCCATCATAAGTGATCCTTGCCGCATCAGAAGATGCAGACTTGCAACTATCCCCAAGCAAGTTCTAGTCCCAGGGCAGTGTTCAATTGTACCTCCCCCATTCCTTGCAATACAAGCGCAAGTATGCAGCCTGCCACCCACCCACCCCAAGGCTGCAATACCATACTGCTTGCTTGCTTGAATTTGAAATTGGGCATTTTAGGCATTGGAGGCGGAATCTGGCCACCACGTCATGGCTGTGTTGGCGGCCTGGAATCCATACTCAGTCCCCAGCCGCCCGGCGGCCGGGTGTCCATACTCGGTCCCCAGCCGCCCCACGGCCGGGTGTCCACACACGGTCCCCAGCCGCCTGGGAGCAGCCGGGTGTCCATAAACGGTCCCCAGCCGCCCCTATTTCTCCTTGGAACATCCCCCCACACACTTTTCTTAGCCCGGCCTGCTTTAGGCAGCATTGGACGAGCCCACCAGAGAACCAGACTCCTCCGGTAGGCCCTGTCTTCTCCATCGGTGGAGTTGAGAGTGCCAAGGTGAGGAGCATGATGATGATGACAGAAGTTAGCATCTGCTATGTTTTCTTTTAATGCAAGTGTAAGTGTGCAGCCTGGCACCCACCCACCCCCAGACTGCAATTCCATACTGCTAGCTTGCACTTGAAATGGGGCCTTTTAGTTTGGAGGAGGCCGAAGCTGGCCACTACCTCATGGCTGCTTCGGCAGCGAGGTATCCATACTCAGTCCCCAGCTGCCCCTATTTGTCCTGGTGTGCCTTATGCATAAGATTAAGCGCGTATACCAAAACATTACCTGTGCCCTCCCCAGTGCATTTAGTGGGAAGGAGAGCCTATTCCGCTGTAGTGTGTGCATGCCAAACCCCTGTTGATGGTACATGCGAAGATGCCTCCCACTTTGCACCTGTCGTTGCAGACTTGCAACTATCCCCATTCAAGTCTTTGTCCCAGGGCAGTGTTCAATTGTACCTCTCCCATTCCTTGCAATGCAAGCGCAAGTATGCAGCCTGCCACCCACCCACCCCCAGGCTGCAGTACCATACTGCTTGCTTGCTTGCACTTTAAATTGGGCCTTTTAGGCATGTGGAGGCGGAATCTGGCCACCACGCCATGGCTGTGTCGGTGGCCTGGTTTCCATACTCAGTCTCCAGCCGCCTGGTGGCCGGGTGTCCACGCTTGCTCCCCAGCCTCCAGGTGGTGGCCAGGTGTCCATACTCGGTCCCCAGCCACCCCTATTTGTCCCGGTAACCTTTCCCACACTTTTCTTAGCCTGGCCTGCTTTAGGGCAGCATTGGCCGAGCCCACCGGACTATCAGACTCCTCCAGTGGGCCCTGGCTTCTCCATCAGGGGAGTTGAGAGTGCCAAGGTGAGGAGCATGATGAGGATAATAGAAGTAAGCATCTGCTTTGTTTTGTTGTAATGCAAGCGCATGTATGTGGCAGCGGCTAGGCCTGAGGTGGTCAGCGTTTTGGCGCATATCCTACCTCCTCCGAGGATTGCTGGATGTTTTCCTGCTTCTATCCAAGTTCTATGACTCCCATTAAAACAAAGCTTCAGGTGATAAATGATGGATGAGGTAGTGGCAAAGGAGAAAGAGCAGGAGGAACAGGGACCATTCACATCAATATCAGGCCAGTCAACCAGATATGTCTTGCAGGATATGTTTCTGTAACAAAAGTAGCGGTTCGGCTACACAGTTATAGGGCATACAGTGAGTGCAATGCCTACCAAAAATTTTGAGGCACTCCAATGCCCCTTGGAAATTACATGGAGGTCAGAGGGCGTTAACTAAACCTTTTTTTCCATTTATAGCAACTGGGTCTCCTGTGCACTGTTGGCCTAAGCAGTGAATGGAAGGCTTTCCAAAAATTATGAGGAACTGCAATGCCCCTTACAAGAGCCATGTGTGGCACCCCAGGGGTCTGGTCACCACAGTAATAGAGATATTACGTCGGAGAGCAAGTGGGAGGTTTCCTGGTCAGGATCCCTTAAACATGCAACATCCTCGTGCCCCAGTCCTGGAGGGGAGAATTCTGCCCTTATAAACTGGATCTGGGGTGGGGTTGAGTGAGTCAGAGAGCAGAGAACAGTCAAAGTCAGAGTGAGAGCAAGGGAAAGTAACAGCAAGGAGCTCTGTAGGAGCTAGCAGCTAAAGACCAGGGGCTGGAAGCTGAGCAGAGCTCGCCCTGGCAGAAGACAATAGGAACCGGACACAGGAGTCCAAGGCTGTGAGGACTTATATATCCAGCAGCAGAAACCAGCCGGCTGGGGATTTCAGGTCCTCTTGCCATAGAAGCCCGGAGGCTCAGTCACAAGCAAGGGACCAGCACCGCCGTCGTGGAGCGGAGGCTAACAGAAGGCCCCAAGTCACCAGCCATACGGGTGAGCACTACACGGTACACTCAGGGACGTGGGCTACTTCAACCCGCTTAGAGCAAGGTAGCCAGGAAGAGTGCAGACAGACAGGGAGGCCTACAACTCCACCTGGCCAGGGGAACTCCTACTTGCTCACAGACTGACCAGGCCTCTTATGTTAGCCAGTACTCCCGGGAGGGTCTACCTTATAATCATCAGTAAAGACCCTGAACTGCACTGCAAAGACCCTGAGTCGTTTCTGCTGCGCTCGTGCACCATCACCCCCATCATCCACACTCACTGCCCTGAGGCTATACTCCTCCCATGGGGAGTTATCCCATTCTCCGCTGCGCACACAACACCAGCCTCAGCGGTCTGCCTCGCAGTGGTGGGACTCCCTGACCGCAATCCACGGGTGGCGCAGTCGGACAATTAACCTCAAAACCTAAGAAAGACTGCCACTGGTTTGACCAGCCTGAGCCACGGGACCGGGTCACCGCCACGGAGACTACAGACCCCAGAGCCCCGGCACCGGGTATACGACACTCGTGTACACATGGCCCAGGGGGCGCGTCACATGCTGTACAGCATATTACAAACATATGTCCCATTATTGGGGAGTGGGTCTCCCATAGTATTTGCTTATGCCTTGCAAGCAAAAGCTGCCAAAAATTAGGACGGAGCAACTTGCAATGCCCCTTACAAGAGCCATGCAGTACAGCATATTACAAACATAAGTCCCATTATTGGGGAGTGGGTGTCCCCTAGTATTTGCTTATGCCTTGGAAGCAAAAGCTGCCAAAAATAAGGACGGAGGAACTTGCAATGCTGGCACCCTGGTTGTATAGTGGTGGTGGAGGCTGAGGATAAGGAGAAGAAGATAAAACAGCCGAAACGAGGAAGCGTATACCCATGTGTGGATGTGAAGCCGTGCATGTGAATACACCTCCCGAAATAACACAGTGGATTTGACTTTATGTTACTCTGCTGTCATTTGGTGATGATGAGAAGTCTAGCCCAATCCAGCCCTTGTTCATTTTGATAAGGGTCAGCTTGTCAGCATTGTCAGTTGACAGGCGATTGCGCTTATCAGTTATAATTCCCCCAGCGGCACTAAAAACACGCTCCGATAACACGCTAGCAGCTGGGCAGGCCAGGACCTCCAAGGCATACAGAGCGAGTTCATTCCAAGTGTCTAGCTTGGATACCCAATAATTAAAAGGCACAGAGGAATCACGGAGGACGCTGGTACGGTCGGCAAGGTACTCCCTCACCATCTTTTGAAACTTTCCACTCCTTGCGAGAGTACCCCGCGCCTCAGGGCCTGTAAGCTGGGCGGGTGTCAGAAAACTGTCCCAGAACGTTGACAGTGTTCCCCTGCCTCTGCTGGATTTGAGTTGCATCTCTCTCGCCTGTATGCCTTGGTTGGGCAACGAACTGTGAACTCTGCCGCTAGCGTGTTCAGATGGGAATTTTTTTAAGAGTTCTGCAGCAAGGGCCTTCTGGTACTGCCCCATTTTTGTAGACCTCTCCACCTCAGGAATAAGAGAGTTAAAGTTCTCCTTGTTGCGGAGGTCTACAAGTGTCATCAACCAGTAATGACTGTCACCCAACATTTTGACAACGCGAGGGTCACGGTTAAGGCAGCGTGACATAAAGTCAGCCATGCGTGCCAGACTGGTAACGAGCAAGATTTCCGTGTCCTCACCAAGATGACGACTGACCATGCTCTCCTCCTCCTCCCCCCTGTCCTCAGGCCACCCACGCTGAACTGACGGTATGACACTTGTACAGGTACTACCGTCTACAACGCATGATAGCAGCTCCTGTTCTTACTCCTCCTCCTCGTCCTCTCCCTCATTGTCCCCCAATGCACGTTGGGATGAGATGAGGCTGGGCTGTGTGTAATCGCCCGCTACGGCTTCTTGATCCATCTCATCATACTCTGGCTGCAATGCCTCCTCTTTAATTCTCTGCAGAGAGCGTTGCAAAAGATAGACAAGTGGGATGCTGACACTAATGATGGCGTCATCGCCACTCACCATCTTGGTGGCCTCCTCAAAGTTTGTCAGGATGGTATATATGTCAGACATCCAGGTCCACTCCTGAGGTCTTATGTGTGGAGTCTGACCTGAATATCGACGGCCTTGTGGCAGCTGGTACTCCACAACTGCTCTCTTCTGCTCACAAATCCTTTGCAACATGTGGAGGGTAGAGTTCCAACATATGGGGACATCACACACCAGTCGGTGTGCCGGAAGCTGCAAACGCTGCTGCAACACAGCAAGGGCGACGGAAGCTGTAGCCTACTTGCGAAAATGAGCTGACAGGCGGCGTACTATCACGAGCAGATCTGGCAACTCGGGGTACGATTTAAGAAACCGCTGAACCACGAGGTAAAGCACATGAGCCAGGCATGGTACGTGTGTGATCTCACCTCGCCTCAGAGCCGCCACCAGGTTACGGCCATTGTCACACATGACCATGCCGGGATGTAGGTTCAGTGGTCTCAGCCACAGATCTGCCTGCTCTTTCACAGCTGTCCACAACTCACAAGCAGTGTGAGGTTTATCACCTAAGCTTATGAGTTTCAGCACAGCCTGTTGCTGCTTGGCGGAGGCAGTACTGCAATGCTTCCAGCTTGTAACTGATGTGGTGATATCTGAGATGGAGGCTGAACATGAGGAGGAGGAGGAGGATGCGCAGGAGCTGTACACTGTGGGGGCAACTCTGACTGACATAGGGCCCGCAATCCTCGGTGTGGGGAGGATGTGTTCCGTCCCAAGTTCCGACTGGGTCCCGGCTTCCACTATGTTTACCCAGTGTGCCGTCAGAGAGATGTACCGTCCCTGGCCACAAGCACTTGTCCACATGTCCGTTGTCAGGTGGACTCTCCCAGTAACTGCGTTGTTGAGGGCACGGCAGATGCTTTGGGACACGTGCTTGTGTAGTGCGGGGATGGCACACCGGGCAAAATAGTGTTGGCTGGGGACCGAGTTCCGAGGGACGGCCACCGCCATAAGATTGCGGAAGGATTCCGTCTCCACCAGCCTAAAAGGCAGCATTTCCAACGCAAGCAGTCGTGAAATGTGCGAATTTAGGACTGTGGCCTGTGGGGCGTTAGCTGCGAATTTCCGCTTTTGTTCAAAGGTCTGGGATATGGACAATTGAACGCTGCGGTGGGACGTGGACGTGGACGTTGATGCTGTTTCTTGAGAAATTGCCATAACAAGTGAAGACTGAGAGGAGGGGGCATCTTTACATGCAGTATGGACAGGGGATTGCCTTGCACACACAACAGGGGGTTCTATTGCACGCACAACAGCGGAAGAAGCAGTGGTGACACCCGCTGACACTGGTTGTGAACCCTGGGTTTCGCCCCACAAAGTCGGGTGCTTTGCTGCCATGTGCCTGATCATGCTGGTGGTGGTCAGGCTGGTAGTTTTGTCACCTCTGCTGATGCTGGCATGGCAGGTGGAACATATGGCCTTTTTGGGGTTATCAGCAGAGTCATTAAAAAAATTCCAGACTCTGGAAGACCTACCGCATGTACTGGCAACGTCCCTCGTGTTGGTGTTACGGGGAGCGGTTGCCTGCCTTCAGTCTGCGGCCACCACACTGCTTCTTCCTGCCTGTTGGGGTACTCTGCCTCCCTCCCCCTGTGTGCTGCTGGCCTCACTCTGCATGTCCTCCTTCCACGTTGGTCAGTTACTAGATCATCCACCACCTCCTCCTCTTCCACTTGCGCACCACGATCCTCCTCCTCACTTCCTGGCAATTGTGTCTCGTCATCGTCCACCTCTTGTGACAGATTGCCAACGTCGACTTCCTGTGGCCGTGGCTGTTCAAATATTTGGGCATCGCAACATGGGATCTCCTCTTCCACCACTTCAAGCGTATCAGGCGAGGGGCCCAAATATGGAAATGGACCAGTGAACAGCTCTTCAGAGTGTCCAAGTGTGGGATCACTTGCTGTCTGACGACACTTGGCATGGTGGGAGGAAGGAGCATGAGGGTGAGGAGGAGTATGCGGTCGAGACTCACGGCTACTAAGAGTTGACCGTGTGGAAGACAGACCGGAGGTGGTGGTGCCCAGGTAACTGGAAGTATTATCTGCTATCCAATTAATAACCTGTTCACACTGATCAGTTCTCAATACTGGTGTTGCTCTGTACTTCCTTAGTAATTCGGTCAAGAAGTGGGAGCGAGAAGATGTGGCTGTTGGTTGTGGCACATTTTCTCCTTGGCCACGGCCCCGTCCTCTGCACGAACCATCACCAGAACGTCCACTTCCACGTCCCTTGCCACGCGCCTTGCCCATTGTAAATGAAGTAAAATAGCTTACACTATCAAGGGAAAAAGGGTAATAAAGAGTAGATTAGAACCGTGGAAGAGGAAAACCACAGTTATTGTTTGCTGGGGTATACCACGCTTTTTTAAATAGAGATATTTGCGGCTGAACAGTGAGCGACACACTCAAACTGCTTTTTTTTTAGATACCAAAGGCCCAAAACTGGATAGTACAGCGATTTGACCCGTGGAACTGCGAAACCACACTGGGATGTCGGGCCTACACAAGACTATTTTCAACAGATATATTTTTGTGTCACACCAGTCAGGAGACACTACTGTTTTTCGTTACGGAAAAAAATACTAAAAGCTGAATAATAGAGATGTTTTACCGTGGGATGGCAAAACCACAGTTATTGTTTACTGGGGTATACAACACTTTTTTAAAAAGAGATATTTGCGGCTGAACAGTGAGCGACACACTCAAACTGCTTTTTTTTTTAGATACCAAAGGCCCAAAACTGGATAGTACAGCGATTTGACCCGTGGAAGTGCGAAACCACACTGGGATGTCTGTTATGATCTGCTACAAGCACTAAGGAAAGACAGGAGATCTGTGCCTACAATAGAACTAAACTGGATCCCTACGATGTAACGGGGAACCTGATCCTGCGATCAGACCCGCTAAAGTCCTCATCTAGTCTGTACGAAGACCTATAGATGCAAGGGAGGGATCCCTACAAAAACTAGGGACTGGGATAAAGTTGGACACCTCCTAGCAGAAATTGTAGCAGAAAGACAAATACACAACATAGAACATAGAGGTCAGAAGACCTAGCAAAACCAACAGAGAAAGGTAACAGAGTACCAAGCTAGCTCAAGAGTAGAAATTACAATGAAGTCCAGCAAGGTTAGGAGGGCGGAGCCGGATTAAATAGGCAAAAAAGGTCATGTGACCAGCAAACTAGAAAAAAACCAACAGGAGAGTTCTAACAGTACCCCCTCTTCTAAGAGGATCCTCCGGATCCCCTAGGCCCGGGCTTATCAGGAAACCTCCTGTGAAACGCTCTGACAAGTCTGGAAGCAGAAACATCATCCGCCCTCACCCATGAGTTATCCTCGGGTCCGAAACCCTTCCAAGCAACGAGATACTGCAAACTCCCTCTATACCGTCTAGAATTTAGGATGCGGGAAATTTCATATTCCCCGTCCTCCACCACCGGAGGAACAGTGGCAGAGGCGTCACCAACCGACACATCAGCTCTTTTCAACAGAGAAACATGAAACACCGGATTAATCTTCCAGGAGGTAGGAACCTCCAACCTAACAGCAGATTGGTTAGCTACCTGAAGCACCTTAAAGGGCCCTACAAACTTGGGACCCAATTTTTTAGAAGGAATCCTCAACCGCAGATTCTTAGAGGACAACCAAACCATGTCACCAATAGCAAACAAAACCTCTTGCCGTTTCCTATCAAAGTACCTGTTAGATTTTTTGTTAGCCTCCTGAAGATTATCACGCACATCCGTCCAAACTCTCTCCAAATCACCGGAAAAACTCTCCTCCTCAGGCACAGCCGATACCAATTTGGAGAATGACCCAAAAGACGGATGTCTCCCAGAACAACAAAAAAAGACGAACAACCAGCAGAAGAGGATGTATGGTTGTTAAGAGCAAATTCAGCAAGTGGCAGAAACTCAGACCACCCCTCTTGATTGTCTGCCACAAAGCAACGCAAGAACTGCTCAACATCCTGGTTCTTTCTTTCTGTCTGGCCATTAGACTCAGGATGATATCCGGATGAAAACGACAAATGAACTCCCAACCTGTCACAAAAGGCACGCCAAAAACGAGCCACGAACTGAGGTCCCCTATCAGAAACAATGTCAGTAGGAACGCCATGTAGTCTGACAATTTCCTTGACAAAGGCCTTAGCGAGTGTCTTAGCGCAAGGCAGTTTGATGAAGGGAACCAAGTGACACAACTTGCTAAAATGATCCACGACCACGCAGATGACCATGAAACCTTCAGAGGGGGGAAGGTCAGTAATAAAGTCCATAGCCAGATGTGTCCAAGGTGCACTAGGAACCTCCAGAGGGCAAAGCAACCCCGCAGCAGGAGCATGCGACGACTTAGATCTAGCACACAGAGTACATTGACGCCCCCAATTAATGACTTCCTTCTGCCATCCAGGCCACCAAAAACTGCAACCAACAAGTCTCTTGGTCTCAGAAATTCCTGGATGACCTGCCAACCGAGACTCATGACACTCAACAAACAAATCTCTCCTAAAGGTCCTAGGCACAAACAACCTCCCATGGGGAGTGTTAGATGGGGCATTCTCCTGTGCTTTAAGAATCTCATCTTCCAAAACGGAGTCCAATGCAGCAATCACAACACCTTCTTGTAAAATGCTCCCCTCCTCCTCAGCACTGACCATGGGAGAAAAGCTGCGAGACAAAGCATCCGCTATAACATTCTTGGTACCCGGGATGTAAGTAACGGGAAAATTAAACCGCGAGAAAAAAAGTGCCCACCTAGCCTGACGGGCATTCAAGCGCTTGGCAGCATCGAGATAGATCAGATTTTTATAATCAGTGAAAACCTGAATGGGAAATTCAGCACCTTCCAAGTGATGACGCCAGTGTTCAAATGCGAGTTTAATAGCAAGCAATTCCCGATTACCAATATCGTAATTAAGTTCAGTCTCAGAAAATGTTTTTGAAAAAAAGGCACAGGGATGTACTCCATCCCTGTTTTTCTGAGACAACACCGCACCGACCCCCACCGAAGAAGCATCAACCTCAACCAAAAACGGCTTAGTCACATCAGGCTGCATAAGGATGGGGGCAGAGCTGAACCTCTCTTTTAGAAACACAAAAGCTTCAATGGCCTCAGTAGTCCACTGAACCGCATTAGCACCTTTCCTGGTGAGATCGGTCAGCGGTTTGACAATAATAGAAAAAAATGTTATGAATTTTCTGTAATAATTGGCGAAACCCAAAAACCTCTGTATCGATTTCAAACCAATAGGCCTAGGCCATTCCTGAACCGCCTGAACCTTCACCGGGTCCATCTCAAAGCCCTCGCTGGAGATAATGTAGCCCAAAAAACTAATTCTCTGCACAGCGAACTCACATTTCTCTAGCTTAGCAAAAAGCGAATTGTCCATTAATAACTGTCAAACCTCACGTACGCTCCGCCAATAAGACTCCAGATCAGGCGAATAAATCAGAATGTCATCCAAATACACAACCACTTTCTTACCAAACAAAGGTCTAAGGATGTCATTAATAAGATTCTGAAAAAATGCTGGAGCATTGGTAAGACCAAAAGGCATAACCAGATTCTCAAAATGACCCACAGGAGTGTTAAAATCAGTCTTCCATTCTTCACCCTCCTTCATGCGCAACAAATTGTATGCCCCCCGGAGATCAATTTTAGAGAACCACTTGGCCCCCACTAACTGGTTAAACAAATCAGGAATCAATGGCAGTGGGTAAGGATTGCGTACAGTAATTTTATTAATCTCACAAAAGTCCAGACAAGGACGTAAACCGCCATCTTTTTTTTTTAACAAAAAAAAAATCCAACAGCCACAGGAGACTTGGAAGGCCTAATGTGAACGGCGGCCAAGCTTGTCTGTATGTATTCCTCCAAAGCCTTTCTCTCAGGAATAGTAAGATTAAATAAACGACTTTTAGGAAGAGTCGCTCCAGGGACAAATTCAATGGTACAATCATAGTCTCTATGGGGAGGCAAAATTTGTGACTCCTCCTCAGAAAAAACTCTCCAAAAATCCTGAATAGGTACAGGTAATTCCCTTTTTTCCACCGCAGCAATACGTCCGTTACAACACTTGCCATAACATTTAGGGCTCCAGGACTTAATTTCATTGGTAGACCAATCCAGTACAGGATTGTGCAATTTTAACCAGGGCAACCCCAAAATTACTGGAGAAGGCAAATTATTTAATACTACTAAATCCAAATTCTCATGGTGAACACCATTAACAGTGAGAGGAAATTCACAGACCTTGTGAGTAACACTCTTCAAGGGAGAGCCATCAACAGAAACCACAGCAATAGGGGATGACAAAGGTTTAGGTTTTAATTTAAGTTTTTCCAAGAATCCCACATCAATCACATTCAGAGTAGAACCACAATCCACAAATACACGAAATTCAATTAATTCTTCCTGAGCAGCGGTAGTAGCAGATAGGAATACTCCATTAGTATTTAAACAGGCTATACGTGCATGACTGACCATTTGTTTTTCTTTGTTCATACGAAGCACACAGTTCTTAATAAAATGACCAGGTTTTTAATATAGACAGTGTGGGACCGTCCCAATTTAGGGTCACCTTGTCGCTGGTGGGACGGCATGTATACTTTTTTTGATCAAAAATAGTTCACTAAGTACTCTATATTTCATATGCAGCTTTGCTTTACATTTATATATAGTGATGGTAGGGTATGAGATATTTTTTGTCTTTTGTAGGTTTTGCATCTTTTTGCTAATGTGAACATGCTCCTATTTCTTGCATGTGTACCATCTTAGACCTCAGTTCACATTGCTTGCTTTTTTGTCTTGTTTGCATTCTGTGCAAATTAGGGGTGTGGCATCCCCCTTGTTGAGCTGGTTAGTATATATGTAGCTTACCACGGGCTTGGGTGGTCTGATATTGGGACCCGGTTCTATTTGTCTATCCTTTTATATGCATCACTTCAACTTTGATATACAGTAAGGTATTTAATATAGACAGTGTAGGACCGTCCCAATTTAGGGTCACCTTGTCGCTGGTGGGACGGCTTGCATACTTTTTTTGATCAAAAATAGTTCACTAAGTACTAATGTTGAGCGAGCACTGAAATGCTCGGGTGCTTGAAGCTCGGGCTGAGCTCGCCGTGATACTCGGGTGCTCGACCCAAGCAACGAGCTCAATGTTAGTCTATGGGAGACTCGAGCATTTCTGCGGTGGCACCCCCGGCAGTCTTTTAAAAGCCTAACAAGTACCCAAAACGATAGTGACAGTGCTCAAATGACATGGGGACAGCATGGGGATCGCCTCAGGAAGCATTTCTGACCCCAAGTTCACTGCTGTCAACAACGTGGTCAGAGGTATTAAGCCACTTTTATGGGCTCACAATAAAATGTTCAAAAACGAAAGTGAAACTTTTTTCCTGTGAAATATGTTAAGGAACATCCTTTCCAGGGAAAAGACTTGTGCATAAGTAAAAATAAATGACCAAAAACAAAAATACTCCTCCACACCTTCGGCTATGTTCACAAGTAGCATTTGTTATGCGTTTTTGCACTTTTGTGTTGCTTTCAACTATGACAAATGCATTCACCGGGAAATGTCATTTTAACATTTTACAACCTTATCTGGCCATGTGCTGTGTGACACATGCATAAAGTGCTGAAAAGAAATGGGAACAGCATGAGGAAGACCCCTGGAAGCATCTCTGACTCCCAGGTCACTGTCTAAAAGTGTGCCCATCATAAGTGATCCTTGCCGCATCAGAAGATGCAGACTTGCAACTATCCCCAAGCAAGTTCTAGTCCCAGGGCAGTGTTCAATTGTACCTCCACCATTCCTTGCAATACAAGCGCAAGTATGCAGCCTGCCACCCACCCACCCCCAGGCTGCAATACCATACTGCTTGCTTGCTTGAATTTGAAATTGGGCCTTTTAGGCATTGGAGGCGGAATCTGGCCACCACGTCATGGCTGTGTTGGCGGCCTGGAATCCATACTCAGTCCCCAGCCGCCCGGCGGCCGGGTGTCCATACTCGGTCCCCAGCCGCCCCACGGCCGGGTGTCCACACACAGTCCCCAGCCGAATGGGGGCACCCGGGTGTCCATAAACGGTCCCCAGCCGCCCCTATTTCTCCTTGGAACATCCCCCCACACACTTTTCTTAGCCCGGCCTGCATTGGACGAGCCCACCAGAGAACCAGACTCCTCCGGTGGGCCCTGTCTTCTCCATCGGTGGAGTTGAGAGTGCCAAGGTGAGGAGCATGATGATGATGACAGAAGTTAGCATCTGCTATGTTTTCTTTTAATGCAAGTGTAAGTGTGCAGCCTGCCACCCACCCACCCCCAGACTGCGATTCCATACTGCGAGCTTGCACTTGAAATGGGGCCTTTTAGTTTGGAGGAGGCCGAAGCTAGCCACTACCTCATGGCTGCTTCGGCAGCGAGGTATCCATACTCAGTCCCCAGCTGCCCCTATTTGTCCTGGTGTGCCTTATGCATAAGATTAAGCGCGTATACCAAAACATTACCTGTGCCCTCCCCAGTGCATTTAGTGGGAAGGAGAGCCTATTCCGCTGTAGCGTGTGCATGCCAAACCCCTGTTCATGGTACATGCGAAGATGCCTCCCACCTTGCACCTGTCGTTGCAGACTTGCAACTATCCCCATTCAAGTCCTTGTCCCAGGGCAGTGTTCAATTGTACCTCTCCCATTCCTTGCAATGCAAGCGCAAGTATGCAGCCTGCCACCCACCCACCCCCAGGCTGCAGTACCATACTGCTTGCTTGCTTGCACTTTAAATTGGGCCTTTTAGGCATGTGAAGGCGGAATCTGGCCACCACGCCATGGCTGTGTCGGTGGCCTGGTATCCATACTCAGTCCCCAGCCGCCTGGTGGCCGGGTGTCCCCGCTTGCTCCCCAGCCTCCAGGGGGTGGCCGGGTGTCCATACTCGGTCCCCAGCCACCCCTATTTGTCCCGGTAACCTTTCCCACACTTTTCTTAGCCTGGCCTGCTTTAGGGCAGCATTGGCCGAGCCCACCGGACTATCAGACTCCTCCATTGGGCCCTGGCTTCTCCATCAGGGGAGTTGAGAGTGCCAAGGTGAGGAGCATGATGAGGATGATAGAAGTAAGCATCTGCTTTGTTTTGTTGTAATGCAAGCCCATGTATGTAGTAGCGGCTAGGCCTGAGGTGGTCAGCGTTTTGGCGCATATCCTACCTCCTCCGAGGATTGCTGGATGTTTTCCTGCTACTATCCAAGTTCTATGACTCCCGTTAAAACAAAGCTTCAGGTGATAAATGATGGATGAGGTAGTGGCAAAGGAGAAAGAGCAGGAGGAACAGGGACCATTCACATCAATATCAGGCCAGACAACCAGATATGTCTTGTAGGATATGTTTCTGTAGCAAAAGTAGCAGTTCGGTTACACAGTTATATGGCATACAGTGAGTGCAATGCCTACCAAAAATTTTGAGGCACTCCAATGCCCCTTGGAAATGACATAGAGGTCAGAGGGCGTTAACTAAACCTTTTTTTCCATTTATAGCAACTGGGTCTCCTGTGCACTGTTGGCCTAAGCAGTGAATGGAAGGCTTTCCAAAAATTATGAGGCACTGCAATGCCCCTTACAAGAGCCATGTGTGGCACCCCAGGGGTCTGGTCACCACAGTAATAGAGATATTACGTCGGAGAGCAAGTGGGAGGTTTCCTGGTCAGAATCCCTTAAACATGCAACATCCTCCTGCCCCAGTACTGGGTGGGGAGAATTCTGCCCTTATAAACTGGATCTGGGGCGGGGTTGAGTGAGTCAGAGAACAGAGAACAGTCAGAGTCAGAGTGAGAGCAAGGGAAAGTAACAGCAAGGAGCTCTGTAAGAGCTAGGAGCTAAAGACCAGGGGCTGGAAGCTGAGCAGAGCTCGCCCTGGCAGAAGACAATAGGAACCGGACACAGGAGTCCAAGGCTGTGAGGACTTATATATCCAGCAGCAGAAACCAGCCGGCAGGGGATTTCAGGTCCTCTTGCGATAGAAGCCCGGAGGCTCAGTCACAAGCAAGGGACCAGCACCGCCGTCGTGGAGCGGAGGCTAACAGAAGGCCCCAAGTCACCAGCCATACGGGTGAGCACTACACGGTACACTGAGGGACGTGGGCTACTTCTACCTGCTTAGAGCAAGGTAGCCAGGAAGAGTGCAGACAGACAGGGAAGCCTACAACTCAACCTGGCCAGGGGAACTCCTGTTTGCTCACAGACTGACCAGGCCTCTTATGTTAGCCAGTACTCCCGGGAGGGTCTACCTTATAATCATCAGTAAAGACCCTGAACTGCACTGCAAAGACCCTGAGTCATTCCTGCTGCGCTCGTGCACCATCACCCCCATCATCCACACTCACTGCCCTGAGGCTATACTCCTCCCATGGGGAGTTATCCCATTCTCTGCTGCGCACACAACACCAGCCTCAGCGGTCTGCCGCGCAACGGTGGGACTCCCTGACCGCAATCCACGGCTGGCGCAGTCGGACAATTAACCTCAAAACCTAAGAAAGACTGCCACTGGTTTGACCAGCCTGAGCCACGGGACCGGGTCACCGCCACGGAGACTACAGACGCCAGAGACCCGGCACCGGGTATACCACACAAGTGTACACATGGCCTAGGGGGCGCGTCACATGCTGTACAGCATATTACAAACATAAGTCCCATTATTGGGGAGTGGGTCTCCCATAGTATTTGCTTATGCCTTGCAAGCAAAAGCTGCCAAAAATTAGGACAGAGCAACTTGCAATGCCCCTTACAAGAGCCATGCAGTACAGCATATTACAAACATAAGTCCCATTATTGGGGAGTGGGTCTCCCATAGTATTTGCTTATGCTTTCCAAGCAAAAGCTGCCAAAAATTAGGACGGAGCAACTTGCAATGCCCCTGACAAGAGCCATGCAGTACCGCATATTACAAACATAAGTCCCATTATTGGGGAGTGGGTGTCCCATAGTATTTGCTTATGCCTTGCAAGCAAAAGCTGCCAAAAATAAGGACGGAGGAACTTGCAATGCTGGCACCCTGGTGGTATAGTGGTGGTGGAGGCTGAGGATAAGGAGAAGAAGATAAAACAACCGAAACAAGGAAGCGTATACCCATGTGTGGATGTGAAGCGGTGCATGTGAATACACCTCCCGAAATAACACAGTGGATTTGACTTTATGTTACTCTGCTGTCATTTGGTGATGATGAGAAGTCTGGCCCAATCCAGCCCTTGTTCATTTTGATAAGGGTCAGCTTGTCAGCATTGTCAGTTGACAGGCGAGTGCCCTTATCAGTTATAATTCCCCCAGCGGCACTAAAAACACGCTCCAATAACACGCTAGCAGCTGGGCAGGCCAGGACCTCCAAGGCGTACAGAGCGAGTTCATTCCAAGTGTCCAACTTGGATACCCAATAATTAAAAGGCACAGAGGAATCACGGAGGACGCTGGTACGGTCGGCAAGGTACTCCCTCACCATCTTTTGAAACTTTCCACCCCTTGTGACAGTACCCCGCGCCTCAGGGCCTGTAAGCTGGGCGGGTGTCAGAAAACTGTCCCAGAACGTTGACAGTGTTCCCCTGCCTCTGCTGGATTTGAGTTGCATCTCTCTCGCCTGTATGCCTTGGTTGGACAACGAACTGTGAACTCTGCCGCTAGCGTGTTCAGATGGGAATTTTTTTAAGAGTTCTGCAGCAAGGGCCTTCTGGTACTGCCCCATTTTTGTAGACCTCTCCACCTCAGGAATTAGAGAGCGAAAGTTCTCCTTGTAGCGGAGGTCTACAAGTGTCACCAACCAGTAATGACTGTCACCCAACATTTTGACAACGCGAGGGTCACGGTTAAGGCAGCGTGACATAAAGTCAGCCATGCGTGCCAGACTGGTAACGGGCAACATTTCCGTGTCCTCACCAAGATGATGACTGACCATGCTCTCCTCCTCCTCCTCCTCCTCCTCCTCCTTCCCCCTGTCCTCAGGCCACCCACGCTGAACTGACGGTATGACACTTGTACAGGTACTACCGTCTACAACGCATGATAGCAGCTCCTGTTCTTCCTCCTCCTCCTCCTCCTCTCCCTCATTGTCCCCCAATGCACGTTGGGATGAGATGAGGCTGGGCTGTGTGTAATCGCCCGCTACGGCTTCTTGATCCATCTCATCATACTCTGGCTGCAATGCCTCCTCTTTAATTCTCTGCAGAGAGCGTTACAAAAGATAGACAAGTGGGATGCTGACACTAATGATGGCATCATCGCCACTCACCATCTTGGTGGCCTCCTCAAAGTTTGTCAGGATGGTACATATGTCAGACATCCAAGTCCACTCCTGAGGTCTTATGTGTGGAGTCTGACCTGAATATCGACGGCCTTGTTTGCAGCTGGTACTCCACAACTGCTCTCTTCTGCTCACAAATCCTTTGCAACATGTGGAGGGTAGAGTTCCAATGTGTGGGGACATCACACACCAGTCGGTGTGCCGGAAGCTGCAAACGCTGCTGCAACACAGCAAGGGTGGCGGAAGCTGTAGCCGACTTGCGAAAATGAGCTGACAGGCAGCGTACTATCACGAGCAGATCTGGCAACTCGGGGTACGATTTAATAAACCGCTGAACTAAGAGGTAAAGCACATGAGCCAGGCATGGTACGTGTGTGATCTCACCTCGCCTCAGAGCCGCCACCAGGTTACGGCCATTGTCACACACGACCATGCCGGGATGTAGGTTCAGTGGTCTCAGCCACAGATCTGCTCTTTCACAGCTGTCCACAACTCACAAGCAGTGTGAGGTTTACCACCTAAGCTTATGAGTTTCAGCACAGCCTATTGCCGCTTGGCGGAGGCAGTACTGCAATGCTTCCAGCTTGTAACTGATGTGGTGATATCTGAGATGGAGGCTGAACATGAGGAGGAGGAGGAGGAGGATGCGCAGGAGCTGTACACTGTGGGGGCAACTCTGACTGACATAGGGCCCGCAATCCTCGGTGTGGGGAGGATGTGTTCCGTCAAAAAGGTCCGACTGGGTCCCGGCTTCCACTATGTTTACCCAGTGTGCCGTCAGAGAGATGTACCGTCCCTGGCCACAAGCACTTGTCCACGTGTCCGTTGTCAGGTGGACTCTCCCAGTAACTGCGTTGTTGAGGGCACGGCAGATGCTTTGGGACACGTGCTTGTGTAGTGCGGGGATGGCACACCGGGCAAAATAGTGTCGGCTGGGGACCGAGTACCGAGGGACGGCCACCGCCATAAGATTGCGGAAGGATTCCGTCTCCACCAGGCTAAAGGCCAGCATTTCCAACGCAAGCAGTCATGAAATGTGCGAATTTAGGACTGTGGCCCGTGGGGCGTTAGCTGCGAATTTCCGCTTTCGTTCATAGGTCTGGGATATGGACAATTGAACGCTGCGGTGGGACGTGGACGTGGACGTTGATGCTGTTTCTTGAGAAATTGCCATAACAAGTGAAGACTGAGAGGAGGGGGCATCTTTACATGCAGTATGGACAGGGGATTGCCTTGCACACACAACAGGGGGTTCTATTGCACGCACAACAGCGGAAGAAGCAGTGGTGACACCCGCTGACACTGGTCGTGAACCCTGGGTTTCGCCCCAAAAAGTCGGGTGCTTTGCTGCCATGTGCCTGATCATGCTGGTGGTGGTCAGGCTGGTAGTTTTGTCACCCCTGCTGATGCTGGCATGGCAGGTGGAACATATGGCCTTTTGGGGTTATCAGCAGAGTCATTAAAAATATTCCAGACTCTGGAAGACCTACCGCTTGTACTGGCAACGTCCCTCATGTTGGTGTTACGGGGAACGGTTGCCTGCCTTCTGTCTGCGGCCACCACACTGCTTCTTCCTGCCTGTTGGGGTACTCTGCCTCCCTCCCCCTGTGTGCTTCTGGCCTCACTCTGCATGTCCTCCTTCCACGTTGGGTCAGTTACTAGATCATCCACCACCTCCTCCTCTTCCACTTGCACACCACGATCCTCCTCCTCACTTCCTGGCAATTGTGTCTCGTCATCGTCCACCTCTTGTGACAGATTGCCAACGTCAACTTCCTGTGGCCGTGCCTGTTCAAATATTTGGGCATTGCAACATGGGATTTCCTCTTCCACCACTTCAAGCGTATCAGGCGAGGGGCCCAAATATGGAAATGGACCAGTGAACAGCTCTTCAGAGTGTCCAAGTGTGGGATCACTTGCTGTCTGACGACACTTAGCATGGTGGGAGGAAGGAGCATCAGGGTGAGGAGGAGTATGCGGTCGAGACTCATGGCTACTAAGAGTTGACCGTGTGGAAAACAGACCGGAGGTGGAGGTGCCCAGGTAACTGGAAGTATTATCTGCTATCCAATTAATAACCTGTTCACACTGATCAGTTCTCAATACTGGTGTTGTTCTGTGCTTCCCTAGTAATTTGGTCAAGAAGTGGGAGCGAGAAGATGTGGCTGTTGGTTGTGGCACATTTTCACCTTGGCCACGGCCCCGTCCTCTGTACGAACCATCACCAGAACGTCCACTTCCACGTCCCTTGCCACGCGCCTTGCCCATTGTAAATGAAGTAAAATAGCTTACACTTGCACTATCAATGGGAAAAGGGTAATAAAGAGTAGATTAGAACCGTGGAAGAGGAAAACCACAGTTATTGTTTACTGGGGTATACCACACTTTTTTAAATAGAGATATTTGTGGCTGAACAGTGAGCAACACACTCAAACTGCTTTTTTTTTAGATACCAAAGGCCCAAAACTGGATAGTACAGCGATTTGACCTGTGGAACTGCGAAACCACACTGGGATGTCGGGCCTACACAAGACTATTTTCAACAGATATATTTTTGTGTCACAACAGTCAGGAAATACTACTGTTTTTCTTTACGGAAAAAACTACCAAAAGCTGAATAATAGAGATTTTTACCGTGGGATGGCAAAACCACAGTTATTGTTTACTGGGGTATACCACACTTTTCTAAAAAGAGATATTTGCGGCCGAACATTGAGCGACACACTCAAACTGCTTTTTTTTTTAGATACCAAAGGCCCAAAAGTGGATAGTACAGCGATTTGACCCGTGGAAGTGCGAAACCACACTGGGATGTCTGTTATGATCTGCTACAAGCACTAAGGAAAGACAGGAGATATGTCCCTACAATAGAACTAAACTGGATCCCTACGATGTAACGGGGAACCTGATCCTGCGATCAGACCCGATAAAGTCCTCATCTAGTCTGTACGAAGACCTATAGATGCAAGGGAGGGATCCCTACAAGAACTAGGGACTGGGATAAAGTTGGACACCTCCTAGCAGAAATTGTAGCAGAAAGACAAACACACAACATAGAACATAGAGGTCAGAAGACATAGCAAAACTAACAGAGAAAGGTAACAGAGTACAAAGCTAGCTCAAGAGTAGAAATTACAATGAAGTCCAGCAAGGCCCGGAGGGCAGAGCCGGATTCAATAGGCAAAAAAGGACATGTGACCAGCAAACTAGAAAAAAACCAACAGGAGAGTTCTAACAGTACCCCCTCTTCTAAGAGGATCCTCCGGATCCCCTAGGCCCGGGCTTATCAGGAAACCTCCTGTGAAACGCTCTGACAAGTCTGGAAGCAGAAACATCATCCGCCCTCACCCATGAGTTATCCTCGGGTCCGAATCCCTTCCAATCGACGAGATACTGCAAACTCCCTCTATACCGTCTAGAATTTAGGATGCGGGAAATTTCATATTCCCCGTCCTCCACCACCGGAGGAACAGTGTCAGAGGCGTCACCAACCGACACATCAGCTCTTTTCAACAGAGAAACATGAAACACCGGATTAATCTTCCAGGAGGTAGGAACCTCCAACCTAACAGCAGATTGGTTAACTACCTGAAGCACCTTAAAGGGCCCTACAAACTTGGGACCCAATTTTTTAGAAGGAATCCTCAACCGCAGATTCTTAGAGGACAACCAAACCATGTCACCAATAGCAAACAAAACCTCTTGCCGTTTCCTATCAAAGTACCTCTTAGATTTTTTGTTAGCCTCCTGAAGATTATCACGAACATCCGTCCAAACTCTCTCCAAATCACCGGAAAAACTCTCCTCCTCAGGCACAGTCGATACCAATTTGGAGAATGACCCAAAAGACGGATGTCTCCCAGAACAACAAAAAAAAGGCGAACAACCAGCAGAAGAGGATGTATGGTTGTTAAGAGCAAATTCAGCAAGTGGCAGAAACTCAGACCACCCCTCTTGATTGTCTGCCACAAAGCAACGCAAGAACTGCTCAACATCCTGGTTCTTTCTTTCTGTCTGGCCATTAGACTCAGGATGATATCCGGATGAAAACGACAAATGAACTCCCAACCTGTCACAAAAGGCACGCCAAAAACGAGCCACGAACTGAGGTCCCCTATCAGAAACAATGTCAGTAGGAGCGCCATGTAGTCTGACAATTTCCTTGACAAAGGCCTTAGCGAGTGTCTTAGCGCAAGGCAGTTTGATGAAGGGAACCAAGTGATACATCTTGCTAAAGCGGTCCACGACCACCCAGATGACCGTAAAACCTTCAGAGGGGGGAAGGTCAGTAATAAAGTCCATAGCCAGATGTGTCCAAGGTGCACTAGGAACCTCCAGAGGGCAAAGCAACCCCGCAGCAGGAGCATGCGACGACTTAGATCTAGCACACAGAGTACATTGACGCACCCAATTAATGACTTCCTTCTGCCATCCAGGCCACCAAAAACTGCGACCCACAAGTCTCTTGGTCTCAGAAATTCCTGGATGACCTGCCAACCGAGACTCATGACTAGTGTTGAGCCACCCCCGTAGTGTTCGGGTTCGGTTCGGTTCGTCGAACACCAGGATGTTCGAGGAACTGTTCGTCGAACTGTTCGCCGAACACCTTAGAACACCGTCGAACACCGTTAAAACCAATGGCAGGCAAACAAAAACACATAGAAACACATAGAAAACACCTGCAAAGGTGTCCAAAAGCTGACAAACTGCTCAGAAGACACTCTGTTTAAAAAAGCCGGCCGGCAAATTCAGCAGCGGCATACACCGGTCCCCGACAATTTAGACAAGAAGGAATAGAGCATCACACATAGATTAGATAGATAGAAACATGTCAGTCACACATATAAGAAGCACAGTGACAGTGTTGGTTACTGCATTTGTCATTTAGTGTAAAGGATTTATTAAAAAAAATATTAGTGTTTTCATGCACCGTCTCTTTAAAAAAGCCGGCCGGCAATTCAGCATCTGTACCCGACAATTTAGAACAGAAAGAATAGAGCTTCACACATAGATTAGATAGATAGAAACATGTCAGTCACATATATAATAAGTACAGTGATAGTGTTGCTTACTGTACTTGTCATTTAGTGTAAAGGATTTATTTAAAAAAATAATAGTGTTTTCATGCACTGTCTCTTTAAAAAAGCCGGCCGGCAATTCAGCAGCGGTACCCGACAATTTAGAACAGAAAGATAGAGCATCACACATAGATTAGATAGATAGAAACATGTCAGTCACATATATATGAAGTACAGTGATAGTGTTGGTTACTGTACTTGTCATTTAGTATTAAAATAAAGGATTTATTATTAAAAAAATTGGCGTGGGGTTCCCCTTAATTTTAGGCTCTAGCGGAGGTTAAGCAGACGGCTGGGGCAGATGTTTGAAGCCTGGGAAGGGGGTAATACCCACGGAGCTTCCCAGGCTACTAATATCAGCCCCCAGCTGAATACATAGCCTTTACTAGCTATTAAAATGGGGGACCCCCCCAAAAAAATGATGTGGGGTCCCCCCTAATTTAATAGCTAGCAAAGGCTAGGCAGACAGCTGGGGGCTGATATTAATAGCCCAGGAAGGGAGCCATGAATATTGGCCCCCTCCCAGGCTAGAAACACCAGCCGTCAGCCGCCCCAGAAATGGCGCATTCATAGGATGCGCCAATTCTGGCACTTAGCCTCGCTCTTCCACGCTGCCCTGGTGCGGTGGCAGGGGGTAATAGGGTTGGGGTTGATGTCAGCTTATAATGCCAGCTGACATCAAGCCCAGGTTAGTAATGGAGAGGCGTCTATAAGACACCCCCATTACTAACCCCATAGTCAAAGTTAAAAAAAACACAAACACCCAGAATAAAGTCATTTAATTGAAATAAAGACACAATCCTTTATTGTTCTAAATTAAACCATACCTACCATCACGCCCATTCCAGCTGAAGCCAATGATCTCCTGCAATAAAAGAAAAATAATAAAGCAACCTCATCCTTACCTTTCCATGGTTCCCACGACAGCTTCAGCTCTGCTACATCGAGATGACAGGCTGGACCGCAGCAGAACGCCGCCATCCAGCCTGTCATCCCGCAGACACTGAGAAGTGCAGGCTTGCTTGCGCTGCTCAGCGTCTCTCTGTGACGACATCCAGATGAGCCGAGTTCATGTCCAATGAACTCGGCTCACCTCATGCACGTCACTGACAGCGTGGGAAAATTCTCACGCTGAAGCGCTGATTGCAGGAGAATTTTCCCACGCTGTCAGTGACGTGCAGGAGGTGAGCTGAGTTCATTGGACATGAGCTCACCTCATGCACATCACTGACAGCGTGGGAGAATTCTCCTGCACTCACCACTTCAGCGTGAGAATTTTCCCACGCTTTCAGTGACGTGCATGAGGTGAGCCGAGTTCATTGGACATGACCTCGGCTCATCTGGATGCCGTCACAGCGAGACAGTGAGGAGCGCAAGCATGCCTGCGCTTCTCAGTGTCTGCGGGATGACAGACTGGATGGCAGCGTTCTGCTGCGGTCCAGCCAGTCATCTCGATGTAGCAGAGCTGAAGCTGTCGTGGGAACCATGGAAAGGTAAGGATGAGGTTGGTTTATTATTTTTCTTTTATTGCAGGAGATCGTTGGCTTCAGCTGGAATGGGTGTGATGGTAAGTATGGTTTAATTTAGAACAATAAAGAATTGTGTCTTTATTTCAATTAAAGGACTTTATTCTGGGTGTTGTGTTTTTTTTAAATACTTTACTAGAAATTCATGGCGGTCATGTCTAATACTGGCGTGACCCCATGAATTTTGGGCTTGGGGCCAGCTGATAATACCAAGCTGGCCCTAACCCCTTTATTACCCAGTGAGCCACCGCACCAGGGCCCTGGATGAGTTGGGTACAGCGCCAGAAGATGGCGCTTCTATGAACGCGCCATTTTCCGGGGTGGCTGCGGACTGCAATTTGTAGCGGGGGGGGCCCAGAAAGCTTGGGCCTCCCTGCGCTGCAGATTCCAGCCCCCAGCTGCCTAGTTGTACCTGGCTGGACACAAAAATAGGGCGAAGCCCCACGTACTTTTTTTTTAATTATTTCATGAATTTCATGAAATAATTAAGCAAAAAAGGCCTTCCCTATATTGTTGTGTCCGGCCAGGTACAAATAGGCAGCTGGTGGTTGGGGGCAGCCCGTTCCTGCCTGCTGTACCTGGCTGGACACAAATATAGTGCGAAGCCCCACTTCAATTTTTTTTAATTATTTCATGAAATTCATGAAATAATTAAGAAAAAAAGGGCTTCCCTATATTGTTGTGTCCGGCCAGGTACAAATAGGCAGCTGGTGGTTGGGGGCAGCCCGTTCCTGCCTGCTGTACCTGGCTGGACACAAATATAGTGCGAAGCCCCACTTCAATTTTTTTAAATTATTTCAGGAAATTCATGAAATAATTTAAAAAAAATTGACGTGGGGCTTCGCACTATATTTGTGTCCAGCCAGGTACAGCAGGCAGGAACGGGCTGCCCCCAACCACCAGCTGCCTATTTGTACCTGGCCGGACACAACAATATAGGGAAGCCCTTTTTTTCTTAATTATTTCATGAAATAATTTAAAGAAAATTGACGTGGGGCTTCGCCCTGTTTTTGTGTCCAGCCAGGTACAACTAGGCAGCTGGGGGCTGGAATCCGCAGCGCAGGGAGGCCCAAGCTTTCTGGGCCACCCCCGCTGCAAATTGCAGTCCGCAGCCACCCCGGAAAATGGCGCGTTCATAGAAGCGCCATCTTCTGGCGCTGTACCCAACTCATCCAGGGCCCTGATGCGGTGGCTCACTGGGTAATAAAGGGGTTAGGGCCAGCTTGGCATTATCAGCTGGCCCTAAGCCCGAAATTCATGGGGTCACGCCAATATTAGACATGACCACCATGAATTTCTAGTAAAGTATTTAAAAAAAACACAACACTCAGAAAAAAGTCCTTTAATTGAAATAAACACACAATTCTTTATTGTTCTAAATTAAACCATACTTACCGTCACGCCCATTCCAGCTGAAGCCAACGATCTCCTGAAATAAAAGAAAAATAATAAAGCAACATCATCCTTACCTTTCCATGGTTCCCATGACAGCTTCAGCTCTGCTACATCGAGATGACAGGCTGGACCGCAGCAGAACGCTGCCATCCAGCCTGTCATCCCGCAGACACTGAGAAGCGCAGGCTTGCTTGCGCTCCACAGTGTCTCTCTGTGAGGGCATCCAGATGAGCCGAGTTAATGTCCAATGAACTCGGCTCACCTCATGCACGTCACTGACAGCGTGGGAAAATTCTCCTGCACTCAGCGCTTCAGCGTGGGAGAATTCTCACACTGAAGCGCTGAGTGCAGGAGAATTCTCCCACGCTGTCAGTGACGTGCAGGAGGTGAGCTGAGTTCATTGGACATGAGCTCACCTTATGCACGTCACTGACAGCGTGGGAAAATTCTCCTGCACTCAGCGCTTCAGCGTGGGAGAATTCTCACGCTGAAGCGCTGAGTGCAGGAGAATTCTCCCACGCTGTCAGTGACGTGCAGGAGGTGAGCTGAGTTCATTGGACATGAGCTCACCTTATGCAAGTCACTGACAGCGTGGGAGAATTCTCCTGTACTCACCGCTTCAGCGTGAGAATTTTCCCACGCTGTCAGTGACGTGCATGAGGTGAGCCGAGTTCATTGGACATGAACTCGGCTCATCTGGATGTCGTCACAGAGAGACGCTGAGCAGCGCAAGCAAGCCTGCGCTTCTCAGTGTCTGCAGGATGAGAGGCTGGATGGCAGCGTTCTGCTGCGGTCCAGCCTGTCATCTCGATGTAGCAGAGCTGAAGCTGTCGTGGGAACCATGGAAAGGTAAGGATGAGGTTGCTTTATTATTTTTCTTTTATTGCATGAGATCGTTGGCTTCAGCTGGAATGGGCGTGACGGTAAGTATGGTTTAATTTAGAACAATAAAGGATTGTGTCTTTATTTCAATTAAAGGACTTTATTCTGGGTGTTTGTGTTTTTTTTAACTTTGACTATGGGGTTAGTAATGGGGGTGTCTTATAGACGCCTCTCCATTACTAACCTGGGCTTGATGTCAGCTGGCATTATAAGCTGACATCAACCCCAACCCTATTACCCCCTGCCACCGCACCAGGGCAGCGTGGAAGAGCGAGGCTAAGTGCCAGAATTGGCGCATCCTATGAATGCGCCATTTCTGGGGCGGCTGACGGCTGGTGTTTCTAGCCTGGGAGGGGGCCAATATTCATGGCTCCCTTCCTGGGCTATTAATATCAGCCCCCAGCTGTCTGCCTAGCCTTTGCTAGCTATTAAATTAGGGGGGACCCCACGTCATTTTTTTTGGGGGGTCCCCCATTTTAATAGCTAGTAAAGGCTATGTATTCAGCTGGGGGCTGATATTAGTAGCCTGGGAAGCTCCGTGGGTATTACCCCCTTCCCAGGCTTCAAACATCTGCCCCATCCGTCTGCTTAACCTCCGCTAGAGCCTAAAATTAAGAGGAACCCCACGCCAATTTTTTTAATAATAAATCCTTTGTTTTAATACTAAATGACAAGTACAGTAACCAACACTATCACTGTACTTCATATATATGTGACTGACATGTTTCTATCTATCTAATCTATGTGTGAAGCTCTATTCTGTCTGTTATAAATTGTTGGGTACCGCTGCTGAATTGCCGGCCGGCTTTTTTAAAGAGACGGTGCATGAAAACACTATTATTTTTTTTGATAAATCCTTTACGCTAAATGACAAGTACAGTAAGCAGCACTGTCACTGTACTTCATATATATGTGACTGACATGTTTCTATCTATCTAATCTATGTGTGATTCTCTATTCTTTCTATTCGAAATTGTCGGGTACCGCTGCTGAATTGCCGGCCGACTTTTTTAAAGAGACGGTGCATGAAAACACTATTATTTTTTTTGATAAATCCTTTACGCTAAATGACAAGTACAGTAAGCAGCACTTTCACTGTACTTCGTATATATGTGGCTGACATGTTTATATCTATCTAATCTATGTGTGAAGCTCTATTCTTTCGGTTCTAAATTGTCGGGTACAGGTGTATGCCGCTGCTGAATTGCCGGCTTTTCATGTTTCACTGTTGGCACTGTTCCCATCGATTTGGGCAATCACTGTAATGCCACAACCACCATGGCTGTGGCATTACAGTGAGTGGCAGACAATCCCTGCATGATTGGTGCTCTAAATAGCGCCAGACATGCAGGACACGCTTTTGGTGCACGAACAGTTATCGAACATAACCTCGAACAGCCGAATTTTTTGCAAATCGTTCGGGTTCGTCGAACAACTCGAACACCGCCCAAAACAGCTCGAATTTGAGATTGGCGAACAGTTCTAGTCGAACACCGCTCATCTCTACTCATGACACTCAACAAACAAATCTCTCCTAAAGGTCCTAGGCACAAACAACCTCCCATGGGGAGTGTTAGATGGGGCATTCTCCTGTGCTTTAAGAATCTCATCTTCCAAAACGGAGTCCAATGCAGCAATCACAACACCTTCTTGTAAAATGCTCCCCTCCTCCTCAGCACCCACCATGGGAGAAAAGCTGCGAGACAAAGCATCCGCTATAACATTCTTGGTACCCGGGATGTAAGTAACGGAAAAATTAAACCGCGAGAAAAAAAGTGCCCACCTAGCCTGACGGGCATTCAAGCGCTTGGCAGCATCGAGATAGATCAGATTTTTATGATCAGTGAAAACCTGAATGGGAAATTCAGCTCCTTCCAAGAGATGACGCCAGTGTTCAAATGCGAGTTTAATAGCCAGCAATTCCCGATTACCAATATCGTAATTAAGTTCAGTCTCAGAAAATTATTTTGAAAAAAAGGCACAGGGATGTACTCCATCCTTGTTTTTCTGAAACAACACCGCACCGACCCCCACCGAAGAAGCATCAACCTCAACCAAAAACGGCTTAGTCACAACAGGCTGCATAAGGATGGGGGCAGAGCTGAACCTCTCCTTTAGAAACACAAAAGCTTCAATGGCCTCAGTAGTCCACTGAACCGCATTAGCACCTTTCCTGGTGAGATCGGTCAGCGGTTTGACAATAATAGAAAAAAATTTTATGAATTTTCTGTAATAATTGGCGTAACCCAAAAACCTCTGTATCGATTTCAAACCAATAGGCCTAGGCCATTCCTGAACCGCCTGAACCTTCACCGGGTCCATCTCAAAGCCCTCGCTGGAGATAATGTAGCCCAAAAAACTAATTCTCTGCACAGCGAACTCACATTTCTCTAGCTTAGCAAAAAGCGAATTGTCCATTAATAACTGTCAAACCTCACGTACGCTCCGCCAATGAGACTCCAGATCAGGCCAATAAATCAGAATGTCATCCAAATATACAACCATATTCTTACCAATCAAAGGTCTAAGGATGTCATTAATAAGATTCTGAAAAAATGCTGGAGCATTGGTAAGACCAAAAGGCATAACCAGATTCTCAAAATGACCCACAGGAGTGTTAAAAGCAGTCTTCCATTCATCACCCTCCTTCATGCACAACAAATTGTATGCCCCCCGGAGATCAATTTTAGAGAACCACTTGGCCCCCACTAACTGGTTAAACAAATCAGGAATCAATGGCAGTGGGTAAGGATTGCGTACAGTAATTTTATTAATCTCACAATAGTCCAGACAAGGACGTAAACCGCCATCTTTTTTTTTTACAAAAAAAAATCCAACAGCCACAGGAGGCTTGGAAGGCCTAATGTGACCGGCGGCCAAGCTTGTCTGTATGTATTCCTCGAAAGCCTTTCTCTCAGGAATAGTAAGATTAAATAAACGAATTTTAGGAAGAGTCGCTCCAGGGACAAATTCAATGGTACAATCATAGTCTCTATGGGGAGGCAAAATTTGTGACTCCTCCTCAGAAAAAACTCTCCAAAAATCCTGAATAGGTAAAGGTAATTCCCTTTTTTCCACCGCAGCAATACGTCCGTTACAACACTTGTCATAACATTTAGGGCTCCAGGACTTAATTTTTATTGGTAGACTAATCCAGTACAGGATTGTGCAATTTTAACCAGGGCAACCCCAAAATTACTGGAGAAGGCAAATTATTTAATACTACTAAATCCAAATTCTCATGGTGAACACCATTAACAGTGAGAGGAAATTCACAGACCTTGTGAGTAACACTCTTCAAGGGAGAGCCATCAACAGAAACCACAGCAATAGGGGATGACAAAGGTTTAGGTTTTAATTTAAGTTTTTCCAAGAATCCCACATCAATCACATTCAGAGTAGAACCACAATCCACAAATACACGAAATTCAATTTATTCTTCCTGAGCAGCGGTAGTTGCAGATAGGAATACTCCCTTAGTATTTAAACAGGCTATACGTGCATGACTGACCATTTTTTTTTCTTTGTTCATACGAAGCACACAGTTCTTAATAAAATGACCAGAATTTCCGCAATAAAAGCACAAACCTCCAGAAAGCCTGCGGTCTTTTTCCTGAGAGCGGGGTGCCATCGCCCCAATCTCCATCGGCTCTCCTTTGTCAGCACAGACCCTCTCAAGCCTCGAGCTGACATGGCAGAGGATTTACTCTCATTAACCCTTGCACGCAGTCTCCTGTCCACCCGTATAGCTAATTGCATTGCCTCCTGCAAGTTTCCAGGTGTGGGATAAGCAATCAGCAAATCCTTAACCCTTTCACCTAGCCCTGCAAGAAACAAACTTTTCAAAGCTGAATCGTTACACCCCACCTGGGCAGACCACCGACGGACGTGAGAACAATATTTTTCCACATTACCTGATCCCTGCCTCAGACTTCTCAATTCAGACTTAGCAGATGAGACATGATCAGGATCATCGTACAACAAACCCAAAGCAGAAAAAAAACTTTCCACTGATCTAAAGCACGGATCACTAGGTTGGAGAGAAAAAGCCCATCCCTGAGGTTCTTTGCGCAAAAGTGACATTATGAACCATATGCGCTGTGATTCATCACCAGAGGATCTGGGTCTTAAACGAAAATACAATAAACAAGCATTTTTAAAAGAAAAAAAATCTTGTTGTTCACCAATAAATAAATCAGGCAGACGTACCTTTGGCTCCACAAAATGTGCTCCAGAACAGCTACTCACATGTTGTTGGAGCTCGGAGACCTCCAGAGAGAGTCCCTGCAAGCGTTGAGCCAACCAAATCTTGAACCGAGACCATGATGGAAACTGGAGGTCTTTCTTTAGAGAAATTTTTTTTTTTTTGGGCTGGACTTACTGTTATGATCTGCTACAAGCACTAAGGAAAGACAGGAGATCTGTCCCTACAATAGAACTAAACTGGATCCCTATGATGTAACGGGGAACCTGATCCTGCGATCAGACCCGCTAAAGTCCTCATCTAGTCTGTACGAAGACCTATAGATGCAAGGGAGGGATCCCTACAAGAACTAGAGACTGGGATAAAGTTGGACACCTCCTAGCAGAAATTGTAGCAGAAAGACAAACACACAACATAGAACATAGAGGTCAGAAGACCTAGCAAAACCAACAGAGAAAGGTAACAGAGCACCAAGCTAGCTCAAGAGTAGAAATTACAATGAAGTCCAGCAAGGCCAGGAGGGCAGAGCCGGATTACATAGGCAAAAAAGGTCATGTGACCAGCAAGCTAGAAAAAAACCAGCAGGAAAGTTCTAACAATGTCGGGCCTACACAAGACTATTTTCAACAGATATATTTTTGTGTCACAACAGTCAGGAGACACTACTGTTTTTCTTTACGGAAAATATCAAAAAAACCTGAATAATAGAGATTTTTTACCGTGGGATGGAAAACCACAGTTATTGTTTACTGGGGTATACCACACTTTTTTAAATAGAGATATTTGCGGCTGAACAGTGAGCGACACACTCAAACTGCTTTTTTTTTATATACCAAAGGCCCAAAACTGGATAGTACAGCGATTTGACCCATGGAATTGCGAAACCACACAGGGATGTCGGGCCTACACAAGACTATTTTCAACAGATATATTTTTGTGTCACAACAGTCAGGAGACACTACTGTTTTTCTTTACGGAAAAAACTACCAAAAGCTGAATAATAGAGATTTTTTAACGTGGGATGGCAAAACCACAGTTATTGTTTACTGGGGTATACCACACTTTTTTAAATAGAGATATTTGCGGCTGAACAGTGAGCGACACACTCAAACTGCTTTTTTTTAGATACCAAAGGCCAAAAACTGGATAGTACAGCGATTTGACCCGTGGAACTGCGAAACCACACTGGGATGTCGCACCTACACAAGACTATTTTCAACAGATATATTTTTGTGTCACAACAGTCAGGAGACACTACTGTTTTTCTTTACGGAAAATATACCAAAACCTGAATAATAGAGATTTTTTACCGTGGGATGGCAAAACCACAGTTATTGTTTACTGGGGTATACCAGACTTTTTTAAATATATAGATTTGCGGCTGAACAGTGAGCGACACACTCAAACTGTTTTTTTTTTAGATACAAATGGCCCAAAATGGATAATACAGAGGTTTGAACCATAGAATTGCAAAACAACACTTCTGTTTCTCTAGCCTTCACCAGACTATTTTCAACAGTTATATTTGTGTCTGAAAAATCAGAGACATGCTTTTTTTTTGGGGGGTGGGACGGACACCAAAATGTTAATAAGACGGGTATTTGTACAGTGTGAAGGAGGAAAAAAAAAGGAGGATTTAGATGAAAAAAAAAGGATTTTTCCTGGCCCCCGACACCTGGTGCAAAGTCCAGCAATTTCAGCAACAGGAGCACACAGTAATGCAGCGTTTGCTGGTATAACCACTGTGTCTCCTATACAGCCTGCCTGCCTGGTATCTGGGATGGATATTAGTCCTGAAAAGGACTGTTTGCTTGTTCTGGCAGCCTTTACAGACCCTACACTAACTATTTCGCAGTTTATGTCTCTCCCTAAATCAGCAGCGCTGTCCCTACACTGTCTAATCTGGAGCGACTGTGTCCAAGATGGCGGCGCCCAGTTTTAAATACTCGAGGTGACGCTGTGTGGCCAGCCAATCACTGTAATGCCCACAACCAACATGGCTGCAGCATTACAGTGACTGGCTGGCAATCCCTGCATGTTCATTGGCTCTGTAAAGAGCGCCAAACATGTTGGGCGGAGACCCGAGCTCCCGCCCCAGTAACCCGGAAATGCTCGGTGCTCGCCGAACATCCCGAGTAGCGTGATGCTCGGGCTAGTACCGAGCAGTGTCGAGCAGTGTCGAGCATGATCGTTCAACACTACTAAGTACCCTATATTTCATATGCAACTTTGCTTTACATTTATATATAATGATGGTAGGGTATGAGATATTTTTTGTCTTTTGTAGGTTTTGCATCTTTTTGCTAGTGTGAACATGCTCCTATTTCTTGCATGTGTACCATCTTAGACGTCAGTTCACATTGCTTGTTTTTTTGTCTTGTTTGCATTCTGTGCAAATTAGGGGTGTGGCAAATTAGGGGTGTGGCATCCCCCTTGTTGAGCTGGTTAGTATATATGTAGCTTACCACGGGCTTGGGTGGTCTGATATTGGGACCCGGTTCTATTTGTCTACCCTTTTATATGCATCACTTCAACTTTGATATACAGTGAGGTTTTTAATATAGACAGTGTAGGACCGTCCCAATTTAGGGTCACCTTGTCGCTGGTGGGACGGCTTGTATACTTTTTTTGATCAAAAATAGTTCACTAAGTACCCTATATTTCATATGCAACTTTGCTTTACATTTATATATAATGATGGTAGGGTATGAGATATTTTTTGTCTTTTGTAGGTTTTGCATCTTTTTGCTCCTATTTCTTGCATGTGTACCATCTTAGAACTCAGCTCACATTGCTTGGTTTTTTGTTTTTTTGGCATTCTGTGCAAATTAGGGGTGTGGCATCCCCCTTGTTGAGCTGGTTAGTATATATGTGGCTTACCACGGGCTTGGGTGGTCTGATATTGGGACCCGGTTCTATTTGTCTACCCTTTTATATGCATCACTTCAACTTTGATATACAGTAAGGTTTTTAATATAGACAGTGTAGGATCGTCCCATTTTAGGGTCACCTTGTCACTGGTGGGACGGCTTGTATACTTTTTTTGATCAAAAATAGTTCACTAAGTACCCTATATTTCATATGCAACTTTGCTTAACATTTATATATAATGATGGTAGGGTATGAGATATTTGTTGTCTTTTGTAGGTTTTGCATTCTGTAAAAGGACTAACCAACGACAGAGCGACACATCGCTTGGATAAACCCACCCTTATGACCTAATGGACAACGCCCCCTGATGACCTCATGGACCACTCCCCCTGATGACCTCATGGACCATGTCCCCTGATGACCTCATGGACCGCCCCCTGATGACCTCATCGATCACGCCCCTTGATGACCTCTTGGACCACGTCCCCTGATGACCTCATGGATTTGCCCATGGACTAACCAATGAATACATCTGGTTACTCACATTCTAGGGCTAAGCACTCCCCTATTTACAGTTTATATAAGTCTATGTTCGGGTTGAATAAAGACACTTGAAGCTGTACCATAGCTGATCAAGGAGAGCTTGCATCCGACTGTATGTGTCTGATGTTATTCATTCTTGCATGCACTTGATCATATTCATTAGGCCAGGAGCAGGCAACTAGTGAACATACCAAAAGGTTCGCCCTAACACCCCCCTCTTGTGCATCTGCTCACTTGACCCCGGGGTATTGCATGCCGCCACAGTATATCTCGGAGGTGCAGGGAGCTTCTGCCTAGTGCCATGGAGCTCTCACAGCCGAATGGCCGTGCAGCTCCAAAGGAGTCCCTCAGCCTGATGGCATTGAGCACAGGATGCCTGTCCGGAAGTGGAGCTGCAGGAATCTATGAGAGGTAAGTATGAAAACAATATTCTTTTTTAATAGAATTATTAAATGATCTTGGGGAGGGGGGCAGAACATACAAGGACTGGGACTGGGTAGTAGGCAGAGCATATGAGGACGCGGACTGAGGAGTGGGCAGAGCATATGAGGACTGGGACTGAGGAGTGGGCAGAGCATATGAGGACTGGGACTGAGGAGTGGACAGAGCATATGAGGAATGGGACTGAGGAGTGGGCAGATCATATGAGGACTGGGGAGTGCGCAGAGCATATGGTGAACTGGGACTGAGGAGTGGGCAGAGTATATTGGGACTGGGGAATGGGCAGAGCATATGAGGACTGGGACTGGGGAGTGGGCAGAGCATATGAGGACTGAGACTGGGGAGTGGGCAGAGCATATGATGAACTGGGACTGAGGAGTGCACAGAGCATATGAGGACTGGGGAGTGTGCAGAGCATATGATGAACTGGAACTGGGGAGTGGGCAGTGCATTTGATGGACTGGGCAGAGCATATGATGAACTGGGAGTGGGGAGAGCAAATAATGAACTGGGAATGGGGAGAGCAAATAATTAACTGGGAGTGGGGGGTGGGGAGAGCTAGTGATGAATCAGGAGGGGTGGCAAATGAAGAATGGGGGTGGGGAGGGCAAATGATGAATTAGGTGTGGAAGACAAAAAATGATGAATTGAGGATGGGGGAGAGTAAATGATGATGAAGTGGGGGTGGGAGAGAGAGAGAGGACATGACAACATTAATTGGGGAAGAGGGGGGCATGTAAATATAATGAATTGGGAGAGGGGGGCATTGAGGATGACGGAGTGTGACTGGTAATGAATTGGGGGAAAGAGTACAAGTGCTAATTAATTTATATATTTATTAGGTGGTTAAAGTAGCTATTTATAGTTAGTAGAGGCACAGTGGTGGATTACAATTTATACTTGGAATGGTGGGTGGCATAATAAATAATAATATATTAATGGTGAATGCACGTCTGTATTCAGCTGTGTAGTGTAGAAGTTGGGGAATGTGCTCTAGATAACTGTGTGTTATTTCATGCAGAGATGAGTCCAGGCTGAAAAAAGTGATGGCGGTCTGCTCTGGATGAAGGAGAAAAGCAAAGATAAAGGACTTCAACTAGTGACGTAAGTTAATGGAGTGGCTTAGCCAGTCTCCAGACCTTCATCCCATAGAAAACCTATGGAGGGAGTTGAAGCTCTAAGTTGCCAAGCGACAGCCTCAAAATCTTAATGATTTAGAGATGATCTGCAAAGAGGAGTGGACCAAAATTCCTCCTGACATGTGCGCAAACCTCATCATCAACTACAAAAAACGTCTGACTGCTGTGCTTGCCAACAAGGGATTTGCCACCAAGTATTAAGTGTTGTTTGCCAGAGGGATCAAATACTTATTTCTCACTGCAAAATGCAAAAAAAAATTATCTAATTTATACAATGTGATTTTCTTGATTTTTTTTGGATATTCTATCTCTCAATATTAAATCTAACCTACACTTAAAATTATAGACTGTTCATGTCTTTGTCACTGGGAAAACTTACAAAAACAGCAAGGGATCAAATACTTATTTCCCCCACTGTATGTGGTATTATTCAGTCACTGTGTGGTGGTAATATGTGGTCCAGTCATGGTGTGGCGGTATTCCTTGTATATGGTATTATTCGGTCACTACGTGGTGGTAATATGTGGTCCGGCCATGGTGTAAGTGTATTTGTCTCTTGTATGTGATATTATTGGTTATTTTAAATCATTTATATGACACATTCCCTTAAAGAAATGATGTAACTTCTAACAACAACACCATCAGTTTGAGTCAATGTTCTGCAGAGAACAGTCTGTCTGATTACAAATAACTAGGAGCCATAATGTGTGGATTTTTGGACCAACTAAAGGAGCACATTTATTAAACTGTACTAAGACAAGATTCTTATGTGTGCTTGAATTGTTTTTATTTATTATTGCATGATGCCATGTCTCCTATTTATGAACAAAAGAACACACATGGTTGGTGAAATTCTACTGTAGAGATGCAACAGGTGCTAAACCTACAAGGAGTGCTGCCATAGGAAATGCCGCTCATATAGTTTGCAAAGCACAGTCTCTCATTTACTTTGTGTATGGGTAGGTTCAGAAAGCTATCCAGAAAACTCAGAAGATTTTTCCTCACTTGTTATCCAGATGCAATCCATGTGCAATCCGTTTTTACAGCCGCAGCTACTAATCATTCACAAGACTGTTTATAGTTTCTGATATTACACAATTGCAATGTATCCATAAAAATCGGATGCTTTACTGTTGCTCCGCATGGCATCTGATTTTTTTTGTGCACCCATAGGCTTAAATGTAACATAGTAACATAGTTTTTTAAGGTTGAAGGAAGACTAAGTCCATCTAGTTCAACCCATAGCCTAACATGTTGCTCCACAGGAAGGCGAAAAAAAACCATGTGGCAAACACTAAGCTCCACATTGGGGGAAAAAATTCCTTCCTGACTCCATACGGCAATCAGAGTAGTTCCAGAGTAGATCAACGCTCTATCAAGGAATCTAGTATACATAACCTGTAATATTATACTTTTCAAGAAAGGCATCCAGGCCCTTCTTAAATTTTAGTAGTGAATCAGTCATTACAACATCATGCGGCAGAGAGTTCCATAATCTCACTGCTCTTACAGTAAAGAATCCGCGTCTGTGATTATGATTAAACCTTCTTTCCTCCAGACGTAGAAGATGCCCCCTTGTCCCCGTCTCAGGACTCAGAGTAAAAAGATCAGTAGAAAGATCCTTGTACAGTCCCTTCATATACTTGTCCATAGTAATAAGATCACCCCTAAGCCTTCGTTTTTCAAAACTAAATAACCCCAAGTGTAATTACCTGTCTTGGTATAGCAGACCCCCCAGTCCTCTAATAACCTTAGTCGCTCTTCTCTGCACCCGCTCTAGTTCAGCTATGTCTTTCTTATACACCAGAGACCAGAACTGTACACAGTATTCTAAGTGTGGTCGCACTAGTGACTAGAGATGAGCGGTGTTCGACTAGAACTGTTCGCCAATCTCAAATTCGAGCTGTTTTGGGCGGTGTTCGAGTTGTTCGACGAACCCGAACGATTTGCAAAAAATTCGGCTGTTCGAGGTTATGTTCGATAACTGTTCGTGCACCAAAAGCGTGTCCTGCATGTCTGGCGCTATTTAGAGCACCAATCATGCAGGGATTGTCTGCCACTCACTGTAATGCCACAGCCATGGTGGTTGTGGCATTACAGTGATTGCCCAAATCGATGGGAACAGTGCTCACAGTGAAACATGAAAAGCCGGTAATTCAGCAGCGGCATACACCGGTACCCGACAATTTAGAACAGAAAGAATAGAGAATCACACATAGATTAGATAGATAGAAACATGTCAGTCACACATATAAGAAGCACAGTGACAGTGTTGCTTACTGTACTTGTCATTTAGTGTAAAGGATTTATCAAAAAAAATAATAGTGTTTTCATGCACCGTCTCTTTAAAAAAGCGGGCTGGCAATTCAGCATCTGTACCCGACAATTTAGAATAGAAGGAATAGAGAATCACACATAGATTAGATAGATAGAAACATGTCAGCCACATATATACGAAGTACAGTGACAGTGTTGCTTACTGTACTTGTCATTTAGTGTAAAGGATTTATTAAAAAATATAATAGTGTTTTCGTGCACCGTCTCTTTAAAAAAGCCGGCCGGCAATTCAGCAGCGGTACCCGACAATTTATAACAGACAGAATAGAGCTTCACACATAGATTAGATAGATAGAAACATGTCAGTCACATATATATGAAGTACTGTGACAGTGTTGCTTACTGTACTTGTCATTTACTGCAAAGGATTTATTAAAAAAAATAATAGTGTTTTCATGCACCGTCTCTTTAAAAAAGCCGGCCGGCAATTCAGCATCTGTACCCGACAATTTATAACAGACAGAATAGAGATTCACACATAGATTAGATAGATAGAAACATGTCAGTCACATATATAATAAGTACAGTGACAGTGTTGGTTACTGTACTTGTCATTTAGTATTAAAATAAAGGATTTATTATTAAAAAAAATTGGCGTGGGGTTCCCCGTAATTTTAGTCTCTAGCGGAGGTTAAGCAGACAGCTGGGGCAGATGTTTGAAGCCTGGGAAGGGGGTAATACCCACGGAGCTTCCCAGGCTACTAATATCAGCCCCCAGCTGAATACCTAGCCTTTACTAGCTATTAAAATGGAGGACCCCCCCCAAAAAAATGACGTGGGGTCCCCCCTAATTTAATAGCTAGCAAAGGCTAGGCAGACAGCTGGGGGCTGATATTAATAGCCCAGGAAGGGAACCATGAATATTGGCCCCCTCCCAGGCTAGAAACACCAGCCGTCAGCCGCGCCAGAAATGGCGCATCCATAGGATGCGCCAATTCTGGCACTTAGCCTCGCTCTTCCACGCTGCCCTGGTGCGGTGGCAGGGGGTAATAGGGTTGGGGTTGATGTCAGCTTATAATGCCAGCTGACATCAAGCCCAGGTTAGTAATGGAGAGGCGTCTATAAGACACCCCCATTACTAACCCCATAGTCAAAGTTAAAAGAAAACACAAACACCCAGAATAAAGTCCTTTAATTGAAATAAAGACACATTTCTTTATTGTTCTAAATTAAACCATACTTACCGTCACGCCCATTCCAGCTGAAGCCAACGATCTCCTGCAATAAAAGAAAAATAATAAAGCAACCTCATCCTTACCTTTCCATGGTTCCCACGACAGCTTCATCTCTGCTACATCGAGATAACAGGCTGGACCGCAGCAGAACGCTGCCATCCAGCCTGTCATCCCGCAGACACTGAGAAGCGCAGGCATGCTTGCACTCTGCAGTGTCTTTTCTGTGACGGCATAAAGATGAGACGAGTTCATGTCCAATGAACTCGGCGCACCTCATGCACGTCACTGACAGCGTGGGAGAATTCTCCTGCACTCAGCACTTCAGCGTGAGAATTCTCCCACGCTGTCAGTGACGTGCATGAGGTCAGCTGAGTTCATTGGACATGAATGAGCTCACCTCATGCACGTCACTGACAGCGTGGGAAAATTCTCCTGCACTCAGCGCTTCAGCGTGAGAATTTTCCCACGCTGTCAGTGACGTGCATGAGGTGAGCTCATTCATGTCCAATGAACTCAGCTGACCTCATGTACGTCACTGACAGCGCGGGAGAATTTTCACGCTGAAGTGCTGAGTGCAGGAGAATTCTCCCACGCTGTCAGTGACGTGCATGAGGTGCGCCGAGTTCATTGGACATGAGCTTGTCTCATCTTTATGCCGTCACAGCAAGACACTGAGGAGCGCAAGCATGCCTGCGCTTCTGAGTGTCCGCGGGATGACAGGCTGGATGGCAGCGTTCTGCTGCGGTCCAGCCTGTCATCTCGATGTAGCAGAGCTGAAGCTGTCGTGGGAACCATGGAAAGGTAAGGATGAGGTTGCTTAATTATTTTACTTTTATTGCAGAAGACATTGGCTTCAGCTGGAATGGGCGTGACGGTAAGTATGGTTTAATTTAGAACAATAAAGAATTGTGTGTTTATTTCAATTAAAGGACTTTATTCTGGGTGTTGTGTTTTTTTAAATACTTTACTAGAAATTCATGGTGGTCATGTCTAATATTGGCGTGACCCCATGAATTTCGGGCTTAGGGCCAGCTGATAATGCCAAGCTGGCCTTAACCCCTTTATTACCCAGTGAGCCACCGCACCAGGGCCCTGGATGAGTTGGGTACAGCGCCAGAAGATGGCGCTTCTATGAACGCGCCATTTTCTGGGGCGGCTGCGGACTGCAATATGCAGCGGGTGGGGCCCAGAAAGCTTAGGCCTCCCTGCGCTGCGGATTCCAGCTCCCAGCTGCCTAGTTGTACCTGGCTGGGCACAAAAATAGGGCGAAGCCACACGCATTTTTTTTTTAAATTATTTCATGAAATTCATGGAATAATTAAGAAAAAAAGGGCTTCCCTATATTGTTGTGTCCAACCAGGCACAAATAGGCAGCTGGTGGTTGGGGGCAGCCCGTCCCTGCCTGCTGTACCTGGCTGAACACAAATATAGTGCGAAGCCCCACGTCAATTTTTTTTTAATTATTTCATGAAATAATTTTTTTAAAAAAGGGCTTCCCTATATTGTTGTGTCTGGCCAGGTACAAATAGGCAGCTGGTGGTTGGGGGCAGCCCGTTCCTGCCTGCTGTACCTGACTGGACACAAATATAGGGCGAAGCCCCACGTCAATTTTTTTTAAATTATTTCAGGAAATTCATGAAATAATGAAAAAAAAATTGATGTGGGGCTTCGCCCTATATTTGTGTCCAGTCAGGTACAGCAGGCAGGAACGGGCTGCTCCCAACCACCAGCTGCCTATTTGTACCTAGCCGGACACAACAATATAGGGAAGCCCTTTTTTGCTTAATTATTCCATGAATTTCATGAATTTAAAAAAAAAATACGTGGAGCTTCGCCCTATTTTTGTGTCCAGCCAGGTACAACTAGGCAGCTGGGGGCTGGAATCTGCAGCGCAGGGAGGCCTAAGCTTTCTGGGCCCCACCCGCTGCAAATTGCAGTCCGCAGCCGCCCCGGAAAATGGCGCGTTCATAGAAGAGCCATCTTCTGGCGCTGTACCCAACTCATCCAGGGCCCTGGTGCGGTGGCTCACTGGGTAATAAAGGGGTTAAGGCCAGCTTGGCATTATCAGCTGGCCCTACGCCCGAAATTCATGGGGTCACGCCAATATTAGACATGACCGCCATGAATTTCTAGTAAAGTATTTAAAAAAAACACAAACACCCAGAAAAAAGTCCTTTAATTGAAATAAACACACAATTCTTTATTGTTCTAAATTAAACCATACTTACCGCCACGCCCATTCCAGCTGAAGCCAATGATCTCCTGCAATAAAAGTAAAATAATAAAGCAACATCATCCTTACCTTTCCATGGCTCCCACGACAGCTTCAGCTCTGCTACATCGAGATGACAGGCTGGACCGCAGCAGAACGCTGCCATCCAGCCTGTCATCCCGCAGACACTGAGAAGCGCAGGCATGCTTGCGCTACTCAGTGTATGGCTGTGACGGCATCCAGATGAGCCGAGGTCATGTCCAATGAACTCGGCTCACCTCATGCATGTCACTGACAGCGTGGGAAAATTCTCACACTGAAGCGCTGAGTGCAGGAGAATTTTCCCACGCTGTCAGTGACGTACATGAGGTGAGCCGAGTTCATTGTCGGCTCATCTGGATGCCGTCACAGTCAGACACTGAGGAGCGCAAGCATGCCTGCGCTTCTCAGCGTGTGCGGCATGGCAAGCTGGATGGCAGCGTTCTGCTGCGGTCCAGCCTGTCATCTCGATGTAGCAGAACTGGAGCTGTCCTGGGAACCATGGAAAGGTAAGGATGAGGTTGCTTTATTATTTTTCTTTTATTGCAGGAGATCGTTGGCTTCAGCTGGAATGGGCGTGATGGTAAGTATGGTTTAATTTAGAACAATAAAGAATTGTGTCTTTATTTCAATTAAAGGACTTTATTCTGGGTGTTTGTGTTTTTTTTTTATCTTTGACTATGGGGTTAGTAATGGGGGTGTCTTATAGACGCCTCTCCATTACTAACCTGGGCTTGATGTCAGCTGGCATTATAAGATGACATCAACCCCAACCCTATTACCCCCTGCCACCGCACCAGGACAGCGTGGAAGAGCGAGGCTAAGTGCCAGAATTGGCGCATCCTATGGATGCGCCATTTCTGGGGCGGCTGACGGCTGGTGTTTCTAGCCTGGGAGGGGGCCAATATTCATGGCTCCCTTCCTGGGCTATTAATATCAGCCCCCAGCTGTCTGCCTAGCCTTTGCTAGCTATTAAATTAGGGGGGACCCCACGTCATTTTTTTGGGGGGGGTCCTCCATTTTAATAGCTAGTAAAGGCTAGGTATTCAGCTGGGGGCTGATATTAGTAGCCTGGGAAGCTCCGTGGGTATTACCCCATTCCCAGGCTTCAAACATCTGCCCCAGCTGTCTGCTTAACCTCCGCTAGAGACTAAAATTACGGGGAACCCCACGCCAATTTTTTTTAATAATAAATCCTTTATTTTAATACTAAATGACAAGTACAGTAACCAACACTGTCACTGTACTTATTATATATGTGACTGACATGTTTCTATCTATCTAATCTATGTGTGAAGCTCTATTCTGTCTGTTATAAATTGTCGGGTACAGATGCTGAATTGCCAGCCGGCTTTTTTAAAGAGACGGTGCATGAAAACACTATTATTTTTTTTAATAAATCCTTTGCAGTAAATGACAAGTACAGTAAGCAACACTGTCACAGTACTTCATATATATGTGACTGACATGTTTCTATCTATCTAATCTATGTGTGAAGCTCTATTCTGTCTGTTATAAATTGTCGGGTACCGCTGCTGAATTGCCGGCGGCTTTTTTAAAGAGACGGTGCACGAAAACACTATTATATTTTTTAATAAATCCTTTACACTAAATGACAAGTACAGTAAGCAACACTGTCACTGTACTTCGTATATATGTGGCTGACATGTTTCTATCTATCTAATCTATGTGTGATTCTCTATTCCTTCTATTCTAAATTGTCGGGTACAGATGCTGAATTGCCAGCCGGCTTTTTTAAAGAGACAGTGCATGAAAACACTATTATTTTTTTTAATAAATTCTTTGCAGTAAATGACAAGTACAGTAAGCAACACTGTCACAGTACTTCATATATATGTGACTGACATGTTTGTATCTATCTAATCTATGTGTGAAGCTCTATTCTGTCTGTTATAAATTGTCGGGTACCGCTGCTGAATTGCCGGCCGGCTTTTTTAAAGAGACGGTGCACGAAAACACTATTATATTTTTTAATAAATCCTTTACACTAAATGACAAGTACAGTAAGCAACACTGTCACTGTACTTCATATATATGTGACTGACATGTTTCTATCTATCTAATCTATGTGTGATGCTCTATTCCTTCATGTCTAAATTGTCGTGTACCGGTGTATGCCGCTGCTGAATTGCCGGCCGGCTTTTTTACAGAAAGCGTCTTCTGAGCAGTTTGTCAGCTTATGGACACCTTTGAAGGTGTTTTCTATGTGTTCCTATGTGTTTTTGTTTGCCTGCCATTGGTTTTAACGGTGTTCGACGGTGTTCTAAGGTGTTCGACGAACAAAACCGAACCCGAACACTATGGGGGTGGCTCAACACTACTAGTGACTTGTATAGAGATAAAATTATGTTCTCTTCATGAGCATCTATGCCTCTTTTAATGCATCCCATTATTTTATTTGCCTTTGCAGCAGCTGCCTGACTCTGGCCGCCAAACGTGAGCTTATCGTACACCAATACACCCAGGTCTTTTTCAGTGACAGTTTTGCCCAGTGTTTTACAATTAAGCATTTAATTATACATTTTGTTTCCTCTGCCCAAGTGCATTACCTTACATTTATCCCCATTAAAGCTCATTTGCCATTTATCAACCCAAGCTTCTAGTTTACATAGATCCTCCAGTAATATAAAATATAAAATTGTCTTCCTCTGTATTGATTACCCTGCAGAGTTTAGTGTCATCTGCAAATATTGAAATACTACTCTATATGCCCCCTACAAGGTCATTAATAAATATGTTAAAAAGAAGCGGGCCTAATACTGACCCCTGTGGTACCCGACTGTTACCTGTGACCAAGTCTGAGTGTGCTCCAACCACCCTTTGTTTCCTTTCATTGAGCCAGTTCTTAACGCACATACATATATTTTCCCCTATCCCCATTGTTCTCTATTTATGTATCAACCTTTTGTGTTGAACGGTATCAAAAGCTTTTGAAAAGTCTATATACACAACATCCACTGCATTTCCTTGGTCCAGTCCGGAACTTACCTCCTCATAAAAGCTGATCAGATTAGTTTGACAGGAACGGTCCCTCGTAAACCCATGTTGATATTGGGTCATGAGGTTATTTTTCTTCAGATACTCTAGTATAGCATCTCTTAGGAAACCCTCCAGGATTTTACCCACAGTAGAGGTTAAGCTTATGCGCCTATAATTTCCAAGTTCGGTTTTTGTCCACTTTTTGAATATTGGCACCGTATTTGCTATACACCAGTCCTGTGGTACAGACCCTGTTATTATGGAATCTTTAAAGATTAAAAATAATGGTCTATCTATGACGTTACTTAATTCCTGCAGTACTCGCGGGTGTATCCAATCGGGGTCTGGGGATTTGTCAACTTTAGTGATTTTTAGACGCCGCCGTACTTCCTGCTGGGTTTAGCAAGTGACATTTAATGGAGAATTTTTGTTTTCACTGATCATGTTTTCTATCATGCGATTTTCTTGTGTAAATACTGTTGAAAAAAAATAATTTAGCATATTGGCTTTTTCCTCATCCTCATCCACTATTTCACCCAGACTATTTTTAAGGGGGCCAACACTATCATTTTTTAGTTTTTTACTATTTATGTAGTTAAAGAATATTTTGGGATTATTTTTACTTTCTCTGGCAATTAGTCTCTCTGTCTCAATCTTTGCTGCCTTGATTTGGTTTTTACAGAATTTATTTAATTTTCTGTATTTATTTAATGCTTCATCACTACCTACTTGCTTTAGTTCTCTAAATGCTTTTTTTTGTCACTTATTTCTCCCCTTACAGCTCTATTTAGCCATAGTGGTTTCCTTTTATTTCTAGCATGTTTATTCCCATAGGGTACATATTGTGCACAGGTCCTATTCAGGATGCTAATAAATGTCTCCCATTTGCTTTGTGTAGCTTTATGTCTCAGGATATCATCCCAGTTTATTGCACTAAGATCATCTCTCAACCGTTGGAAATTTGCCTTCCTGAATTTAGTGCCCTTGTAACCCCTCTACTACACATCTTATTAAAGGATACATGAAAACTTATTATTTTGTGATCACTATTACCCAAGTGACCCCCAACTCGTATATTTGATATGCGGTCTGGCCTGTTGGTTAATATTAGGTCTAGCAGTGCCCCCTTTCTTGTTGGGTCCTGAACCAGTTGTGAAAGGTAATTGTCTCTCATAGCTGTCAAAAACCTATTACCTTTGCTTGAACTACAGGTATCTGCTCCCCAATGTATTTCAGGGTAGTTAAAGTCCCCCATAATATTGACTTCGCCTTGAAGTTGGGCTGATTTATTGAAGAAACTAGAGCAAGCTGCAATTTTTTGCACATGCATATTCGGTCAGTGAAAAAAATCGCTCATATTAACTGCCCCACTGAATAACATTGGTCCAAGTGCTGTCCGTTTTTTCACGAACAGCACATGGACCAAAAATACAGTTGTCCTAAGAAGAGAGGATGTGTTGGACAACTTTTGTATAAATGTTCACTTAGCAAATAAAAATATATTCATAGCTGGACAGATCCTAACTACCTCTGCCCATGTTCACCCACTACTTCATGCTTGAATTTTTAATTCTATGTATTTAAATATTTATTTATTTTTTTGCCTCTCATAACTACGAAGAGCATTAATATATTATATAAAAATATTTACAAATCATTGAAAAATGTCTCCATTGCAATGCATTGACTAGTATTCTAGCACAGCAAATCTGACCTTGCTATATGACCACAGTACATGTACACTCAGCTTTTTCCATGCAGCCTTGAGATTTTGCAGAAGGAATTTAATAAAGAAGGATTCCAGTTTCATAAAAACAATATTAATATAATTGTGAAGAGTAATACTATTTTCAATATACTTTCTGTATTGATTTCTTGAGGTTTTCAAAAGTTCAACTTGCTTTAATTTTACAGAAGCATTCACTGTTTACTTCAAGTGTAGTGATGAGTGAGCATGCTCGCTACTGCTTGGTGCTCGCCCGAGTATCTCACTACTCGAGATGCTCGGCGCTCACCGAGTATTTCCGGGATTGCTCGGCGGGAGCTCGGGTCCCCTCCCTGCATGTTTGGCGCTCTTTAGAAATCCAATGCACATGCAGGGATTGCCTGCCACTCACTATAATGCCGTAGCCATGTTGGTTGTGGCATTACCGTGATTGTCTGGCCGCATAGCGTCATCGGGTCTATATCAGACCTGACGCCGCCAAGTTCGTCACAGTCACTCCGGAATTTCACAGTGTAGGGCGAGGTATTGGTGCGTCAGGGAGAGATTTGCTTATGTATTAGGTAGTGTAGGGAGAAAAACCGTACATTACACATATCCTTCTTAACAAACAGTCCTTTTGAGGACTGCCTAATCCATCTGCAGAGATATCAGGCAGGCAGCGTATGTAGGCATGCAGGCGGGGTATATAGCAGACTGCAGTGCATATAGCACAAGAGGCTCCATTCCAATTCTGCCTTCTGCTGCTGTTAGATATTTCTATACAAAGGCCCAGCTCTCAGGGGCCAGGAATACTTTTCTTTGGATCTTAATCCTCATTATTTGCTTAAAAAGCAATCCAGAGAACACTGTTTTACTGCGCCATTTGCTTAGCCAGGTCCTTTCCACATTACAGCAATAGAACTACAGCTATTTAAAACTCTGTTTTTTCCGTCACACGGATAACATATACGTTGGCAGAAAATACTGCCATTTCTGGACTCCATTAAAAATTTCTTTCAGTGTGTCAGTGAAGCAATTCACAGAAGTTTGCTGTTCAAACTACTTACCTGCAGGCCAGGTATTTAAAACCCTGTTTTCTCCGTCACACGGATCACATATACGTTGTCAGATAATACTGCCATTTCTGGCCTCCATTAAAAAATGTTTTCATTGTGTCAGTGAAGCAATTCACAGCAGTTTGCTATTCAAACTACTTACCTACAGGCCAGGAATTTAAAACTCTGCTTTGTCCATCACACGGATCACATATACGTTGTCAGAAAATACTGCCATTTCTGGCCTCCATTAAAAATTTCTTTCAGTGTGTCAGTGAAGCAATTCACAGCAGTTTGCTGTTCAAACTACTTACCTGCAGGCCAGGTATTTAAAACTCTGTTTTCTCCGTCACACGGATCACATATACGTTGTCAGATAATACTGCCATTTCTGGCCTCCATTAAAAAAATTTTTCATTGTGTCAGTGAAGCAATTCACAGCAGTTTGCTGTTCAAACTATTTACCTACAGGCCAGGTATTTAGAACCATGTTTTCTCCGTCACACAGATCACATATACGTTGTCAGAAAATACTGCCATTTATGGCCTCCATTAAAAATTTCCTTTAGTGTGCCAGTGAAGAAATTCACACCAGTTTGCTGTCCAAACTACTTACCTACAGGCCATGAATTTATAACTCTGTTTTCTCCGTCACATGGATCACATATACATTGTCTGAAAATATTGCCATTTCTTTCCTTCATTACAAAATTGCTTTAGTGTGTCAGTGAAGCAATTCACAGCAGTTTGCTGTTCAAACTAATCACTTACAGGCCAGGTATTTAAAACTCTGTTTTTCCTCCGTCACACGGATCACATATATGTTGTCAGAAAATACTGCCATTTATGGCCTCCATTAAAAATTTCCTTTAGTGTGCCAGTGAAGAAATTCACACCAGTTTGCTGTTCAAACTACTTACCTACAGGCCAAGAATTTAAAACTCTGTTTTCTCCGTCACACAGATCACATATACATTGTCTGAATATATTGCCATTTCTGGCCTTCATTACAAAATTGCTTTAGTGTGTCAGTGAAGCAATTCACATCAGTTTGCTGTTCAAACTACTTACCTATAGGCCAGGTATTTAAAACTCTGGTTTCACCTTCATACGGATCACATAAACATTGTCAGAAAATACTGACATTTCTGGCCTCCATTAAAAATTTCTTTCATTGTGTCAGTGAAGCAATTCACAACAGTTTACTGTTCAAACTACTTACCTACAGGCCAGGTATTTAAAACTCTGTTTTCTCCATCACACGGATCACATATACGTTTTGAAAAAATACTGCCATTTTTGGCCTCCATTAAAAATTTCTTTCAGTGTGTCAGTGAAGCAATTCCCAGCAGTTTGCTTTTCAAACTATGTAACTACAGGCCAGGTATTTAAAACTCTGTTTTCTCTGTCACATGCAACACATATACTTTGTCAGAAAATATTGCCATTTCTGGCCTCCATTAAAAATTTCCTTTAGTGTGTCAGTGAAGCAATTCACAGCAGTTTGCTGTTCAAACTACTTACCTACAGGCCAGGTATTTAAAACTCTGTTTTCTCCGTCAAACGGATCACATATACGTTGTCAGATAATACTGCCATTTCTGGCCTCCATTAAAAAATTTTTTCATTGTGTCAGTGAAGCAATTCAGAGCAGTTTGCTGTTCAAACTACTTACCTACAGGCCAGGTATTTAAAACCCTGTTTTCTCCGTCACACAGATCTCATAGACTTTGTCAGAAAATACTGCCATTTATGGCCTCCACTAAAAATTTCCTTTAGTGTGCCAGTGAAGAAATTCACACCAGTTTGCTGTTCAAACTACTTACCTACAGGCCAAGAATTTAAAACTCTGTTTTCTCCGTCACACAGATCACATAAACATTGTCTGAAAATATTGCCATTTCTGGCCTTCATTACAAAATTGCTTTAGTGTGTCAGTGAAGCAATTCACATCAGTTTGCTGTTCAAACTAATTACTTACAGGCCAGGTATTTAAAACTCTGTTTTTCCTCCGTCACACGGATCACATATATGTTGTCAGAAAATACTGCCATTTCTGGCCTCCATTAAAAATTTATTTCAGTGTGTCAGTGAAGCAATTCACAGCAGTTTGCTGTTCAAACTACTTACCTACAGGCCAGGTATTTAAAGCTCTGTTTTCTCCGTCACACGGATCACATATACGTTTTGAAAAAATACTGCCATTTTTGGCCTCCATTAAAAATTTCTTTCAGTGTGTCAATGAAGCAATTCCCAGCAGTTTGCTGATAAAACTACGTACCTACAGGCCAGGTATTCAAAACTCTGTTTTCTCGGTCACATGCAACACATATACGTTGTCAGAAAATATTGCCATTTCTGGCCTCCATTAAAAATTTCCTTTAGTGTGTCAGTGAAGCAATTCACAGCAGTTTGCTGTTCAAACTACTTACCTACAGGCCAGGTATTTAAACCTCTGTTTTCTCCGTCACACGGATCACATATACGTTGTCAGATAATACTGCCATTTCTGGCCTCCATTAAAAAAAAATTTCATTGTGTCAGTGAAGCAATTCACAGCAGTTTGCTGTTCAAACTACTTACCTACAGGCCAGGTATTTAAAACCCTGTTTTCTCCGTCACACAGATCACATATACGTTGTCAGAAAATACTGCCATTTATGGCCTCCATTAAAAATTTCCTTTAGTGTGCCAGTGAAGAAATTCACACCAGTTTGCTGTCCAAACTAATTACCTACAGGCCAGGAATTTAAAACTCTGTTTTCTCCGTCACACGGATCACATATACATTGTCTGAAAATATTGCCATTTCTGGCCTTCATTACAAAATTGCATTAGTGTGTCAGTGAAGCAATTCACAGCAGTTTGCTGTTCAAACTAATTACTTACAGGCCAGGTATTTAAAACCCTGTTTTCTGCGTCACACAGATCACATATACGTTGTCAGAAAATACTGCCATTTATGGCCTCCATTAAAAATTTCCTTTAGTGTTCCAGTGAAGAAATTCACACCAGTTTGCTGTTCAAACTACTTACCTATAGGCCAGGTATTTAAAACTCTGGTTTCACCGTCATACGGATCACATAAACATTGTCAGAAAATACTGACATTTCTGGCCTCCATTAAAAATTTCTTTCATTGTGTCAGTGAAGCAATTCACAACAGTTTGCTGTTCAAACTACTTACCTACAGGCCAGGTATTTAAAACTCTGTTTTCTCCATCACACGGATCACATATACGTTTTGAAAAAATACTGCCATTTTTGGCCTCCATTAAGAATTTCTTTCAGTGTGTCAGTGAAGCAATTCCCAGCAGTTTGCTTTTCAAATTACGTAACTACAGGCCAGGTATTTAAAACTCTGTTTTCTCTGTCACATGCAACACATATACGTTGTCAGAAAATATTGCCATTTCTGGCCTCCATTAAAATTTCCTTTAGTGTGTCAGTGAAGCAATTCACAGCAGTTTGCTGTTCAAACTACTTACCTACAGGCCAGGTATTTAAAACTCTGTTTTCTCCGTCACACGGATCACATATACGTTGTCAGATAATACTGCCATTTCTGGCCTCCATTAAAAAAATTTTTCATTGTGTCAGTGAAGCAATTCACAGCAGTTTGCTGTTCAAACTACTTACCTACAGGCCAGGTATTTAAAACCCTGTTTTCTCCATCACACAGATCTCATAGACTTTGTCAGAAAATACTGCCTTTTATGGCCTCCACTAAAAATTTCCTTTAGTGTTCCAGTGAAGAAATTCACACCAGTTTGCTGTTCAAACTACTTACCTACAGGCCAGGAATTTAAAACTCTATTTTCTCCGTCACACAGATCACATATACATTGTCAGAAAATATTGCCATTTCTGGCCTTCATAACAAATTTGCTTTAGTGTGTCAGTGAAGCAATTCACAGCAGTTTGCTGTTCAAATTAATTACTTACAGGGCAGGTATTTAAAACTCTGTTTTTCCTCAGTCACACGGATCACATATATGTTGTCAGAAAATACTGCCATTTCTGGCCTCCATTAAAAATTTCTTTCAGTGTGTCAGTGAAGCAATTCACAGCAGTTTGCTGTTCAAACTACTTACCTACAGGCCAGGTATTTAAAACTCTGTTTTCTCCGTCTCACGGATCACATAAACATTGTCAGAAAATACTGCCATTTTGGGCCTCCATTATGAATTTCTTTCAGTGTGTCAGTGAAGCAATTCACAGCAGTTTGCTGTTCAAGCTAATTACCTACAGGCCAGGTATTTAAAACCCTGTTTTCTCCGTCACACAGATCACATATACGTTGTCAGAAAATACTTCCATTTATGGCCTCCATTAAAAATTTCCTTTAGTGTGCCAGTGAAGAAATTCGCACCAGTTTGCTGTTCAAGCTACTTACCTACAGGCCAGGTATTTAAAACTCTGGCTTCTCCGTCATACGGATCACATATACATTGTCAGAAAATACTGCCATTTATGGCCTCCATTAAAAATTTCTTTCATTGTCTCAGTGAAGCAAATCAAACCAGTTTGCTGTTCAAACTACTTACCTACAGGCCAGGTATTTAAAACTCTGTTTTCTCCATCACACGAATCACATATAGGTTTTGAAAAAATACTGCCATTTTTGGCCTCCATTAAAAATTTCTTTCAGTATGTCAGTGAAGCAATTCCCAGCAGTTTGCTTTTCAAACTACGTACCTACAGGCCAGGTATTTAAAACTCTGTTTTCTCTGTCACATGCAACACATATACGTTGTCAGAAAATATTGCCATTTGTGGCCTCCCATTAAAAATTTCCTTTAGTGTGTCAGTGAAGCAATTCTCAGCAGTTTGCTGTTCAAACTGCTTACCTACAGGCCAGGAATTTAAAACTCTGCTTTGTCCATCACACGGATCACATATACGTTGTCAGAAAATGCTGCCATTTCTGGCCTCCACTAAAAATTTCTTTCAGTGTGTCTGTGAAGCAATTCACAGCAGTTTGCTGTTCAAACTACTTACCTGCAGGCCATGGATTTAAAACTCTGTTTTCTCCGTCACACGGATCACATATACGTTGTCAGATAATACTGCCATTTCTGGCCTCCATTAAAAAATTTTTTCATTGTGTCAGTGAAGCAATTCACAGCAGTTTGCTGTTCAAACTACTTACCTACAGGACAGGTATCTAAAACCTGTTTTCTCCGTCACACAGATCACATATACGTTGTCAGAAAATCCTGCCATTTATGGAATCCATTAAAAATTTCCTTTAATATGCCAGTGAATAAATTCACACCAGTTTGCTGTTCAAACTAATTACTTACAAGCCAGGTTTTTAAAACTCTGTTTTTCCTCCGTCACACGGATCACATATACGTTGTCAGAAAATACTGCCAATTCTGGCCTCCATTAAAAGTTTCTTTCAGTGTGTCAGTGAAGCAATTCACAGCAGTTTGCTGTTCAAACTACTTACCTTCAGGCCAGGTATTTAAAACTCTGTTTTCTCCGTCTCACGGATCACATAAACGTTGTCAGAAAATACTGCCATTTTTGGCCTCCATTAAAAATTTATTTCAGTGTGTCAGTGAAGCAATTCACAGCAGTTTGCTGTTCAAACTACTTAACTTCAGGCCAGGCATTTAAAAGCCTGTTTTCTCCGTCACACAGATCACATATACGTTGTCAGAAAATACTGCCAATTATGTCCTCCATTAAAAATTTCCTTTAGTGTGCCAGTGAAGAAATTCGCACCAGTTTGCTGTTCAAACTACTTACCTACAGGCCAGTTATTTAAAACTCTGGTTTCTCCGTCATACGGATCACATATACATTGTCAGAAACTACTGCCATTTCTGGCCTCCATTAAAAATTTCTTTCAGTGTGTCAGTGAAGCAGTTTGCTGTTCAAACTACTTACCTTCAGCCCAGGCATTTAAAAGCCTGTTTTCTCCGTCACACAGATCACATATATGTTGTCAGAAAATACTGCCATTTATGGCCTCCATTAAAAATTTCCTTTAGTGTGCCAGTGAGGAAATTCGCACCAGTTTGCTGTTCAAACTACTTACCTACAGGCCAGGTATTTAAAACTTTGTCCATCACACGGATCACATATACGTTTTGAAAAAATACTGCCATTTTTGGCCTACATTTAAAATTTCTTTCAGTGTGTCAGTGAAGCAATTCCCAGCATTTTGCTGTTCAAACTACGTACCTACAGGCCAGGTATTTAAAACTCTGTTTTCTCTGTCACATGCAACACATATACATTGTCAGAAAATATTGCCATTTCTGGCCTCCATTAAAAATTTCCTTTACTGTGTCAATGAAGCAATTCACAGCAGTTTACTGTTCAAACTACTTACCTACAGGCCAGGAATTTAAAACTCTGTTTTCTCCGTCACACGGATCACATATATATTGTCAGAAAATATTGCAATTTCTGGCCTTAATTAAAAAATTGCATTAGTGTGTCAGTGAAGAAATTAACAGCAGTTTGCTGTTCAAACTACTTACCTACAGGCAAAGTATTTAAAACTCAGTTTTCTCTGTCACATGCAACACATATACGTTATCAGAAAATACTGCCATTTCTGGCCTCCATTAAAAATTTCTTTCATTGTGTCTGTGAAGCAATTCACAGCAGTTTGCTGTTCAAACTACTTACCTACAGGACAGGAATTTAAAACTCTTTTTTCTCTGTCACATGCAACACATATACGTTGTAAGAAAATACTGCCATTTCTGGCCTCCATTAAAAATTTATTTTAATGTGTCAGTGAATCAATTCACAGCAGTTTGCTATTCAAACTACTTACCTACAGGCCAGGTATTTAGAACTCTGTTTATTCTGTCACACAGATCACATATACGTTGTCAGAAAATACTGCCATTTCTGGCCTCCATTAAAAATTTCTTTCAGTGTGTCAGTGAAGCAATTCACAGCAGTTTGCTGTTCAAACTACTTACCTACAGTCCAGGTATTTAAAACCCTGTTTTCTCCAACACACAGATCACATATACATTGTCAGAAAATACTGGCATTTCTTGCCTCAATTAAAAATTTCTTTAGTGTGTCATTGAAGAAATTCACAGCAGTTTGCTGTTCAAACTACTTAACTACAGGCCAGGTATTTAAACTTCTCTTTTCTTCGTCACAAGGATCACATATACCTTGTCAGAAAATACTGCCATTTCTGGCCTCCATCAAAAATTTCTTTCATTGTGTCAGTGAAGCAATTCACAGCAGTTTGCTGTTCAAACTACTTACCTGCAGGCCAGGTATTTTAAACCCTGTTTTCTCCATCACACGGATCACATATATACGTTGTCAGATAATACTGCCATTTCTGGCCTCCTTTAAAAAATGTTTTCATTGTGTCAGTGAAGCAATTCACAGCAGTTTGCTATTCAAACTACTTACCTACAGGCCAGGTATTTAGAACTCTGTTTATTGTGTCACACAGATCACATATACGTTGTCACAAAATACTGCCATTTCTGGCCTCCATTAAAAATTTCTTTCAGTGTGTCAGTGAAGCAATTCACAGCAGTTTGCTGTTCAAACTACTTACCTGTAGGCCAGGTGTTTAAAATTCTGTTTTCTCCATCACACGGATCACATATACGTTGTCAGATAATACTGCCATTTCTGGCCACCATTAAAAAAAATTTTCATTGTGTCAGTGAAGCAATTCACAGCAGTTTGCTGTTCAAACTACTTACCTACAGGCCAGGTATTTAAAACTCTGTTTTCTCCGTCTCACAGATCACATATACATTGTCAGAAAATACTGCCATTTCTTGCCTCAATTAAAAATTTCTTTAGTGTGTCATGGAAGAAATTCACAGCAGTTTGCTGTTCAAACTACATAACTGCAGGCCAAGTATTTAAGTTTCTCTTTTCTCCGTCACAAGGATCACATATACCTTGTCAGAAAATACTGCCATTTCTGGTCTCCATTAAAAATTTCTTTCATTGTGTCAGTGAAGCAATTCACAGCAGTTTGCTGTTCAAACTACTTACCTACAGGACAGGAATTTAAAACTTTTTTTTCTCTGTCACATGCAACACATATACATTGTAAGAAAATACTGCCATTTCTGGCCTCCATTAAAAATTTCTTTCAGTGTGTCAGTGAAGCAGTTCACATCAGTTTGCTATTCAAACTACTTACCTGCAGGCCAGGTATTTAAAACCCTGTTTTCTCCATCACACGGATCACATATATACGTTATCAGATAATACTGTCATTTCTGGCCTCCTTTAAAAAATGTTTTCATTGTGTCAGTGAAGCAATTCACAGCAGTTTGCTATTCAAACTACTTACCTACAGGCCAGGTATTTAAAATTCTGTTTTCTCTATCACACGGATCACATATACGTTGTCAGATAATACTGCCATTTCTGGCCTCCATTAAAAAATTTTTTCATTGTGTCAGTGAAGCAATTCACAGCAGTTTGCTGTTCAAACTTCTTAACTACACGACAGGTATTTAAAACCCTGTTTTCTCCGTCACACAGATCACATGTACATTGTCAGAAAATACTGCCATTTCTTGCCTCAATTAAAAATTTCTTTAGTGTGTCATGGAAGAAATTCACAGCAGTTTGCTGTTCAAACTACTTAACTACAGGCCGAGTATTTAAATTTCTCTTTTCTCCGTCACAAGGATCACATATACCTTGTCAGAAAATACTGCCATTTCTGGCCTCCATTAAAAATTTCTTTCATTGTGTCAGTGAAGCAATTCACAGCAGTTTGCTGTTCAAACTACTTACCTACAGGACAGGAATTTAAAACTTTTTTTTTTCTGTCACATGCAACACATATACGTTGTAAGAAAATACTGCCATTTCTGACCTCCATTAAAAATTTCTTTCAGTGTGTCAGTGAAGCAGTTCACATCAGTTTGCTGTTCAAACTACTTACCTGCAGGCCAGGTATTTGAAACCCTGTTTTCTCCATCACACGGATCACATATATACGTTATCAGATAATAATGCCATTTCTGGCCTCCTTTAAAAAATGGTTTCATTGTGTCAGTGAAGCAATTCACAGCAGTTTGCTATTCAAACTACTTACCTACAGGCCATGTATTTAGAACTCTGTTTATTCCGTCACACAGATCACATATACGTTGTCAGAAAATACTGTCATTTCTGGCCTCCATTAAAAATTTCTTTCAGTGTGTCAGTGAAGCAATTCACAGCAGTTTGCTGTTCAAACTACGTACCTCCAGGCTAGGTATTTAAAACTCTGCTTTCTCCGTCACACGGATCACATATACGTTGTCAGATAATACTGCCATTTCTGGTCTCCATTAAAAATTTCTTTCAGTGTGTCAGTGAAGCAATTCACATCAGTTTGCTTTTCAAGCTATTTACCTGCAGGCCAGGTATTTAAAACCCTGTTTTCTCCGTCACACGGATCATATATATACGTTGTCACATAATACTGCCATTTCTGGCCTCCATTAAAAATTTCCTTTAGTGTGCCAGTGAATAAATTCACACCAGTTTGCTGTTCAAACTACTTACCTACAGGCCAGGTATTTAACACTCTGGTTTCACCGTCATACGGATCACATAAACATTGTCAGAAAATACTGCCATTTCTGGCCTCCATTAAAAATTTCTTTCATTGTGTCAGTGAAGCAATTCACAGCAGTTTGCTTTTCAAACTACTTACCTACAGGCCAGGTATTTAAAACTCTGTTTTCTCCATCACATGGATCACATATACGTTTTGAAAAAATACTGCCATTTTTGGCCTCCATTAAAAATTTCTTTCAGTGTGTCAGTTACGCAATTCCCAGCAGTTTGCTGTTCAAACTACTTACCTACAGGCCAGGTATTTAAAACTCTGTTTTCTCCGTCACAAGGATCACATATATGTTGTAGTGTTGAGTAGAGATGAGCGGTGTTCGACTAGAACTGTTCGCCAATCTCAAATTCGAGCTGTTTTGGGCGGTGTTCGAGTTGTTCGACGAACCCGAACGATTTGCAAAAAATTCGGCTGTTCGAGGTTATGTTCGATAACTGTTCGTGCACCAAAAGCGTGTCCTGCATGTCTGGCGCTATTTAGAGCACCAATCATGCAGGGATTGTCTGCCACTCACTGTAATGCCACAGCCATGGTGGTTGTGGCATTAGAGTGATTGCCCAAATCGATGGGAACTGTGCTCACAGTGAAACATGAAAAGCCGGCAATTCAGCAGCGGTACACCGGTACCCGACAATTTAGAACCGAAAAATAGAGCATCACACATAGATTAGATAGATAGAAACATGTTAGTCACATATATAAGAAGTACAGTGACAGTGTTGATTACTGTACTTGTCATTTAGTGTAAAGGATTTATAAAAAAAAATATTAGTGTTTTCATGCACCGTCTCTTTAAAAAAGCCGGCCGACAATTCAGCAGCGGTACCCGACAATTTAGAATAGAAGGAATAGAGAATCACACATAGATTAGATAGATAGAAACATGGCAGTCGCATATATAAGAAGTACAGTGACAGTGTTGATTACTGTACTTGCCATTTAGTGTGAAGGATTTATTAAAAAAAATAATAGTGTTTTCATGCACCGTCTCTTTAAAAAAGCCGGCCGGCATTTCAGCATCTGTACCCGACAATTTAGAATGGAAGCAATAGAGCATCACACATAGATTAGATAGATAGAAACATGTCAGTCACATATATATGAAGTACAGTGACAGTGTTGATTACTGTACTTGTCATTTAGTGTTAAAATAAAGGATTTAATTTAAAAAAATTGGCGTGGGATCCCCCATAATTTTAGTCTCTAGCGGAGGTTAAGCAGACGGCTGGGGCAGATGTTTGAAGCCTGGGAAGGGGTAATACCCACGGAGCTTCCCAGGCTACTAATATCAGCCCCCAGCTGAATGCCTAGCCTTTACTAGCTATTAAAATGGGGGACCCCCCAAAAAATTGACGTGGGGTCCCCCCTATTTTAATAGCTAGCAAAGGCTAGGCAGACAGCTGGGGGCTGATATTAGTAGCCCAGGAAGGGTGCCATGAATATTGGCCCCCTCCCAGGCTAGAAACACCAGCCGTCAGCCGCCCCAGAAATGGCACATCCATAGGATGCGCCAATTGTGGCACTTAGCCTCGCTCTTCCCACTGCCCTGTAGTGGTGGCAGTGGGGTAATAGGGCTCGGGTTGATGTCAGCTTATAATGCCAGCTGACATCAAGCCCAGGTTAGTAATGGAGAGGCGTCTATAAGACACCCCCATTACTAACCCCATAGTCAAAGTTTAAAAAAAACACAAACACCCAGAATAAAGTCCTTTAATTGAAATAAAGACACAATTCTTTATTGTTCTAAATTAAACCATACTTACAATCACGCCCATTCCAGCTGAAGCCAACGATCCCCTGCAATAAAAGAAAAATAATAAAGCAACATAATCCTTACCTTCCCATGGTTCCCAGGACAGCTTCAGCTCTGCTACATCGAGATGACAGGCTGGACCACAGCAGAAAGCTGCCATCCAGCCTGTCATCCCGCAGACACTGAGAAGCGCAGGCTTGCTTGCGCTGCTCAGCGTCTCTCTGTGACGGCATCCAGATGAGCCGAGTTCATGTCCAATGAACTCGGCTCACGTCATGCACGTCACTGACAGCGTGGGAAAATTCTCACGCTGAAGCGGTGAGTGCAGGAGAATTCTCCCACGCTGTCAGTGACGTGCATAAGGTGAGCTCATGTCCAATGAACTCAGCTCACCTCCTGCATGTCACTGACAGCGTGGGAGAATTCTCCTGCACTCAGCGCTTCAGCGTGAGAATTCTCCCACGCTGAAGCGCTGAGTGCAGGAGAATTTTCCCACGCTGTCAGTGACGTGCATGAGGTGAGCTGAGTTCATTGGACATAAACTCGGCTCATCTGGATGCCCTCACAGAGAGACACTGTGGAGCGCAAGCAAGCCTGCGCTTCTCAGTGTCTGTGGGATAACAGGCTGGATGGCAGCGTTCTGCTGCGGTCCAGCCTGTCATCTCGATGTAGCAGAGCTGAAGCTGTCATGGGAACCATGGAAAGGTAAGGATGATGTTGCTTTATTATTTTTCTTTTATTTCAGGAGATCGTTGGCTTCAGCTGGAATGGGCGTGATGGTAAGTATGGTTTAATTTAGAACAATAAAGAATTGTGTGTTTATTTCAATTAAAGGACTTTATTCTGGGTGTTTGTGTTTTTTTTAACTTTGACTATGGGGTTAGTAATGGAGGTGTCTTATAGACGCCTCTCCATTACTAACCTGGGCTTGATGTCAGCTGGCATTATAAGCTGACATCAACCCCAGCGCTATTACCCCACTGCCACCGCTACAGGGCAGTGGGAAGAGCGAGGCTAAGTGCCAGAATTGGCGCATCCTATGGATGCGCCATTTCTAGGGCGGCTGACGGCTGGTGTTTCTAGCCTGGGAGGGGGCCAATATTCATGGCACCCTTCCTGAGCTATTAATATCAGCCCCCAGCTGTCTGCCTAGCCTTTGCTAGCTATTAAAATAGGGGGGACCCCACGTCATTTTTTGGGGGGGTCCCCCATTTTAATAGCTAGTAAAGGCTAAGTATTCAGCTGGGGGCTGATATTAGTAGCCTGGTAAGCTCCGTGGGTATTACCCCCTTCCGAGGCTTCAAACATCTGCCCCAGCCGTCTGCTTAACATCCGCTAGAGCCTAAAATTATGGGGAACCCCACGCCAATTTTTATTTTAATAAATCCTTTATTTTAACACTAAATGACAAGTACAGTAATCAACACTATCACTGTACTTATTATAAATGTGAATGACATGTTTCTATCTATCTAATCTATGTGTGATGCTCTATCTTTCTGTTATAAAATGTCGGGTACCGCTGCTGAATTGCCGGCCGGCTTTTTTAAAGAGACAGTGCATGAAAACACTATTATTTTTTTAAATAAATCCTTTACACTAAATGACAAGTACAGTAAGCAACACTGTCACTGTACTTATTATATATGTGACTGACATGTTTCTATCTATCTAATCTATGTGTGAAGCTCTATTCTTTCTGTTCTAAATTGTCGGGTACAGATGCTGAATTGCCGGCCGGCTTTTTTAAAGAGACGGTGCATGAAAACACTAATATTTTTTTTAATAAATCCTTTACACTAAATGACAAGTGCAGTAACCAACACTGTCACTGTGCTTCTTATATGTGTGACTGACATGTTTCTATCTATCTAATCTATGTGTGATGCTCTATTCCTTCTTGTCTAAATTGTCGGGTACCGGTGTATGCCGCTGCTGAATTTGCCGGCCGGCTTTTTTAAAGAGAGTGTCTTCTGAGCAGTTTGTCAGCTTTTGGACACCTTTGCAGGTGTTTTCTATGTGTTTCTATGTGTTTTTGTTTGCCTGCCATTGGTTTTAACGGTGTTCGACGGTGTTCTAAGGTGTTCGACGAACAGTTCGACGAACAGTTCCTCGAACATCCCGGTGTTCGACGAACCGAACCGAACCCGAACACTACGGGGGTGGCTCAACACTAGTGTTGAGCCACCCCCGTAGTGTTCGAGTTCGGTTCGGTTCATCGAACACCCGTGTGTTCGCCGAACTGTTCATCGAACTGTTCGTCGAACACCTTCGAACACCATTAAAACCAATGGCAGGCAAACAAAAACACATAGAAACACATAGAAAACACCTTCAAAGGTGTCCAAAAGCTGACAAACTGCTCAGAAGACACAACTAACACATGGAAAAGTGACAAGTACATATAGTCATGCGAAAAGAAAAGAGGTGGAGTAAAGGGGTAAAGATGAACTCCATAATGTATGTGGAGTTTCTCAAACAGCACTTCCTGCCATGGTTCAAGAAGAAGAACCGTGTATTCCACAGCAAGATCATTTTTATGCATGATAATGCACCATCTCATGCTGCACATAAAACATCTGCATCTCTGGCTGATATGGGCATAAAAGGGGACAAACTTATGGTGTGACCCCCATGCTCCCCTGACTTCTACCCCATTCAGAACCTCTGGAGCATCATCAAAAGGAGTGTCTATGATGGCGGGAGGCAGTTCAGATCTAAGCAACAGCTCTGGGAGGGTATTCTGTCCTCATGCAAAACAATTGAAGCAGAAACCATCCAAAACCTGACAAATTCAATGGACGAGAGAGTTCAGAAGCTCCTTTCGAACAAGGGGTCCTATGTGAAAATGTAACATCACCTAGAATAAAGTTTTGAGTTGAAAACTGTTTGATTTCAGTTTCTAATAACCTGCTAATGCTTAAAATTTCAAAAATGACCATTTTTTTGGTCTTTATTAAAATGAAAAGGTTGATCGAAAAGTTTGGGGGATCTAAGAGTGTGTCAACCCAGTAGTCAGGATTATTTCGAATTCTGACAATATGAGGGTCATGTTGCAGGTAGTGCAGCAAGAAGGCACTTATGTGTCTTGCGCATCTCGGAGACCCAAAATTATTTTCCGGGCTAGATGCAGCTAAAAATTATTATTGATTTTAAATCTGGTGGAGCTTAGTATAGATGGCCTAATAGAATCAGTGCTGCACACTGCTACAAAGCCCAAATTATTTTCCAGCCAAGGTACAGATAAACATGATTAGTAATTTTAAATCTGGTGGAGCTTAGTATAGATGGCCTAATAGAATCAGTACTGCACACTGCTACAAAGCCCAAATTATTTTCCAGCCAAGATACAGATAAACATGATTAGTAATTTTAAATCTGGTGGAGCTTATTATAGATGGCCTAATAAAATCAGTGCTGCACTCTGCTACAAAGCCCAAATTATTTTCCAGCCAAGATACAGATAAACATGATTAGTAATTTGAAAGCCTAAAACGGTTGGTGAGGTGATTTTAACCAATCATCAAGATTTTACTCTCCCCAGGATGACACAGGGGTAGAAAAGTCATTTCGGATCCATGATTTGTTCATCTTTATGAACGTGAGTCTGTCTACATTATCATTGGAGAGACGCGTGCGCTTATCTGTCAGCACACCACCAGCAGCGCTGAACACACGTTCAGACAGAACGCTGGCTGCGGGGCATGACAAGATCTCCAAGGCGTAAGTGGCTAGCTCCGGCCATTTATCCAGATTGGAAGCCCAAAAAGAGCAAGGGTCCAGTGACACAGTCATGGCTTCAATGTTTACTTGGAGATACTCCTGTACCATCGTCTCTAGGCGTTGACTATGTGTCAGACTTCTTGTCTCCTGTGGCCTTGCAAAGGATGGGCTAAAAAAGTGGTGAAATGATTCCGCAAAATTGATGTTACCAGCATATACCTTGGTTCTGTTACGGTTTGAGTGCTGAACACTCGACGGTCCCACAGTTGGCAAGTTGGAACTGTGAGATTCACTACGTGCACCAATGGTGTTTTGTGGAAAAGCACATGTAAGATTCTGCAACAGTCTCTGCTGATACTCCTGCATGCGTGCATCCCTTTCTATGGCAGGAATAATTTCTGCAAATTTACTTTTGTACCGGTGATCTAACAGTGTGGCAACCCAGTAGTCAGGATTATTTCTAATTCTCACAATTCGAGGGTCATGTTGCAGGTAGTGCAGCAAGAAGGCACTCGTGTGTTGCGCATCCAGGAGCACCAAGTCCCTGTTGTGTTGGTGGCGAGGTAACAATCATGCTTCCTTCCTCTGTCCTCTGCCCCCAACCTCGCACAACAGAAATGTGATCAAGGTCTCCCTCATCTGATGAGTCTTCCATCAGTTCGTCCTCCACTCCTTCCTGGGCTCCTGCACCTTCCTCACTAGTTTGGCTGCTACCATGCGCCCTGGTAAAACCATCTCCCCCACCCACACATGCCTGCCGCCTTGGTGCTGCCGACCGTCTGGACCTTGCAGATGTTAGCCCTTCCGCATACAACTCCTCCTCCTCTACTTCCTCCACCTCCTCTTGTGCCACCACCTGACTCCGAATTCTGTTTAACATGTGCTCCAGCATGTAGATCACCGGAATAGTCATGCTGATAATGGCATCGTCAGCACTAAACATCTTCGTCGCCATTTCAAAACTGTGCAGAAGGGTGCATAGGTCCCTGATCTGAGACCACTCCTCCAGCGTGATTTGCCCCACCTCTGGATCTCGTTGGCCCAGGCTATACGTCAGAACGTATTGCACCAGGGCTTGTCGGTGCTGACACAGTCGCTGCAACATGTGCAGAGTTGAATTCCACCGGGTAGGCACATCGCATTTTAGCCGGTGAAGTGTCAGGCCCAACGACTTCTGTAGAGATGTAAGTCGCTGAGCTGCGGGATGCGAACGGCGGAAGTGAGCACACAGCGACCGTGCCCTCTGCAGAAGGCCATCTAGTCCGGGATAGTGGGCTAAAAATTGCTGGACAACCAGGTTCAACACGTGAGCCATACAAGGCACGTGTGTGACATTGCCCCGGCGAAGGGCCGCACCCAGGTTTGCAGCTTTGTCGCACACGGCCTTCCCTGGTTTCAGGTCCAGTGGAGACAACCATTCATGAAATTGGTTCTCCAGAGCTGACCACAACTCCTCAGCTGTGTGACTCACATTTCCCAGACATTTCAAAGTAAAAACCGCCTGATGACATTGAGCCCTACTGCCAGCATAGTAAGGAGGTGTGCAGGATCCCTTCAGCGCAGTTAGAAAGCTTGTGGCATGACCAGACAGGCTTTGAGTGCAGGTGGAGGACCGAGAGGAGGTTGAGGAGGCAGAAGCAGTGGAGGAACTTTGAGATAAAGAGGATTGACGCACAACTCGTGGGGACGGCAAGACTTGGACAGCAGCACCTTGTCCTGCTGTCACCATAGTTACCCAGTGCCCAGTCAGCAACATGTAACGCCCCTGTCCATGCCTACTCGTCCAAGTGTCTGTGGTGAAATGCACCCTGTCACACACAGAGTTTCTCAAAGAAGCGGTGATGTTGTGTGCGACATGCTGGTGGAGAGCAGGCACACCTTTCTTTGAGAAGTAGTGCCGACTGGGCATCTGGTACTGGGGCACTGCGACGGACATAAGGTCTTGAAAATCCTCTGTGTCCACCAGGCGGAAAGGCAGCATTTCTGTAGCCAAGAGCTTGCAGATGTTGAAATTCAACTGCTTAGCTTTCTCATGGCTAGGAGGAAATGGTCTTTTACTTGTCCACATCTGAGGGACCGAGGGCTGGCTATTGTGCTTAGACGGGGTTGATAAGGGTGTCCCCGGCAAACTGCCGGTCTGTGAGGAAGATGCAGGCGGACATGTTAGGTTGCCTTGATCCAAAGGTGGTGCTATCCATGTCGGACAGCGCTCATCACCAGCTGGTGTTACCACCTCTAAAGAAAATGATGACCTGCCAATCACGCTGGCTGTTGCGGATAAACAGGTGGCAGGTCTGCACCCCAAAACAGGTGTGACTGCTGTCCCCCCAGTCACAGAGGATGAAGAGTAGTGTTGAGCCACCCCCGTAGTGTTCGAGTTCGGTTCGGTTCGTCGAACACCCGTGTGTTCGCCGAACTGTTCGTCGAACTGTTCGTCGAACACCTTCGAACACCGTTAAAACCAATGGCAGGCAAACAAAAACACATAGAAACACATAGAAAACACCTTCAAAGGTGTCCAAAAGCTGACAAACTGCTCAGAAGACACAACTAACACATGGAAAAGTGACAAGTACATATAGTCATGCGAAAATAAAAGAGGTGGAGGAGTAAAAGGAGGGGGAGACACAGATATAGGCATGTCATGCCCTTCTAAAATCCAAAAAGTGAGAAGCCGACACGGCCAGTCCGCTCCTGCCCGTGCCACCTCCGTGTCGCCGGGTTTGTGCCAGAGCCAAGGTGAACCCTGATGGCCAGCCCCCCTCTCCCAATACTGGTGCCTGTCCGCTGGTGGGTCGAGCGAGCCCCCCTGTGGTGGAGGCAGCTCTAAGTTTTTTAATCTAAATTGTCTCTCTAATTTGAATGAATACACTTTAAATCCATTTACAAGGATCTATTGGAGGGCAAGTCTCATGCCAGCAGCCGCTTAATTCCAGCTGCAGTAGCGTCCACTAAAGCTGCTGCAGTTAAAAAGCTTTTATAAGGATCGAGCTCGGCTGTCCACCACAAGGCATCCTACTGCCAATCCCAGCCCCTATGCCTTGGGGTGCCTCCTGATGCTCTTCACTGAGTATCCCATGGTCCCGAAGCATTTCCTTTGAAAAAATTAAGTGTCTAAACTATAGGTGGTGTAGCTTGCTTAACAGCCGGGATAATCCGCTGACTAGCAGACACTGCTACTAGGCACAAAGTATTTCCTGGGCTAGATGCAGTTAAAAATTTGTAATTAGATACTCTCGTTGGATGCTGAGAAAGCATTCCATAGAGTCTCCTGGCACGCCATATATGATTCTCTTAAAAAGCTTGGGGTAGGGGTCTAGGGGACCCTTTTATAGCCAAAATCACGGCCCTGTATCGCAATACGTCACCTAGGCTGAAGATAAATGGAACTGTAGCACCCTGAGGGCTCGGTTGCTACAGACGTATTGCACCTCACCCAGAGGTGTGATATCTCACTCTCAGGTAAGGATGGAGTGTGGATCAGGACCCGACACCTGCATGCATTACACCACATTGCCGTGGGGCAGGGCGACCAATATGCCCCTGAGATGGGCACGACAGTCCCTGTCCCTGGCTGGAGTGGGGGGAGGGAACACTGAGGAAGGGGAACCCTGTAGTGCAGGAGCAGGGAGGAAGCAGTTCCTGGGTGCATTGAGAAGGGAGTATAAAAGGTGGGCACCATCTTAGTTCAGTGCAGAGAAGTCTGAGCAGAAGTGGCAGGGAGCAGGGGCTCTGCATGAGCTCTGCTCCGGAGGCGGGCCTAGTAACAGAGGCCCAGGCCTGGAAGAGGGAGAAGGAAGGAAGAGGAGCGGAGAAGGCTCCAGGAACGAGGAATGAAGGGATCCCAGGGGTGCGGACGGGCGAGTCGCCACCGCACGCCCGAATCCACCTGCGTGGAGGGGTCAGGCCAAAGGGGGAGACCGGTCCCCGAACTAGTGGAGGCAGGAAATGACCCTCAGCTAGAAACCGGAGGCTCTGACATTTTATGTGGCGCAGCCCCTCGCTACACCCGCTAGGAAGGCACCACATAGGGTCAGGGAAACTGGCGCCAAGTTTACCAAAAGGAGGCCCGAGGCAGCCGGACAGAAGTGTTGGTAAGAAAGGCCAGACAAAGGACACACAAAGGGGGTCCTGTGAAGTGCTCCAAAGTTATCTGGGAGTTGTCTGAGCCCCTCACCTGGTGAGCACAGTACGACATGGGCAGCCGTTACCTGCAGACGTGGTCTGGATAATAAGAACTGTGAGTAAAGGCCCTGGACTGCATCACTGACTCCGTGTCGTTACTGCTGCTGCCCTGCACCATCACCCCCATCCTCCGCATACACTGCCCTGAGGCTATACTCCTCCCGTGGGGAGTTATGCTACGCTCTGCTGCACCCACAACACCAGCCTCAGCGGTCTGCCCTGTAGCGGCGGTTCACTCTGACCGCAATCCACGGGTGGCGTAGTCGGACATTTAAACATCAAAACCACATAAATAGTTCCGCCACTGGTTTGACCGCCCTGAGCCACGGAACCAGGTCACCGCCACGAAGACTACAACCACCAGCATCCACCAAAAAGGGTCCGGCTCCGGGTGTCCCAAGGCCCAGGGGGTGCGTCAGAACATTTTCATCACCTTTCACAATCACCAATGGGACAAGGCAGGGATGTCCTCTGTCCCCTCTCTTATACATCCTAGTGACGGAGCACCTGCTCTCATCAATTCGCCATAACCCCAATATTAGGTGGATTGAGGTGGGAGGCACCGAGTACAAGTGCTCTCTATTTGCTGATGATGTCCTAGTATATATCACTCAATCACATATATCCATCCATGCTGTTATGGCTGAAATAGATCACTTTGTTACATGGTAAAATTTTAAAATCAATGCAGCGAAGTCTGAGGCCCTCGATGTCTCCCTCCCCAAATCCATATAGGATTCCATCCAGTCCAACTTTCCCTTTGCCTGGCCCTCACAGGGTATCAAATACTTAGGAATTCCTATTCATAGAGACCTCTCCCATCTATGTTATCTTAATTTTGGGCCCTTTATTGAACAATTCCATACAGACCACGGTTGGCAAGTTAGAACTGTAAAATTCACTACGTGAACCGCTGGTGTTTTGTGGAAAAGCACATGTACACCGCGTTCCAAATTATTATGCAAAAAGTGTTTAGGAGTGATAAGGGAAGAATTTGTTTGTTTGTCAGTTAAACTCATTGATGGTGATGTGTGTCAGGGCTCTTTATATCACTGTAAGCAATTGCAGACACCTGTGCTAATTAGTTTGGCAGGTGTGTCCAATGAAAGGCAAGACTACTTAAGAAGGCTCTCTCACATTATTAAGCAGCCTACATTTTCTGCCAAAATGGGAAAGAAAAAGGATGTGTCGGCTGCTGAGAAGCAACAAATTGTGGAGTGTTTAGGTCAAGGCATGACTACAATCAACATTGTGCGATGATCAGGATGAAGTGTCTTGGCAATCAAGAAGTATGTAGCTGATTCACAGTACACACGTGTGCGTGCTGATAAGGGCAAATTGAGGACTCTTTCCTACAGGCAATTACGTCAGGTTGAAAGAGCAGCGGCAAAAAAGCCTTGTCATAGCAGCAGACAAGTTTTTGAAGCTGCTTGTGCCTCCAACGTCCCCCGAACAACAAGATGCAGGGTCTTTCAGAGGTTTGCAGCTGTGCATACGCCATCCTGTCGACCTCCTCTATCCACTTCACACAAGCAGAAACGGCTCCAGTGGGCCAAACATTACATGAAGACTGATTTCAAAACTGTTTTGTTCACGGATGAGTGCCGTACAGCGCTCGATGGTCCAGATGGATGGAGTGGAGGATGGCTGGTTGATGGACACCCCACGCAAACACGGCTACAGCGCCAACAAGGAGGAGGAGGTGGAGTAATGTTTTGGGCTGGAATCATGGTTAGAGAGATTGTCGGCCCCTTTAGGATCCCTGAAGGCGCTAAAGATGAACTCCATAATGTATGTGGATTTTCTCAAACAGCACTTCCTGCCATGTTTCAAGAAGAAGAACCGTGTATTTCACAGCAAGATCATTTTTCTGCATGATAATGCACCATCTCATGCTGCACATAAAACATCTGCATCTCTGGCTGATATGGGCATAAAAGGGGACAAACTTATGGTGTGACCCCCATGCTTCCCTGACCTCTACCCCATTCAGAACCTTTGGAGCATCATTAAAAGGAGTGTCTATGATGGCGGGAGGCAGTTCACATCTAAGCAACAGCTCTGGGAGGGTATTCTGTCCTCATGCAAAACAATTGAAGCAGAAACCATCCAAAACCTGACAAATTCAATGGACGAGAGAGTTCAGAAGCTCCTTTCGAACAAGGGGTCCTATGTGAAAATGTAACATCACCTAGAATAAAGTTTTGAGTTGAAAACTGTTTGATTTCAGTTTCTAACAACCTGCTAATGCTTATAATTTCAAAAATGACCATTTTTTTGGTCTTTATTAAAATGAAAAGGTTGATCGAAAAGTTTGAGGGATCTAAGAGTGTGGCAACCCAGTAGTCATGATTACTTCGAATTCTGACAATATGAGGGTCATGCTGCAGGTAGTGCAGCAAGAAGGCACTTATGTGTCTTGCGCATCTCGGAGCCCCAAAATTATTTTCCGGGCTAGATGCAGCTAAAAATTATTTTTAATTTTAAATCTGGTGGAGCTTATTATAGATGGCCTAATAGGATCAGTGCTGCACACTGCTACAAAGCCCAAATTATTTTCCAGTCAAGATACAGATAAACATGATTAGTAATTTGAAAGCTTAAAATGTTTGGTAGGGTGATTTTAACCAATCATCAAGCTTTTACTCTCCCCAGGATGACACAGGGGTAGAAAAGTCGTTTCGGATCCATGATTTGTTCATCTTTATGAACGTGAGTCTGTCTACATTATCAGTGGAGAGCCGCGTGCGCTTATCTGTCAGCACACCACCAGCAGCGCTGAACACACGTTCAGACAGAACGCTGGCTGCGGGGCATGACAAGATCTCCAAGGCGTAAGTGGCTAGCTCCGGCCATTTATCCAGATTGGAAGTCCAAAAAGAGCAAGGGTCCAGTGACACAGTCGTGGCTTCAATGTTTACTTGGAGATACTCCTGTACCATCGTCTCTAGGCGTTGACTATGTGTCAGACTTCTTGTCTCCTGTGGCCTTGCAAAGGATGGGCTAAAAAAGTGGTGAAATGATTCCGCAAAATTGATGTTACCAGCAGATACTGTGGTTCTGTTACGGTTTGAGTGCTGAACACTTGACGGTCCCACGGTTGGCAAGTTGGAACTGTGAGATTCACTACGTGCACCACTGGTATTTTGTGGAAAAGCACATGTAAGATTCTGCAACAGTCTCTGCTGATACTCCTGCATGCGTGCATCCCTTTCTATGGCAGGAATAATTTCTGCAAGTTTACTTTTGTACCGGGGATCTAACAGTGTGGCAACCCAGTAGTCAGGATTATTTCTAATTCTCACAATTCGAGGGTCATGTTGCAGGTAGTGCAGCAAGAAGGCACTCATGTGTGTTGCGCATCCAGGAGCACCAAGTCCCTGTTGTGTTGGTGGCGAGGTAACAATCATGCTTCCTTCCTCTGTCCTCTCCCCACAACCTCGCACAACAGAAATGTGATCAAGGTCTCCCTCATCTGATGAGTCTTCCATCAGTTCGTCCTCCACTTCTTCCTGGGCTCCTGCACTTTCCTCACTAGTTTGGCTGCTACCTTGCGCCCTGGTAAAACCATCTCCCCCACCCTCACATGCCTGCCGCCTTGGTGCTGCCGACCTTCTGGACCTTGCAGATGTTAGCCCTTCCGCATACAACTCCTCCTCCTCTACTTCCTCCACCTCCTCTTGTGCCACCACCTGACTCCGAATTCTGTTTAACATGTGCTCCAGCATGTAAATCACCGGAATAGTCATGCTGATAATGGCATCGTCAGCACTAAACATCTTCGTCGCCATTTCAAAACTGTGTAGAAGGGTGCATAGGTCCCTGATCTGAGACCACTCCTCCAGCGTGATTTGCCCCACCTCTGAATCTCGTTGGCCCAGGCTATACGTCAGAACGTATTGCACCAGGGCTTGTCGGTGCTGCCACAGTCGCTGCAACATGTGCAGAGTTGAATTCCACCGGGTAGGCACATCGCATTTTAGCCGGTGAAGTGGCAGGCCCAACTACTTCTGTAGAGATGTAAGTCGCTGAGCTGCGGGATGCGAACGGCGGAAGTGAGCACACAGCGACCGTGCCCTCTGCAGAAGGCCATCTAGTCTGGGATAGTGGGCTAAAAATTGCTGGACAACCAGGTTCAACACGTGAGCCATACAAGGCACGTGTGTGACATTGCCCCGGCGAAGGGCCGCACCCAGGTTTGCAGCATTGTCGCACACGGCCTTCCCTGGTTTCAGGTCCAGTGGAGACAACCATTCATGAAATTGGTTCTCCAGAGCTGACCACAACTCCTCAGCTGTGTGACTCACATTTCCCAGACATTTCAATGTAAAAACCGCCTGATGACGTTGAGCCCTACTGCCAGCATAGTAAGGAGGTGTGCAGGATCCCTTCTGCGCAGTTAGAAAGCTTGTGGCATGACCAGACAGGCTTTGGGTGCAGGTGGAAGACCGAGAGGAGGTTGAGGAGTAGAGATGAGCGTTGTTCTACTCGAACTGTTCGCCAATCTCAAATTCGAGCTGTTTTGGGCGGTGTTCGAGCCGTTCGGCGAACACGAACAATTTGAGAAAAATTCGGCTGTTCGAGGTTATGTTCGATAACTGTTCGTGCACCAAAATCATAACTGGATTTTTTCTCAGTAATGATGAAAATTAATGTTAATACGCAGTTTGAGTGTACAGCGGGGTGGGGGGAGGTGCAGGGGATGGATCTCTGCAGGAACAATGAAGATCTCCATTTTTTTTTCTCTTTCCCGCATTTGCAGTGGGGAGGTGCAATCTGTCAGCCTATCAGCAGCGCACACACGGAGCGAAGTGCTTTTTTTCACACAAGCAAGGGCATGTGTCATTGGCAGTGTATGTCACATGTCCTTGCCCTATAAGACCAAGCCATTTTCCCCGTCGCCACCATTTTCTCACTGCTGCAGCTGCGTGTTAGACGGCACCGCTGTTGCTGTGTGCGCTATACCTTGTTAATTTCAAGCCAATTTTCGCACAAATATACAGATAGCTTGGGAGTAGGGAATAGTTGTGATTGCAGTCCTTTTAAGGACTAGGTTACAGCATTTCCTACGACTTTTATCAGGGAGGTCTGTGCTCTTAAATAGATAGGTTGTGGGAGTAAAGACTAATTGTAATTGGAGTCCTTTTCAGGACTAGGTTACATGAGTTCCTATCAGTTTTTGCCAGGCAGGTCTGTGCCAGTGCTGTGCAAGTTTTTTTCACAGCATTTGGCTGAATTTAGCAAAGCTAATCCTTTTTGGCCTATTGCAGAGTGTGTTAGTCAGTGGAGTAGCCTATCTGTGTTGCAAGATATAACACCTGTGTATAGAATACCAATTTTTTTGCTGCACCTAGTGAAGTAAAATCTTTTGGGCATAGCATCATTCTATTAGTCCATCTATACTGACCTCCATCAGGTTGCAAACTGAATATAATTTTTTTCTGCATCTAGCTCTGAAAAAATATTTGGGCTTCTAGCGGTGTGTGGGACTTGGTCTATTAGTCCATCTATACTGACCTCCATCAGGTTGCAAATTAAAAATAATTTTTTTCTTCATTTAGCTCTGAAAAAATATTTGGGCTTCTAGCAGTGTGTGGGACTTGTTCTATTAGTCCTTCTATACTGACCTCCAGCAGGTTGCAAATTGAATATAATTTTTTTCTGCATCTAGCTCTGAAAAAATATTTGGGCTTCTAGCGGTGTGTGGGACTTGGTCTATTAGTCCATCTATACTGACCTCCATCAGGTTGCAAATTAAAAATAATTTTTTTCTGCATCTAGCTCTGAAAAAATATTTGGGCTTCTAGCAGTGTGTGGGACTTGGTCTATTAGTCCATCTATACTGACCTCCATCAGGTTGCAAATTAAAAATAATTTTTTTCTGCATCTAGCTCTGAAAAAATATTTGGGCTTCTAGCAGTGTGTGGGACTTGGTCTATTAGTCCATCTATACTGACCTCCATCAGGTTGCAAATTAAAAATAATTTTTTTCTACATCTAGCTCTGAAAAAATATTTGGGCTTATAGCAGTGTGTGGGACTTGTTCTATTAGTCCTTCTATACTGACCTCCAGCAGGTTGCAAATTGAATATAATTTTTTTCTGCATCTAGCTCTGAAAAAATATTTGGGCTTCTAGCAGTGTGTGGGACTTGGTCTATTAGTCCATCTATACTGACCTCCATCAGGTTGCAAATTAAAAATAATTTTTTTCTGCATCTAGCTCTGAAAAAATATTTGGGCTTCTAGCAGTGTGTGGGACTTGGTCTATTAGTCCATCTATACTGACCTCCATCAGGTTGCAAATTAAAAATAATTTTTTTCTGCATCTAGCTCTGAAAAAATATTTGGGCTTCTAGCAGTGTGTGGGACTTGGTCTATTAGTCCATCTATACTGACCTCCATCAGGTTGCAAATTAAAAATAATTTTTTTCTTCATTTAGCTCTGAAAAAATATTTGGGCTTCTAGCAGTGTGTGGGACTTGTTCTATTAGTCCTTCTATACTGACCTCCAGCAGGTTGCAAATTGAATATAATTTTTTTCTGCATCTAGCTCTGAAAAAATAGTTGGGCTTCTAGCGGTGTGTGGGACTTGGTCTATTAGTCCATCTATACTGACCTCCATCAGGTTGCAAATTAAAAATAATTTTTTTTCTGCATCTAGCTCTGAAAAAATATTTGGGCTTCTAGCAGTGTGTGGGACTTGGTCTATTAGTCCATCTATACTGACCTCCATCAGGTTGCAAATTAAAAATAATTTTTTTCTGCATCTAGCTCTGAAAAAATATTTGGGCTTCTAGCAGTGTGTGGGACTTGGTCTATTAGTCCATCTATACTGACCTCCATCAGGTTGCAAATTAAAAATATTTTTTTTCTGCATCTAGCTCTGAAAAAATATTTGGGCTTCTAGCGGTGTGTGGGACTTGGTCTATTAGTCCATCTATACTGACCTCCATCAGGTTGCAAATTAAAAATAATTTTTTTCTGCATCTAGCTCTGAAAAAATATTTGGGCTTCTAGCAGTGTGTGGGACTTGGTCTATTAGTCCATCTATACTGACCTCCATCAGGTTGCAAATTAAAAATAATTTTTTTCTTCATTTAGCTCTGAAAAAATATTTGGGCTTCTAGCAGTGTGTGGGACTTGTTCTATTAGTCCTTCTATACTGACCTCCAGCAGGTTGCAAATTGAATATAATTTTTTTCTGCATCTAGCTCTGAAAAAATAGTTGGGCTTCTAGCGGTGTGTGGGACTTGGTCTATTAGTCCATCTATACTGACCTCCATCAGGTTGCAAATTAAAAATAATTTTTTTCTGCATCTAGCTCTGAAAAAATATTTGGGCTTCTAGCAGTGTGTGGGACTTGGTCTATTAGTCCATCTATACTGACCTCCATCAGGTTGCAAATTAAAAATAATTTTTTTCTGCATCTAGCTCTGAAAAAATATTTGGGCTTCTAGCGGTGTGTGGGACTTGGTCTATTAGTCCATCTATACTGACCTCCATCAGGTTGCAAATTAAAAATAATTTTTTTCTGCATCTAGCTCTGAAAAAATATTTGGGCTTCTAGCAGTGTGTGGGACATGATCTATTAGTCCATCTATACTGACCTCCATCAGGTTGCAAATTAAAAATAATTTTTTTCTGCATCTAGCTCTGAAAAAATATTTGGGCTTCTAGCGGTGTGTGGGACTTGGTCTATTAGTCCATCTATACTGACCTCCATCAGGTTGCAAATTAAAAATATTTTTTTTCTGCATCTAGCTCTGAAAAAATATTTGGGCTTCTAGCAGTGTATGGGACTTGGTCTATTAGTCCATCTATACTGATCTCCATCAGGTTGCAAATTAAAAATAATTTTTATCTGCATCTACAGTACCTCTGAAAAAATATTTGGGCTTCTAGCAGTGTGTGGGACTATTTGTATTAGTCCATCTATACTGACCTCCATCAGGTTGCAAATTCAAAATAATTTTTTTCTGCATCTAACCCAGCCAATAGTTTTTGCCTAATACCACAGTTTGGCCACTCAGCTCTGCTCGGTTACCATCCATTGTTTTTTTGTGCAAACAACTCCAGAGTTGTGAATTAGTTAACCACCAAAATGAGTGGAAAAAGGCCTGCTGCTGGTGGAAAGGGGAATAGGCGTGTTGGGAAGGGGAAAAAAGGTTGTGTCCTTGGGGTAGGTGTTAAAGCAACAGTAAAATCTGCAGAAGAAAGACCATCTTCCAGCCAAACTAAAATGTCTACTTCTTTTAGCGGACAATGTGATAAGATCCCTTTCTTACGGCCACGCCAATCGCTACAAATTCCAGATGAGGCACAAAAACAGCAGGTGCTTCAACGGATATCAAGTGCTCCTTTAAGTGGGCTCTCCTCCACATCAACTTCAACATCACAAATACTCCAGTCCTCAAAGGTGTCACCCAAATCGCACTTGCTTCCTCACAGCTCCCAAATCTCCAGCTGCCCGTCTGAGTATGAGGTAGAACAGATGGTTGAGTCTGCAGAGCTGTTTACTCATACTATAGCCTGGGAATCAGAGGTCGACTCCAGCGCTTCTGTGAATCCAGACGAGGAAATGATCTGCACTGATGCCCAGAATCTTTATGAGTCGGATCCAGGACCAGACGCAGAAGGTTCTGACCATAATGTAGACCCTCATTCCCAAACTGTAACTCCTGTTGGTGGAGATAATGAGGAAGACAATGATAAGACTCAAATACCTGATTGGAGCGACAACTTTAGTTTTTTGTCAGGGCAGGAACAGGTTGGCTCTGAGGACGACGGGTGTGATAACACACAGGGTGATGATGATGAGGTCGGAGATCCCACTTACTGTCAACCCACAGTCAGCCAAGAGATGAGGTCAGCAGAGGAGGTGGAGGAAGATGCTAGTGACGACGAGGTCAGGTTGCGCCTTCCTGGACAGAGACGTAGTACTGGAAGCACGTCAACAACTGCATCCTCAAACACAACTCTGCCTCTCACCACAAGTCATGGTGGCTCTTCAGGTCGCATGGGTGCTAAGCCTTGCATAGCCTGGGCATTTTTTCAGATCGATAAAGATGACCCAACTCGTGTTATCTGTAACATTTGTCAGCAAAAGCTAAGTAGAGGCCAAAAAATACATAGTTTGAGTACTTCATGCATGAACCGGCACATGGACATGAAGCATAAGTTGCAGTGGGAAGCTCAGTGTGCTACAATGCGGCCTAGCCGGCCGGGCCAATCACCGTCTGCCATATCTTGTGCATCCGCGGCCTCTTCATCCTCTGTGACTGGGGGGACAGCAGTCACACCTGTTTTGGGGCGCAGACCTGCCACCTCTTTACCCGCAACAGCCAGCGTGATTGGCAGGTCATCATTTTCTTTGGAGGTGGTAACACCAGCTGGTGTTGAGCGCTGTCCGACATCGATAGCACCACCTTTGGATCAAGGCAACCTAACATGTCCGCCTGCATCTTCCTCACAGACCGGCAGTTTGCCGGGGACACCCTTATCAACCCCGTCTAAGCACAATAGCCAGCCCTCGGTCCCTCAGATGTGGACAAGTAAAAGACCATTTCCTCCTAGCCATGAGAAAGCTAAGAGGTTGAATTTCACCATCTGCAAGCTCTTGGCTACAGAAATGCTGCCTTTCCGCCTGGTGGACACAGAGGATTTTCGAGACCTTATGTCCGTCGCAGTGCCCCAGTACCAGATGCCAAGTCGGCACTACTTCTCAAAGAAAGGTGTGCCTGCGCTCCACCAGCATGTCGCTCACAACATCACCGCTTCTTTGAGAAACTCTGTGTGTGACAGGGTGCATTTCACCACAGACACTTGGACGAGTAGGCATGGACAGGGGCGTTACATGTCGCTGACTGGGCACTGGGTAACTATGGTGACAGCAGGACAAGGGGCTGCTGTCCAAGTCTTGCCGTCCCCACGAGTTGTGCGTCAATCCTCTTCATGTCAAAGTTCCTCCACTGCTTCTGCCTCCTCAACCTCCTCTCGGTCTTCCACCTGCACCCAAAGCCTGTCTGGTCATGCCACAAGCTTTCTAACTGCGCAGAAGGGATCCTGCACACCTCCTTACTATGCTGGCAGTAGGGCTCAACGTCATCAGGCGGTTTTTACATTGAAATGTCTGGGAAATGTGAGTCACACAGCTGAGGAGTTGTGGTCAGCTCTGGAGAACCAATTTCATGAATGGTTGTCTCCACTGGACCTGAAACCAGGGAAGGCCGTGTGCGACAATGCTGCAAACCTGGGTGCGGCCCTTCGCCGGGGCAATGTCACACACGTGCCTTGTATGGCTCACGTGTTGAACCTGGTTGTCCAGCAATTTTTAGCCCACTATCCCAGACTAGATGGCCTTCTGCAGAGGGCACGGTCGCTGTGTGCTCACTTCCGCCATTCGCATCCCGCAGCTCAGCGACTTACATCTCTACAGAAGTCGTTGGGCCTGCCACTTCACCGGCTAAAATGCGATGTGCCTACCCGGTGGAATTCAACTCTGCACATGTTGCAGCGACTGTGGCAGCACCGACAAGCCCTGGTGCAATACGTTCTGACGTATAGCCTGGGCCAACGAGATTCAGAGGTGGGGCAAATCACGCTGGAGGAGTGGTCTCAGATCAGAGACCTATGCACCCTTCTGCACAGTTTTGAAATGGCGACGAAGATGTTTAGTGCTGACGATGCCATTATCAGCATGACTATTCCGGTGATTTACATGCTGGAGCACATGTTAAACAGAATTCGGAGTCAGGTGGTGGCACAAGAGGAGGTGGAGGAAGTAGAGGAGGAGGAGTTGTATGCGGAAGGGCTAACATCTGCAAGGTCCAGACGGTCGGCAGCACCAAGGCGGCAGGCATGTGAGGGTGGGGGAATTGTGAGAATTAGAAATAATCCTGACTACTGGGTTGCCACACTGTTAGATCCCCGGTACAAAAGTAAATTTGCAGAAATTATTCCTGCCATAGAAAGGGATGCACGCATGCAGGAGTATCAGCAGAGACTGTTGCAGAATCTTACATGTGCTTTTCCACAAAATACCAGTGGTGCACGTAGTGAATCTCACAGTTCCAACTTGCCAACCGTGGGACCGTCAAGTATTCAGCACTCAAACCGTAACAGAACCACAGTATTTGCTGGTAACATCAATTTTGCGGAATCATTTCACCACTTTTTTAGCCCATCCTTTGCAAGGCCACAGGAGACAAGAAGTCTGACACATAGTCAACGCCTAGAGACGATGGTACAGGAGAATCTCCAAGTAAACATTGAAGCCACGACTGTGTCACTGGACCCTTGCTCTTTTTGGGCTTCCAATCTGGATAAATGGCCGGAGCTAGCCACTTACGCCTTGGAGATCTTGTCATGCCCCGCAGCCAGCGTTCTGTCTGAACGTGTGTTCAGCGCTGCTGGTGGTGTGCTGACAGATAAGCGCACGCGGCTCTCCACTGATAATGTAGACAGACTCACGTTCATAAAGATGAACAAATCATGGATCCGAAACGACTTTTCTACCCCTGTGTCATCCTGGGGAGAGTAAAAGCTTGATGATTGGTTAAAATCACCCTACCAACCGTTTTAAGCTTTCAAATTACTAATCATGTTTATCTGTATCTTGACTGGAAAATAATTTGGGCTTTGTAGCAGCGTGCAGCACTGATCCTATTAGGCCATCTATACTAAAGCTTCACCAGATTTAAAATTAAAAATAATTTTTAGCTGCATCTAGCCCGGAAAATAATTTTGGGGCTCCGAGATGCGCAAGGCACATAAGTGCCTTCTTGCTGCACTACCTGCAGCATGACCCTCATATTGTCAGAATTCGAAGTAATCATGACTACTGGGTTGCCACACTCTTAGATCCCCCAAACTTTTCGATCAACCTTTTCATTTTAATAAAGACCAAAAAAATGGTCATTTTTGAAATTATAAGCATTAGCAGGTTGTTAGAAACTGAAATCAAACAGTTTTCAACTCAAAACTTTATTCTAGGTGATGTTACATTTTCACATAGGACCCCTTGTTCGAAAGGAGCTTCTGAACTCTCTCGTCCATTGAATTTGTCAGGTTTTGGATGGTTTCTGCTTCAATTGTTTTGCATGAGGACAGAATACCCTCCCAGAGCTGTTGCTTAGATGTGAACTGCCTCCCGCCATCATAGACACTCCTTTTAATGATGCTCCAAAGGTTCTGAATGGGGTAGAGGTCAGGGGAGCATGGGGGTCACACCATAAGTTTGTCCCCTTTTATGCCCATATCAGCCAGAGATGCAGATGTTTTATGTGCAGCATGAGATGGTGCATTATCATGCAGAAAAATGATCTTGCTGTGAAATACACGGTTCTTCTTCTTGAAACATGGCAGGAAGTGCTGTTTGAGAAAATCCACATACATTATGGAGTTCATCTTTAGCACCTTCAGGGATCCTAAAGGGGCCGACAATCTCTCTCCCCATGATTCCAGCCCAAAACATTACTCCACCTCCTCCTTGTTGGCGCTGTAGCCGTGTTTGCGTGGGGTGTCCATCAACCAGCCATCCTCCACTCCATCCATCTGGACCATCGAGCGCTGCACGACACTCATCCGTGAACAAAACAGTTTTGAAATCAGTCTTCATGTAATGTTTGGCCCACTGGAGCCGTTTCTGCTTGTGTGAAGTGGATAGAGGAGGTCGACAGGATGGCGCATGCATAGCTGCAAACCTCTGAAGGACCCTGCATCTTGTTGTTCGGGGGACGTTGGAGGCACAAGCAGCTTCAAAAACTTGTCTGCTGCTATGACAAGGCTTTTTTGCCGCTGCTCTTTCAACCTGACGTAATTGCCTGTAGGAAAGAGTCCTCAATTTGCCCTTATCAGCACGCACACGTGTGTACTGTGAATCAGCTACATACTTCTTGATTGCCAAGACACTTCATCCTGATCATCGCACAATGTTGATTGTAGTCATGCCTTGACTTAAACACTCCACAATTTCTTGCTTCTCAGCAGCCGACACATCCTTTTTCTTTCCCATTTTGGCAGAAAATGTAGGCTGCTTAATAATGTGAGAGAGCCTTCTTAAGTAGTCTTGCCTTTCATTGGACACACCTGCCAAACTAATTAGCACAGGTGTCTGCAATTGCTTACAGTGATATAAAGAGCCCTGACACACATCACCATCAATGAGTTTAACTGACAAACAAACAAATTCTTCCCTTATCACTCCTAAACACTTTTTGTATAATAATTTGGAACGCAGTGTACATGTGCTTTTCCACAAAACACCAGTGGTTCACGTAGTGAATCTTACAGTTCTAACTTGCCAACCGTGGTCTGTATGGAGTTGTTCAATAAAGGGCCCAAAATTAAGATAACATAGATGGGAGAGGTCTCTATGAATAGGAATTCCTAAGTATTTGATACCCTGTGAGGGCCAGGCAAAGGGAAAGTTGGACTGGATGGAATCCTATATGGATTTGGGGAGGGAGACATCGAGGGCCTCAGACTTCGCTGCATTGATTTTAAAATTTTACCATGTAACAAAGTGATCTATTTCAGCCATAACAGCATGGATGGATATATGTGATTGAGTGATATATACTAGGACATCATCAGCAAATAGAGAGCACTTGTACTCGGTGCCTCCCACCTCAATCCACCTAATATTGGGGTTATGGCGAATTGATGAGAGCAGGTGCTCCGTCACTAGGATGTATAAGAGAGGGGACAGAGGACATCACTGCCTTGTCCCATTGGTGATTGTGAAAGGTGATGAAAATGTTCTGACGCACCCCCTGGGCCTTGGGACACCCGGAGCCGGACCCTTTTTGGTGGATGCTGGTGGTTGTAGTCTTCGTGGCGGCGACCCAGTTCCGTGGCTCAGGGCGGTCAAACCAGTGGCGGAACTATTTATGTGGTTTTCATGTTTAAATGTCCGACTACGCCACCCGTGGATTGCGGTCAGAGTGAACCGCCGCTACAGGGCAGACCACTGAGGCTGGTGTTGTGGGTGCAGCAGAGCGTAGCATAACTCCCCACGGGAGGAGTATAGCCTCAGGGCAGTGTATGCGGAGGATGGGGGTGATGGTGCAGGGCAGCAGCAGTAACGACACGGAGTCAGTGATGCAGTTCAGGGCCTTTACTCACAGTTCTTATTATCCAGACCACGTCTGCAGGTAACGGCTGCCCACGTCGTACTGTGCTCACCAGGTGAGGGGCTCAGACAACTCCCAGATAACTTTGGAGCACTTCACAGGACCCCCTTTGTGTGTCCTTTGTCTGGCCTTTCTTACCAACACTTCTGTCCGGCTGCCTCGGGCCTCCTCTTGGTAAACTTGGCGCCAGTTTCCCTGACCCTATGTGGTGCCTTCCTAGCGGGTGTAGTGAGGGGCTGCGCCACATAAAATGTCAGAGCCTCCGGTTTCTAGCTGAGGGTCGTTTCCTGCCTCCACTAGTTCGGGGACCGGTCTCCCCCTTTGGCCTGACCCCTCCACGCAGGTGGATTCGGGCGTGCGGTGGCGACTCGCCCGTCCGCACCCCTGGGATCCCTTCATTCCTCATTCCTGGAGCCTTCTCCGCTCCTCTTCCTTCCTTCTCCCTCTTCCAGGCCTGGGCCTCTGTTACTAGGCCCGCCTCCGGAGCAGAGCTCATGCAGAGCCCCTGCTCCCTGCCACTTCTGCTCAGACTTCTCTGCACTGAACTAAGATGGTGCCCACCTTTTATACTCCCTTCTCAATGCACCCAGGAACTGCTTCCTCCCTGCTCCTGCACTACAGGGTTCCCCTTCCTCAGTGTTCCCTCCGCCCACTCCAGCCAGGGACAGGGACTGTCGTGCCCATCTCAGGGGCATATTGGTCGCCCTGCCCCACGGCAATGTGGTGTAATGCATGCAGGTGTCGGGTCCTGATCCACACTCCATCCTTACCTGAGAGTGAGATATCACACCTCTGGGTGAGGTGCAATACGTCTGTAGCAACCGAGCCCTCAGGGTGCTACAGTTCCATTTATCTTCAGCCTAGGTGACGTATTGCGATACAGGGCCGTGATTTTGGCTATAAAAGGGTCCCCTAGACCCCTACCCCAAGCTTTTTAAGAGAATCATATATGGCGTGCCAGGAGACTCTATGGAATGCTTTCTCAGCATCCAACGAGAGTATCTAATTACAAATTTTTAACTGCATCTAGCCCAGGAAATACTTTGTGCCTAGTAGCAGTGTCTGCTAGTGAGCGGATTATCCCGGCTGTTAAGCAAGCTGCACCACCTGTAGTTTAGACACTTAATTTTTTCAAAGGAAATGCTTCGGGACCATGGGATACTTAGTGAAGAGCATCAGGAGGCACCCCAAGGCATAGGGGCTGGTACTGGCAGTAGGATGCCTTGCGGTGGACAGCCGAGCTCGATCCTTATAAAAGCTTTTTAACTGCAGCAGCTTTAGTGGACGCTACTGGAGCTGGAATTACCGCGGCTGCTGGCATGAGACTTGCCCTCCAATAGATCCTTGTAAATGGATTTAAAGTGTATTCATTCAAATTAGAGAGACAATTTAAATTAAAAAGCTTAGAGCTGCCTCCACCACAGGGGGGCTCGCTCGACCCACCAGCGGACAGGCACCAGTATTGGGAGAGGGGGGCTGGCCGTCAGGGTTCACCGCGTCTCTGGCACAAACCCGGTGACACGGAGGTGGCACGGGCAGGAGCGGACTGGCCGTGTCGGCTTCTCACTTTTTGGATTTTAGAAGGGCATGACATGCCTATATCTGTGTCTCCCCCTCCTTTTACTCCTCCATCTCTTTTATTTTCGCATGACTATATGTACTTGTCACTTTTCCATGTGTTAGTTATGTCTTCTGAGCAGTTTGTCAGCTTTTGGACACCTTTGAAGGTGTTTTCTATGTGTTTCTATGTGTTTTTGTTTGCCTGCCATTGGTTTTAACGGTGTTCGAAGGTGTTCGACGAACAGTTCGACGAACAGTTCGGCGAACACACGGGTGTTCGACGAACCGAACCGAACTCGAACACTACGGGGGTGGCTCAACACTATTGAGGAGGCAGAAGCAGTGGAGGAACTTTGACATAAAGAGGATTGACGCACAACTCGTGGGGACGGCAAGACTTGGACAGCAGCCCCTTGTCCTGCTGTCACCATAGTTACCCAGTGCCCAGTCAGCGACATGTAACGCCCCTGTCCATGCCTACTCGTCCAAGTGTCTGTGGTGAAATGCACCCTGTCACACACAGAGTTTCTCAAAGAAGCGGTGATGTTGTGTGCGACATGCTGGTGGAGCGCAGGCACACCTTTCTTTGAGAAGTAGTGTCGACTGGGCATCTGGTACTGGGGCACTGCGACGGACATAAGGTCTCGAAAATCCTCTGTGTCCACCAGGCGGAAAGGCAGCATTTCTGTAGCCAAGAGCTTGCAGATGGTGAAATTCAACCGCTTAGCTTTCTCATGGCTAGGAGGAAATGGTCTTTTACTTGTCCACATCTGAGGGACCGAGGGCTGGCTACTGTGCTTAGACGGGGTTGATAAGGGTGTCCCCGGCAAACTGCCGGTCTGTGAGGAAGATGCAGGCGGACATGTTAGGTTGCCTTCATCCAAAGGTGGTGCTATCGATGTCGGACAGCGCTCAACACCAGCTGGTGTTACCACCTCCAAAGAAAATGATGACCTGCCAATCACGCTGGCTGTTGCGGGTAAAGAGGTGGCAGGTCTGCGCCCCAAAACAGGTGTGACTGCTCTCCCCCCAGTCACGGAGGATGAAGAGGCCGCGGATGCACAAGATATGGCAGACGGTGGTTGGCCCGGCCGGCTAGGCCGCATTGTAGCACACTGAGCTTCCAACTGCAACTTATGCTTCATGTCCATGTGCCGGTTCATGCATGAAGTACTCAAACTATGTATTTTTTGGCCTCTACTTAGCTTTTGCTGACAAATGTTACAGATAACACGAGTTGGGTCATCTTTATCGATCTGAAAAAATGCCCAGGCTATGCAAGGCTTAGCACCCATGCGACCTGAAGAGCCACCACGACTTGTGGTGAGAGGCAGAGTTGTGTTTGAGGATGCAGTTGTTGACGTGCTTCCAGTACTACGTCTCTGTCCAGGAAGGCGCAACCTGACCTCGTCGTCACTAGCATCTTCCTCCACCTCCTCTGCTGACCTCATCTCTTGGCTGACTGTGGGTTGACAGTAAGTGGGATCTCCGACCTCATCATCATCACCCTGTGCATTATCACACCCGTCGTCCTCAGAGCCAACCTGTTCCTGCCCTGACAAAAAACTAAAGTTGTCGCTCCAATCAGGTATTTGAGTCTTATCATCGTCTTCCTCATTGTCTCCACCAACAGGAGTTACAGTTTGGGAATGAGGGTCTACATTATGGTCAGAACCTTCTGCGTCTGGTCCTGGATCCGACTCATAAAGATTCTGGGCATCAGTGCAGATCATTTCCTCGTCTGGATTCACAGAAGCACTGGAGTCGACCTCTGATTCCCAGGCTATAGTATGAGTAAACAGCTCTGCAGACTCAACCATCTGTTCTACCTCATACTCAGACGGGCAGCTGGAGATTTGGGAGCTGTGAGGAAGCAAGTGCGATTTGGGTGACACCTTGGAGGACTGGAGTATTTGTGATGTTGAAGTTGATGTGGAGGAGAGCCCACTTAAAGGAGCACTTGATATCCGTTGAAGCACCTGCTGTTTTTGTGCCTCATCTGGAATTTGTAGCGATTGGCGTGGCCGTAAGAAAGGGATCTTATCACATTGTCCGCTAAAAGAAGTAGACATTTTAGTTTGGCTGGAAGATGGTCTTTCTTCTGCAGATGTGACTGTTGCTTTAACACCTACCCCACGGACACAACCTTTTTTCCCCTTCCCAACACGCCTATTCCCCTTTCCACCAGCAGCAGGCCTTTTTCCACTCATTTTGGTGGTTAACTAATTCACAACTCTGGAGTTGTTTGCACAAAAAAACAATGGATGGTAACCGAGCAGAGCTGAGTGGCCAAACTGTGGTATTAGGCCAAAACTATTGGCTGGGTTAGATGCAGAAAAAAATTATTTTGAATTTGCAACCTGATGGAGGTCAGTATAGATGGACTAATAGAGAAAGTCCGACACACTACTAGAAGGCCAAATATTTTTTCAGAGGTAGATGCAGAAAAAAATATATTCAGTTTGCAACCTGATGGAGGTCAGTATAGATGGACTAATACAACAAGTCCCGCACACAGCTAGATGCCCAAATATTTTTTCAGAGGTACTGTAGATGCAGATAAAAATTATTTTTAATTTGCAACCTGATGGAGGTCAGTATAGATGGACTAATAGAGAAAGTCCGACACACTACTAGAAGGCCAAATATTTTTTCAGAGGTAGATGCAGAAAAAAATATATTCAGTTTGCAACCTGATGGAGGTCAGTATAGATGGACTAATACAACAAGTCCCACACACAGCTAGAAGCCGAAATATTTTTTCAGAGGTACTGTAGATGCAGATAAAAATTAGTTTTAATTTGCAACCTGATGGAGGTCAGTATAGATGGACTAATAGAGAAAGTCCGACACACTACTAGAAGGCCAAATATTTTTTCAGAGCTAGATGCAGAAAAAAATTATATTCAGTTTGCAACCTGATGGAGGTCAGTATAGATGGATTAATAGAACAAGACCCACACACAGCTAGAAGCCCAATATTTTTTCAGAGGTAGATGCAGAAAAAAATATATTCAGTTTGCCACCTGATGGAGGTCAGTATAGATGGACTAATAGAACAAGTCCCACACACTGCTAGAAGCCCAAATATTTTTTCAGAGGTACTGTAGATGCAGATAAAAATTAGTTTTAATTTGCAACCTGATGGAGGTCAGTATAGATGGACTAATAGAGAAAGTCCGACACACTACTAGAAGGCCAAATATTTTTTCAGAGGTAGATGCAGAAAAAAATATATTCAGTTTGCAACCTGATCGAGGTCAGTATAGATGGATTAATAGAACAAGACCCACACACAGCTAGAAGCCCAATATATTTTCAGAGGTAGATGCAGAAAAAAATATATTCAGTTTGCAACCTGATGGAGGTCAGTATAGATGGACTAATAGAACAAGTCCCACACACTGCTAGAAGCCCAAATATTTTTTCAGAGGTACTGCAGATGCAGATAAAAATTAGTTTTAATTTGCAACCTGATGGAGGTCAGTATAGATGGACTAATAGAGAAAGTCCGACACACTACTAGAAGGCCAAATATTTTTTCAGAGGTAGATGCAGAAAAAAATATATTCAGTTTGCAACCTGATGGAGGTCAGTATAGATGGACTAATAGAACAAGTCCCACACACTGCTAGAAGCCCAAATATTTTTTCAGAGGTACTGTAGATGCAGATAAAAATTAGTTTTAATTTGCAACCTGATGGAGGTCAGTATAGATGGACTAATAGAGAAAGTCCAACACACTACTAGAAGGCCAAATATTTTTTCAGAGGTAGATGCAGAAAAAAATATATTCAGTTTGCAACCTGATGGAGGTCAGTATAGATGGACTAATACAACAAGTCCCGCACACAGCTAGAAGCCCAAATATTTTTTCAGAGGTACTGTAGATGCAGATAAAAATTATTTTTAATTTGAAACCTGATGGAGGTCAGTATAGATGGACTAATAGAGAAAGTCCGACACACTACTAGAAGGCCAAATATTTTTTCAGAGGTAGATGCAGAAAAAACTATATTCAGTTTGCAACCTGATGGAAGTCAGTATAGATGGACTAATACAACAAGTCCCACACACAGCTAGAAGCCCAAATATTTTTTCAGAGGTACTGTAGATGCAGATAAAAATTAGTTTTAATTTGCAACCTGATGGAGGTCAGTATAGATGGACTAATAGAGAAAGTCCGACACACTACTAGAAGGCCAAATATTTTTTCAGAGCTAGATGCAGAAAAAAATTATATTCAGTTTGCAACCTGATGGAGGTCAGTATAGATGGATTAATAGAACAAGACCCACACACAGCTAGAAGCCCAATATTTTTTCAGAGGTAGATGCAGAAAAAAATATATTCAGTTTGCAACCTGATGGAGGTCAGTATAGATGGACTAATAGAATAAGTCCCACACACTGCTAGAAGCCCAAATATTTTTTCAGAGGTACTGTAGATGCAGATAAAAATTTAGTTTTAATTTGCAACCTGATGGAGTTCAGTATAGATGGACTAATAGAATGATGCTATGCCCAAAAGATTTTACTTCACTAGGTGCAGTAAAAAAATTGGTATTCTATACACAGGTGGTATATCTTGCAACACAGATAGGCTGCTCCACTGACTAACACACTCTGCAATAGGCCAAAAAGGATTAGCTTTGCTAGATTCAGCCAAATGCTGTGAAAAAAACTTGCACAGCACTGGCACAGACCTGCCTGGCAAAAACTGATAGGAACTCATGTAACCTAGTCCTGAAAAGGACTCCAATTACAATTAGTCTTTACTCCCACAACCTATCTATTTAAGAGCACAGACCTCCCTGATAAAAGTCGTAGGAAATGCTGTAACCTAGTCCTTAAAAGGACTGCAATCACAACTATTCCCTACTCCCAAGCTATCTGTATATTTGTGCGAAAATTGGCTTGAAATTAACAAGGTATAGCGCACACAGCAACAGCGGTGCCGTCTAACACGCAGCTGCAGCAGTGAGAAAATGGTGGCGACGGGGAAAATGGCTTGGTCTTATAGGGCAAGGACATGTGACATACACTGCCAATGACACATGCTCTTGCTTGTGTGAAAAAAAGCACTTCGCTCCGTGTGTGCGCTGCTGATAGGCTGACAGATTGCACCTCCCCACTGTAAATGCGGGAAAGAGAAAAAAAAATGGAGATCTTCATTGTTCCTGCAGAGATCCATCCCCTGCCCCTCCCCCCACCCCGCTGTACACTCAAACTGCGTATTAACATTAATTTTCATCATTACTGAGAAAAAATCCAGTTATGATTTTGGTGCACGAACAGTTATCGAACATAACCTCGAACAGCCGAATTTTTCTCAAATTGTTCGTGTTCGCCGACCGGCTCGAACACCGCCCAAAACAGCTCGGATTTGAGATTGGCGAACAGTTCGAGTAGAACAACGCTCATCTCTAATGAAGAGGCCGCGGATGCACAAGATATGGCAGACGGTGGTTGGCCCGGCCGGCTAGGCCGCATTGTAGCACAGTGAGCTTCCCACTGCAACTTATGCTTCATGTCCATGTGCCGGTTCATGCATGAAGTACTCAAACTATGTATTTTTTGGCCTCTACTTAGCTTTTGCTGACAAATGTTACAGATAACATGAGTTGGGTCATCTTTTTCGATCTGAAAAAATGCCCAGGCTATGCAAGGCTTAGCACCCATGCGACCTGAAGAGCCACCACGACTTGTGGTGAGAGACAGAGTTGTGTTTGAGGATGCAGTTGTTGACGTGCTTCCAGTACTACGTCTCTGTCCAGGAAGGCGCAACCTGACCTCGTCGTCACTAGAGATGAGCGTTGTTCGACTCGAACTGTTCGCCAATCTCAAATTTGAGCTGTTTTGGGCGGTGTTCGAGCAGTTCGGCGAACACGAACGATTTGAGAAAAATTCGGCTGTTCGAGGTTATGTTCGATAACTGGTCGTGCACCAAAATCATAACTGGATTTTTTCTCAGTAATGATGAAAATTAATGTTAATACGCAGTTTGAGTGTACAGCGGGGTGCAGGGAGGGGCAGGGGATGGATCTCTGCAGGAATAATGAAGATCTCCATTTTTTTTTCTCTTTCCCGCATTTACAGTGGGGAGGTGCAATCTGTCAGCGTATCAGCAGCGCACACACGGAGCGAAGTGCTTTTTTTCACACAAGCAAGAGCATGTGTCATTGGCAGTGTATGTCACATGTCCTTGCCCTATAAGACCAAGCCATTTTCCCCATCGCCACCATTTTCTCACTGCTGCAGCTGCGTGTTAGACGGCACCGCTGTTGCTGTGTGCGCTATACCTTGTTAATTTCAAGCCAATTTTCGCACAAATCTACAGATAGCTTGGGAGTAGGGAATGGTTCTGATTGCAGTCCTTTTAAGGACTAGGTTACAGCATTTCCTACGACTTTTATCAGGCAGGTCTGTGCTCTTAAATAGATAGATTGTGGGAGTAAAGACTAATTGTAATTGCAGTCCTTTTCAGGACTAGGTTACATCAGTTCCTATCAGTTTTTGCCAGGCAGGTCTGTGCCAGTGCTGTGCAAGTTTTTTTCACAGCATTTGGCTGAATCTAGCAAAGCTAATCCTTTTTGGCCTATTGCAGAGTGTGTTAGTCAGTGGAGTAGCCTATCTGTGTTGCAAGATATACCACCTGTGTATAGAATACCAATTTATTTACAGCACCTAGTGAAGTAAAATCTTTTGGGCATAGCATCATTCTATTAGTCCATCTATACTGACCTCCATCAGGTTGCAAATTGAATATAATTTTTTTCTGCATCTAGCTCTGAAAAAATATTTGGGCTTCTAGCAGTGTGTGGGACTTGTTCTATTAGTCCATCTATACTGACCTCCATCAGGTTGCAAACTGAATATAATTTTTTTCTGCATCTAGCTCTGAAAAAATATTTGTCCTTCTAGCAGTGTGTGGGACTTGTTCTATTAGTCCATCTATACTGACCTCCATCACGCTGCAAATTCAAAATAATTTTTTGTCTGCATCTAGCTCTGAAAAAATATTTGGCCTTCTAGCAGTGTGTGGGACTTTCTCTATTAGTCCATCTATACCGACCTCCATCAGGTTGCAAATTAAAAATAATTTTTATCTGCATCTACCTCTGAAAAAATATTTGGGCTTCTAGCTGTGTGTGTGACTTGTTCTATTAGTCCATCTATACTGACCTCCATCAGGTTGCAAACTGAATATAATTTTTTTCTGCATCTAGCTCTGAAAAAATATTTGGCCTTCTAGCAGTGTGTGGGACTTTCTCTATTAGTCCATCTATACTGACCACCATCAGGTTGCAAATTAAAAATAATTTTTATCTGCATCTAGCTCTGAAAAAATATTTGGCCTTCTAGCAGTGTGTGGGACTTTCTCTATTAGTCCATCTATACTGACCTCCATCAGGTTGCAAATTCAAAATAATTTTTTGTCTGCATCTAGCTCTGAAAAAATATTTGGCCTTCTAGCAGTGTGTGGGACTTTCTCTATTAGTCCATCTATACTGACTTCCATCAGGCTGCAAATTAAAAATAATTTTTATCTGCATTTACCTCTGAAAAAATATTTGGCCTTCTAGCTGTGTGTGTGACTTGTTCTATTAGTCCATCTATACTGACCTCCATCAGGTTGCAAACTGAATATAATTTTTTTCTGCATCTAGCTCTGAAAAAATATTTGGCCTTCTAGCAGTGTCTGGGACTTTCTCTATTAGTCCATCTATACTGACCTCCATCAGGTTGCAAATTAAAAATAATTTATATCTGCATCTAGCTCTGAAAAAACCTTTTTCCTTCTAGCAGTGTGTGGGACTTTCTCTTTTAGTCCATCTATACTGACCTCCATCAGGTTGCAAATTAAAAATAATTTTTTGTCTGCATCTAGCTCTGAAAAAATATTTGGCCTTCTAGCAGAGTGTGGGACTTTCTCTATTAGTCCATCTATACTGACTAGTGTTGAGCCACCCCCGTAGTGTTCGAGTTCGGTTCGGTTCGTCGAACACCCGTGTGTTCGCCGAACTGTTCGTCGAACTGTTCGTCGAACACCTTCGAACACCGTTAAAACCAATGGCAGGCAAACAAAAACACATAGAAACACATAGAAAACACCTTCAAAGGTGTACAAAACCTGACAAACTGCTCAGAAGACACAACTAACACATGGAAAAGTAACAAGTACATATAGTCATGCGAAAAGAAAAGAGGTGGAGGAGTAAAAGGAGGGGGAGACACAGATATAGGCATGTCATGCCCTTCTAAAATCCAAAAAGTGAGAAGCCGACACGGCCAGTCCATTCCTGCCCGTGCCACCTCTGTGTTGCCGGGTTTGTGCCAGAGCCGCGGTGGACCCTGACGGCCAGCCCCCCTATCCCAATACTGGTGCCTGTCCGCCGGTGGGTCGAGGCCCCCCACGGTGGGGGGGGGAGTAACATCTGCAGAAGAAAAACCATCTTCCAGCCAAACTAAGATGTCGACTTCTTTTCGTGGACAATGTGATACGATCCCATTCTTACGGACACGCCCATCGCTACAAATTCTAGATGAGGCACAAAAACAGCAGGTGCTTCTACGGATATCAAGTGCTCCTTCAAGTGGGCTCTCCATCACCTCAATTTCAACATCACAAATACTCCAGTCCTCAGAGGTGTCACCCCAATCGCACTTGCTTCCTCACAGCTCCCAAGTCTCCAGCTGCCCGTCTGAGTATGGGGTAACACAGATGGTTGAGTCTGCACAGCTGTTTACTCATACTATAGCCTGGGAAATGGAGGTCTGCTCCAGAGCTTCTGTTAATCCAGATGAGGAAATGATCTGATCTGATGCCCAGAATCTTTATAAGTCGGATCCAGGACCAGATGAAGAAGGTTCTGAGCATAATGTAGACCCTTGTTCCCAAACTGTAACTCCTGTTGGTGGAGACAATGATGAAGACGATGATGAGACTCAAATACCTGATTGGAGCGACAACTTGACTTTTCGGTCAGGGCAGGAAGAGGTTGGCTCTGAGGACGACGGGTGTGATAACACACAGGGTGATGATGACGAGGTTGGAGATCCCACTTACTGTCAACCCACAGTCAGCCAGTCAATGAGGTCAGCAGAGGAGGTGGAGGAGGATGTGACTAGCCTTGGGGATGGGGATGACTCGGTACCTGGGCATTTGCCTGGCCTTGGGGATGTCGCGGTGGTCGGCTCCCTGTCCCATACCCTGGGGTCTCTCTTTAAAAGGGTGGATAATTGCTAATTTTATAAGAGTTCATGACGCCACCTGTGGTATCTGGTGACAAGCACCAGCGCTGCAGCAGTCCACTGAGGCCGGTGATAAGGCAGCTCGATGGTATAGCTCCCCACAGGTGGAGCTAGGTCTCAGGGCAGCGTATGCAGGGGGAATGTAGGACAGGAGAGACCCAGCTGGGTCAGAGCAAGAACGGGAACGGACACGGTAGTCACTTCAGTACCTTTTACTGGTGAAAATTCAGGCACATCCCGGAGCACTGTAGGGTGAAGGGTGCATATCAGGATCCTCCCCAATGAGCAGGTGTAGGGCCTCCTGTTTCTTGCCTCTGCGTAGTAAGTTTCTGACCTTCCTGGAGCTAGGCCTAACTTTGTCTCTGTCCTGCGCTGGCTGACCTTGTGGTAGGGCCTTCTCTTGGAGTTCACGCTCCCAGTATGCGGGGCCTAAGCGTCTCCTGGCTCTGTTACATATCAGCACCTTAGCGATCCTGGGACTTGTAGTTCTCCAGGGATTCCGATTATGCCTTACTGGGTCATAGAGATACCGGTAAGCTCGGATCCTGTGTCCGGTAAATGCTTCGGAGTGAGCTGGATAAGCTCCTCTGCCCCTTATGTACTAACTCGCCACTCGCCTTCGGCCTACTCTGGCCCTCACTAGGCTATACACACTAACGGCAGCTTGCCGCACTTCACTGATCTTATGGCACCGGCACACCTTAAGCTCTATCTGGGCTCCCTGAATCTAGCAAGCAGGAGCCTCGTGCTCCACTGCTGAACTATTAACTGCGTTCTCTAGACTAGACTGAGCTCCACTGCAGACTGACCTCTCTTAGGCTTCTCTACTGCAGGAACTCTTCAGAGGAACTGAACTGCCTAGCTCCACCTTCCCTATTTATATCCCTAACGGGCTCCCTCTGCTGGTCTGAGGTGGAAGGTAGAGATGTGTGAATGTTTATGGGGGCCTCTTGTGGAGGATTCCATCAATGCACTCTTCTAGGATCTGTGATATCAAGCGCAGCGGGGCATCAGAGATGCTATTGACGACGAGGTTAGTTTGCGCCTTCCTGAACAGAGACGGAGTACTGGAAGCACGTCAACAACTGCATCCTCAACCACAACTCTGCCTCTGACCACAAGTCATAGTGGCTCTTCAGGTCACATGGGCTCTAAGCCTTGCATAGCCTGGGCATTTATTCAGATCGATAAGGATGACCCAACTCGTGTTATCTGTAATATTTGTCAGCAAAAGCTAAGTAGAGGTCAAAAAATCCATAGTTTGAGTACTTCATGCATGTACCGTCACATGGATATGAAGCATAAGTTGCAGTGGGAAGCTCACTGTGCTACAATGCGGCCTAGCCGGCTGGGCCAACCACCGTCTGCCCCATCTTGTGCATCCGCAGCCTCTTCATCCTCTGTGACTGGGGGGACAGCAGTCACACATGTTTTTGGATGCAGACCTGCCACCTCTTTACCCGCAACAGCCAGTGTGATTGGCAGGTCGTCAGTTCATTGGGAAGTGGAAACACCTGCTAGTGTTGAGCGCTCTCCGACATCGAGAGCACCACCTTTGGATCAAGGCAACCTAACATGTCCGCCTGCATCTTCCTCACAGACCGGCAGTTTGCCGGGGACACCCTACTCAACACCGTCTAAGCACAACAGCCAGCCCTCGGTCCCTCAGATGTGGAAAAGTAAAAGACCATTTCCTCCTAGCCATGAGAAAGCTAAGAGGTTGAATTTCACCATCCTCAAGCTGTTGGCTACAGAAATGCTGCCTTTCCACCTGGAGGACACAGAGGATTTTCAAGACCTTATGTCCGTCACAGTGCCCCAGTACCAGATGCCCAGTCGGCACTACTTCTCAAAGAAAGGTGTGCCTGCGCTCCACTAGCATGTCGCACACAACATCACCGCTTCTTTGAGAAACTCTGTGTGTGACAGGGTGCACTTCACCACAGACACTTGGACGAGAAGGCAAGGACAGGGGCGTTACATGTCGCTGACTGGGCACTGGGTAACTATGGTGACAGCAGGACAAGGGGCTGCTGTCCAAGTCTTACCGTCCCCACGAGTTGTGCGTCAATCCTCTTTATCTCGAAGTTCCTCCACTGCTTCTGCCTCCTCAACCTCCTCTCGGTCCGCCACCTGCACCCAAATCCTGTCTGGTAATGCCACCTGCTTTCTAACTGCGCAGAAGGAATCCTGCACACCTCCTTACTATGCTGGCAGCAGGGCTCAACGGCATCAGTGTTTACTTTGAAATGTCTGGGAAATGTGAGTCACACAGCTGAGGAGTTGTGGTCAGCTCTGGAGACCCAGTTTCATGAAAGGTTGTCTCCACTGGACCTGCAACCAGGGAAGGCCATGTGCGACAATGCTGCAAACCTGGGTGCGGCACTTCGCCGGGGCAATGTCACACACGTGCCTTGTATGGCTCACGTGTTGAACCTGGTTGTCCAGCAATTTTTAGCCCACTATCCCGGACTAGATGGCCTTCTGCAGAGGGCACGGTCGCTGTGTGCTCACTTCCACCGTTTGCGTCCCGCAGTTCAACGACTTACATCTCTACAGAAGTCGTTGGGCCTGCCAGTTCACCGGCTGAAATGCGATGTGCCGACACGGTGGAATTCAACTCTGCACATGTTGCAGCGACTGTGGCAGCACCGACAAGCCCTGGTGCAATACGTTCTGACGTATAGCCTGGGCCAACGAGATCCAGAGGTGGGGTAAATCATGCTGCAGGAGTGGTCTCAGATCAGGGACCTATGAAGTTGACACGCCCCCTGGGTCATGGGGTACCCTGAGCCGGGCCGGTAGACGCTGGGGGTTGTAGTCACTGTGGCGGTGACCCAGTCCGTGACCCAGGGCGGTCAATCCAAGGGTAATTTGTATATATGGATTTTATAATGTCTGACTACGCCACCTGTGGAGTGCGGCCAAAGGGGCCGCCGCTGTGGAACAGTCCTCTGAAGCTGGTGGTTTTGCAGCAACGGTATTATTTCTCACCACAGGAAGAGTGTAGCTTCAGGGCAGTGTGGGTGGATGATGGTGGTTGTAGTGCAGGGAGTCAGTAATGAACACAGAGTCCGTGTGATACCGTCTCAAGATATTACTCACAGTTGTTGTAGTCCAGATTACAGGTACCAGAGCAATCTCCCCCATCGTGCTGTGCATACTCAGTGAGGGGCTCAGTTCACCCCCAGATAGCTCCGGAGTACTTAGCAGGACCCCCTTCTGTGTGTCCTTTCTCTGGCCTTCTCCCTGCACCTCACACCCAGTGACACTTCTATCCGGTATCCTCGGGCCTTGACGGGTGACGTGTGTTCCGTCCCCTGGGTCCTATGTGGCTACCTTCTTAGTGAGACTGGTGTGGACTTTGGCCTGCAGTACATGAAATGCAGCAGCCTCCGGTTTCTAGTTGAACCTTGCTGTTTCTCCGCTAGTTGAGGGACCGGTTCCCCTTATCTGGCCTGACCCCTCTACCTCCTGGTAGCAGCGGGAGTACGGGTGGCCTTCTGCACGGCCCGTAGCCGTAGGGTCCCTTCGGTTCCTGGAGCCTTCTAGCTCCCACTCCTCTCTTCTCTCCTTCAGTCCTGGGCCTCCCAGGCTAGGCCCGCCTCCGGAGCAGAGCTCATGCCTAGTCTCTGCTCCTGTCACTTTTCCTCCTCTGTCTGGCTTGCTCTTTCTAAGATGGCTTCCTATTTATACTCTCCTTGTCATGTGCTCCCCTAAGCTGCTCCCCTAAGCACCCACTACATAGGACCCTCAAACCAGCTAGGGACTTGGGACTGTGCTCTCCCTTAGGAGCAATCTCGCCCTACCCCCACTGCGGGTATGTGTTGGATGCAGGAGTTAGGGTCCCGAGCCATACGCCTTCCTTACCTGAGGGTGAGATACCACACCTCTGGGTGAGATGCAGTAACTCTGTGGCGACTGAACCCTCAGGGGCGCCACACACCCTTCTGCACAGTTTTGAAATGGCGACGAAGATGTTTAGTGCTGACGACGATGCCATTATCAGCATGACTATTCCGGTGATTTACATGCTGGAGCACACATTAAACAGAATTCAGAGTCAGGTGGTGCGACAAGAGGAGGTGGAGGAAGTAGAGGAGGAGTCGTATGCGGAAGGGATAACATCTCCAAGGTCCAGAGGGTTGGCAGCACCAAGGCGGCAGGCATGGGAGGGTGGGGGAGAGGGATTAAACAGGGCGCATGGTAGCAGCCAAACTGTTGAGGAAGGTGCAGGAGCCGAGGAAGAAGTGGAGGATGAACTGGCGATGGGCATGGAAGACTCATCAGATGAGGGAGACCTTGATCACATTTCTGTTGTGCGAGGTTGGAGGGAGAGGGCAGAGGAAGGAAGCATGATTCTTACCTCGCTACCAACACAACAAGGACTTGGTCCTTCTGGATGCGCAAGACACATGAGTGCCTTCTTGCTGCACTACCTGCAACATGACCCCCGGATTGTCAGAATTCGAAGTAATCCCGACTACTGGGTTGCCACACTCTTAGATCCCCGGTACAAAAGTATATTTGCCGAAATAATTCCTGCCATAAAAAGGAATTGATGAATGCAGGAGTATCTGCAGACGCTGTTGCAGAATCTTACATGTGCTTTTCCACAAAACACCAGTGGTGCACGTAGTGAATCTCACAGTTCTAACTTGCCAACGGTGGGACTGTCGAGTCTTCATCACTCAAACAGTAAAAGTAACACAGTATCTGCTGGTAACAGCAATTTTGTGGAATCGTTTCACCACTTTTTTAGCCCAACCTTTGCAAGGCCACAGGAGACAAGAAGTCTGACACATAGTCAATGCCTAGAGAGGATGGTACAGGAGAATCTCCAAGTGAACATCGAAGCCATGACTGTGTCACTGGACCCTTGCTCATTTTGGTATTCCAATCTGGAAAAATTCGCCGGAGCTCGCCACTCACACCTTGGAGATCTTGTCATGCCATGCAGCCAGCGTTCTCTCTGAACGTGTGTTCAGCGCTGCTGGTGGTGTGCTGACAGATAAGCGCACGCGGCTGTCCACTGAGAATGTAGACAGACTCACGTTCATAAAGATGAACAAATCATGGCTTCGCAAGGACATTTCTACCCCTGTGTCATCCTTGGGAGACTAAAAGCTTGGGGATTTGGTAAAATCACCTCACCAACCGTTTTAAGCAACAGTGGGGCAATTGATGCCACTTAACCCTAGAACGCATGACCATAAAAATCTACACTTTCACATACCTGGGGCCCTTTAGGCCCGTGTGCAAATAACATGGAATAACTCAAACTCAAATGACAAACAACTATATACATGAAGAATACCTAGAGTTTCAAAATTCTAACTAAAGTAATCTTGCAGAAAATAGAAAACAATTAACTGGGCGGGCCTGCAAGGCCACAGTTATGCGTTCTAGGGTTAAGTGGTGTCTGTGCCACAATTTTGGGAGTCCCCTTGCTGTGTCTTACGTGACGTTGGCATCGTCAATTCCAGGTGGGTTGGGTCGCACCCCCCCCCTTTTAACTGTAAGAAACTACATACACTATGGCTTGGGGTAACACAGATGGTTGAGTCTGAAGAGCTGTTTACTCAGAATTCTGCTCCAAATCTTCAGTGTCTGCTAGTCAGCGTAGAATTTTTAACTGCATCTAGCCTAGGCAATACTTTGGGCGTAGTAGCCCAGCTGCGAAGCAAGCTGCACCGCCTGTGTATCTAATAAGAATTTTTAAATGAATCTAGCCTAGGCAGACTGTGGGGACCCTCAACCAAACCCAGACGCTCAGCCCCCCTACCGCCCCCCTTTCATGGACAATACAATAATGTAACTCTTACAACTGGATGGGTGAGGATCGGTCACAGCTTTATTAACTCTTTATATTCATTCCATTAGAAAGGCATTTTATTTCTAAAATAATTCAGCTTGTTGCAGCATGCCCTGGGTCCCCACTCCGGCAAGTTGGCCAACAAGTGTAACTCTCCAACATGTCCTTTCTATTTCCAGGCCATGGAGGATCCAGCGTACTCGTATGCAGGACTCTGACCCCCACCCATCACTCTTAATGCTTGTTCCACTCCGTCCTGGAGTCCTGACAGGAATATGTCCAGTCCGATATCTATTAAGTGAACACCGTCGGGCCATATGAGGCCTGCTTTATCTCCTTCCAGTTGTCGGTGTCGTATCACTACACCGCCTCTGTCTCTTCTAAATTTTGCCATCCGAATATTTATTACCCGCCTTGTCCATTCGATGGCCATGATGTCTCGCGCACCTTGCCATACCGCTATCGGCACAATCTCTGACCATACTATAGCTAATTTTGTGAAAAATTCTCTGAAGCGCTCAGTGTCTAGTTTCATTATTGCCATTAGTTATGCGCTCTTGTGATGACCTAGGTTGTTTCCCCCGGCCTGTATAACTAAGATGACCGGACCTCTTGCCTCTCTCTCTACCTTGATTACCTCCATTAGTACCTGTGGCCATAGCAGGCCTCTAATACCTCTCCAGTTGAAATATGTGTTATGAAACTCTAATTTCCTCCCGCCTGGGCGGACTTTCGCCCTTTTTTGTGCCCAATATATATACGAGTGGCCTATCACTCACACTGTTGGCTTAGCGTCACCTGTAAAAGAAACAAACCATGTTAGGATAACAAGTCCGGTCTTATGTATCTCAACAAACACGTGGATCGCCATCTCCCTATCCTCTGAACTTCCGTTTCTGACAGTCCTGCTCTTGCTGCTTCCGTGGCCGCACCTATGCGGAATGAGTGTGTCCCGTAATCTTTGGGGTGGTTCCCTGCCGATGTTATGCATTTATTAAATATAGCTTGGAACAGGTATCTTGAAAATGGCGTTCTATCAATGTGTGATAGGAAGAAATTACTTTGTGATCTGATGGTTAGATATGTTTTTACTATTGTTACCCGACTCAGTGTACCGTTTGTGGGTTGTAGAAGTACCCAAGTACCCCTGCCCGCTGGAACCGTTTTCGATTGGTGTATGCGTAGACGTATTGCATTATTGGCTATGACTACGTCCTGGTGTAATAAGCCTCCACTGGTGGTAATTTTGGATTGAGGGACTAATTCGCTTATACATAGCGCCCCGAAGAAGGCGATCACAAATGCAGTAGACATTAGTGTTGCTTTAAATTGTGAGTGTCATGTTAATGGTGTTAGGGATAAGATGTGAGAAATCAGTTTTAGTGACACGGGACGGGACGTCTACATTCCTGACTTGGCTGACCCCTTTTCCACCCTTTTATGGATTGTCTGATGATGAATCTTTGTCACATCTCCCCAATTCAGTAGTTGGAAGTGAAATGCTACTCCGGTCAGACACCGCTGCGCTGACGCCCCTGATATGCCCCTCATCATTAGCTGGTGGAGAAATTCTTTGGTGACTTGTGATCTGGCTTGTTCACATTGGTCAACCCGTCTGCCTGCTACTAGTCGTGTGAACTCTTCCCATGCCTTACCGTATGCTTGCCACGTTGACGGGGCAACTGACGCTCTGATTAATGGCATCAACTATTCGCCACTAGATCCCATAGGGAGGGTGGGCAACTGTTGCCCGATGGGTGGGCGTTGTGGAAGAGCTCTGTGAAAATCTGCCAATTGATTTGTTATAAAGTGTTAGCAGCAGCTTTATACCCCTCAGCATAGTGGCTAGCGCGGACCCATACATTGTGTTTTAGGCACAGGAATGCTAGCCTGCGTAGTAGGCCTAGCACTGGGAGAGACGATGATGCCATCTTATTAATGCAGTGCGCTAGGCTGGTGTTTTGTGCTATGAAGCGTATATTTTTGTTAGCCAGGCGCGCGCCCCATATTTCTATTGCTACCACTACTGGGAAAAATTATTTTCAGGGCTAGATGCAGCTAAAAATTATTATTAATTTCAAAGCTGGTGGAGCTTGGTATAGATGGCCTAATACAATGAGTCCCACACACTGCTAGAAGCCCAAATATTTTTTCAGAGCTAGATGCAGATAAAAATTATTTTTAATTTGCAGCCTGATGGAGGTCAGTATAGATGGACTAATAGAACAAGTCCCACACACTGCTAGAAGGCCAAATATTTTTTCAGAGCTAGATGCAGACAAGAAATTATATTCAGTTTGCAACCTGATGGAGGTCAGTATAGATGGACTTATAGACCCAGTCCCACACACTGCTAGAAGCCCAAATATTTTTTCAGAGCTAGATGCAGAAAAAAATTATATTCAATTTGCAACCTGATGGAGGTCAGTATAGATGTACTAATAGAACAAGTCCCACTCACTACTAGAAGCCCAAATATTTTTTCAGAGCTAGATGCAGATAAAAATTATTTTTAATTTGCAACCTGATGGAGGTCAGTGTACATGGACTAATAGACCAAGTCCCACACACTGCTAGAAGCCCAAATATTTTTTCAGAAGTAGATGCAGAAAAAAATTATATTCAATTTGCAACCTGATGGAGGTCAGTATAGATGGACTAATAGAACAAGTCCCACACACTGCTAGAAGGCCAAATATTTTTTCAGAGCTAGATGCAGACAAAAAATTATTTTGAATTTGCAACCTGATGGAGGTCAGTATAGATGGACTAATAGAACAAGTCCCACACACAGCTAGAAGCCCAAATATTCTTTCAGAGGTAGATGCAGATAAAAATTATTTTGAATTTGCAGCCTGATGGAGGTCAGTATATATGGACTAATAGAGAAAGTCCCACACACTGCTAGAAGGCCAAATATTTTTTCAGAGCTAGATGCAGACAAAAAATTATTTTGAATTTGCAACCTGATGGAGGTCAGTATAGATGGACTAATAGAGAAAGTCCCACACACTGCTAGAAGGCCAAATATTTTTTCAGAGCTAGATGCAGATAAAAATTATTTTTAATTTGCAACCTGATGGAGGTCAGTATAGATGGACTAATAGAGAAAGTCCCACACACTGCTAGAAGCCCAAATATTTTTTCAGAGCTAGATGCAGAAAAAAATTATATTCAATTTGCAACCTGATGGAGGTCAGTATAGATGGACTAATAGAACAAGTCCCACTCACTGCTAGAAGCCCAAATATTTTTTCAGAGCTAGATGCAGATAAAAATTATTTTTAATTTGCAACCTGATGGAGGTCAGTGTACATGGACTAATAGACCAAGTCCCACACACTGCTAGAAGCCCAAATATTTTTTCAGAAGTAGATGCAGAAAAAAATTATATTCAATTTGCAACCTGATGGAGGTCAGTATAGATGGACTAATAGAACAAGTCCCACACACTGCTAGAAGGCCAAATATTTTTTCAGAGCTAGATGCAGACAAAAAATTATTTTGAATTTGCAACCTGATGGAGGTCAGTATAGATGGACTAATAGAACAAGTCCCACACACAGCTAGAAGCCCAAATATTTTTTCAGAGGTAGATGCAGACAAAAATTATTTTTAATTTGCAGCCTGATGGAGGTCAGTATACATGGACTAATAGAGAAAGTCCCACACACTGCTAGAAAGCCAAATATTTTTTCAGAGCTAGATGCAGACAAAAAATTATTTTGAATTTGCAACCTGATGGAGGTCAGTATAGATGGACTAATAGAGAAAGTCCCACACACTGCTAGAAGGCCAAATATTTTTTCAGAGCTAGATGCAGATAAAAATTATTTTTAATTTCCAACCTGATGGAGGTCAGTATAGATGGACTAATAGAGAAAGTCCCACACACTGCTAGAAGCCCAAATATTTTTTCTGAGCTAGATGCAGATAAAAATTATATTCAATTTGCAACCTGATGGAGGTCAGTATAGATGGACTAATAGAACAAGTCCCACTCACTGCTAGAAGCCCAAATATTTTTTCAGAGGTAGATGCAGATAAAAATTATTTTTAATTTGCAACCTGATGGAGGTCAGTGTACATGGACTAATAGACGAAGTCCCACACACTGCTAGAAGCCCAAATATTTTTTCAGAAGTAGATGCAGAAAAAAATTATGTTCAATTTGCAACCTGATGGAGGTCAGTATAGATGGACTAATAGAACAAGTCCCACACACAGTTAGAAGGCCAAATATTTTTTCAGAGGTAGATGCAGATAAAAATTATTTTTAATTCGCAGCCTGATGGAGGTCAGTATAGATGGACTAATAGAGAAAGTCCCACACACTGCCAGAAGGCCAAATATTTTTTCAGAGCTAGATGCAGAAAAAAATTATATTCAATTTGCAAACTGATGGAGGTCAGTATAGATGGACTAATAGAACAAGTCCCACTCACTGCTAGAAGCCCAAATATTTTTTCAGAGCTAGATGCAGATAAAAATTATTTTTAATTTGCAACCTGATGGACGTCAGTATAGATGGACTAATATTGAAAGTCCCACACACTGCTAGTAGGCCAAATATTTTTTCAGAGCTAGATGCAGATAAAAATTATTTTTAATTTGCAACCTGATGGAGGTCAGTATAGATGGACTAATAGAGAAAGTCCCACACACTGCTAGAAGGCCAAATATTTTTTCAGAGCTAGATGCCGATATAAATTATTTTTAATTTGCAACCTGATGGAAGTCAGTATAGATGGACTAATAGAGAAAGTCCCACACACTGCTAGAAGGCCAAATATTTTTTCAGAGCTAGATGCAGAAAAAAATTATATTCAGTTTGCAACCTGATGGAGGTCAGTATAGATGGACTAATAGAACAAGTCCCACACACTGCTAGAAGCCCAAATATTTTTTCAGAGCTAGATGCAGAAAAAAATTATATTCAATTTGCAACCTGATGGAGGTCAGTATAGATGGACTAATAGAATGATGCTATGCCCAAAAGATTTTACTTCACTAGGTGCAGTAAAAAATTGGTGTTCTATACACAGGTGGTATATCTTTCAACACAGATAGGCTACTCCACTGACTAACACACTCTGCAATAGGCCAAAAAGTATTAGCTTTGCTAGATTCAGTCAATTGCTGTGAAAAAAACTTGCACAGCACTGGCACAGACCTGCCTGGCAAAAACTGATAGGAACTGATGTAACCTAGTCCTGAAAAGGACTGCAATTACAATTAGTCTTTACTCCCACAATCTATCTATTTAAGAGCACAGACCTGCCTGATAAAAGTTGTAGGAAATGCTGTAACCTAGTCCTTAAAAGGACTGCAATCACAACTATTCCCTACTCCCAAGCTATCTGTAGATTTGAGCGAAAATTGGCTTGAAATTAACAAGGTATAGCGCACACAGAAACAGCGGTGCCGTCTAACACGCAGCTGCAGCAGTGAGAAAATGGTGGCGACGGGGAAAATGGCTGGGTCTTATAGGGCAAGGACATGTGACATACACTGCCAATGACACATGCCCTTGCTTGTGTGAAAAAAAGCACTTTGCTCCGTGTGTGCGCTGCTGATAGGCTGACAGATTGCACCTCCCCACTGTAAATGCGGGAAAGAGAAAAAAAAATGGAGTTCTTCATTATTCCTGCAGAGATCCATCCCCTGCCCCTCCCTGCACCCCGCTGTACACTCAAACTGCGTATTAACATTAATTTTCATCATTACTGAGAAAAAATCCAGTTATGATTTTGGTGCACGAACAGTTATCGAACATAACCTTGAACAGCCGAATTTTTCTCAAATCGTTCGTGTTCGCCGAACGGCTCGAACACCGCGAAAACCAGCTCGAATTTGAGATTGGCGAAAAGTTCGAGTAGAACAACGCTCATCTCTAATACTGACCTCCATCAGGTTGCAAATTCAAAATATTTTTTTGTCTGCATCTAGCTCTGAAAAAATATTTGGCCTTCTAGCAGTGTGTGGGACTTTCTCTATTAGACCATCTATACTGACCTCCATCAGGCTGCAAATTAAAAATAATTTTTTTCTGCATCTACCTCTGAAAAAATATTTGGCCTTTTAGCTGTGTGTGGGACTTGTTCTATTAGTCCATCTATACTGACTTCCATCAGGTTGCAAATTAAAAATAATTTATATCTGCATCTAGCTCTGAAAATATATTTGGCCTTCTAGCAGTGTTTGGGACTTTCTCTATTAGTCCATCTATACTGGCCTCCATCAGGTTGCAAATTAAAAATAATTTTTTGTCTGCATCTAGCTCTGAAAAAATATTTGGCCTTCTAGCAGTGTGTGGGACTTTCTCTATTAGTCCATCTATACTGACCTCCATCAGGTTGCAAATTCAAAATAATTTTTTGTCTGCATCTAGCTCTGAAAAAATATTTGGCCTTCTAGCAGTGTGTGGGACTTTCTCTATTAGTCCATCTATACTGACCTCCATCAGGTTGCAAACTGAATATATTTTTTTCTGCATCTACCTCTGAAAAAATATTGGGCTTCTAGCTGTGTGTGGGACTTGTTCTATTAATCCATCTATACAGACCTCCATCAGGTTGCAAACTGAATATAATTTTTTTCTGCATCTACCTCTGAAAAAATATTTGGGCTTCTAGCTGTGTGTGGGACTTGTTCCATTTGTCCATCTATACTGACCTCCATCAGGTTGCAAACTGAATATAATTTTTTTCTGCATTTAGCTCTGAAAAAATATTTGGCCTTCTAGCAGTGTGTGGGACTTGTTCTATTATACCACCTATACTGACCTCCATCAGGTTGCAAATTCAAAATAATTTTTTGTCTGCATCTAGCTCTGAAAAAATATTTGGCCTTCTAGCAGTGTGTTGGACTTTCTCTATTAGTCCATCTATACTGACCTCCATCAGGTTGCAAACTGAACATATTTTTTTTCTGCATCTACCTCTGAAAAAATATTTGGGCTTCTAGCTGTGTGTTGGACTTGTTCTATTAGTCCGTCTATACTGACCTCCATCAGTTTGCAAATTGAGTATAATTTTTTTCTGCATCTAACCCAGCCAATAGTTTTGGCCTAATACCACAGTTTGGCCACTCAGCTCTGCTCGGTTCCCATCCATTGTTTTTTTGTGCAAACAACTCCAGAGTTGTGAATTAGTTAACCACCAAAATGAGTGGAAAAAGGCCTGCTGCTGGTGGAAAGGGGAATAGGCGTGTTGGGAAGGGGAAAAAAGGTTGTGTCCGTGGGGTAGGTGTTAAAGCAACAGTAACATCTGCAGAAGAAAGACCATCTTCCAGCCAAACTAAAATGTCTACTTCTTTTAGCGGACAATGTGATAAGATCCCTTTCTTACGGCCACACCAATCGCTACAAATTCCAGATGAGGCACAAAAACAGCAGGTGCTTCAACGGATATCAAGTGCTCCTTTAAGTGGGCTCTCCTCCACATCAACTTCAACATCACAAATACTCCAGTCCTCAAAGGTGTCACCCCAATCGCACTTGCTTCCTCACAGCTCCCAAATCTCCAGCTGCCCGTCTGAGTATGAGGTAGAACAGATGGTTGAGTCTGCAGAGCTGTTTACTCATACTATAGCCTGGGAATCAGAGGTCGACTCCAGCGCTTCTGTGAATCCAGACGAGGAAATGATCTGAACTGATGCCCAGAATCTTTATGAGTCGGATCCAGGACCAGACGCAGAAGGTTCTGACCATAATGTAGACCCTCATTCCCAAACTGTAACTCCTGTTGGTGGAGACAATGAGGAAGACGATGATGAGACTCAAATACCTGATTGGAGCGTCAACTTTAGTTTTTTGTCAGGGCAGGAACAGGTTGGCTCTGAGGACGACGGGTGTGATAACGCACAGGGTGATAATGATGAGGTTGGAGATCCCACTTACTGTCAACCCACAGTCAATCAAGAGATGAGGTCAGCAGAGGAGGTGGAGGAAGATGCTAGTGACGACGAGGTCAGGTTGCGCCTTCCTGGACAGAGACGTAGTACTGGAAGCACGTCAACAACTGCATCCTCAAACACAACTCTGCCTCTCACCACAAGTCGTGGTGGCTCTTCAGGTCGCATGGGTGCTAAGCCTTGCATAGCCTGGGCATTTTTTCAGATCGATAAAGATGACCCAACTCGTGTTATCTGTAACATTTGTCAGCAAAAGCTAAGTAGAGGCCAAAAAATACATAGTTTGAGTACTTCATGCATGAACCGGTACATGGACATGAAGCATAAGTTGCTGTGGGAAGCTCAGTGTGCTACAATGCGGCCTAGCTGGCCGGGCCAACCACCGTCTGCCATATCTTGTGCATCCGTGGCCTCTTCATCCTCTGTGACTGGGGGGACAGCAGTCACACCTGTTTTGGGGCGCAGACCTGCCACCTCTTTACCCGCAACAGCCAGTGTGATTGGCAGGTCATCATTTTCTTTGGAGTTGGTAACACCAGCTGGTGCTGAGCGCTGTCCGACATCGATAGCACCACCTTTGGATCAAGGCAACCTAACATGTCCACCTGCATCTTCCTCACAGACCGGCAGTTTGCCGGGGACACCCTTATCAACCCCGTCTAAGCACAATAGCCAGCCCTCGGTCCCTCAGATGTGGACAAGTAAAAGACCATTTCCTCCTAGCCATGAGAAAGCTAAGAGGTTGAATTTCACCATCTGCAAGCTTTGGCTACAGAAATGCTGCCTTTCCGCCTGGTGGACACAGAGGATTTTTGAGACCTTATGTCCGTCGCAGTGCCCCAGTACCAGATGCCCAGTCGGCACTACTTCTCAAAGAAAGGTGTGCCTGCGCTCCACCAGCATGTCGCACACAACATCACCGCTTCTTTGAGAAACTCTGTGTGTGACAGGGTGCATTTCACCACAGACTCTTGGACGAGTAGGCATGGACAGGGGCGTTACATGTCGCTGACTGGGCACTGGGTAACTATGGTGACAGCAGGACAAGGGGCTGCTGTCCAATTCTTGCCGTCCCCACGAGTTGTGCGTCAATCCTCTTTATGTCAATGTTCCTCCACTGCTTCTGCCTCCTCAACCTCCTCTCGGTCTTCCACCTGCACCCAAAGCCTGTCTGGTCATGCCACAAGCTTTCTAACTGCGCAGAAGGGATCCTGCACACCTCCTTACTATGCTGGCAGTAGGGCTCAATGTTATCAGGCGGTTTTTACTTTGAAATGTCTGGGAAATGTGAGTCACACAGCTGAGGAGTTGTGGTCAGCTCTGGAGAACCAATTTCATGAATGGTTGTCTCCACTGGACCTGAAACCAGGGAAGGCCGTGTGCAACAATGCTGCAAACCTGAGTGCGGCCCTTCGCCGGGGCAATGTCACACACGTGCCTTGTATGGCTCACGTGTTGAACCTGGTTGTCCATCAATTTTTAGCCCACTATCCCAGACTAGATGGCCTTCTGCAGAGGGCACGGTCGCTGTGTGCTCACTTCCGCCGTTCGCATCCCGCAGCTCAGCGACTTACATCTCTACAGAAGTCGTTGGGCCTGCCACTTCACCGGCTAAAATGCGATGTGCCTACCCGGTGGAATTCAACTCTGCACATGTTGCAGCGACTGTGGCAGCACCGACAAGCCCTGGTTCAATAGGTTCTGACTAGAGATGAGCGGTGTTCGACTAGAACTGTTCACCAATCTCAAATTCGAGCTGTTTTGGGCGGTGTTCGAGTTGTTCGACGAACCCGAACGATTTGCAAAAAATTCGGCTGTTCGAGGTTATGTTCGATAACTGTTCGTGCACCAAAAGCGTGTCCTGCATGTCTGGCGCTATTTAGAGCACCAATCATGCAGGGATTGTCTGCCACTCACTGTAATGCCACAGCCATGGTGGTTGTGGCATTAGAGTGATTGCCCAAATCGATGGGAACTGTGCTCACAGTGATACATGAAAAGCCGGCAATTCAGCAGCGGCGTACACCGGTACCCGACAATTTAGAACCGAAAGAATAGAGCTTCACACATAGATTAGATAGATAGAAACATGTCAGTCACATATATAAGAAGTACAGTGACAGTGTTGCTTACTGTACTTGTCATTTAGTGTAAAGGATTTATTAAAAAAATATATTAGTGTTTTCATGCACCGTCTCTTTAAAAAAGCCGGCGGGCAATTCAGCAGCGGTACCCGACAATTTAGAATGGAAGGAATAGAGAATCACACATAGATTAGATAGATAGAAACATGTCAGTCACACATATAAGAAGTACAGTGACAGTGTTGATTACTGTACTTGCCATTTAGTGTAAAGGATTTATTAAAAAAAATCTTAGTGTTTTCATGCACCGTCTCTTTAAAAAAGCCGGCCGGCAATTCAGCAGGGTACCCGACAATTTAGAATGGAAGGAATAGAGCATCACACATAGATTAGATAGATAGAAACATGTCAGTCACATATATATGAAGTACAGTGACAGTGTTGATTACTGTACTTGTCATTTAGTGTTAAAATAAAGGATTTATTTAAAAAAAAATTGGCGTGGGGTTCCCCGTAATTTTAGGCTCTAGCGGAGGTTAAGCAGACAGCTGGGGTAGATGTTTGAAGCCTGGGAAGGGGTAATACCCACGGAGCTTCCCAGGCTACTAATATCAGCCCCCAGCTGAATGCCTAGCCTTTACTAGCTATTAAAATGGGGGACCCCCCAAAAAATTGACGTGGGGTCCCCCCTATTTTAATAGCTAGCAAAGGCTAGGCAGACAGCTGGGGGCTGATATTAATAGCCCAGGAAGGGTGCCATGAATATTGGCCCCCTCCCAGGCTAGAAACACCAGCCGTCAGCCGCCCCAGAAATGGCACATCCATAGGATGTGCCAATTCTGGCACTTAGCCTCGCTCTTCCCACTGCCCTGTAGCGGTGGCAGTGGGGTAATAGGGCTGGGGTTGATGTCAGCTTATAATGCCAGCTGACATCAAGCCCAGGTTAGTAATGGAGAGTCGTCTATAAGACACCCCCGTTACTAACCCCGTAGTCAAAGTTAAAAAAAACACAAACACCCAGAATAAAGTCCTTTAATTGAAATAAAGACACAATTCTTTATTGTTCTAAATTAAACCATACTTACAATCACGCCGATTCCAGCTGAAGCCAACGATCCCCTGCAATAAAAGAAAAATAATAAAGCAACATAATCCTTACCTTTCCATGGTTCCTGTCATCTCGATGTAGCAGTGCTGAAGCTGTCATGGGAACCATGGAAAGGTAAGGATGATGTTGCTTTACTATTTTTCTTTTATTTCAGGAGATCGTTGGCTTCAGCTGGAATGGGCGTGACGGTAAGTATGGTTTAATTTAGAACAATAAAGAATTGTGTGTTTATTTCAATTGAAGGACTTTTTTCTTGGTGTTGTGTTTTTTTTAAATACTTTACTAGAAATTCATGGTGGTCATGTCTAATATTGGCGTGACCCCATGAATTTCGGGCTTAGGGCCAGCTGATAATGCCAAGCTGGCCCTAACCCCTTTATTACCCAGTGAGCCACCGCACCAGGGCCCTGGATGAGTTGGGTACAGCGCCAGAAGATGGCGCTTCTATGAACGCGCCATTTTCCGGGGTGGCTGCGGACTTCAATTTGCAGCGGGGGTGGCCCAGAAAGCTTGGTCCTCCCTGCGCTGCGGATTCCAGCCCCCAGCTGCCTAGTTATACCTGGCTGGACACAAAAACAGGGCGAAGCCCCACGTCAATTTTCTTTAAATTATTTCATGAAATAATTAAGAAAAAAAGGGCTTCCCTACATTGTTGTGTCCGGCCAGGTACAAATAGGCAGCTGTTGGTTGGGGGCAGCCCGTTCCTGCCTGCTGTACCTGGCTGGACACAAATATAGTGCGAAGCCCCACGTCAATTTTTTTTTAATTATTTCATGAAATAATTAAAAAAAAAAGGTCTTCCCTATATTGTTGTGTCCGGCCAGGTACAAATAGGCAGCCGGTGGTTGGGGGCAGCCTGTTCCTGCCTGCTGTACCTGGCTGGACACAAATATAGTGCGAAGCCCCACGTCAATTTTTTTTAAATTATTTCATGAAATAATTTAAAAAAAAAAGGGCTTCCCTATATTGTTGTGTCCGGCCAGGTACAAATAGGCAGCTGGTGGTTGGGGGCAGCCCGTTCCTGCCTGCTGCACCTGACTGGACACAAGTATAGTGCGAAGCCCCACGTCAATTTTTTTTAAATTATTTCATGAATTTCCTGAAATAATTTAAAAAAATTGAAGTGGGGCTTCGCACTATATTTGTGTCCAGCCAGGTACAGCAGGCAGGAACGGGCTGCCCCCAACCACCAGCTGCCTATTTGTACCTGGCCGGACACAACAATATAGGGAAGGCCTTTTTTTTCTTAATTATTTCATGAATTTCCTGAAATAATTAAAAAAAATTGAAGTGGGGCTTCGCACTATATTTGTGTCCAGCCAGGTACAGCAGGCAGGAACGGGCTGCCCCCAACCACTAGCTGCCTATTTGTACCTGGCCGGACACAACAATATAGAGAAGGCCTTTTTTTCTTAATTATTTCATGAATTTCATGAAATAATTAAAAAAAAAATACGTGGGGCTTCGCCCTATTTTTGTGTCCAGCCAGGTACAACTAGGCAGCTGGGGGCTGGAATCTGCAGCGTAGGGAGGCCCAAGCTTTCTGGGCCCACCCCCCGCTGCAAATTGCAGTCCGCAGCCACCCCGGAAAATGGCGCGTTCATAGAAGCGCCATCTTCTGGCGCTGTACCCAACTCATCCAGGGCCCTGGTGCGGTGGCTTACTGGGTAATAAAGGGGTTAGGGCCAGCTTGGTATTATCAGCTGGCCCTAAGCCCAAAATTCATGGGGTCACGCCAGTATTAGACATGACCGCCATGAATTTCTAGTAAAGTATTTAAAAAAAACACAACACCCAGAATAAAGTCCTTTAATTGAAATAAACACACAATTCTTTATTGTTCTAAATTAAACCATATTTACCATCACGCCCATTCCAGCTGAAGCCAACGATCTCCTGAAATAAAAGAATAATAATAAACCAACATCATCCTTACCTTTCCATGGTTCCCATGACAGCTTCAGCTCTGCTACATCGAGATGACTGGCTGGACCGCAGCAGAACGCTGCCATCCAGCCTGACAACCCGCAGACACTGAGAAGAGCAGGCTTGCTTCGCTCCTCAGTGTCTCGCTGTGACGGCATCCAGATGAGCCGAGGTCATGTCCAATGAACTCGGCTCACCTCATGCACGTCACTGACAGCGTGGGAAAATTCTCCTGCACTCAGCGCTTCAGCGTGAGAATTTTCCCACGCTGTCAGTGACGTGCATGAGGTGAGCTGAGATCATTGGACATGAGCTCACCTCATGCACGTCACTGACAGCGTGGGAGAATTCTCCTGCACTCAGCGCTTCAGCGTGAGAATTTTCCCACGCTGTCAGTGACGTGCATGAGGTGAGTTCATGTCCAATGATCTCAGCTCACCTCATGCACGTCACTGACAGCGTGGGAAAATTCTCACGCTGAAGCGCTGAGTGCAGGAGAATTTTCCCACGCTGTCAGTGACGTGCATGAGGTGAGCCGAGTTCATTGGACATGACCTCGGCTCATCTGGATGCCGTCACAGCGAGACACTGAGGAGCGAAGCAAGCCTGCTCTTCTCAGTGTCTGCGGCTTGACAGGCTGGATGGCAGCGTTCTGCTGCGGTCCAGCCTGTCATCTCGATGTAGCAGAGCTGGAGCTGTCCTGGGAACCATCGAAAGGTAAGGATGATGTTGGTTTATTATTTTATTTTTATTGCAGGAGATCGTTGGCTTCAGCTGGAATGGGCGTGACGGTAAGTATGGTTTAATTTAGAACAATAAAGAATTGTGTCTTTATTTCAATTAAAGGACTTTATTCTGGGTGTTTGTGTTTTTTTTAACTTTCACTATGGGGTTAGTAATGGGGGCGTCTTATAGACGCCTCTCCATTACTAACCTGGGCTTGATGTCAGCTGGCATTATAAGCTGACATCAACCCCAGCCCTATTACCCTACTGCCACCGCTACAGGGCAGTGGGAAGAGCGACGCTAAGTGCCAGAATTGGCGCATCCTATGGATGCGCCATTTCTGGGGCGGCTGACGGCTGGTGTTTCTAGCCTGGGAGGGGACCAATATTCATGGCACCCTTCCTGAGCTATTAATATCAGCCCCCAGCTGTCTGCCTAGCCTTTGCTAGCTACTAAAATAGGGGGGACCTCACGTCATTTTTTTGGGGGGTCCCCCATTTTAATAGCTAGTAAAGGCTAGGTATTCAGCTGGGGGCTGATATTAGTAGCCTGGGAAGCTCCGTGGGTATTACCCCCTTCCCAGGCTTCAAACATCTGCCCCAGCCGTCTGCTTAACCTCCGCTAGAGACTAAAATTACGGGGAACCCCACGCTAATTTTTTTTTACTAAATCCTTTATTTTAACACTAAATGACAAGTACAGTAATCAACACTATCACTGTACTTATTATATATCTGACTGACATGTTTCTATCTATCTAATCTATGTGTGATGCTCTATCTTTCTGTTCTAAATTGTCGAGTACAGATGCTGAATTGCCGGCCGGCTTTTTTAAAGAGACGGTGCATGAAAACACTATTATTTTTTTAAATAAATCCTTTACACTAAATGACAAGTACAGTAAGCAACACTGTCACTGTACTTATTATATATGTGACTGACATGTTTCTATCTATCTAATCTATGTGTGAAGCTCTATTCTTTCTGTTCTAAATTGTCGGGTACCGCTGCTGAATTGCCGGATGGCTTTTTTAAAGAGACGGTGCATGAAAACACTAATATTTTTTTTAATAAATCCTTTACACTAAATGACAAGTGCAGTAACCAACACTGTTACTGTGCTTCTTATATGTGTGACTGACATGTTTCTATCTATCTAATCTATGTGTGATGCTCTATTTCTTCTTGTCTAGATTGTCGGGTACCGGTGTATGCCGCTGCTGAATTTGCCGGCTGGCTTTTTTAAAGAGAGTGTCTTCTGAGCAGTTTGTCAACTTTTGGACAGCTTTGAAGGTGTTTTCTATGTGTTTTTGTTTGCCTGCCATTGGTTTTAACGGTGTTCGACGGTGTTCTAAGGTGTTCGACGAACAGTTCGACGAACAGTTCCTCGAACATCCCGGTGTTCGACGAACCGAACCGAACCCGAACACTATGGGGGTGGCTCAACACTAGTTCTGACGTATAGCCTGGGCCAACGAGATCCAGAGGTGGGGCAAATCACGCTGGAGGAGTGGTCTCAGATCAGGGACCTATGCACCCTTCTGCACAGTTTTGAAATGGCGACGAAGATGTTTAGTGCTGACGATGCCATTATCAGCATGACTATTCCGGTGATTTACATGCTGGAGCACATGTTAAACAGAATTCGGAGTCAGGTGGTGGCACAAGAGGAGGTGGAGGAAGTAGAGGAGGAGGAGTTGTATGCGGAAGGGCTAACGTCTGCAAGGTCCAGACGGTCGGCAGCACCAAGGCTGCAGGCATGTGAGGGTGGGGGAGATGGTTTTACCAGGGCGCATGGTAGCAGCCAAACTAGTGAGGAAGGTGCAGGAGCCCAGGAAGAAGTGGAGGACGAACTGATGGAAGACTCATCAGATGAGGGAGACCTTGATCACATTTCTGTTGTGCGAGGTTGGGGGGAGAGGACAGAGGAAGGAAGCATGATTGTTATCTCGCCACCAACACAACAGGGACTTGGTGCTCCTGGATGCGCAACACACATGAGTACCTTCTTGCTGCACTACCTGCAACATGACCCTCGAATTGTGAGAATTAGAAATAATCCTGACTACTGGGTTGCCACACTGTTAGATCCCTGGTACAAAAGTAAATTTGCAGAAATTATTCCTGCAATAGAAGGGGATGCACGCATGCAGGAGTATCAGCAGAGACTGTTGCAGAATCTTACATGTGCTTTTCCACAAAACCCCAGTGGTGCACGTAGTGAATCTCACAGTTCCAACTTGCCAACAGTGGGACCGTCAAGTATTCAGCACTCAAACCGTAACAAAATCACAGTATCTGCTGGTAACATCAATTTTGCGGAATCATTTCACCACTTTTTTAGCCCTGTTAGAACCTTGCTCTTAGGTTTTTTCTATTGCTGGTCACATGACCTTGTTGGCCTATTTAGTCCTGCTCCCCCCTTCTGGCTTTGCTGGACTTCATTGTATTACTACTCTTTAGCTAGCCGGTGCTCAGTATCTAACTCTGTTAGTTTGCTTGGTCTTCGGACCTCTGTGTTCTATATTATTTGTTTGTTCGTCTGTCTGCTACTATTTCTGTTAGGAGGTGTCCATTTTGCTTCCAGTCCCTAGAACTTGTAGGGATTCCTTCCCCACATCTATAGGTCTCCGTACAGACTAGCTGAGGACTTTAGCAGGTCTGATCGCAGGATCAGGTCCCCTGTTACATCGTAGGGATCAAGCTGAGTTCTATCGTAGGGACAGATCTCCTCTCTTTCCTTAGCTCTGGTAGCAGAACATAACAGTAAGTCCAGCCTGCAAATTCTCTAAGGAAAGATTTTTCTGTTCCATCATGGTGTCAGTTCAGGATTTGGCTCAACTCCTGCAGGGACTCTCTCTGGAGGTGGCCGAGCTCCGTCAGCACGTGAGTAACTGTCCTGGAGCACATTTCTTGGAGCCTAAGGTACGTTTGCCTGATTTATTTTTTGGTGAACATCAAGAATTTTTTTCATTTAAAAATGCTTGCTTATTGTATTTTCGTTTGAGACCCAGGTCCTCTGGGGATGAATCCCAGCGCATAGGGTTCATAATGTCACTTTTGCGCAAAGAGCCTCAGGAGTGGGCCTTTTCTTTGCAACTTAGTGATTCATGCTTTAGATCAGTGGATAGTTTTTTTCTGCTTTGGGGCTATTATATGATGATCCTGACCGTGTCTCATCTGCTGAGACTGAGTTGAGACGTTTGAGACAGGGATCAGGTAATGTGGAAAAATATTGTACTCATTTCCGTCGGTGGTCTACTCAAATAGGGTGGAATGATTCTGCTCTGAAGAGTCTGTTTCTTGCTGGGCTTAGTGAAAGGGTTAAAGACTTGCTAATTGCTAATCCCACACCTGAAGATTTGCAACAGGCTATGCAATTAGCTATAAGGGTGGATAGGAGACTGCGTGCAAGGGTTAATGAGAGCAAATCCTCTGCTATGTCAGTATCTGGTCATGAGAATGTGTGTACTGATAGTGGAGAGCCGATGGAGATTGGAGCGATGGCACCTCGCTCTCAAGAAAAGGACCGCAGATTTTCTGAAGGTTTGTGTTTCTATTGCGGAAATTCTGGTCATTTCATTAAAGCTGTTGTGTCGGATTGTGACGCCTCTGCCTCAGTTCCCCCGGTGGTGGAGGACGGGGAATATGAAATTTCTCGCATCCTTAATTCTAGACGGTATAGAGGTAGTTTGCAGTATCTCGTGGCCTGGAAAGGTATCGGTCCCGAGGATAACTCATGGGTGAGGTCGGATGATGTTTCCGCGTCCAGACTTATCAGAGCGTTTCACAGGAGATTTCCTGATAAGCCTGGTCCTAGGGGATCCGGAGGATCCTCTTAGAAGGGGGGGTACTGTTAGAACCTTGCTCTTAGGTTTTTTCTATTGCTGGTCACATGACCTTGTTGGCCTATTTAGTCCTGCTCCGCCCTTCTGGCTTTGCTGGACTTCATTGTATTACTACTCTTTAGCTAGCCGGTGCTCAGTATCTAACTCTGTTAGTTTGCTTGGTCTTCGGACCTCTGTGTTCCATATTATTTGTTTGTTCGTCTGTCTGCTACTATTTCTGTTAGGAGGTGTCCATTTTGCTTCCAGTCCCTAGAACTTGTAGGGATTCCTTCCCCACACCTATAGGTCTCCGTACAGACTAGCTAAGGACTTTAGCAGGTCTGATCGCAGGATCAGGTCCCGTGTTACATCGTAGGGATCAAGCTGAGTTCTATCGTAGGGACAGATCTCCTCTCTTTCCTTAGCTCTGGTAGCAGAACATAACAAGCCCATCCTTTGCAAGGCCACAGGAGACAAGAAGTCTGACACATAGTCAACGCCTAGAGACGATGGTACAGGAGTATCGCCAAGTAAACATTGAAGCCATGACTGTGTCACTGGACCCTTGCTCTTTTTGGGCTTCCAATCTGGATAAATGGCCGGAGCTAGCCACTTACGCCTTGGAGATCTTGTCATGCCCCGCAGCCAGCGTTCTGTCTGAACGTGTGTTCAGCGCTGCTGGTGGTGTGCTGACAGATAAGCGCACGCGGCTCTCCACTGATAATGTAGACAGACTCACGTTCATAAAGATGAACAAATCATGGATCCGAAACGACTTTTCTACCCCTGTGTCATCCTGGGGAGAGTAAAAGCTTGATGATTGGTTAAAATCACCCTACCAACCGTTTTAAGCTTTCAAATTACTAATCATGTTTATCTGTATCTTGGCTGGAAAATAATTTGGGCTTTGTAGCAGTGGCAGGACTGATTCTATTAGGCCATCTATAATAAGCTCCACCAGATTTAAAATTACTAATCATGTTTATCTGTATCTTGACTGGAAAATAATTTGGGCTTTGTAGCAGTGTGCAGCACTGATCCTATTAGGCCATCTATACTAAGCTCCACCAGATTTAAAATTAATAATAATTTTTAGCTGCATCTAGCCCGGAAAATAATTTTGGGGCTCCGAGATGCGCAAGACACATAAGTGCCTTCTTGCTGCACTACCTGCAACATGACCCTCATATTGTCAGAATTCGAAGTGATCATGACTACTGGGTTGCTACACTCTTAGATCCCCCAAACTTTTCGATCAACCTTTTCATTTTAATAAAGACCAAAAAAATTGTCATTTTTGAAATTATAAGCATTAGCAGGTTATTAGAAACTGAAATCAAACAGTTTTCAACTCAAAACTTTATTCTAGGTGATGTTACATTTTCACATAGGACCCCTTGTTCGAAAGGAGCTTCTGAACTCTCTCGACCATTGAATTTGTCAGGTTTTGGATGGTTTCTGCTTCAATTGTTTTGCATGAGGACAGAATACCCTCCCAGAGCTGTTGCTTAGATGTGAACTGCCTCCCGCCATCATAGACACTCCTTTTGATGATGCTCCAGAGGTTCTGAATGGGGTAGAGGTCAGGGGAGCATGGGGGTCACACCATAAGTTTGTCCCCTTTTATGCCCATATCAGCCAGAGATGCAGATGTTTTATGTGCAGCATGAGATGGTGCATTATCATGCAAAAAAATGATCTTGCTGTGAAAAACACGGTTCTTCTTCTTGAACCATGGCAGGAAGTGCTGTTTGAGAAAATCCACATACATTATGGAGTTCATCTTTAGCGCCTTCAGGGATCCTAAAGGGGCCGACAATCTCTCTCCCCATGATTCCAGCCCAAAACATTACTCCACCTCCTCCTTGTTGGCGCTGTAGCCGTGTTTGCGTGGGGTGTCCATCAACCAGCCATCCTCCACTCCATCCATCTGGACCATCGAGCGCTGCACGGCACTCATCCGTGAACAAAACTGTTTTGAAATCAGTCTTCATGTAATGTTTGGCCCACTGGAGCCATTTCTGCTTGTGTGAAGTGGATAGAGGAGGTCGACACGATGGCGTATGCACAGCTGCAAACCTCTGAAGGACCCTGCATCTTGTTGTTCGGGGAACGTTGGAGGCACCAACAGCTTCAAAAACTTGTCTGCTGCTATGACAAGGCTTTTTTGCCACTGCTCTTTTAACCTGACGTAATTGCCTGTAAGAAAGAGTCCTCAATTTGCCCTTATCAGCACGCACACGTGTGTACTGTGAATCAGCTACATACTTCTTGATTGCCAAGACACTTCATCCTGATCATCGCACAATGTTGATTGTAGTCATGCCTTGACCTAAACACTCCACAATTTTTTGCTTCTCAGCAGCCGACGCATCCTTTTTCTTTCCCATTTTGGCAGAAAATGTAGGCTGCTTAATAATGTGAGACAGCCTTCTTAAGTAGTCTTGCCTTTCATTGGACACACCTGCCAAACTAATTAGCACAGGTGTCTGCAATTGCTTACAGTGATATAAAGAGCCCTGACACACATCACCATCAATGAGTTTAACTGACAAACAAACAAATTCTTCCCTTATCACTCCTAAACACTTTTTGCATAATAATTTGGAACACAGTGTACATGTGCTTTTCCACAAAACACCAGTGGTTCACGTAGTGAATCTTACAGTTCTAACTTGCCAACTGTGGTCTGTATGGAGTTGTTCAATAAAGGGCCCAAAATTAAGATAACATAGATGGGAGAGGTCTCTATGAATAGGAATTCCTAAGTATTTGATACCCTGTGAGGGCCAGGCAAAGGGAAAGTTGGACTGGATGGAATCCTATATGGATTTGGGGAGGGAGACATCGAGGGCCTCAGATTTCGCTGCATTGATTTTAAAATTTGACCATGTAACAAAGTGATCTATTTCAGCCATAACAGCATGGATGGATATATGTGATTGAGTGATATATACTAGGACATCATCAGCAAATAGAGAGCACTTGTACTCGGTGCTTCCCACCTCAATCCACCTAATATTGAGGTTATGGCGAATTGATGAGAGCAGGTGCTCTGTCATTAGGATGTATAAGAGAGGGGACAGAGGACATCCCTGCCTTGTCCCATTGGTGATTGTGAAAGGTGATGAAAATGTTCTGATGCACCCCCTGGGCCTTGGGACACCCGGAGCCGGACCCTTTTTGGTGGATGCTGGTGGTTGTAGTCTTTGTGGCGGCGACCCGGTTCCGTGGCTCAGGGTGGTCAAACCAGTGGCGGAACTATTTATGTGGTTTTGATGTTTAAATGTCCGACTACGCCACCCGTGGATTGCGGTCAGAGTGAACCGCCGCTGCAAGGCAGACCGCTGAGGCTGGTGTTGTGGGTGCAGCAGAGCGTAGCATAACTCCCAACGGGAGGAGTATAGCCTCAGGGCAGTGTATGCGGAGAATGGGGGTGATGGTGCAGGGCAGCAGCAGTAATGACACGGAGTCAGTGATGCAGTCCAGGGCCTTTACTCACAGTTCTTATTATCCAGACCACGTCTGCAGGTAACGGCTGCACACGTCGTACTGTGCTCACCAGGTGAGGGGCTCAGACAACTCCCAGATAAATTTGGAGTGCTTCACAGGACCCCCTTTGTGTGTCCTTTGTCTGGCCTTTCTTACCAACCCTTCTGTCCGGCTGCCTCGGGCCTCCTCTTGGCAAACTTGGCGCCAGTTTCCCTGACCCTATGTGGTGCCTTCCTAGCGGGTGTAGCGAGGGGCTGCGCCACATAAAATGTCACAGCCTCCAGTTTCTAGCTGAGGGTTGTTTCCTGCCTCCACTAGTTTCGGGGACCGGTCTCCCCCTTTGGCCTGACCCCTCCACGCAGGTGGATTCGGGCGTGCGGTGGCGACTCGCCCGTCCGCACCCCTGGGATCTCTTCATTCCTCGTTCCTGGAGCCTTCTCCGCTCCTCTTCCTTCCTTCTCCCTCTTCCAGGCCTGGGCCTCTGTTACTAGGCCCACCTCCGGAGCAGAGCTCATGCAGAGCCCCTGCTCCCTGCCACTTCTGCTCAGACTTCTCTGCACTGAACTAAGATGGTGCCCACCTTTTATACTCCCTTCTCAAAGCACCCAGGAACTGCTTCCTCCCTGCTCCTGCACTACAGGGTTCCCCTTCCTCAGTGTTCCCTCCCCCCACTCCAGCCAGGGACAGGGACTGTCGTGCCCATCTCAGAGGCATATTGGTCGCCCTGCCCCACGGCAATGTGGTGTAATGCATGCAGGTGTCGGGTCCTGATCCACACTCCATCCTTACCTGAGAGTGAGATATCACACCTCTGGGTGAGGTGCAATACCTCTGTAGCAACCGAGCCCTCAGGGTGCTACAGTTCCATTTATCTTCAGCCTAGGTGACGTATTGTGATACAGGGCCGTGATTTTGGCTATAAAAGGGTCCCCTAGACCCTTACCCCAAGCTTTTTTAAGAGAATCATATATGGCGTGCCAGGAGACTCTATGGAATGCTTTCTCAGCATCCAACGAGAGTATCTAATTACAAATTTTTAACTGCATCTAGCCCAGGAAATACTTTGTGCCTAGTAGCAGTGTCTGCTAGTCAGTGGATTATCCCGGCTGTTAAGCAAGCTACACCAATTGTAGTTTGGACACTTAATTTTTTCAAAGGAAATGCTTCGGGACCACGGGATACTTAGTGAAGAGCATCAGAGGCACCCCAAGGCATAGGGGCTGGGACTGGCAGTAGGATGCCTTGCGGTGGACAGCCGAGCTCTATCCTTATAAAAGCTTTTTAACTGCAGCAGCTTTAGTGGACGCTACTGGAGCTGGAATTACGCGGCTGCTGGCATGAGACTTGCCCTCCAATAGATCCTTGTAAATGGATTTAAAGTGTATTCATTCAAATTAGAGAGACAATTTAAATTAAAAAGCTTAGAGCTGCCTCCACCACAGGGGGGCTCGCTCGACCCACCAGCGGAAAGGCACCAGTATTGGGAGAGGGGGGCTGGCCGTCAGGGTTCACCGCGGCGACACGGAGGTGGCACGGGCAGGAGCGGACTGAACGTGTCGGCTTCTCACTTTTTGGATTTTAGAAGGGCATGACATGCCTATATCTGTGTCTCCCCCTCCTTTTACTCCTCCACCTCTTTTCTTTTCGCATGACTATATGTACTTGTCACTTTTCCATGTGTTAGTTGTGTCTTCTGAGCAGTTTGTCAGCTTTTGGACACCTTTGAAGGTGTTTTCTATGTGTTTCTATGTGTTTTTGTTTGCCTGCCATTGGTTTTAACGGTGTTCGAAGGTGTTCGACGAACAGTTCGACGAACAGTTCGGCGAACACACGGGTGTTCGACGAACCGAGCCGAACTCGAACACTACGGGGGTGGCTCAACACTAGTCGTCACTAGCATCCTCCTCCACCTCCTCTGCTGACCTCATCTCTTGGCTGACTGTGGGTTGACAGTAAGTGGGATCTCCAACCTCATCATCATCACACTGTGCGTTATCACATCCGTTGTCCTCAGAGCCAACCTGTTCCTGCCCTGACAAAAAACTAAAGTTGTCGCTCCAATCAGGTATTTGAGTCTCATCATCGTCTTCCTCATTGTCTCCACCAACAGGAGTTACAGTTTGGGAATGAGGGTCTACATTATGGTCAGAACCTTCTGCGTCTTGTCCTGGATCCGACTCATAAAGATTCTGGGCATCAGTGCAGATCATTTCCTCGTCTGGATTCACAGAAGCGCTGGAGTCGACCTCTGATTCCCAGGCTATAGTATGAGTAAACAGCTCTGCAGACTCAACCATCTGTTCTACCTCATACTCAGATGGGCAGCTGGAGATTTGGGAGCTGTGAGGAAGCAAGTGCGATTGGGGTGACACCTTTGAGGACTGGAGTATTTGTGATGTTGAAGTTGATGTGGAGGAGAGCCCACTTAAAGGAACACTTGATATCCGTTGAAGCAACTGCTGTTTTTGTGCCTCATCTGGAATTTGTAGCAATTGGCGTGGCCGTAAGAAAGGGATCTGATCACATTGTCCGCTAAAAGAAGTAGACATTTTAGTTTGGCTGGAAGATGGTCTTTCTTCTGCAGATGTTACTGTTGCTTTAACACCTACCCCACGGACACAACCTTTTTTCCCCTTCCCAACACGCCTATTCCCCTTTCCACCAGCAGCAGGCCTTTTTCCACTCATTTTGGTGGTTAACTAATTCACAACTCTGGAGTTATTTGCACAAAAATACAATGGATGGGAAACGAGCAGAGCTGAGTGGCCAAACTGTGGTATTAGGCCAAAACTATTGGCTGGGTTAGATGTAGAAAAAAATTATATTCAATTTGCAACCTGATGGAGGTCAGTATAGATGGACTAATAGAACAAGTCCCACACACAGCTAGAAGCCCAAATATTTTTTTAGACGTAGATGTAGAAAAAAATTGTATTCAGTTTGCCTACTGATGGAGGTCAGTATAGATGGACTAATAGAACAAGTCCCACACACTGCTAGAAGGCCAAATATTTTTTCAGAGCTAGATGCAGAAAAAAATTATATTCAGTTTGCAACCTGATGGAGGTCAGTATAGATGGACTAATAGAACAAGTCCCACACACAGCTAGAAGTCCAAATATTTTTTCAGAGGTAGATGCAGAAAAAAAATATATTCAGTTTGCAACCTGATGGAGGTCAGTATAGATGGACTAATAGAGAAAGTCCCACACACTGCTAGAAGGCCAAATATTTTTTCAGAGCTAGATGCAGACAAAAAATTATTTTTAATTTGCAACCTGATGGAGGTCAGTATAGATGGACTAATAGAGAAAGTCCCACACACTGCTAGAAGGCCAAATATTTTTTCAGAGCTAGATGCAGACAAAAAAATATTTTGAATTTGCAACGTGATGGAGGTCAGTATAGATGGACTAATAGAACAAGTCCCACACACTGCTAGAAGGCCAAATATTTTTTCAGAGCTAGATGCAGAAAAAAATTATATTCAGTTTGCAACCTGATGGAGGTCAGTATAGATGGACTAATAGAACAAGTCCCACACACTGCTAGAATCAGAAATATTTTTTCAGAGCTAGATGCAGAAAAAAATATATTCAGTTTGCAACCTGATGGACGTCAGTATAGATGGACTAATAGAGAAAGTCCCACACACTGCTAGAAGCCCAAATATTTTTTCAGAGCTAGATGCAGAAAAAAAATATATTCAGTTTGCAACCTGATGGAGGTCAGTATAGATGGACTAATAGAGAAAGTTCCACACAATGCTAGAAGGCCAAATATTTTTTCAGAGCTAGATGCAGACAAAAAATTATTTTGAATTTGCAACGTGATGGAGGTCAGTATAGATGGACTAATAGAACAAGTCCCACACACTGCTAGAAGGCCAAATATTTTTTCAGAGCTAGATGCAGAAAAAAATTATATTCAGTTTGCAACCTGATGGAGGTCAGTATAGATGGACTAATAAGATAAGATAAGATAAGATAAGATAAGATATACTTTATTTATCCCGGAGGAAATTGCGGTATCACAGCAGCAGAACACAGATCTCGAACATGACACATATGATAACATAACATTTGGAATGCTTTAGACATTGCTTTTCAGACATTTGTTAAACACCCCCATAGCTGTTGGAACAAACGATCTCCTGTATTTTTCCTTTTTACACCTTAGTTGTATTAGGCGATTGCTGAATGTGCTCTTCTGTTTCGCTTTCTGTTTCATAAAGCGGGTGTGTGTTGTTGCCCATTATAGCTCTGCACTTCTTCTTAATCCTATCCTCTACCACCTCTTCAAAAGTCCCAAGCTGTAGGCCCACCGTCGCGCTAGCCTTCTTTATAAGTTTGTTGAGCTTGTTGGCGTCAGCAACACGCACACTGTTACCCCAGCAAATTATTGCCGCAAAGGTGGCACTAGCCACAATGGATTGGTAGAACACCTCAAGCATTTTGCCACACACATTAAAAGACCTTAACTTCCTTAGGAAGTACAATCTACTCATCCCCTTCTTGTAGACCTTCTCCATGTGGCACTTCCAGTCTAGCTTGCTATCCAGGTAAACCCCCAAATATTTGAAACTGTCCACCATCTCCACATCCTGACCGTCAATGGTAACAGGTAGGCATACCTTCTTGCACCTTCCATAGCTCATCACCAACTCCCTGGTTTTCTTAACATTTAGTTCTAGATGGTTAGCCTGGCACCATACTACAAAGTCCGCAACCACCGTTCTATATTCCTCTTCATCCTGGTCCTTCCCAATACCGCCAACTATCACAGAGTCATCCGAGTACTTCTGGAGGTGACAACGGTCTGATTTATACTGAAAGTCAGCTGTGTACAATGTAAAGAGGAATGGCGACAGCACTGTTCCCTGCGCGGCTCCGACACTGCTCAGTACACTATCTGATGTAGCCGTCCCCCACCTAACAAACTGTGGCCTATCCGACAGGTAGTCAATTATCCAATTCACAAGTCCCTCATCCACCGCCATTTTAATCAACTTTCCACGCAGTAAGAGTGGCTGTAATGTGTTGAACGCACTAGAGAAATCAAAGAACAAAGCACGCACTGTGGTTCCATCATTGTCCAAAAAGGAATGTACTGTTTGTAGCAGAGACGCTACAGCATCGTCCACCCCCAGTCCCTGCCGGTACGCAAACTGAAGAGCATCAGTATGCACCATCACCCTCGGACACAAGTGAGCAAGTACTATTCTCTCCAAGGACTTCATCGCATGCGATGTTAAGGCCACCGGTCTATAGTCCCCCGGGGAAGCCGGGAAGGTAGTCTTGGGAACCGGCACCAGGCAGGAAGTCTTCCATAGCACTGGTACTCTCTTTGATTGTAAGCTCTGGTTAAAGAGATGCTGGAAGACAGTACACAACTCATTTGCACACACTCTGAGGAGATGTGCAAATAGAACAAGTCCCACACACTGCTAGAAGCCCAAATATTTTTTCAGAGCTAGATGTAGAAAAAAAATATATTCAGTTTGCAACCTGATGGAGGTCAGTATAGATGGACTAATAGAGAAAGTCCCACACACTGCTAGAAGCCCAAATATTTTTTCAGAGCTAGATGCAGAAAAAAAATATATTCAGTTTGCAACCTGATGGAGGCCAGTATAGATGGACTAATAGAGAAAGTCCCACACATTGCTAGAAGGCCAAATATTTTTTCAGAGCTAGATGCAGATAAAAATTATTTTTAATTTGCAACCTGATGGAGCTCAGTATAGATGGACTAATAGAATGATGCTATGCCCAAAAGATTTTACTTCACTAGGTGCAGTAAAAAAATTGGTATTCTATACACAGGTGGTATATCTTGCAACACAGATAGGCTACTCCACTGACTAACACACACTGCAATAGGCCAAAAAGGATTAGCTTTGCTAGATTCAGCCAAATACTGAGAAAAAAACTTGCACAGCACTGGCACAGACCTGCCTGGCAAAAACTGTTAGGAACTGATGTAACCTAGTCCTGAAAAGGACTGCAATTACAATTAGTCTTTACTCCCACAACCTATCTATTTAAGAGCACAGACCTGCCTGATAAAAGTCGTTGGAAATGCTGTAACCTAGTCCTTAAAAGGACTGCAATCACAACTATTCCCTACTCCCAAGCAATCTGTAGATTTGTGCGAAAATTGGCTTGAAATTAACAAGGTATAGCGCACACAGCAACAGCGGTGCCGTCTAACACGCAGCTGCAGCAGTGAGAAAATGGTGGCGACGGGGAAAATGGCTTGGTCTTATAGGGCAAGGACATGTGACATACACTGCCAATGACACATGCCCTTGCTTGTGTGAAAAAAAGCACTTCGCTCCGTGTGTGCGCTGCTGATAGGCTGACAGATTGCACCTCCCCACTGTAAATGCGGGAAAGAGAAAAAAAAATGGAGATCTTCATTATTCCTGCAGAGACCATCCCCTGCCCCTCCCCCCGCCCCGCTGTACGCTCAAACTGCGTATTAACATTAATTTTCATCATTACTGAGAAAAAAAATCCAGTTATGATTTTGGTGCACGAACAGTTATCGAACATAACCTCGAACAGCCGAATTTTTCTCAAATCGTTCGTGTTCGCCGAACGGCTCGAACACCGCCCAAAACAGGTCGAATTTGAGATTGGCGAACAGTTCGAGTCGAACAACGCTCATCTCTAATACTTTGTCAGATAATACTGCCATTTCTGGCCTCCATTAAAAAAATTTTTCATTGTGTCAGTGAAGCAATTCACAGCAGTTTGCTGTTCAAACTACTTTCCTACAGGCCAGGTATTTAAAATCCTGTTTTCTCCATCACACAGATCACATATACGTTGTCAGAAAATACTGCCATTTATGGCCTCCATTAAAAATTTCCTTTAGTGTGCCAGTGAAGAAATTCACACCAGTTTGCTGTTCAAACTACTTACCTACAGGCCAGAATTTAAAACTCTGTTCTCTCCGTCACACGGATCACATATACATTGTCAGAAAATATTGCCATTTCTGGCCTTCATAACAAAACTGCTTTAGTGTGTCAGTGAAGCAATTCACAGCAGTTTGCTGTTCAAACTAATTACTTACAGGCCAGGTATTTAAAACTCTGTTTATCCTCCGTCACACGGATCATATATATGTTGTCAGAAAATACTGCCATTTCTGGCCTCCATTAAAAATTTCTTTCAGTGTGTCAGTGAAGCAATTCACATCAGTTTGCTGTTCAAACTACTTACCTACAGGCCAGGTATTTAAAACCCTGTTTTTTCCGTCACACAGATCACATATACGTTGTCAGAAAATACTGCCATTTATGGCCTCCATTAAAAATTTACTTTAGTGTGCCAGTGAAGAAATTCACACCAGTTTGCTGTTCAAACTACTCACCTGCAGGCCAGGAAATAAAACTCTGTTTTCTCCATCACACGGATCACATATACATTGTCAGAAAATATTGCCATTTCTGGTCTTCATTACAAAATTGCTTTAGTGTGTCAGTGAATCAATTCACAGCAGTTTGCTGTTCAAACTAATTACCTACAGGCCAGGTATTTAAAACTCTGTTTTCTCCGTCTCACGGATCACATAAACATTGTCAGAAAATACTGCCATTTTTGGCCTCCATTAAAAATTTCTTTCAGTGTGTCAGTAAAGCAATTCACAGCACTTTGCTGTTCAAACTACTTACCTTCAGGCCAGGCATTTAAAAGCCTGTTTTCTCCGTCACACAGATCACATATACGTTGTCAGAAAATACTGCCATTTATGGCCTCCATTAAAAATTTCCTTTAGTGTGCCAGTGAAGAAATTCACATCAGTTTGCTGTTCAAACTACTTACCTACAGGCCAGCTATTTAAAACTCTGGCTTCCCCGTCATACGGATCACATATACATTGTCAGAAAATACTGCCATTTCTGGCCTCCATTAAAAATTTCTTTCATTGTGTCAGTGAAGCAATTCACACCAGTTTGCTGTTCAAACTACTTACCTACAGGCCAGGTATTTAAAACTCTGTTTTCTCCATCACACGGATCACATATAAGTTTTGAAAAAATACTGCCATTTTTGGCCTCCATTAAAAATTTCTTTCAGTGTGTCAGTGAAGCAATTCCCAGCAGTTTGCTGTTCAAACTACGTACTTACAGGCCAGGTATTTAAAACTTTGTTTTCTCTGTCACATGCAACACATATACGTTGTCAGAAAATATTGCCATTTCTGGCCTCCATTAAAAATTTCCTTTAGTGTGTCAGTGAAGCAATTCACAGCAGTTTGCTTTTCAATCTACTTACCTACAAGCCAGGAATTTAAAACTCTGTTTTCTCCGTCACACGGATCACATATACGTTGTGAGATAACATTGCCATTTTTGGCCTCCATTAAAAAAAATTTTCATTGTGTCAGTGAATCAATTCTCAGCAGTTTGCTGTTCAAACTAATTACCTACAGGCCAGGTATTTAAAACTCTGTTTTCTCCGTCTTACGGATCACATAAACATTGTCAGAAAATACTGCCATTTTTGGCCTCCATTAAAAATTTCTTTCAGTGTGTCAGTGAAGCAATTCACAGCACTTTGCTGTTCAAACTACTTACCTTCAGGCCAGGCATTTAAAAGCCTGTTTTCTCCGTCACACAGATCACATATACGTTGTCAGAAAATACTGCCATTTATGGCCTCCATTAAAAATTTCCTTTAGTGTGCCAGTGAAGAAATTCACATCAGTTTGCTGTTCAAACTACTTACCTACAGGCCAGCTATTTAAAACTCTGGCTTCCCCGTCATACGGATCACATATACATTGTCAGAAAATACTGCCATTTCTGGCCTCCAATAAAAATTTCTTTCAGTGTGTCAGTGAAGCAATTCCCAGCAGTTTGCTGTTCAAACTACGTACTTACAGGCCAGGTATTTAAAACTCTCTTTTCTCTGTCACATGCAACACATATACGTTGTCAGAAAATATTGCCATTTCTGGCCTCCATTAAAAATTTCCTTTAGTGTGTCAGTGAAGCAATTCACAGCAGTTTGCTGTTCAATCTACTTACCTACAGGCCAGGAATTTAAAACTCTGTTTTCTCCGTCACACGGATCACATATACATTGTCAGAAAATATTGCAATTTCTGGCCTTCATTAAAAAATTGCATTAGTGTGTCAGTGAAGAAATTCACAGCAGTTTGCTGTTCAAACTACTTACCTACAGGCAAAGTATTTAAAACTCAGTTTTGTCTGTCACATGCAACACATATTCGTTGTCAGAAAATACTGCCATTTCTGGCCTCCATTAAAAATTTCTTTCATTGTGCCTGTGAAGCAATTCACAGCAGTTTGCTGTTCAAACTACTTACCTACAGGACAGGAATTTAAAACTCTTTTTTCTCTGTCACATGCAACACATATACGTTGTAAGAAACTACTTCCATTTCTGGCATCCATTAAAAATATCTTTCATTGTGTCAGTGAAGCAATTCACAGCAGTTTGCTATTCAAACTACTTACCTACAGGCCAGGTTTTTAGAACTCTGTTTATTCTGTCACACATATCACATATACGTTGTCAGAAAATACTGCCATTTCTGGCCTCCATTAAAAATTTCTTTCAGTGTGTCAGTGAAGCAATTCACAGCAGTTTGCTGTTCAAGCTACTTACCTACAGGCCAGGTATTTAAAACCCTGTTTTCTCCGTCACACAGATCACATATACATTGTCAGAAAATACTGCCATTTCTTGCCTCAATTAAAAATTTCTTTAGTGTGTCATTGAAGAAATTCACAGCAGTTTGCTGTTCAAACTACTTAACTACAGGCCAGGTATATAAATTTCTCTTTTCTCCATCACAAGGATCACATATACCTTGTCAGAAAATACTGCCATTTCTGGCCTCCATTAAAAATTTCTTTCATTGTGTCAGTGAAGCAATTCACAGCAGTTTGCTGTTCAAACTACTTACCTACAGGACAGGAATTAAAAACTCTTTTTTCTCTGTCACATGCAACACATATACGTTGTAAGAAAATACTGCCATTTCTGGCCTCCATTAAAAATTTCATTCAGTGTGTCAGTGAAGCAATTCACATCAGTTTGCTGTTCAAACTACTTACCTGCAGGCCAGGTATTTAAAACCCTGTTTTCTCCATCACACGGATCACATATATACGTTGTCAGATAATTCTGCCATTTCTGGCCTCCTTTAAAAAATGTTTTCATTGTGTCAGTGAAGCAATTCGCAGCAGTTTGCTATTCAAACTACTTATCTACAGGCCATGTATTTAGAAATCTGTTTATTCCGTCACACAGATCACATATATGTTGTCAGAAAATACTGCCATTTCTGGCCTCCATTAAAAATTTCTTTCAGTGTGTCAGTGAAGCAATTCACAGCAGTCTGCTGTTCAAACTACGTACCTGCAGGCCAGGTATTTAAAACTCTGTTTTTCCTCCATCACACGGATCACATATATGTTGTCACAAAATACTTCCATTTCTGGCCTCAATTAAAAATTTCATTCAGTGTGTCAGTGAAGCAATTCACAGCAGTTTGCTGTTCAAACTACTTATCTACAGGCCAGGTATTTAAAACTCTGTTTCCTCCGTCTCAAGGATTACATATACGTTGTCAGATAATACTGCCATTTTGGCATCCATTAAAAATTTCTTTCAGTGTGTCAGTGAAGCAATTCACAGCAGTTTGCTGTTCAAACTACTTACCAGCAGGCCAGGTATTTAAAACCCTGTTTTCTCCGTCACACAGATCACATATAGGTTGTCAGAAAATACTGCCATTTATGGCCTCCATTAAAAATTTCCTTTAGTGTGCCAGTGAAGAAATTCACACCAGTTTGCTGTTCAAACTACTTACCTACAGGCCAGGAATTTAAAACTCTGTTTTTTCCGTCACACGGATCACATATACATTGTCAGAAAATATTGCCATTTCGAGAATTCATTACAAAATTGCTTTGGTGTGTCAGTGAAGCAATTCTCAGCAGTTTGCTGTTCAAACTACTTACCTACAGGCCAGGTATTTAAAACTCTGGTTTCTCCGTCATACGGATCACATATACATTGTCCGAAAATACTACCATTTCTGGCCTCCATTAAAAATTTCTTTCATTGCGTCAGTGAAGCAATTCACACCAGTTTGCTGTTCAAACTACTTACCTACAGGCCAGGTATTTAAAACTCTGTTTTCTCCATCACACGGATCACATATACGTTTTGAAAAAATACTGCCATTTTTGGCCACCATTAAAAATTTCTTTCAGTGTGTCAGTGAAGCATTTCCCAGCAATTTGCTGTTCAAACTACGTACCTACAGGCCAGGTATTTAAAACTCTGTTTTCTCTGTCACATGCAACACATATACGTTATCAGAAAATATTGCCATTTCTGGCCTCCATTAAAAATTTCCTTTAGTGTGTCAGTGAAGCAATTCACAGCAGTTTGCTTTTCAAACTACTTACCTGCAGGCCAAGAACTTAAAACTCTGTTTTCACCGTCACACGGATCACATATATATTGTGAGATAATACTGCCATTTTTGGCCTCCATTAAAAAAATGTTTCATTGTGTCAGTGAAGCACTTCACAGCAGTTTGCTGTTCAAACTACTTACCTACAGGCCAGGTATTCAAAACCCTTCTTTCTCCGTCACACAGATCACATGTACGTTGTCAGAAAATCCTGCCATTTATGGTCTACATTAAAAATTTCCCTTAGTGTGCCATTAAAGAAATTCACACCAGTTTGCTGTTCAAACTACTTACCTACAGGCCAGGAATTTAAAACTCTGTTTTCTCCGTCACACAGATCACATTTACATTGTCAGAAAATATTGCCTTTTCTGGCCCTCATAAAAAAATTGCTTTAGTGTGTCAGTGAATCAATTCACAACAGTTTGCTGTTCAAACTAATTACTTACAGGCCAGGTATTTAATACTCGGTTTTTCCTCCGTCACACGGATCACATATATGTTGTCAGAAAATACTGCCATTTCTGGCCTCCATTAAAAATTTCTTTCAGTGTGTCAGTGTAGCAGTTCACAGCTGTTTGCATTTCCAACTACTTACATACAGGCCAGGTATTTAAAACACTGTTTTCTCCATCACACAGATCACATATACGTTGTCAGAAAATACTGCCAATTTTGGCCGCCATTAAAAATTTCTTTCAATGTGTCAGTGAAGTAATTCACAGCAGTTTGCTGTTCAAACTACTTAACTACAGGCCAGGTATTTAAAACTCTGCTTTCTCCGTCACACGGATCACATATACATTGTCAGAAAATATTGCAATTTCTGGCCTTCATTAAAAAATTGCATTAGTGTGTCAGTGAAGAAATTCACAGCAGTTTGCTGTTCAAACTACTTACCTACAGGCAAAGTATTTAAAACACTGTTTTCTCTGTCACATGCAACACATATACGTTGTCAGAAAATACTGCCATTTCTGGCCTCCATTAAAAATTTCCTTTAGTGTGTCAGTGAAGAAATTCACAGCAGTTTGCTGTTCAAATTACTTAACTACAGGCCAGGTATTTAAATTTCTGTTTTCTCTGTCACAAGGATCACATATAACTTGTCAGAAAATACTGCCATTTCTGGCCTCCATTAAAAATTTCCTTTAGTGTGTCAGTGAAGAAATTCACAGCAGTTTGCTGTTCAAACTGCTTAACTACAGGCCAGGTATTTAAATTTCTGTTTTCTCTGTCACAAGGATCACATATACCTTGTCAGAAAATACTGCCATTTCTGGCCTCCATTAAAAATTTCTTTCATTGTGTCAGTGAATCAATTCGTAGCAGTTTGCTATTCAAACTACTTATCTACAGGCCATGTATTTAGAACTCTGTTTATTCCGTCACACAGATCACATATACGTTGTCAGAAAATACTGCCATTTCTGGCCTCCATTAAAAATTTCTTTCAGTGTGTCAGTGAAGCAATTCACAGCAGTTTGCTGTTCAAACTACGTACCTGCAGGCCAGGTATTTAAAACTCTGCTTTCTCCGTCACACGGATCACATATACGTTGTCAGATAATACTGCCATTTATGGCCTCCATTAAAAATTTCTTTCAGTGTGTCAATGAAGCAATTCACATCAGTTTGCTGTTCAAACTATTTACCTGCAGGCCAGGTATTTAAAACCCTCTTTTCTCCCTCACACGGATCATATATATACGTTGTCAGATAATACTGCCATTTCTGGCCTCCATTAAAAAATGTTTTCATTGTGTCAGTGAAGAAATTCACAGCAGTTTGCTGTTCAAACTACTTACCTACAGGCCAGGTATTTAGAACTCTGTTTATTCTGTCACACAGATCACATATACGTTGTCAGAAAATACTGCCATTTCTGGCCTCCATTAAAAATTTTATCAGTGTGTCAGTGAAGCAATTCACAGCAGTTTGCTGTTCAAACTACATACCTGCAGGCCAGGTATTTAACACTCTGTTTTCTCCGTCACACGGATCACATATACGTTGTCAGATAATACTGCCATTTCTGGCCTCCATTAAAAAAATTTTCATTGTGTCAGTGAAGCAATTCACAGCAGTTTGCTGTTCAAACTACTTACCTACAGGCCAGGTATTTAAAACCCTGTTTTCTCCGTCACACAGATCACATATACGTTGTCAGAAAATACTGCCATTTATGGCCTCCATTAAAAATTTCTTTCAGTGTGTCAGTGAAGCAATTCACAGAAGTTTGCTGTTCAAACTACTTACCTACTGGCCAAAAATTTAAAACTCTGTTTTCTCTGTCACACGGATCACATATACATTGTCAGAAAATATTGCCATTTCGGGCCTTCATTACAAAATTGCTTTAGTGTGTCAATGAAGTAATTCACAGCAGTTTGCTGTTCAAACTACTTAGCTACAGGCCAGGTATTTAAAACTCTGGTTTCTCCATCATACGGATCACATATACATTGTCCGAAAATACTGCCATTTCTGACCTCCATTAAAAATTTCTTTCATTGCGTCAGTGAAGCAATTCACACCAGTTTGCTGTTCAAACTACTTACCTACAGGCCAGGTATTTAAAACTCTGTTTTTTCCATCACACGGATCATATATACGTTTTGAAAAAATACTGCCATTTTTGGCCACCATTAAAAATTTCTTTCAGTGTGTCAGTAAAGCATTTCCCAGCAATTTGCTGTTCAAATTACGTACCTACAGGCCAGGTATTTAAAACTCTGTTTTCTCTGTCACATGCAACACATATACGTTATCAGAAAATATTGCCATTTCTGGCCTCCATTAAAAATTTCCTTTAGTGTGTCAGTGAAGCAATTCACAGCAGTTTGCTGTTCAAACTACTTACCCACAGGCCAAGAACTTAAAACTCTGTTTTCTCCGTCACACGGATCACATATACATTGTCATAAAATATTGCAATTTCAGGCCTTCATTAAAAAATTGCATTAGTGTGTCAGTGAAGAAATTCACAGCAGTTTGCTCTTCAAACTACTTACCTACAGGCAAAGTATTTAAAACACTGTTTTCTCTGTTACATGCAACACATATACGTTGTCAGAAAATACTGCCATTTCTGGCCTCCATTAAAAATTTCCTTTAGTGTGTCAGTGAAGAAATTCACAGCAGTTTGCTGTTCAAACTACTTAACTACAGGCCAGGTATTTAAATTTCTGTTTTCTCTGTCACAAGGATCAGATATAACTTGTCAGAAAATACTGCCATTTCTGGCCTCCATTAAAAATTTCCTTTAGTGTGTCAGTGAAGAAATTCACAGCAGTTTGCTGTTCAAACTGCTTAACTACAGGCCAGGTATTTAAATTTCTGTTTTCTCTGTCACAAGGATCACATATACCTTGTCAGAAAATACTGCCATTTCTGGCCTCCATTAAAAATTTCTTTCATTGTGTCAGTGAATCAATTCGTAGCAGTTTGCTATTCAAACTACTTATCTACAGGCCATGTATTTAGAACTCTGTTTATTCCGTCACACAGATCACATATACGTTGTCAGAAAATACTGCCATTTCTGGCCTCCATTAAAAATTTCTTTCAGTGTGTCAGTGAAGCAATTCACAGCAGTTTGCTGTTCAAACTACGTACCTGCAGGCCAGGTATTTAAAACTCTGCTTTCTCCGTAACACGGATCACATATACGTTGTCAGATATTACTGCCATTTATGGCCTCCATTAAAAATTTCTTTCAGTGTGTCAGTGAAGCAATTCACATCAGTTTGCTGTTCAAACTATTTACCTGCAGGCCAGGTATTTAAAACCCTCTTTTCTCCCTCACACGGATCATATATATACGTTGTCAGATAATACTGCCATTTCTGGCCTCCATTAAAAAATGTTTTCATTGTGTCAGTGAAGCAATTCACAGCAGTTTGCTATTCAAACTACTTACCTACAGGGCAGGTATTTAGAACTCTGTTTATTCTGTCACACAGATCACATATACGTTGTCAGAAAATACTGCCATTTCTGGCCTCCATTAAAAATTTTATCAGTGTGTCAGTGAAGCAATTCACAGCAGTTTGCTGTTCAAACTACATACCTGCAGGCCAGGTATTTAACACTCTGTTTTCTCCGTCACACGGATCACATATACGTTGTCAGATAATACTACCATTTCTGGCCTCCATTAAAAATTTCTTTCATTGCGTCAGTGAAGCAATTCACACCAGTTTGCTGTTCAAACTACTTACCTACAGGCCAGGTATTTAAAACTCTGTTTTCTCCATCACACGGATCACATATACGTTTTGAAAAAATACTGCCATTTTTGGCCACCATTAAAAATTTCTTTCAGTGTGTCAGTGAAGCATTTCCCAGCAATTTGCTGTTCAAACTACGTACCTACAGGCCAGGTATTTAAAACTCTGTTTTCTCTGTCACATGCAACACATATACGTTATCAGAAAATATTGCCATTTCTGGCCTCCATTAAAAATTTCCTTTAGTGTGTCAGTGAAGCAATTCACAGCAGTTTGCTGTTCAAACTACTTACCTGCAGGCCAAGAACTTAAAACTCTGTTTTCACCGTCACACGGATCACATATATATTGTGAGATAATACTGCCATTTTTGGCCTCCATTAAAAAAATGTTTCATTGTGTCAGTGAAGCACTTCACAGCAGTTTGCTGTTCAAACTACTTACCTACAGGCCAGGTATTCAAAACCCTTCTTTCTCCGTCACACAGATCACATGTACGTTGTCAGAAAATCCTGCCATTTATGGTCTACATTAAAAATTTCCCTTAGTGTGCCATTAAAGAAATTCACACCAGTTTGCTGTTCAAACTACTTACCTACAGGCCAGGAATTTAAAACTCTGTTTTCTCCGTCACACAGATCACATTTACATTGTCAGAAAATATTGCCTTTTCTGGCCCTCATAAAAAAATTGCTTTAGTGTGTCAGTGAATCAATTCACAACAGTTTGCTGTTCAAACTAATTACTTACAGGCCAGGTATTTAATACTCGGTTTTTCCTCCGTCACACGGATCACATATATGTTGTCAGAAAATACTGCCATTTCTGGCCTCCATTAAAAATTTCTTTCAGTGTGTCAGTGTAGCAGTTCACAGCTGTTTGCATTTCCAACTACTTACATACAGGCCAGGTATTTAAAACACTGTTTTCTCCATCACACAGATCACATATACGTTGTCAGAAAATACTGCCAATTTTGGCCGCCATTAAAAATTTCTTTCAATGTGTCAGTGAAGTAATTCACAGCAGTTTGCTGTTCAAACTACTTACATACAGGCCAGGTATTTAAAACTCCTGTTTCTCCGTCACACGGATCACATATACATTGTCAGAAAATATTGCAATTTCTGGCCTTCATTAAAAAATTGCATTAGTGTGTCAGTGAAGAAATTCACAGCAGTTTGCTGTTCAAACTACTTACCTACAGGCAAAGTATTTAAAACACTGTTTTCTCTGTCACATGCAACACATATACGTTGTCAGAAAATACTGCCATTTCTGGCCTCCATTAAAAATTTCCTTTAGTGTGTCAGTGAAGAAATTCACAGCAGTTTGCTGTTCAAATTACTTAACTACAGGCCAGGTATTTAAATTTCTGTTTTCTCTGTCACAAGGATCACATATAACTTGTCAGAAAATACTGCCATTTCTGGCCTCCATTAAAAATTTCCTTTAGTGTGTCAGTGAAGAAATTCACAGCAGTTTGCTGTTCAAACTGCTTAACTACAGGCCAGGTATTTAAATTTCTGTTTTCTCTGTCACAAGGATCACATATACCTTGTCAGAAAATACTGCCATTTCTGGCCTCCATTAAAAATTTCTTTCATTGTGTCAGTGAATCAATTCGTAGCAGTTTGCTATTCAAACTACTTATCTACAGGCCATGTATTTAGAACTCTGTTTATTCCGTCACACAGATCACATATACGTTGTCAGAAAATACTGCCATTTCTGGCCTCCATTAAAAATTTCTTTCAGTGTGTCAGTGAAGCAATTCACAGCAGTTTGCTGTTCAAACTACGTACCTGCAGGCCAGGTATTTAAAACTCTGCTTTCTCCGTCACACGGATCACATATACGTTGTCAGATAATACTGCCATTTATGGCCTCCATTAAAAATTTCTTTCAGTGTGTCAATGAAGCAATTCACATCAGTTTGCTGTTCAAACTATTTACCTGCAGGCCAGGTATTTAAAACCCTCTTTTCTCCCTCACACGGATCATATATATACGTTGTCAGATAATACTGCCATTTCTGGCCTCCATTAAAAAATGTTTTCATTGTGTCAGTGAAGCAATTCACAGCAGTTTGCTGTTCAAACTACTTACCTACAGGCCAGGTATTTAGAACTCTGTTTATTCTGTCACACAGATCACATATACGTTGTCAGAAAATACTGCCATTTCTGGCCTCCATTAAAAATTTTATCAGTGTGTCAGTGAAGCAATTCACAGCAGTTTGCTGTTCAAACTACATACCTGCAGGCCAGGTATTTAACACTCTGTTTTCTCCGTCACACGGATCACATATACGTTGTCAGATAATACTGCCATTTCTGGCCTCCATTAAAAAAATTTTCATTGTGTCAGTGAAGCAATTCACAGCAGTTTGCTGTTCAAACTACTTACCTACAGGCCAGGTATTTAAAACCCTGTTTTCTCCGTCACACAGATCACATATACGTTGTCAGAAAATACTGCCATTTATGGCCTCCATTAAAAATTTCTTTCAGTGTGTCAGTGAAGCAATTCACAGAAGTTTGCTGTTCAAACTACTTACCTACTGGCCAAAAATTTAAAACTCTGTTTTCTCTGTCACACGGATCACATATACATTGTCAGAAAATATTGCCATTTCGGGCCTTCATTACAAAATTGCTTTAGTGTGTCAATGAAGTAATTCACAGCAGTTTGCTGTTCAAACTACTTAGCTACAGGCCAGGTATTTAAAACTCTGGTTTCTCCATCATACGGATCACATATACATTGTCTGAAAATACTGCCATTTCTGACCTCCATTAAAAATTTCTTTCATTGCGTCAGTGAAGCAATTCACACCAGTTTGCTGTTCAAACTACTTACCTACAGGCCAGGTATTTAAAACTCTGTTTTTTCCATCACACGGATCATATATACGTTTTGAAAAAATACTGCCATTTTTGGCCACCATTAAAAATTTCTTTCAGTGTGTCAGTAAAGCATTTCCCAGCAATTTGCTGTTCAAATTACGTACCTACAGGCCAGGTATTTAAAACTCTGTTTTCTCTGTCACATGCAACACATATACGTTATCAGAAAATATTGCCATTTCTGGCCTCCATTAAAAATTTCCTTTAGTGTGTCAGTGAAGCAATTCACAGCAGTTTGCTGTTCAAACTACTTACCCACAGGCCAAGAACTTAAAACTCTGTTTTCTCCGTCACACGGATCACATATACATTGTCATAAAATATTGCAATTTCAGGCCTTCATTAAAAAATTGCATTAGTGTGTCAGTGAAGAAATTCACAGCAGTTTGCTCTTCAAACTACTTACCTACAGGCAAAGTATTTAAAACACTGTTTTCTCTGTTACATGCAACACATATACGTTGTCAGAAAATACTGCCATTTCTGGCCTCCATTAAAAATTTCCTTTAGTGTGTCAGTGAAGAAATTCACAGCAGTTTGCTGTTCAAACTACTTAACTACAGGCCAGGTATTTAAATTTCTGTTTTCTCTGTCACAAGGATCAGATATAACTTGTCAGAAAATACTGCCATTTCTGGCCTCCATTAAAAATTTCCTTTAGTGTGTCAGTGAAGAAATTCACAGCAGTTTGCTGTTCAAACTGCTTAACTACAGGCCAGGTATTTAAATTTCTGTTTTCTCTGTCACAAGGATCACATATACCTTGTCAGAAAATACTGCCATTTCTGGCCTCCATTAAAAATTTCTTTCATTGTGTCAGTGAATCAATTCGTAGCAGTTTGCTATTCAAACTACTTATCTACAGGCCATGTATTTAGAACTCTGTTTATTCCGTCACACAGATCACATATACGTTGTCAGAAAATACTGCCATTTCTGGCCTCCATTAAAAATTTCTTTCAGTGTGTCAGTGAAGCAATTCACAGCAGTTTGCTGTTCAAACTACGTACCTGCAGGCCAGGTATTTAAAACTCTGCTTTCTCCGTAACACGGATCACATATACGTTGTCAGATATTACTGCCATTTATGGCCTCCATTAAAAATTTCTTTCAGTGTGTCAGTGAAGCAATTCACATCAGTTTGCTGTTCAAACTATTTACCTGCAGGCCAGGTATTTAAAACCCTCTTTTCTCCCTCACACGGATCATATATATACGTTGTCAGATAATACTGCCATTTCTGGCCTCCATTAAAAAATGTTTTCATTGTGTCAGTGAAGCAATTCACAGCAGTTTGCTATTCAAACTACTTACCTACAGGGCAGGTATTTAGAACTCTGTTTATTCTGTCACACAGATCACATATACGTTGTCAGAAAATACTGCCATTTCTGGCCTCCATTAAAAATTTTATCAGTGTGTCAGTGAAGCAATTCACAGCAGTTTGCTGTTCAAACTACATACCTGCAGGCCAGGTATTTAACACTCTGTTTTCTCCGTCACACGGATCACATATACGTTGTCAGATAATACTGCCATTTCTGGCCTCCATTAAAAAAATTTTCATTGTGTCAGTGAAGCAATTCACAGCAGTTTGCTGTTCAAACTACTTACCTACAGGCCAGGTATTTAAAACCCTGTTTTCTCCGTCACACAGATCACATATACGTTGTCAGAAAATACTGCCATTTATGGCCTCCATTAAAAATTTCTTTCAGTGTGTTAGTGAAGAAATTCACAGAAGTTTGCTGTTCAAACTACTTACCTACTGGCCAAAAATTTAAAACTCTGTTTTCTCCGTCACACGGATCACATATACATTGTCAGAAAATATTGCCATTTCTGGCCTGCATTACAAAATTGCTTTAGTGTGTCAGTGAAGCAATTCATAGCAGTTTGCTGTTCAAACTAATTACTTACAGGCCAGGTATTTAAAACTCTGTTTTTCCTCCGTCACACGGATCACATATATGTTGTCAGAAAATACTGCCATTTCTGGCCTCAATTAAAAATTTCATTCAGTGTGTCAGTGAAGCAATTCACAGCAGTTTGCTGTTCAAACTACTTAGCTACAGGCCAGGTATTTAAAACTCTGTTTTCTCCGTCTCATGGATTACATATACGTTGTCAGATAATACTGCCATTTTGGCATCCATTAAAAATTTCTTTCAGTGTGTCAGTGAAGCAATTCACAGCAGTTTGCTGTTCAAACTACGTACCTGCAGGCCAGGTATTTAAAACTCTGCTTTCTCCGTCACACGGATCACATATACGTTGTCAGATAATACTGCCATTTATGGCCTCCATTAAAAATTTCTTTCAGTGTGTCAATGAAGCAATTCACATCAGTTTGCTGTTCAAACTATTTACCTGCAGGCCAGGTATTTAAAACCCTCTTTTCTCCCTCACACGGATCATATATATACGTTGTCAGATAATACTGCCATTTCTGGCCTCCATTAAAAAATGTTTTCATTGTGTCAGTGAAGCAATTCACAGCAGTTTGCTGTTCAAACTACTTACCTACAGGCCAGGTATTTAGAACTCTGTTTATTCTGTCACACAGATCACATATACGTTGTCAGAAAATACTGCCATTTCTGGCCTCCATTAAAAATTTTATCAGTGTGTCAGTGAAGCAATTCACAGCAGTTTGCTGTTCAAACTACATACCTGCAGGCCAGGTATTTAACACTCTGTTTTCTCCGTCACACGGATCACATATACGTTGTCAGATAATACTGCCATTTCTGGCCTCCATTAAAAAAATTTTCATTGTGTCAGTGAAGCAATTCACAGCAGTTTGCTGTTCAAACTACTTACCTACTGGCCAGGTATTTAAAACTCCTGTTTCTCCGTCACACGGATCACATATACATTGTCAGAAAATATTGCAATTTCTGGCCTTCATTAAAAAATTGCATTAGTGTGTCAGTGAAGAAATTCACAGCAGTTTGCTGTTCAAACTACTTACCTACAGGCAAAGTATTTAAAACACTGTTTTCTCTGTCACATGCAACACATATACGTTGTCAGAAAATACTGCCATTTCTGGCCTCCATTAAAAATTTCCTTTAGTGTGTCAGTGAAGAAATTCACAGCAGTTTGCTGTTCAAATTACTTAACTACAGGCCAGGTATTTAAATTTCTGTTTTCTCTGTCACAAGGATCACATATAACTTGTCAGAAAATACTGCCATTTCTGGCCTCCATTAAAAATTTCCTTTAGTGTGTCAGTGAAGAAATTCACAGCAGTTTGCTGTTCAAACTGCTTAACTACAGGCCAGGTATTTAAATTTCTGTTTTCTCTGTCACAAGGATCACATATACCTTGTCAGAAAATACTGCCATTTCTGGCCTCCATTAAAAATTTCTTTCATTGTGTCAGTGAATCAATTCGTAGCAGTTTGCTATTCAAACTACTTATCTACAGGCCATGTATTTAGAACTCTGTTTATTCCGTCACACAGATCACATATACGTTGTCAGAAAATACTGCCATTTCTGGCCTCCATTAAAAATTTCTTTCAGTGTGTCAGTGAAGCAATTCACAGCAGTTTGCTGTTCAAACTACGTACCTGCAGGCCAGGTATTTAAAACTCTGCTTTCTCCGTCACACGGATCACATATACGTTGTCAGATAATACTGCCATTTATGGCCTCCATTAAAAATTTCTTTCAGTGTGTCAATGAAGCAATTCACATCAGTTTGCTGTTCAAACTATTTACCTGCAGGCCAGGTATTTAAAACCCTCTTTTCTCCCTCACACGGATCATATATATACGTTGTCAGATAATACTGCCATTTCTGGCCTCCATTAAAAAATGTTTTCATTGTGTCAGTGAAGCAATTCACAGCAGTTTGCTGTTCAAACTACTTACCTACAGGCCAGGTATTTAGAACTCTGTTTATTCTGTCACACAGATCACATATACGTTGTCAGAAAATACTGCCATTTCTGGCCTCCATTAAAAATTTTATCAGTGTGTCAGTGAAGCAATTCACAGCAGTTTGCTGTTCAAACTACATACCTGCAGGCCAGGTATTTAACACTCTGTTTTCTCCGTCACACGGATCACATATACGTTGTCAGATAATACTGCCATTTCTGGCCTCCATTAAAAAAATTTTCATTGTGTCAGTGAAGCAATTCACAGCAGTTTGCTGTTCAAACTACTTACCTACAGGCCAGGTATTTAAAACCCTGTTTTCTCCGTCACACAGATCACATATACGTTGTCAGAAAATACTGCCATTTATGGCCTCCATTAAAAATTTCTTTCAGTGTGTCAGTGAAGCAATTCACAGAAGTTTGCTGTTCAAACTACTTACCTACTGGCCAAAAATTTAAAACTCTGTTTTCTCTGTCACACGGATCACATATACATTGTCAGAAAATATTGCCATTTCGGGCCTTCATTACAAAATTGCTTTAGTGTGTCAATGAAGTAATTCACAGCAGTTTGCTGTTCAAACTACTTAGCTACAGGCCAGGTATTTAAAACTCTGGTTTCTCCATCATACGGATCACATATACATTGTCCGAAAATACTGCCATTTCTGACCTCCATTAAAAATTTCTTTCATTGCGTCAGTGAAGCAATTCACACCAGTTTGCTGTTCAAACTACTTACCTACAGGCCAGGTATTTAAAACTCTGTTTTTTCCATCACACGGATCATATATACGTTTTGAAAAAATACTGCCATTTTTGGCCACCATTAAAAATTTCTTTCAGTGTGTCAGTAAAGCATTTCCCAGCAATTTGCTGTTCAAATTACGTACCTACAGGCCAGGTATTTAAAACTCTGTTTTCTCTGTCACATGCAACACATATACGTTATCAGAAAATATTGCCATTTCTGGCCTCCATTAAAAATTTCCTTTAGTGTGTCAGTGAAGCAATTCACAGCAGTTTGCTGTTCAAACTACTTACCCACAGGCCAAGAACTTAAAACTCTGTTTTCTCCGTCACACGGATCACATATACATTGTCATAAAATATTGCAATTTCAGGCCTTCATTAAAAAATTGCATTAGTGTGTCAGTGAAGAAATTCACAGCAGTTTGCTCTTCAAACTACTTACCTACAGGCAAAGTATTTAAAACACTGTTTTCTCTGTTACATGCAACACATATACGTTGTCAGAAAATACTGCCATTTCTGGCCTCCATTAAAAATTTCCTTTAGTGTGTCAGTGAAGAAATTCACAGCAGTTTGCTGTTCAAACTACTTAACTACAGGCCAGGTATTTAAATTTCTGTTTTCTCTGTCACAAGGATCAGATATAACTTGTCAGAAAATACTGCCATTTCTGGCCTCCATTAAAAATTTCCTTTAGTGTGTCAGTGAAGAAATTCACAGCAGTTTGCTGTTCAAACTGCTTAACTACAGGCCAGGTATTTAAATTTCTGTTTTCTCTGTCACAAGGATCACATATACCTTGTCAGAAAATACTGCCATTTCTGGCCTCCATTAAAAATTTCTTTCATTGTGTCAGTGAATCAATTCGTAGCAGTTTGCTATTCAAACTACTTATCTACAGGCCATGTATTTAGAACTCTGTTTATTCCGTCACACAGATCACATATACGTTGTCAGAAAATACTGCCATTTCTGGCCTCCATTAAAAATTTCTTTCAGTGTGTCAGTGAAGCAATTCACAGCAGTTTGCTGTTCAAACTACGTACCTGCAGGCCAGGTATTTAAAACTCTGCTTTCTCCGTAACACGGATCACATATACGTTGTCAGATATTACTGCCATTTATGGCCTCCATTAAAAATTTCTTTCAGTGTGTCAGTGAAGCAATTCACATCAGTTTGCTGTTCAAACTATTTACCTGCAGGCCAGGTATTTAAAACCCTCTTTTCTCCCTCACACGGATCATATATATACGTTGTCAGATAATACTGCCATTTCTGGCCTCCATTAAAAAATGTTTTCATTGTGTCAGTGAAGCAATTCACAGCAGTTTGCTATTCAAACTACTTACCTACAGGGCAGGTATTTAGAACTCTGTTTATTCTGTCACACAGATCACATATACGTTGTCAGAAAATACTGCCATTTCTGGCCTCCATTAAAAATTTTATCAGTGTGTCAGTGAAGCAATTCACAGCAGTTTGCTGTTCAAACTACATACCTGCAGGCCAGGTATTTAACACTCTGTTTTCTCCGTCACACGGATCACATATACGTTGTCAGATAATACTGCCATTTCTGGCCTCCATTAAAAAAATTTTCATTGTGTCAGTGAAGCAATTCACAGCAGTTTGCTGTTCAAACTACTTACCTACAGGCCAGGTATTTAAAACCCTGTTTTCTCCGTCACACAGATCACATATACGTTGTCAGAAAATACTGCCATTTATGGCCTCCATTAAAAATTTCTTTCAGTGTGTTAGTGAAGAAATTCACAGAAGTTTGCTGTTCAAACTACTTACCTACTGGCCAAAAATTTAAAACTCTGTTTTCTCCGTCACACGGATCACATATACATTGTCAGAAAATATTGCCATTTCTGGCCTGCATTACAAAATTGCTTTAGTGTGTCAGTGAAGCAATTCATAGCAGTTTGCTGTTCAAACTAATTACTTACAGGCCAGGTATTTAAAACTCTGTTTTTCCTCCGTCACACGGATCACATATATGTTGTCAGAAAATACTGCCATTTCTGGCCTCAATTAAAAATTTCATTCAGTGTGTCAGTGAAGCAATTCACAGCAGTTTGCTGTTCAAACTACTTAGCTACAGGCCAGGTATTTAAAACTCTGTTTTCTCCGTCTCATGGATTACATATACGTTGTCAGATAATACTGCCATTTTGGCATCCATTAAAAATTTCTTTCAGTGTGTCAGTGAAGCAATTCACAGCAGTTTGCTGTTCAAACTACGTACCTGCAGGCCAGGTATTTAAAACTCTGCTTTCTCCGTCACACGGATCACATATACGTTGTCAGATAATACTGCCATTTATGGCCTCCATTAAAAATTTCTTTCAGTGTGTCAATGAAGCAATTCACATCAGTTTGCTGTTCAAACTATTTACCTGCAGGCCAGGTATTTAAAACCCTCTTTTCTCCCTCACACGGATCATATATATACGTTGTCAGATAATACTGCCATTTCTGGCCTCCATTAAAAAATGTTTTCATTGTGTCAGTGAAGCAATTCACAGCAGTTTGCTGTTCAAACTACTTACCTACAGGCCAGGTATTTAGAACTCTGTTTATTCTGTCACACAGATCACATATACGTTGTCAGAAAATACTGCCATTTCTGGCCTCCATTAAAAATTTTATCAGTGTGTCAGTGAAGCAATTCACAGCAGTTTGCTGTTCAAACTACATACCTGCAGGCCAGGTATTTAACACTCTGTTTTCTCCGTCACACGGATCACATATACGTTGTCAGATAATACTGCCATTTCTGGCCTCCATTAAAAAAATTTTCATTGTGTCAGTGAAGCAATTCACAGCAGTTTGCTGTTCAAACTACTTACCTACTGGCCAAAAATTTAAAACTCTGTTTTCTCCGTCACACGGATCACATATACATTGTCAGAAAATATTGCCATTTCGGGCCTTCATTACAAAATTGCTTTAGTGTGTCAGTGAAGTAATTCACAGCAGTTTGCTGTTCAAACTACTTAGCTACAGGCCAGGTATTTAAAACTCTGGTTTCTCCATCATACGGATCACATATACATTGTCCGAAAATACTGCCATTTCTGGCCTCCATTAAAAATTTCTTTCATTGCGTCAGTGAAGCAATTCACACCAGTTTGCTGTTCAAACTACTTACCTACAGGCCAGGTATTTAAAACTCTGTTTTTTCCATCACACGGATCATATATACGTTTTGAAAAAATACTGCCATTTTTGGCCACCATTAAAAATTTCTTTCAGTGTGTCAGTAAAGCATTTCCCAGCAATTTGCTGTTCAAACTACGTACCTACAGGCCAGGTATTTAAAACTCTGTTTTCTCTGTCACATGCAACACATATACGTTATCAGAAAATATTGCCATTTCTGGCCTCCATTAAAAATTTCCTTTAGTGTGTCAGTGAAGCAATTCACAGCAGTTTGCTGTTCAAACTACTTACCCACAGGCCAAGAACTTAAAACTCTGTTTTCTCCGTCACACGGATCACATATACATTGTCATAAAATATTGCAATTTCAGGCCTTCATTAAAAAATTGCATTAGTGTGTCAGTGAAGAAATTCACAGCAGTTTGCTCTTCAAACTACTTACCTACAGGCAAAGTATTTAAAACACTGTTTTCTCTGTCACATGCAACACATATACGTTGTCAGAAAATACTGCCATTTCTGGCCTCCATTAAAAATTTCCTTTAGTGTGTCAGTGAAGAAATTCACAGCAGTTTGCTGTTCAAACTACTTAACTACAGGCCAGGTATTTAAATTTCTGTTTTCTCTGTCACAAGGATCAGATATAACTTGTCAGAAAATACTGCCATTTCTGGCCTCCATTAAAAATTTCCTTTAGTGTGTCAGTGAAGAAATTCACAGCAGTTTGCTGTTCAAACTGCTTAACTACAGGCCAGGTATTTAAATTTCTGTTTTCTCTGTCACAAGGATCACATATACCTTGTCAGAAAATACTGCCATTTCTGGCCTCCATTAAAAATTTCTTTCATTGTGTCAGTGAATCAATTCGTAGCAGTTTGCTATTCAAACTACTTATCTACAGGCCATGTATTTAGAACTCTGTTTATTCCGTCACACAGATCACATATACGTTGTCAGAAAATACTGCCATTTCTGGCCTCCATTAAAAATTTCTTTCAGTGTGTCAGTGAAGCAATTCACAGCAGTTTGCTGTTCAAACTACGTACCTGCAGGCCAGGTATTTAAAACTCTGCTTTCTCCGTAACACGGATCACATATACGTTGTCAGATATTACTGCCATTTATGGCCTCCATTAAAAATTTCTTTCAGTGTGTCAGTGAAGCAATTCACATCAGTTTGCTGTTCAAACTATTTACCTGCAGGCCAGGTATTTAAAACCCTCTTTTCTCCCTCACACGGATCATATATATACGTTGTCAGATAATACTGCCATTTCTGGCCTCCATTAAAAAATGTTTTCATTGTGTCAGTGAAGCAATTCACAGCAGTTTGCTATTCAAACTACTTACCTACAGGGCAGGTATTTAGAACTCTGTTTATTCTGTCACACAGATCACATATACGTTGTCAGAAAATACTGCCATTTCTGGCCTCCATTAAAAATTTTATCAGTGTGTCAGTGAAGCAATTCACAGCAGTTTGCTGTTCAAACTACATACCTGCAGGCCAGGTATTTAACACTCTGTTTTCTCCGTCACACGGATCACATATACGTTGTCAGATAATACTGCCATTTCTGGCCTCCATTAAAAAAATTTTCATTGTGTCAGTGAAGCAATTCACAGCAGTTTGCTGTTCAAACTACTTACCTACAGGCCAGGTATTTAAAACCCTGTTTTCTCCGTCACACAGATCACATATACGTTGTCAGAAAATACTGCCATTTATGGCCTCCATTAAAAATTTCTTTCATTGTGTCAGTGAAGAAATTCACAGAAGTTTGCTGTTCAAACTACTTACCTACTGGCCAAAAATTTAAAACTCTGTTTTCTCCGTCACACGGATCACATATACATTGTCAGAAAATATTGCCATTTCTGGCCTGCATTACAAAATTGCTTTAGTGTGTCAGTGAAGCAATTCATAGCAGTTTGCTGTTCAAACTAATTACTTACAGGCCAGGTATTTAAAACTCTGTTTTTCCTCCGTCACACGGATCACATATATGTTGTCAGAAAATACTGCCATTTCTGGCCTCAATTAAAAATTTCATTCAGTGTGTCAGTGAAGCAATTCACAGCAGTTTGCTGTTCAAACTACTTAGCTACAGGCCAGGTATTTAAAACTCTGTTTTCTCCGTCTCACGGATTACATATACGTTGTCAGATAATACTGCCATTTTGGCATCCATTAAAAATTTCTTTCAGTGTGTCAGTGAAGCAATTCACAGCAGTTTGCTGTTCAAACTACTTACCAGCAGGCCAGTTATTTAAAACCCTGTTTTCTCCGTCACACAGATCACATATAGGTTGTCAGAAAATACTGCCATTTATGGCCTCCATTAAAAATTTCCTTTAGTGTGCCAGTGAAGAAATTCACACCAGTTTGCTGTTCAAACTACTTACCTACAGGCCAGGAATTTAAAACTCTGTTTTTTCCGTCACACAGATCACATATACATTGTCAGAAAATATTGCCATTTCGGGCCTTCATTGCAAAATTGCTTTAGTGTGTCAATGAAGTAATTCACAGCAGTTTGCTGTTCAAACTACTTAGCTACAGGCCAGGTATTTAAAACTCTGGTTTCTCCATCATACGGATCACATATACATTGTCCGAAAATACTGCCATTTCTGGCCTCCATTAAAAATTTCTTTCATTGCGTCAGTGAAGCAATTCACACCAGTTTGCTGTTCAAACTACTTACCTACAGGCCAGGTATTTAAAACTCTGTTTTCTCCATCACACGGATCACATATACGTTTTGAAAAAACACTGCCATTTTTGGCTACCATTAAAAATTTCTTTCAGTGTGTCAGTAAAGCATTTCCCAGCAATTTGCTGTTCAAACTACGTACCTACAGGCCAGGTATTTAAAACTCTGTTTTCTCTGTCACATGCAACACATATACGTTATCAGAAAATATTGCCATTTCTGGCCTCCATTAAAAATTTCCTTTAGTGTGTCAGTGAAGCAATTCACAGCAGTTTGCTGTTCAAACTACTTACCCACAGGCCAAGAACTTAAAACTCTGTTTTCTCCGTCACACGGATCACAAATACATTGTCATAAAATATTGCAATATCAGGCCTTCATTAAAAAATTGCATTAGTGTGTCAGTGAAGAAATTCACAACAGTTTGCTTTTCAAACTACTTACCTACAGGCAAAGTATTTAAAACTCTGTTTTCTCTGTCACATGCAACACATATACGTTGTCAGAAAATACTGCCATTTCTGGCCTCCATTAAAAATTTCCTTTAGAGTGTGAGTGAAGAAATTCACAGCAGTTTGCTGTTCAAACTACTTACCTAGAGGCCAGGTATTTAAATTTCTGTTTTCTCCGTCACAAGTATCAGATATACCTTGTCAGAAAATACTGCCATTTCTCGCCTCCATTAAAAATTTCTTTCATTGTGTCAGTGAAGCAATTCACAGCAGTTTGCTGTTCAAACTACTTACCTACAGAACAGGAATTTAAAACTCTTTTTTCTCTATCACATGCAAAACATATACGTTGTAAGAAAATACTGCCATTTCTGGCCTCCATTAAAAATTTCTTTCAGTGTTTCAGTGAAGCAATTCACATCAGTTTGCTGATCAAACTACTTACCTGCAGGCCAGGTATTTAAAACCCTGTTTTCTCCGTCACACGGATCACATATATACGTTGTCATGTAATACTGCCATTTCTGGCCTCCATTAAAAAATGTTTTCATTGTGACAGTGAAGCAATTCACAGCAGTTTGCTATTCAAACTACTTACCTACAGGCCAGTTATTTAGAACTCTGTTTATTCCGTCACACAGATCACATATACGTTGTCAGAAAATACTGCCATTTCTGGCCTCCATTAAAAATTTCTTTCAGTGTGTCAGTGAAGCAATTCACAGCAGTTTGCTGCTCAAATTACTTACCTGCAGGCCAGGTATTTAAAACTCTGTTTTCTCTGTCACACGGATCACATATACGTTGTGAGATAATAATGCCATTTTTGGCCTCCATTAAAAAAATTTTTCATTGTGTCAGTGAAGCACTTCACAGCAGTTTGCTGTTCAAACTACTTACCTACAGGCCAGGTATTCAAAACCCTTCTTTCTCCGTCACACAGATCACATGTACGTTGTCAGAAAATACTGCCATTTATGGTCTACATTAAAAATTTCCTTTAGTGTGCCATTAAAGAAATTCACACCAGTTTGCTGTTCAAACTACTTACCTACAGGCCAGGAATTTAAAACTCTGTTTTCTCCGTCACACAGATCACATTTACATTGTCAGAAAATATTGCCTTTTCTGGCCCTCATAAAAAAATTGCTTAGTGTGTCAGTGAATCAATTCACAACAGTTTGCTGTTCAAACTAATCACTTACAGGCCAGGTATTTAATACACGGTTTTTCCTCCGTCACACGGATCACATATATGTTGTCAGAAAATACTGCCATTTCTGGCCTCCATTAAAAATTTCTTTCAGTGGGTCAGTGTAGCAGTTCACAGCAGTTTGCATTTCCAACTACTTACATACAGGCCAAGTATTTAAAACACTGTTTTCTCCATCACACAGATCACATATACGTTGTCAGAAAATACTGCCAATTTTGGCAGCCATTAAAAATTTCTTTCAGTGTGTCAGTGAAGCAATTCACAGCAGTGTGCTGTTCAAACTACTTACATACAGGCCAGGTATTTAAAACTCTGTTTTCTCCGTCACACGGATCACATATACATTGTCAGAAAATATTGCAATTTCTGGCCTTCATTAAAAAATTGCATTAGTGTGTCAGTGAAGAAATTCACAGCAGTTTGCTGTTCAAACTACTTACCTACAGGCAAAGTATTTAAAACACTGTTTTCTCTGTCACATGCAACACATAAACGTTGTCAGAAAATACTGCCATTTCTGGCCTCCATTAAAAATTTCTTTCATTGTGTCAATGTAGCAGTTCACAGCAGTTTGCTGTTCAAACTACTTACATACAGGCCAGGTATTTAAAACTCTGTTTTCTCCATCACACAGATCACATATACGTTGTCAGAAAATACTGCCAATTTTGGCCTCCATTAAAAATTTCTTTCAGTGTGTCAGTGAAGCAATTCACAGCAGTTTGCTGTTCAAACTACTTGCATACAGGCCAGGTATTTAAAACTCTGTTTTCTCCGTCACACGGATCTCATATACGTTTTGAAAAAATACTGCCATTTTTGGCCTCCATTAAAAATTTCTTTCAGTGTGTCAGTGAAGCAATTCCCAGCAATTTGCTGTTCAAACTACGTACCTACAGGCCAGGTATTTAAAACTCTGTTTTCTCTGTCACATGCAACACATATATGTTATCAGAAAATATTGCCATTTCTGGCCTCCATTAAAAATTTCCTTTAGTGTGTCAATGAAGCAATTCACAGCAGTTTGCTGTTCAAACTACTTACCTACAGCCCAGGAATTTAAAACTCTGTTCTCTCCGTCACACGGATCACATATACATTGTCAGAAAATATTGCAATTTCTGGCCTTCATTAAAAAATTGCATTAGTGTGTCAGTGAAGAAATTCACAGCAGTTTGCTGTTCAAACTACTTACCTACAGGCAAAGTATTTAAAACACTGTTTTCTCTGTCACATGCAACACATAAACGTTGTCAGAAAATACTGCCATTTCTGGCCTCCATTAAAAATTTCCTTTAGTGTGTCAGTGAATAAATTCACAGCAGTTTGCTGCTCAAACTACTTACCTACAGGCCAGGAATTTAAAACTCTGTTTTCTCCGTCACACGGATCACATATACATTGTCAAAAAATATTGCAATTTCTGGCCTTCATTAAAAAATTGCATTAGTGTGTCAGTGAAGAAATTCACAGCAGTTTGCTGTTCAAACTACTTACCTACAGGCAAAGTATTTAAAACACTGTTTTCTCTGTCACATGCAACACCTATACCTTGTCAGAAATTACTTTCATTTCTGGCTTCCATTAAAAATTTCCTTTATTGTGTCAGTGAAGAAATTCACAGCAGTTTGCTGTTCAAACTACTTAACTACAGGCCAGGTATTTAAATATCTGTTTTCTCTGTCACAAGGATCACATATACCTTGTCAGAAAATACTGCCATTTCGGGCCTCCATTAAAAATTTCCTTTAGTGTGTCAGTGAAGAAATTCACAGCAGTTTGCTATTCAAACTACTTAACTACAGGCCAGGTATTTAAATTTCTGTTTTCTCTGTCACAAGGATCACATATACCTTGTCAGAAAATACTGCGATTTCTGGCCTCCATTAAAAATTTCTTTCAGTGTGTCAGTGAAGCAATTCACATCAGTTTGCTGATCAAACTACTTACCTGCAGGCCAGGTATTTAAAACCCTGTTTTCTCCGTCACACGGATCACACATATACGTTGTCATATAATACTGCCATTTCTGGCCTCCGTTAAAAAATGTTTTCATTGTGTCAGCGAAGCAATTCACAGCAGTTTGCTATTCAAACTACCTACCTGCAGGCCAGGTATTTAGAACGCTGTTTATTCCGTCACACAGATCACATATACGTTGTCAGAAAATACTGCCATTTCTGTCCTCTATTAAAAATTTCTTTCAGTGTGTCAGTGAAGCAATTCACAGCAGTTTGCTGCTCAAACTACTTACCTGCAGGCCAGGTATTTGAAACTCTATTTTGTCTGTCACACGGATCACATATACGTTGTGAGATAATACTGCCATTTCTGGCCACCATTAAAAAAAATTTTCATTGTGTCAGTGAAGCACTTCACAGCAGTTTGCTGTTCAAACTACTTGCCTACAGGCCAGGTATTCAAAACCCTTCTTTCTCCGTCACAGATCACATGTACTTTGTCAGAAAATACTGCCATTTATGGTCTACATTAAAAATTTCCTTTAGTGTGCCATTAAAGAAATTCACACCAGTTTGCTGTTCAAACTACTTACCTACAGGCCAGGAATTTAAAACTCTGTTTTCTCCGTCACACAGATCACATTTACATTGTCAGAAAATATTGCCTTTTCTGGCCCTCATAAAAAAATTGCTTTAGTGTGTCAGTGAATCAATTCACAACAGTTTGCTGTTCAAACTAATTACTTACAGGCCAGGTATTTAATACGCGGTTTTTCCTCCGTCACACGGATCACATATAAGTTGTCAGAAAATACTGCCATTTCTGGCCTCCATTAAAAATTTCTTTCAGTGGGTCAGTGTAGCAGTTCACAGCAGTTTGCATTTCCAACTACTTACATACAGGCCAGGTATTTAAAACACTGTTTTCTCCATCACACAGATCACATATACGTTGTCAGAAAATACTGCCAATTTTGGCCGCCATTAAAAATTTCTTTCAGTGTGTCAGTGAAGCAATTCACAGCAGTGTGCTGTTCAAACTACTTACATACAGGCCAGGTATTTAAAACTCTGTTTTCTCCGTCACACGGATCACATATACATTGCCAGAAAATATTGCAATTTCTGGCCTTCATTAAAAAATTGCATTAGTGTGTCAGTGAAGATATTCCCAGCAGTTTGCTGTTCAAACTACTTACCTACAGGCAAAGTATTTGAAACACTGTTTTTTCTGTCACATGCAACACATATACGTTGTCAGAAAATACTGCCATTTCTGGCCTACATTAAAAATTTCCTTTAGTGTGTCAGTGAAGAAATTCACAGCAGTTTGCTGTTCAAACTACTTAACTACAGGCCAGGTATTTAAATTTCCGTTTTCTCCGTCACAAGGATCACATATACCTTGTCAGAAAATACTGCCATTTCTGGCCTCCATTAAAAATTTCTTTCATTGTGTCAGTGAATCAATTCACAGCAGTTTGCTGTTCAAACTATTTACCTACAGGACAGGAATTGAAAACTCTTTTATCTCTGTCACATGCAACACATATACGTTGTAAGAAAATACTGCCATTTCTGGCCTCCATTAAAAATTTCTTTCAGTGTGTCAGTGTAGCAATTCACATGAGTTTGCTGATCAAACTACTTACCTGCAGGCCAGGAATTTAAAACACTGTTTTCTCCATCACACAGATCACATATATACGTTGTCATATAATACTGCCATTTCTGGCCTCCATTAAAAAATGTTTTCACTGTGTCAGTGAAGCAATTCACAGCAGTTTGCTATTCAAACTACTTACCTACAGGCCAGGTATTTAGAACTCTGTTTATTCCGTCACACAGATCACATATACGTTGTCAGAAAATACTGCCATTTCTGTCCTCTTTTAAAAATTTCTTTCAGTGTGTCAGTGAAGCAATTCACAGCAGTTTGCTACTCAAACTACTTACCTGCAGGCCAGGTATTTGAAACTCTGTTTTGTCTGTCACACGGATCTCATATACGTTTTGAAAAAATACTGCCATTTTTGGCCTCCATTAAAAATTTCTTTCAGTGTGTCAGTGAAGAAATTCCCATCAATTTGATGTTCAAACTACGTACCTACAGGCCAGATATTTAAAACTCTGTTTTCTCTGTCACATGCAACACATATATGTTATCAGAAAATATTTCCATTTCTGGCCTGCATTAAAAATTTCCTTTAGTGTGTCAGTGAAGCAATTCACAGCAGTTTGCTGTTCAAACTATTTACCTACAGCCCAGGAATTTAAAACTCTGTTTTCTCCGTCACACGGATCACATATACGTTGTGAGATAATACTGCCATTTTTGGCCTCCATTAAAAAAATTTTTCATTGTGTCAGTGAATCACTTCACAGCAGTTTGCTGTTCAAACTACTTACCTACAGGCCAGGTATTCAAAACCCTGTTTTCTCCGTCACACAGATCACATATACGTTGTCAGAAAATACTGCCATTTATGGCCTCCATTAAAAATTTCCTTTAGTGTGCCATTAAAGAAATTCACAACAGTTTGCTGTTCAAACTACTTACCTACAGGCCAGGAATTTAAACTCTGTTTTCTCCGTCACACGGATCACATATACATTGTCAGAAAATATTGCCTTTTCTGGCCTTCATAAAAAAATAGCTTTAGTGTGTCAGTGAATCAATTCACAACAGTTTGCTGTTCAAACTAATTACTTACAGGCCAGGTATTTAAAACTCTGTTTTTCCTCCGTCACACGGATCACATATATGTTGTCAGAAAATAATGACATTTCTGGCCTCCATTAAAAATTTCTTTCATTGTGTCAGTGTAGCAGTTCACAGCAGTTTGCATTTCAAACTACTTACATACAGGCCAGGTATTTAAAACTCTGTTTTCTCCATCACACAGATCACATATACGTTGTCAGAAAATACTGCCAATTTTGGCCGCCATTAAAAATTTCTTTCAGTGTGTCAGTGAAGCAATTCACAGCAGTTTGCTGCTCAAACTACTTACATACAGGCCAGGTATTTAAAACTCTGTTTTCTGCGTCACATGTATCACATATACGTTGTCAGAAAATACTGCCATTTCTGGCCTCCATTAAAAATTTCCTTTAGTGTGTCAGTCAAGCAATTCACAACAGTTTGCTGTTCAAACTACTTACCTACAGGCCAGGTATTTAAAACTCTGTTTACTCCGTCACACGGATCAGATATACGTTTCGAAAAAATACTGCCATTTTTGGCTTCCATTAAAAATTTCTTTCAATGTGTCAGTGAAGCAATTCCCAGCAGTTTGCTGTTCAAACTACTTACCTACAGGCCATGTATTTAAAACTCTGTTTTTTCCGTCACACGGATCACAAATACATTGTCAGAAAATATTGCCATTTCTGGCCTTCATTAAAAAATTGCATTAGTGTGTCAGTGAAGAAATTCACAGCAGTTTGCTGTTCAAACTACTTACCTACAGTCAAAGTATTTAAAACCCAATTTTCTCTGTCACATGCAACACATATACGTTGTCAGAAAATACTGCCATTTCTGGCCTCCATTAAAAAATTCCTTTAGTGTGTCAGTGAAGCAATTCACACCAGTTTTCTATTCAAACTACTTACCTACAGGCCAGGCATTTAAAATTCTGTTTTCTCAGTCACACGGATCACATATATGTTGTCAGAAAATACTGCCATTCCTGGCCTCCATTAAAAATTTCCTTCAGTGTGTCAGTGAAGAAATTCACAGCAGTTTGCTGTTCAAAGTACTTACCTACAGGCCAGGTATTTAAATTTCTGTTTTCTCCGTCATAAGGATCACATATACGTTTTCAGAAAATACTGCCATTTCTGGCCTCCATTAAAAATTTCTTTCATTGTGTCAGTGAAGCAATTCACAGCAGTTTGCTGTTCAAACTACTTACCTACAGGCCAGGTATTTAAAACTCTGTTTTCTCCATCACACGGATCACATATACGTTTTGAAAAAATACTGCCATTTTTGGCCACCATTAAAAATTTCTTTCAGTGTGTCAGTGAAGCATTTCCCAGCAATTTGCTGTTCAAACTACGTACCTACAGGCCAGGTATTTAAAACTCTGTTTTCTCTGTCACATGCAACACATATACGTTATCAGAAAATATTGCCATTTCTGGCCTCCATTAAAAATTTCCTTTAGTGTGTCAGTGAAGCAATTCACAGCAGTTTGCTGTTCAAACTACTTACCTGCAGGCCAAGAACTTAAAACTCTGTTTTCTCCGTCACACGGATCACATATATATTGTGAGATAATACTGCCATTTTTGGCCTCCATTAAAAAAATGTTTCATTGTGTCAGTGAAGCACTTCACCGAAGTTTGCTGTTCAAACTACTTACCTACAGGCCAGGTATTCAAAACCCTTCTTTCTCCGTCACACAGATCACATGTACGTTGTCAGAAAATACTGCCATTTATGGTCTACATTAAAAATTTCCCTTAGTGTGCCATTAAAGAAATTCACACCAGTTTGCTGTTCAAACTACTTACCTACAGGCCAGGAATTTAAAACTCTGTTTTCTCCGTCACACAGATCACATTTACATTGTCAGAAAATATTGCCTTTTCTGGCCCTCATAAAAAAATTGCTTTAGTGTGTCAGTGAATCAATTCACAACAGTTTGCTGTTCAAACTAATTACTTACAGGCCAGGTATTTAATACTCGGTTTTTCCTCCGTCACACGGATCACATATATGTTGTCAGAAAATACTGCCATTTCTGGCCTCCATTAAAAATTTCTTTCAGTGTGTCAGTGTAGCAGTTCACAGCTGTTTGCATTTCCAATTACTTACATACAGGCCAGGTATTTAAAACACTGTTTTCTCCATCACACAGATCACATATACGTTGTCAGAAAATACTGCCAATTTTGGCCGCCATTAAAAATTTCTTTCAGTGTGTCAGTGAAGCAATTCACAGCAGTTTGCTGTTCAAACTACTTACATACAGGCCAGGTATTTAAAACTCTGCTTTCTCCGTCACACGGATCACATATACATTGTCAGAAAATATTGCAATTTCTGGCCTTCATTAAAAAATTGCATTAGTGTGTCAGTGAAGAAATTCACAGCAGTTTGCTGTTCAAACTACTTACCTACAGGCAAAGTATTTAAAACACTGTTTTCTCTGTCACATGCAACACATATACGTTGTCAGAAAATACTGCCATTTCTGGCCTCCTTTAAAAATTTCCTTTAGTGTGTCAGTGAAGAAATTCACAGCAGTTTGCTGTTCAAACTACTTAACTACAGGCCAGGTATTTAAATTTCTGTTTTCTCTGTCACAAGGATCACATATAACTTGTCAGAAAATACTGCCATTTCTGGCCTCCATTAAAAATTTCCTTTAGTGTGTCAGTGAAGAAATTCACAGCAGTTTGCTGTTCAAACTGCTTAACTACAGGCCAGGTATTTAAATTTCTGTTTTCTCTGTCACAAGGATCACATATACCTTGTCAGAAAATACTGCCATTTCTGGCCTCCATTAAAAATTTCTTTCATTGTGTCAGTGAATCAATTCGTAGCAGTTTGCTATTCAAACTACTTATCTACAGGCCATGTATTTAGAACTCTGTTTATTCCGTCACACAGATCACATATACGTTGTCAGAAAATACTGCCATTTCTGGCCTCCATTAAAAATTTCTTTCAGTGTGTCAGTGAAGCAATTCACAGCAGTTTGCTGTTCAAACTACGTACCTGCAGGCCAGGTATTTAAAACTCTGCTTTCTCCGTCACACGGATCACATATACGTTGTCAGATAATACTGCCATTTATGGCCTCCATTAAAAATTTCTTGCATTGTGTCAATGAAGCAATTCACATCAGTTTGCTGTTCAAACTATTTACCTGCAGGCCAGGTATTTAAAACCCTCTTTTCTCCCTCACACGGATCATATATATACGTTGTCAGATAATACTGCCATTTCTGGCCTCCATTAAAAAATGTTTTCATTGTGTCAGTGAAGCAATTCACAGCAGTTTGCTATTCAAACTACTTACCTACAGGCCAGGTATTTAGAACTCTGTTTATTCTGTCACACAGATCACATATACGTTGTCAGAAAATACTGCCATTTCTGGCCTCCATTAAAATTTTATCAGTGTGTCAGTGAAGCAATTCACAGCAGTTTGCTGTTCAAACTACATACCTGCAGGCCAGGTATTTAACACTCTGTTTTCTCCGTCACACGGATCACATATACGTTGTCAGATAATACTGCCATTTCTGGCCTCCATTAAAAAAATTTTCATTGTGTCAGTGAAGCAATTCACAGCAGTTTGCTGTTCAAACTACTTACCTACAGGCCAGGTATTTAAAACCCTGTTTTCTCCGTCACACAGATCACATATACGTTGTCAGAAAATACTGCCATTTATGGCCTCCATTAAAAATTTCTTTCAGTGTGTCAGTGAAGCAATTCACAGAAGTTTGCTGTTCAAACTACTTACCTACTGGCCAAAAATTTAAAACTCTGTTTTCTCCGTCACACGGATCACATATACATTGTCAGAAAATATTGCCATTTCTGGCCTGCATTACAAAATTGCTTTAGTGTGTCAGTGAAGCAATTCATAGCAGTTTGCTTTTCAAACTAATTACTTACAGGCCAGGTATTTAAAACTCTGTTTTTCCTCCGTCACACGGATCACATATATGTTGACAGAAAATACTGCCATTTCTGGCCTCAATTAAAAATTTCATTCAGTGTGTCAGTGAAGCAATTCACAGCAGTTTGCTGTTCAAACTACTTAGCTACAGGCCAGGTATTTAAAACTCTGTTTTCTCCGTCTCACGGATTACATATACGTTGTCAGATAATAATGCCATTTTGGCATCCATTAAAAATTTCTTTCAGTGTGTCAGTGAAGCAATTCACAGCAGTTTGCTGTTCAAACTACTTACCAGCAGGCCAGTTATTTAAAACCCTGTTTTCTCAGTCACACAGATCACATATAGGTTGTCAGAAAATACTGCTATTTATGGCCTCCATTAAAAATTTCCTTTAGTGTGCCAGTGAAGAAATTCACACCAGTTTGCTGTTCAAACTACTTACCTACAGGCCAGGAATTTAAAACTCTGTTTTTTCCGTCACACGGATCACATATACATTGTCAGAAAATATTGCCATTTCGGGCCTTCATTACAAAATTGCTTTAGTGTGTCAATGAAGTAATTCACAGCAGTTTGCTGTTCAAACTACTTAGCTACAGGCCAGGTATTTAAAACTCTGGTTTCTCCATCATACGGATCACATATACATTGTCCGAAAATACTGCCATTTCTGGCCTCCATTAAAAATTTCTTTCATTGCGTCAGTGAAGCAATTCACACCAGTTTGCTGTTCAAACTACTTACCTACAGGCCAAGTATTTAAAACTCTGTTTTTTCCATCACACGGATCATATATACGTTTTGAAAAAATACTGCCATTTTTGGCCACCATTAAAAATTTCTTTCAGTGTGTCAGTAAAGCATTTCCCAGCAATTTGCTGTTCAAACTACGTACCTACAGGCCAGGTATTTAAAACTCTGTTTTCTCTGTCACATGCAACACATATACGTTATCAGAAAATATTGCCATTTCTGGCCTCCATTAAAAATTTCCTTTAGTGTGTCAGTGAAGCAATTCACAGCAGTTTGCTGTTCAAACTACTTACCCACAGGCCAAGAACTTAAAACTCTGTTTTCTCCGTCACACGGATCACATATACATTGTCATAAAATATTGCAATTTCAGGCCTTCATTAAAAAATTGCATTAGTGTGTCAGTGAAGAAATTCACAGCAGTTTGCTCTTCAAACTACTTACCTACAGGCAAAGTATTTAAAACACTGTTTTCTCTGTCACATGCAACACATATACGTTGTCAGAAAATACTGCCATTTCTGGCCTCCATTAAAAATTTCCTTTAGTGTGTCAGTGAAGAAATTCACAGCAGTTTGCTGTTCAAACTACTTAACTACAGGCCAGGTATTTAAATTTCTGTTTTCTCTGTCACAAGGATCAGATATAACTTGTCAGAAAATACTGCCATTTCTGGCCTCCATTAAAAATTTCCTTTAGTGTGTCAGTGAAGAAATTCACAGCAGTTTGCTGTTCAAACTGCTTAACTACAGGCCAGGTATTTAAATTTCTGTTTTCTCTCTCACAAGGATCACATATACCTTGTCAGAAAATACTGCCATTTCTGGCCTCCATTAAAAATTTCTTTCATTGTGTCAGTGAATCAATTCGTAGCAGTTTGCTATTCAAACTACTTATCTACAGGCCATGTATTTAGAACTCTGTTTATTCCGTCACACAGATCACATATACGTTGTCAGAAAATACTGCCATTTCTGGCCTCCATTAAAAATTTCTTTCAGTGTGTCAGTGAAGCAATTCACAGCAGTTTGCTGTTCAAACTACGTACCTGCAGGCCAGGTATTTAAAACTCTGCTTTCTCCGTCACACGGATCACATATACGTTGTCAGATATTACTGCCATTTATGGCCTCCATTAAAAATTTCTTTCAGTGTGTCAGTGAAGCAATTCACATCAGTTTGCTGTTCAAACTATATACCTGCAGGCCAGGTATTTAAAACCCTCTTTTCTCCCTCACACGGATCATATATATACGTTGTCAGATAATACTGCCATTTCTGGCCTCCATTAAAAAATGTTTTCATTGTGTCAGTGAAGCAATTCACAGCAGTTTGCTATTCAAACTACTTACCTACAGGCCAGGTATTTAGAACTCTGTTTATTCTGTCACACAGATCACATATACGTTGTCAGAAAATACTGCCATTTCTGGCCTCCATTAAAAATTTTATCAGTGTGTCAGTGAAGCAATTCACAGCAGTTTGCTGTTCAAACTACATACCTGCAGGCCAGGTATTTAACACTCTGTTTTCTCCGTCACACGGATCACATATACGTTGTCAGATAATACTGCCATTTCTGGCCTCCATTAAAAAAATTTTCATTGTGTCAGTGAAGCAATTCACAGCAGTTTGCTGTTCAAACTACTTACCTACAGGCCAGGTATTTAAAACCCTGTTTTCTCCGTCACACAGATCACATATACGTTGTCAGAAAATACTGCCATTTATGGCCTCCATTAAAAATTTCTTTCAGTGTGTCAGTGAAGCAATTCACAGAAATTTGCTGTTCAAACTACTTACCTACTGGCCAAAAATGTAAAACTCTGTTTTCTCCGTCACACGGATCACATATACATTGTCAGAAAATATTGCCATTTCTGGCCTGCATTACAAAATTGCTTTAGTGTGTCAGTGAAGCAATTCATAGCAGTTTGCTGTTCAAACTAATTACTTACAGGCCAGGTATTTAAAACTCTGTTTTTCCTCCGTCACACGGATCACATATATGTTGTCAGAAAATACTGCCATTTCTGGCCTCAATTAAAAATTTCATTCAGTGTGTCAGTGAAGCAATTCACAGCAGTTTGCTGTTCAAACTACTTAGCTACAGGCCAGGTATTTAAAACTCTGTTTTCTCCGTCTCACGGATTACATATACGTTGTCAGATAATACTGCCATTTTGGCATCCATTAAAAATTTCTTTCAGTGTGTCAGTGAAGCAATTCACAGCAGTTTGCTGTTCAAACTACTTACCAGCAGGCCAGTTATTTAAAACCCTGTTTTCTCCATCACACAGATCACATATAGGTTGTCAGAAAATACTGCCATTTATGGCCTCCATTAAAAATTTCCTTTAGTGTGCCAGTGAAGAAATTCACACCAGTTTGCTGTTCAAACTACTTACCTACAGGCCAGGAATTTAAAACTCTGTTTTTTCCGTCACACAGATCACATATACATTGTCAGAAAATATTGCCATTTCGGGCCTTCATTGCAAAATTGCTTTAGTGTGTCAATGAAGTAATTCACAGCAGTTTGCTGTTCAAACTACTTAGCTACAGGCCAGGTATTTAAAACTCTGGTTTCTCCATCATACGGATCACATATACATTGTCCGAAAATACTGCCATTTCTGGCCTCCATTAAAAATTTCTTTCATTGCGTCAGTGAAGCAATTCACACCAGTTTGCTGTTCAAACTACTTACCTACAGGCCAGGTATTTAAAACTCTGTTTTCTCCATCACACGGATCACATATACGTTTTGAAATAATACAGCCATTTTTGGCCACCATTAAAAATTTCTTTCAGTGTGTCAGTAAAGCATTTCCCAGCAATTTGCTGTTCAAACTACGTACCTACAGGCCAGGTATTTAAAACTCTGTTTTCTCTGTCACATGCAACACATATACGTTATCAGAAAATATTGCCATTTCTGGCCTCCATTAAAAATTTCCTTTAGTGTGTCAGTGAAGCAATTTACAGCAGTTTGCTGTTCAAACTACTTACCCACAGGCCAAGAACTTAAAACTCTGTTTTCTCCGTCACACGGATCACATATACATTGTCATAAAATATTGCAATTTCAGGCCTTCATTAAAAAATTGCATTAGTGTGTCAGTGAAGAAATTCACAACAGTTTGCTTTTCAAACTACTTACCTACAGGCAAAGTATTTAAAACTCTGTTTTCTCTGTCACATGGAACACATATACGTTGTCAGAAAATACTGCCATTTCTGGCCTCCATTAAAAATTTCCTTTAGAGTGTGAGTGAAGAAATTCACAGCAGTTTGCTGTTCAAACTACTTACCTAGAGGCCAGGTATTTAAATTTCTGTTTTCTCCGTCACAAGTATCAGATATACCTTGTCAGAAAATACTGTCATTTCTCGCCTCCATTAAAAATTTCTTTCATTGTGTCAGTGAAGCAATTCACAGCAGTTTGCTGTTCAAACTACTTACCTACAGAACAGGAATTTAAAACTCTTTTTTCTCTATCACATGCAAAACATATACGTTGTAAGAAAATACTGCCATTTCTGGCCTCCATTAAAAATTTCTTTCAGTGTTTCAGTGAAGCAATTCACATCAGTTTGCTGATCAAACTACTTACCTGCAGGCCAGGTATTTAAAACCCTGTTTTCTCCGTCACACGGATCACATATATACGTTGTCATGTAATACTGCCATTTCTGGCCTCCATTAAAAAATGTTTTCATTGTGACAGTGAAGCAATTCACAGCAGTTTGCTATTCAAACTACTTACCTACAGGCCAGTTATTTAGAACTCTGTTTATTCCGTCACACAGATCACATATACGTTGTCAGAAAATACTGCCATTTCTGGCCTCCATTAAAAATTTCTTTCAGTGTGTCAGTGAAGCAATTCACAGCAGTTTGCTGCTCAAATTACTTACCTGCAGGCCAGGTATTTAAAACTCTGTTTTCTCTGTCACACGGATCACATATACGTTGTGAGATAATAATGCCATTTTTGGCCTCCATTAAAAAAATTTTTCATTGTGTCAGTGAAGCACTTCACAGCAGTTTGCTGTTCAAACTACTTACCTACAGGCCAGGTATTCAAAACCCTTCTTTCTCCGTCACACAGATCACATGTACGTTGTCAGAAAATACTGCCATTTATGGTCTACATTAAAAATTTCCTTTAGTGTGCCATTAAAGAAATTCACACCAGTTTGCTGTTCAAACTACTTACCTACAGGCCAGGAATTTAAAACTCTGTTTTCTCCGTCACACAGATCACATTTACATTGTCAGAAAATTTTGCCTTTTCTGGCCCTCATAAAAAAATTGCTTAGTGTGTCAGTGAATCAATTCACAACAGTTTGCTGTTCAAACTAATCACTTACAGGCCAGGTATTTAATACTCGGTTTTTCCTCCGTCACACGGATCACATATATGTTGTCAGAAAATACTGCCATTTCTGGCCTCCATTAAAAATTTCTTTCAGTGGGTCAGTGTAGCAGTTCACAGCAGTTTGCATTTCCAACTACTTACATACAGGCCAGGTATTTAAAACACTGTTTTCTCCATCACACAGATCACATATACGTTGTCAGAAAATACTGCCAATTTTGGCAGCCATTAAAAATTTCTTTCAGTGTGTCAGTGAAGCAATTCACAGCATTGTGCTGTTCAAACTACTTACATACAGGCCAGGTATTTAAAACTCTGTTTTCTCCGTCACACGGATCACATATACATTGTCAGAAAATATTGCAATTTCTGGCCTTCATTAAAAAATTGCATTAGTGTGTCAGTGAAGAAATTCACAGCAGTTTGCTGTTCAAACTACTTACCTACAGGCAAAGTATTTAAAACACTGTTTTCTCTGTCACATGCAACACATATACGTTGTCAGAAAATACTGCCATTTCTGGCCTCCATTAAAAATTTCCTTTAGTGTGTCAGTGAAGAAATTCACAGCAGTTTGCTGTTCAAACTATTTAACTACAGGCCAGGTATTTAATTTTCCGTTTTCTCCGTCACAAGGATCACATATACCTTGTCAGAAAATACTGCCATTTCTGGCCTCCATTAAAAATTTCCTTTAGTGTGTCAGTGAAGAAATTCACAGCAGTTTGCTGTTCAAACTGCTTAACTACAGGCCAGGTATTTAAATTTCTGTTTTCTCTGTCACAAGGATCACATATACCTTGTCAGAAAATACTGCCATTTCTGGCCTCCATTAAAAATTTCTTTCATTGTGTCAGTGAAGCAATTCACAGCAGTTTGCTGTTCAAACTACTTACCTACAGGACAGGAATTGAAAATTCTTTTATCTCTGTCACATGCAACACATATACGTTGTAAGAAAATACTGCCATTTCTGGCCTCCATTAAAAATTTCTTTCAGTGTGTCAGTGTAGCAATTCACATGAGTTTGCTGATCAAACTACTTACCTGCAGGCCAGGAATTTAAAACCCTGTTTTCTCCATCACACAGATCACATATACGTTGTCAGAAAATACTGCCATTTCTGTCCTCTTTTAAAAATTTCTTTCAGTGTGTCAGTGAAGCAATTCACAGCAGTTTGCTACTCAAACTACTTACCTGCAGGCCAGGTATTTGAAACTCTGTTTTGTCTGTCACACGGATCTCATATACGTTTTGAAAAAATACTGCCATTTTTGGCCTCCATTAAAAATTTCCTTTAGTGTGTCAGTGAAGCAATTCACAGCAGTTTGCTGTTCAAACTATTTACCTACAGCCCAGGAATTTAAAACTCTGTTTTCTCCGTCACACGGATCACATATACGTTGTGAGATAATACTGCCATTTTTGGCCTCCATTAAAAAAATTTTTCATTGTGTCAGTGAATCACTTCACAGCAGTTTGCTGTTCAAACTACTTACCTACAGGCCAGGTATTCAAAACCCTGTTTTCTCCGTCACACAGATCACATATACGTTGTCAGAAAATACTGCCATTTATGGCCTCCATTAAAAATTTCCTTTAGTGTGCCATTAAAGAAATTCACAACAGTTTGCTGTTCAAACTACTTACCTACAGGCCAGGAATTTAAACTCTGTTTTCTCCGTCACACGGATCACATATACATTGTCAGAAAATATTGCCTTTTCTGGCCTTCATAAAAAAATAGCTTTAGTGTGTCAGTGAGTCAATTCACAACAGTTTGCTGTTCAAACTAATTACTTACAGGCCAGGTATTTAAAACTCTGTTTTTCCTCCGTCACACGGATCACATATATGTTGTCAGAAAATAATGACATTTCTGGCCTCCATTAAAAATTTCTTTCATTGTGTCAGTGTAGCAGTTCACAGCAGTTTGCATTTCAAACTACTTACATACAGGCCAGGTATTTAAAACTCTGTTTTCTCCATCACACAGATCACATATACGTTGTCAGAAAATACTGCCAATTTTGGCCGCCATTAAAAATTTCTTTCAGTGTGTCAGTGAAGCAATTCACAGCAGTTTGCTGCTCAAACTACTTACATACAGGCCAGGTATTTAAAACTCTGTTTTCTCCGTCACACGGATCTCATATACGTTTTGAAAAAATACTGCCATTTTTGGCCTCCATTAAAAATTTCTTTCAGTGTGTCAGTGCAGCAATTCACAGCAGTTTGCTTTTCAATCTACTTACATACAGGCCAGGAATTTAAAACTCTGTTTTCTCCGTCACATGGGTCACATATACGTTGTCAGAAAATACTGCCATTTCTGGCCTCCATTAAAAATTTCATTTAGCGTGTCAGTGAAGCAATTCACACCAGTTTGCTGTTAACACTACTTACCTACAGGCCAGGTATTTAAAACTCTGGTTTCTCCGTCATACGGATCACATATACATTGTTAGAAAATACTGCCATTTCTGGCCTCCATTAAAAATTTCTTTCATTCTGTCAGTGAAGCAATTCACAGCAGTTTGCTGTTCAAACTACTTACATACAGGCCAGGTATTTAAAACTCTGTTTTCTGCGTCACATGTATCACATATACGTTGTCAGAAAATACTGCCATTTCTGGCCTCCATTAAAAATTTCCTTTAGTGTGTCAGTCAAGCAATTCACAACAGTTTGCTGTTCAAACTACTTACCTACAGGCCAGGTATTTAAAACTCTGTTTACTCCGTCACACGGATCAGATATACGTTTTGAAAAAATCCTGCCATTTTTGGTTTCCATTAAAAATTTCTTTCAATGTGTCAGTGAAGCAATTCCCAGCAGTTTGCTGTTCAAACTACTTACCTACAGGCCATGTATTTAAAACTCTGTTTTTTCCGTCACACGGATCACAAATACATTGTCAGAAAATATTGCCATTTCTGGCCTTCATTAAAAAATTGCATTAGTGTGTCAGTGAAGAAATTCACAGCAGTTTGCTGTTCAAACTACTTACCTACAGTCAAAGTATTTAAACCCAGTTTTCTCTGTCACATGCAACACATATACGTTGTCAGAAAATACTGCCATTTCTGTCCTCCATTAAAAAATTCCTTTAGTGTGTCAGTGAAGCAATTCACACCAGTTTTCTATTCAAACTACTTACCTACAGGCCAGGCATTTAAAATTCTGTTTTCTCAGTCACACGGATCACATATATGTTGTCAGAAAATACTGCCATTCCTGGCCTCCATTAAAAATTTCCTTCAGTGTGTCAGTGAAGAAATTCACAGCAGTTTGCTGTTCAAAGTACTTACCTACAGGCCAGGTATTTAAATTTCTGTTTTCTCCGTCATAAGGATCACATATACGTTTTCAGAAAATACTGCCATTTCTGGCCTCCATTAAAAATTTCTTTCATTGTGTCAGTGAAGCAATTCACAGCAGTTTGCTGATCAAACTACTTACCTACAGGACAGGAATTGAAAACTCTTTTTTCTCTGTCACATGCAACACATATACGTTGTAAGAAAATACTGCCATTTCTGGCCTTCATTAAAAATTTCCTTTAGTGTGTCCGTAAAGCAATACACAGCAGTTTGCTGTTCCAACTAATTACTTACAGACCAGGTATTTAAAACTCTGTTTTTCCTCCGTCACACGGATCACATATACGTTGTAAGAAAATACTGCCATTTCTGGCCTCCATTAAAAAATTTTTTCATTGTGTCAGTGAAGCTATTCACAGCAGTTTGCTGATCAAACTAGCTGTTCAAACTACTTACCTACAGTCCAGGTATTTAAAACCCTGTTTTCTCCGTCACACAGATCACATATACGTTGTCAGAAAATACTGCCATTTATGGCCTCCATTAAAAATTTCCTTTAGTGTGCCAGTGAAGAAATTCACACCAGTTTGCTGTTCAAACTACTTACCTGCAGGCCAGGAATTTAAAACTCTGTTTTCTCCGTCACACGGATCACATATACATTGTCAGAAAATATTGCCATTTCTGGCCCTCATTAAAAAATTGCTTTAGTGTGTCAGTGAAGCAATTCACAGCAGTTTGCTGTTCAAACTAATTAATTACAGGCCAGGTATTTAAAACTCTGTTTTTCCTCTATCACACGGATCACATATATGTTGTCAGAAAATGCTGCCCATTTTGGCCTCCATTAAAAATTTCTTTCAGTGTGTCAGTGAAGCAATTCACAGCAGTTTGCTGTACAAACTACTTACCTGCAGGTCAGGTATTTAAAACTCTGTTTTCTCTGTCACATGGATCACATACACGTTGTCAGAAAATACTGCCATTTCTGGCCTCCATTAAAAATTTCCTTTAGTGTGTCAGTGAAGCAATTCACCGGAGTTTGCTGTTCAAACTACTTACCTACAGGCCAGGAACTTAAAACCCTGTTTTCTCCGTCACACGGATCGCATATACATTGTCAGAAAATATTGCCATTTCTGGCCTTTATTAAAAAATTGAATTAGTGTGTCAGTGAAGAAATTCACAGCAGTTTGCTGTACAAACTACTTACCTAGAGGCCAGGTATTTAAATTTCTGTTTTTTCCATCACAAGGATCACATATACGTTGTCATAAAATACTGCCATTTCTGGCCTCCATTAAAAATTTCTTTCATTGTGTTATTGAAGCAGTTCACAGCAGTTTGCTGTTCAAACTACTTACCTACAGGACAGGAATTTAAAACTCTTTTTTCTCTGTCACATGCAACACATATACGTTCTAAGAAAATACTTCCATTTCGGGCCTCCATTAAAAATTTCCTTCAGTGTGTCAGTAAAGCAATTCACAGCAGTTTGCTGTTCCAACTAATTGCTTACAGACCAGGTATTTAAAACTCTGCTTTTCCTCCATTACACGGATCACATATACGTTGTAAGAAAATACTGCCATTTCTGGCCTCCATTAAAAATTTCTTTCAGTGTGTCAGTGAAGCAATTCACATCAGTTTGCTGTTCAAACTACTTACCTGCAGGCCAGTTATTTAAAACCCTGTTTTCTCCGTCACCCGGATCACATATACGTTGTCAGATAATACTGCCATTTCTGGCATCCATTAAAAAATGTTTTCATTGTGTCAGTGAAGCAATTCACAGCAGTTTGCTATTCAAACTACTTACCTGCAGGCCAGGTATTTAAAACTCTGTTTTCTCTGTCACACGAATCACATATACGTTGTCAGATAATACTGCCATTTCTGGCCTCCATTAAAAAAAATTTTCATTGTGTCATTGAAGCAATTCACAGCAGTATGGTGTTCAAACTAGCTGTTCAAACTACTTACCGACAGGCTAGGTATTTAAAACCCTGTTTTCTCCGTCACACAGATCACATATTCGTTGTCAGAAAATACTGCAATTTATGGCCTCCATTAAAAATTTCCTTTAGTGTGCCAGTGTAGAAATTCACACCAGTTTGCTGTTCAAACTACTTACCTACAGGCCAGGAATTCAAAACTCTGTTTTCTCCATCACACGGATCACATATACATTGTCAGAAAATATTGCCATTTCTGGCCTTCTTTAAAATATTGCTTTAGTGTGTCAGTGAAGCAATTCACAGCAGTTTGCTGTTCAAACTAATTACTTACAGGCCAGGGATTTAAAACTCTGTTTTTCCTCCGTCACACGGATCACATATATGTTGTCAGAAAATACTGCCATTTCTGGCCTCCATTAAAAATTTCTTTCATTGTGTCAGTGAAGCAATTCACACCAGTTTGCTGTTCAAACTACTTACCTACAGGCCAGGTATTTAAAAGTCTATTTTCTCCGTCACACGGACCACATATACGTTTTGAAAAAATACTGCCATTTTTGGCCTCCATTAAAATTTCTTTCAGTGTGTCAGTGAAGCAATTCCCAGCAGTTTGCTGTTCAAACTACGTACCTACAGGCCAGGTATTTAAAACTCTGTTTTCTCTGTCACATGCAACACATATACGTTGTCAGAAAATATTGCCATTTCTGGCCTCCATTAACCGGTTCCCGACCGCCCACTGTAGATAAACGTCGGCGCTTGCTGGGCTCTGTGCAGCGCCGACATTTAAAAACGGTGTGTGGTCTCGCAGCGCTCAGGACCCCCAGGGTCCTGCAAGCACTGCGATTCCGGTGCAGAGCGTTAGCTCTGACAGGGGACATCATCGGGACCTGATTGGATCAGGTCCCAGTGATGTTAACCATTTGCTATGTTCTATATGCCGCAATCTATAGTGATTGGGGCATATAGAAGATAGAAGGAGGAGAGGTGGTCGTCTTACTTACCTCTCCGACGACCCCTGATAGCTTCCAGGAAATGGGGTTGCTATGGCAGCTGGAGGTCACATGACCGCCTCCAGATCTGCCATATATGGTGTCCTGCCTGGCTCAGCCTGCAGCTGAAGCCAGGCAGGAGACTGACTGTGAAACAGTCAGCGAAGATCTCATGTAATGTAATACATGTCTATTACATTACATGAGATCAGTGATCAGAAAAATAAAAATTAATGTCCCATACAGGGACTAAGTAAAAATGTAAAAAAAAGTTAAAAAAAAGTTTTTAAACTGTTAAAAAAAAAAATCACAAAATAAATAAAAATAAATAAATAAAATATTAAACCAATAAATCCGTATATTTTTACAAAACCCAAAAAAGTACACATATTTGGTATCGCCGCATCTGAAACAACCCGAGCTATAAAACTGTTACACTAATTAACTCCTTCTGTGCACAACGTAATAAAAATAAATATAAAACGGAGCAAAAAAATATGCTTTTTCATCATATCGCCAAACAAAAAGTGGAAAAAAATGCGATCAAAAAACAAAATAGAAATAAAAATGGTACCGCTGAAAACGTCATCTTGTTCCGCAAAAAAAAGCCGCCACATAGCTCCATCAGCCGAAAAATAAAAAAGTTATAGCGCTCAGAATAAAGCAATGCAAAAAAAAAATATTTTTTTCTATAAAATAGTTTTATTGTGTAAAAGCACCAAAACATAAAAAAAATACAGTAAGTGTAGTATCGCTGTAAACGTACTGACCCAAAGAATAACGCTGCCTGATCACTTTTACCACACGCAGAACGGCATAAAAAAAACCTCAAAAAACAATTCCTGAATTGTTTGTTTTTGTTAATTTTACCTCCCAAAAAACAGAATAGAAAGCGATCAAAAAATGTCACGTACCCAAAAATGGTACCAATAAAAATGTCAACTCGTCCCGCAAAAAACAAGCTGTCAAATGACTCTGTCGTCTGAAATATGCAAAAATTATAGCTCTCAAAATATGGTGATGCAAAAACTAGATTTTGCAAAAAAAGCGTCTTTTAGTGTGTGACAGCTGTCAGTCATAAAAACCCAATATAAATCTGGTATCTCTGTAATCGCACCGACCCGAAGAATAAAGTAATCTAATCAGCTATATCACACTAGGAATGGCGTAAAAAATAAATAAAACCAATTCTTCACTGATTTATTTATTATGTCTCCCAAAGATCGCAGTAAGGCTCTGCTCACATTTATCCTGCGCTCTGCGCTAAGCGCTTACACCAGAGTTTCCGTGTAAATCTCTGAAATATGTGATTCAGCCGGAACCCATGACGGAAGATTCCCTGTAATGAGGCAGATATAGGCCACTGTGGATGCCGTCTGGCCTGTGATCCCACAGTGTCATTTGTTTTAGGCGTGCATAGAAGTGCGGTTGGCCACAGTTTTGTGCACTTCTGAAAAAAAGGACACCGCTAAACAGAGGCCAGACGGAGTCCAGAGTAACTCTGCTGCCTCATTATAGTGAATGGAACCCGCAGGGGTTTCATCTGAATTACATCACTTGGAAATTTAGATGGAAACCCCGATGTAAGTGCTCAGCCTAGAGAGCCGGATAAATGTTACGTAAAATGATCCCAATAAAAGCTTCAACTCAGTCCTCAAAAAAAGCTAGTCCCCACTCAGGTCCGTCATCTGTTAAAAATATAAGGGACTTCCAAGTTACTGGTAGCAGAAAGGCTCTGGAAAAGCGAAATGGCCCTTGCCCCCCAAAAGAAATTTTGAAAATTTTGTGCTCCCAAATCCAAATGCTTATTCTACAATAATTTGTTCTCCAGTTGTCAAATAGCGCTCCGTCCCTACCAGATCTCGCCGTATGGCTAAGCGGCACGGTACAGCCACATATGAGGCATTGCCACTTTTATAAGAAATTGTGTGACACAATTCGGCACCATTTTTACCCATTGCCCTGTGTGAAAATGTAAAATCTGAGGGTAAAACATTTTTTTGTGGTAAAAATAAAATTATGCTTTTTTCACTGCCCAATGGTATAAATTTAAAAATTAAAAAATACTCACTACTTCCCTAGATGAATTCCTTGAGAGGTGTAGTTTACAAAATGGGGTCACTTGTGGGGGTTTCTGCTATTTTGGCATGTCAGCGACTCTTCAAATGTGACATGGTGTCTGCTGCCTATCCCAGCCAACATAGCGCTCCTTTCTGTTCCGAACCCTGCCGTACACCAAAGCAGTGGTTTTCCCCCACATATGGGGTATCGGCGTACTCAGGAGAAATTGTACAACAAATTTCATGGTGCAATTTATCCTGTTACCCTTATGATAAAACAAAATTAGGGAATGAAAAACATTTTTTGTGTGAAAAATGTGAAAATTTTATTTTTATGGCTCAATATTATAAACTTCTGTGAAGCAGCTGGGGGTGCAAAGTGCTCACCACACATCTAGATAAGTTCCCTAAGGGGTCTAGTTTCCAAAATGGTGCCACTTGTGGGGGGTTTCCACTGTTTAGGCACATTAGGGGCTCCCCAAATGCGACAAGGCGTCTGCTAATTATTCAAACAAATTTTACATTCAAAAAGTCAAATGGCGCTCCTTCCCTTTCAAACCCTGCCATGTGCCCAAACAGTAATTTGCCTCCACATATAGGGTATCGGCGTGTTCAGGAGAAATTGCACAACAAACTTCATGGTGCAATTTATCCTATTACCCTTATGATAATGCAAAATTAAGGGATGAAAAACGTTTTTGTGGGAAAAATGTGAACATTTTATTTTTACAGCTCAATATTATAAACTTCTATGAAGCACCTTGGGGTTCAAGGTGCTCACCACACATCTAGATAAGTTCCCTGAGGGGTCTAGATTCCAAAATGGTGTCACTTGTGGGGGGTTTCCACTGTTTAGGCACATCAGGAGCTCTCCAAACGCAACATGGCGTCTGCTAATTATTCAGACAAATTTTACATTCAAAAAGTCTAATGGCGCTCCTTCCCTTCCAAACCCTGCAGTGCGCCCAAAAAGTGGTTTTCCCTCACATATGGGGTATCAGCTTGCTCAAGAGAAATTGCACAAAAAAATTTGGGGTCCATTTTTTCCTGTTACCCCTGTGAAAATAAAAAAATTGGGTCTAAAGTAACATTTTTGTGAAAAAAGTTAAATGTTAATTTTTTTCTTCCACATTCCAAAAATTCCTGTGAAGCACCTGAATGGTTAATAAAGTTCTTGAATGTGGTTTTGAGCACCTTGAGGGGTGCAGTTTTTAGAATGGTGTCACTTTTGGGTATTTTCTGTCATAAAGACCCCTTAAAGTGACTTCAAATATGATGTGGTCCCTAAAAAAAATGTTTTTGTAAATTTTGTTGGAAAAATGAGAAATTGCTGGTCAACTTTTAACCCTTATAGCTCCCTAATAAAAAAAAATTTTGGTTCCAAAATTGTGCTTATGTAAAGTAGACATGTGGGAAATGTTATTTATTAACTATTTTGTGTGACATATCTCTCTGATTTAAGGGCATGAAAATTCAAAGTTCGAAATTTTCAAAATTTTCAAAATTTTTGCCAAATTTCCGTTTTTTTCACAAATAAACGCAAGTTATATCGAAGAAATTTTACCACTATCATGAAGTACAATATGTCATGAAAAAACATTCTCATAATCAGGGGAATACGTTGAAGCGTTCCAGAGTAATTACTTCATAAGTTAACAGTGGTCAGAATTGAAAAAATTGCCACGGTCGCGAAGGCAAAAACAGGCTCTGGTGCGAAGTGGTTAAAAATTTCCTTTAGTGTGTCAGTGAAGCAATTCACAGCAGTTTGCTGCTCAAACTACTTACCTACAGGCCAGGAATTTAAAAGTCTGTTTTCTGCTTCACACGGATCACATATACATTGTCAGAAAATATTGCCATTTCTGGCCTTCATTAAAAAATTGCATTAGTGTGTCAGTGAAGAAATTCACAGCAGTTTGCTGTTCAAACTACTTACCTACAGGCCAGGTATTTAAAACTCTGTTTTCTCCGTCACATGGATCATATATACATTGTCAGAAAATATTGCCATTTCTGGCATTCATTAAAGAATTGCTTTAGTGTGTCAGTGAAGAAATTCACAGCAGTTTGCTGTTCCAACTAATTACTTACAGACCAGGTATTTAAAAATCTGTTTTTCCTCCCTCACATGGATCACATATACGTTGTAAGAAAATACTGCCATTTCTGGCCTCCATTCAAAATTTCTTTCTTTGTGTCAGTGAAGCAATTAACACCAGTTTGCTGTTCAAACTACTTACCTAGAGGCCAGGAATTTAAAACTCTGTTTTCTCCATCACACAGATCACATATACGTTGTTAAAAAATACTGCCAGTTCTGGCCTCCATTAAGAATTTCCTTTAGTGTGTCAGTGAAGCAATTCACACCAGTTTGCTGTTCAAACTTCGTACCTACAGGTCAGGTATTTAAAACTCTGGTTTCTCCGTCACACGGATCAAATATACATTGTCAGAAAATACTGCCATTTCTGGCCTTCATTAAAAATTTCTTTCAGTGTGTCAGTGAAGCGATTCACAGCAGTTTGCTGTTCAAACTACTTCCCTACAGGCCAGGTATTTAAAACTCTGTTTTCTCCGTCACACGGATCACATATACGTTGTCAGAAAATACTGTCATTTCTGGCCTCCATTAAAAATTTCTTTCAGTGTATCAGTGAAGCAATTTACATCAGTTTGCTGTTCAAACTAATTACTTAGAGGCCAGGTATTTAAAACTCTGCTTTTCCTCCGTGACACGGATCACATATACGTTGTCAGAAAATACTGCCATTTCTTGCATCCATTAAAAATTTCTTTCAGTGTATCAGTGAAGCAATTTACAGCAGTTTGCTGTTCAAACTACTTACCTACAGGCCAGGTATTTAAAACTCTGTTTTCTCCGTCACACCTATCAAATATACGTTGTCAGAAAATACTGCCATTTTTGGCCTCCATTAAAAATTTCTTTCAATGTGTCAGTGAAGCAATTCACAGCAGTTTGCTGTTCAAACTACTTACCTACAGGCCAGGTATTTAAAACCCTGTTTTCTCTGTCACTTTCAACACATATATGTTGTCAGAAAATATTGCCATTTCTGGCCTCCATTAAAAATTTCCTTTAATGTGTCAGTGAAGCAATTCACAGCACTTTGCTGTTCAAACTAATTACTTAGAGGCCAGGTATTTAAAACTGTGCTTTTCCTCCGTGACACGGATCACATATACGTTGTCAGAAAATACTGCCATTTCTTGCCTCCATTAAAAATTTCTTACAGTGTGTCAGTGAAGCCATTCACAGCAGTTTGCTGTTCAAACTACTTACCTACAGGCCAGGTATTTAAAACTCTGTTTTCTCCGTCACACCGATCAAATATACGTTGTCAGAAAATACTGCCATTTTTGGCCTCCATTAAAAATTTCTTTCAGTGTGTCAGTGAAGCAATTCACAGCAGGTTGCTGTTCAAACTGCTTACCTACAGGCCAGGTATTTAAAACTCTGTTTTCTCCCTCACACGGATCACATATATGTTGTCAGAAAATACTGCCATTTCTGGCCTCCATTAAAAATTTCTTTCAGTGTGTCAGTGAAGCAATTCACATCAGTTTGCTGTTCAAACTACTTACCTACAGGACAGGTATTTAAAACTCTGTTTTCTCCGTCACATGGATCACATATACATTGTCAGAAAATATTACCATTTCTGGCATTCATTAAAAAATTGCTTTAGTGTGTCAGTGAAGAAATTCACAGCAGTTTTCTGTTCAAACAAATTACTTACAGGCCAGGTATTTAAAACTCAGTTTTTCCTCCGTCACACGGATCACATATACGTTGTTCGAAAATACTGCCATTTCTGTCCTCCATTAAAAATTTCTTTCAGTGTGTCAGTGAAGCAATTCACACCAGTTTGCTGTTCAAACTACTTACCTACAGGCCAGGAAGTTAAAACTATGTTTTCTCCATCACACAGATCACATATACGTTGTCAAAAAATACTGCCATTTCTGGCCTCCATTAAGAATTTCCTTTAGTGAGTCAGTGAAGCAATTCACACCAGTTTGCTGTTCAAACTTCTTACCTATAGGCCAGGTATTTAAAACTCTGGTTTTTCCGTCACACGGATCAAATATCCATTGTCAGAAAATACTGCCATTTCTGGCCTCCATTAAAAATTTCTTTCAGTGTGTCAGTGAAGCAATTCACACCAGTTTGCTGTTCAAACTACTTACCTACAGGCCAGGAACTTAAAACTATGTTTTCTCCATCACACAGATCACATATACGTTGTCAAAAAATACTGCCATTTCTGGCCTCCATTAAGAATTTCCTTTAGTGAGTCAGTGAAGCAATTCACACCAGTTTGCTGTTCAAACTTCTTACCTATAGGCCAGGTATTTAAAACTCTGGTTTTTCCGTCACACGGATCAAATATCCATTGTCAGAAAATACTGCCATTTCTGGCCTTCATTAAAAATTTCTTTCAGTGTGTCAGGGAAACTATTCACAGCAGTTTGCTGTTCAAACTACTTACCTACAGGCCAGGTATTTAAAACTCTGTTTTCTCCATCACACGGATCACATATACATTGTAAGAAAATACTGCCATTTCTGGCGTCCATTAAAAATTTCCTTTAGTGTGTCAGTGAGCAAATTTACAGCAGTTTGCTGTTCAAACTACTTACCTAGAGGCCAGGTATTTAAAACTCTGTTTTCTCCGTCACACGGATCACATATACAGTACAGACCAAAAGTTTGGAAACACCTCATTTAAAGATTTTTCTGTATTTTCATGACTTTGAACATTGTACATTCACACTGAAGGCATCAAAACTATGAATTAACACATGTGGCATTATATACTTAACAAAAAAGTGTGAAACAACTGATAATATGTCTTATTTTCTAGGTTCTTCAAAAGTAGCCACCTTTTGCTTTGATGACTGCTTTGCACACTCTTGGCATTCTCTTGGAGGAGGAAATCGCGTGTAGTGATGCCCAAATATTTTAGCAGCCACGGTCACACGAAGGCGATGGTGGGAAAGTGTCACAAGAGGTGGACGATGATTAGACCCAATTGCCAGAAAGTCTGGAGGAGGACCAGGGTGCTGAAGTGGAAGACGAGGTGGTGGATGATATAGTAACTATCCAACCTTGCAGGAGTACATGCACAGCGAAGACAGCAGCACACAGGGGGAGGGAGGCAGAGCACCCCAACAGGCAGAAAGAAGCAGTGTGGTGGTTACAGACAGAAGGCAGGCAACCGTTTCCCGTAACACCAATACGAAGGAAGTTGCCAGTACAACTGTTATGTCTTCCTGAGTCTGTTTGTTTTTTAAAGACTCTGCCAATAACCCCAAAAAGGCCATTTGCACCACCTGCCCGGCCAGCATCAGCAGGGGTGGCAAAACGACCAGTCTGACCACCATCAGCATGATCAGGCACATGGCAGCAAAGTTCCCGACTTTGTGGGCGGAACCCCAGGGTCCAGGAACAGTGTCTGCAGGTGGCACCATTGCTTCTTCCACTGTTGTGGATGCAAGCCAATGCCCTGTCCAAGGTGCATGTGAAGATGCCTCCTGCCCTGCACCTGACGTTGCGCACTCTCAAGTAGCAGCATCAGGAAGCACGTCCATGTCCTTGTCCCAGCGCAGAGTTTAGTTGAACTTCAACGTAGGTCAACCTATGGATAGAGACTTTTTTCACAAACTCTTCTCTGCTTTCAAGCAGTCTCTAAAGGAAGACCTCACAGAACAGTTTGATGACATGCGATACTCACTAGCGACAGTAGTCTCCAGAACAGAAAACAATGAGAGAGCAGTACTTGACCTGAAGAAGGAAAGTAAAGAATTCAAAAAAGTACAAGACCAGATGAGAGAAGAAATAAAGCTTCTGAAAGATAAACTAGCGGATAGAGAGGATCGAGACGGCCGCAGCAACCTCAAATTTAGAGGAATTCCGGAAAAGGTCAAAAACCCCGAACTCATGTCCTTCATGAAAGACCTGATTAAAACAACAATTTCCACCTTATTGGATATCTAATATTCATTAGAAAGAGCACATAGACTACCCAAGCCATCCCATCTACCCAATGATATCCCTAAAGATGTCATAGTAAAATTTTCATTTTATCAGATGAGGGACCAGATCACCAACTTATTAAGGATCAATAAAACATTGCCCTCTCCATTCAAGAAAATTAAAGTCTTCACAGACATATCAAAAGAGACTATGATTAGACGCAAGGCACTGAAACCGATCACTGATATCCTCCAAGAGAAAAAAATTCTGTACAGATGGGAACGACCAACCACTAATGACATCCTCTCCTTTAAATAAAAGATGATTACAATTGACGAGACAGCAGCGAGATTAAAAACTCTTAAGGATCTCCATATATCCAATACATTAAGCTTCATATCACACCCAAGCACTTAACCCATTTCTCTCTAACTAAGGTCCAGCCTAGGCACAAAGGCTAAAACTTTAGTCTCCTCTGAAGTTTTACATTTGCTTTGACCCTTCCGCTCTACCAGCTCTTTAGTGACCTACGAGTCCCTTAAAATTTACGGGTGCCTGTAAACCCGGTTGTTCATTCACCGTTCATTTACAGTTAACCCCTCTTGAAAATGGAAGTCACAGAATAACTATCTAAAAATTCCACATTGCTACCCAAGCACCTGACTCAGACTATGGCTAACAAATTCTTATCCTACAATGTTAAAGGTCTAAATTCACCCCAGAAACGATTCCTAATATGGAAAGAACTTACAAAACTAAATATTGACATTGCAGGCATACAGGAAACTAAGTTTTCAATTGATAATCCACCTAAATTCACGAACAAAAACTACCTAAATATTTTTTTATCTTCTAATAAAAAGAAAAGGGCAGGGGTAGCTATCATTGTCAAAGACACTGTTAGATTTGAAAAAATCAACTTAATTAAAAATGAAGATGGCCGCTTTCTAATTCTCATCTGCAAAATAAATGATACATGCTGCACCCTAGTCAACGTGTATGCCCCTAACAAGGGACAAATTACTTTCCTAAAAAATTATACATGAATCACAAAAAGGACAGTTACTCATATTCAGAGACTTTAATGCAGTACCTAACCCTTCCTTGGATTCTTACAACAAATCTAGGAATTTAAACACTTCACTCGATCCCTGGTTAAATAGAGAGGAACTTTTTGACGCTATTCGCTGCATTAATTCTTCCTCAATTGAGTACACCCACTACTCTGATACCCATAAATCGTTTGCCTGAATTGACCTACTCTTAACTGATATCCGTACACTTCAAAACATTAAATCTGTTAATATCCTTTCCAGGTTGTGGTCTGATCCACTCGCCGATCATTTTCGAAGTCACCCATGGCCCCACCCACTCTGTAAAAAAGCTCTGGTGAGCAAACTCTTACCTATTCCACCACCCACAATATAGAGAAGCAATACAAAATTCTATAAATCTTTATTTTCAGGAGAACGATTTAGAAAACATTGCAATTTCAACCCTCTGGGCCTCTCACAAAGCGGTAATAAGAGGCCACCTAATTCAACTCAACTCTAGACTAAAATGCGACAAAATTAAAAATTCTGAAAACATTATTAAAAAAATCAAAAACTTAGAGATCCAACTAGAAATGTCCCCTAATGATAAAACTCACAAGGAAATCCTTCAACTGCGAGTTCAGCTAAAGAATCTGCTAACATCTGAATTTGACAAATACATCCGTACTATCAAAAGCAATTTCCACAACTGCATGGACAAACCATATAAACTCTTTGCCAACAAAATTAAGATTCATAGACACAAAACTAGAATCCTCAAAATCAAAGATAAGCAAAACACAATACACAAAAACCTGAAAGACATCTCAAATGTTTTTGCCAGTTTCTATAGAAAGCTCTATAATCTGAAAGAAGACCTAACAGAAATCTCTCCCTCAAAGTCTGACATAGACAAATTCCTAGACTCTATCCAACTCCCCTCTCTTTCAAACGAAGATTTGAACTTTCTGAATTCCCCTTTACTGAAACAGAAATTTTGGCGACAATCAATTCATTAGCAAAATGCAAATCTATGGGCCAGTCGGCCTACAGAACGAATATTACCTAAACTTTAAAAACTCTCTTGCTCCCTTCCTTACTAAACTTATCAACTCCTCCAGTACATGCCAAGATGCCTTCCCAGCAGAAATGCAGGAGGCAATAATCACGGTGATATCCAAAAACAAGGGTGACACCGAGAATGTCAGCAACTACCGCCCTATCTCACTTCTAAATACAGAACTAAAAATCATCGCCAAAACTATTACCTCAAGACTTCAAAAATTCTCCCCTAGGCTTCTTCAAAAAGATCAAGTGGGATTTATCCCTGGAAGGGGAACGTCTGATGCTACTAGACGTGCCATTAATCTGCTATCCTATATTGAAAAAAATAAAACTCCCGCCCTGGTGGTCGCTGTTGACACAGAAAAAGCATTTGACAGAGTCCACTGGGGCTTCCTCTTTCAAACTCTAAAAAAATTTTGATTTGAGGGAAACATCTTAAATGCTATCACATCTCTCTATTCTTGCCACTCAGCAAAAATTCTGACCAACAATGTTCTGTCAGATGGAATTGCACTTACCAATGGCACGAGGCAAGGTTGTCCCCTTTCTCCCACCCTTTTCGATCTCTATATAGAACCTCTGGCTGAGAAAATTCGAGCAAATCCCCTAATAAGTGGTATCCAGATACATCAGAGACAATACAAAATTTCATTGTTCGCAGATGATATTCTTATAACTCTTTCAAAACCACTTAACTCAATTTGAAATCTGCTGGACACAATTAAACACTTCTCCAAAATTTCATATTACAAAATAAATTTGACTAAAACGCAAGTCCTCCACCTAAGCCTTGATCCACAAATCTTGGAAACTCTTAAAATGGAGTTTGAACTGTCCTGGGAAAATAATAATATCAGCTATCTTGGAATAAAACTCACCAAACCATTAACATCAATCAGCGACACAAATTTAAATAATATTTACAAAACCATACAGATCGACATTATGCATATAGCTAAACTAGAAGTCTCCTGGCTTGGCAAAATTAATGCCTACAAAATGAGCCTTTTACCAAAACTCCTATACATCTTTAGATCTATCCCTTTATTAATCCCGAAGAAGTGGTTACAAAAATTTCATACACAGCTGGTCACCTTTACCTGGGCTGAAAAGAAACCTAGGGTAGCTAGGTCTGTCCTAGAAAAGAACAAAAAAAGAGGTGGACTTGCCTTGCCCAACTTAACTGCCTACTACCACGCCACCTTAGTCAAACTTAGCCAGAATTGGTGGGCAGAAAAAGAAAAGCCGACCTGGATAGCCCTAGAAGAGCCTTTGAAACCCAGTGACAGACTTAGCCTAATCACCCTCTCCTACTTATGCGACAAAACTAAGAGACTTCCAGAAGAAATCACAGTTAAATATGCAATTCTCTCTTGGAGATTACTACTAAAACTATCTCACAAAAGCTACCCCACGGTTTCTCCAACCTGGATAGTTGTAGATATTCTTGAACTATTATCCTCAAGAATCAAACTAGATTCATGGAAGAAGTCAGGCATTAAATTTATCTCAGATGTAATGGATGACAAGAAACAACTCATACCTTTTCAATCTCTTAGAGATAAATTCAAACTCAACATTCCAGAAGAAAAGACATGGAAGAAGATTCAAAACATCCTCAACTCTCACAACCTAAACTTTTTTCTCCCTCAAAGTCTAGCTCAGATGTTCAAATACCCACAAACTCCCCTTTTCTGGAAAACTGGTCACATATATCAGAACTTCAACCAAACACTCACTTTCCACATACAACAAATATGGAAGCATGGAAAAAAGAATTAAGTATAGAAATTATACAGTCTTCAAATCTATCTATACTGACATTCCCTGCTCATCCCTTGTAGAAACCCACTACAAGATCTACACACGCTGGTATTTTACTCCACTTAAACTTCATAAAATTCAGAACACTAACTCCCCCCTTTGCTGGAGGAATTCTAATGCTACTGGAAGTCTGACTCACATCTTTTGGAGCTGTAAAGCTCTCAAATCATACTGGTCTGGAATTGAATCCTTAATTAACAACAGCACAGTTTAAACATACATCTTTCACCAGAACTGGTGCTCCTCCTTTTGGGCCTTGAAACCCTCCCATGCAGATACAGACCTATCATCACTCATATACTCCTTACAGCAAAAAGCAATATTGCCGCCCTTTGGAAAAACCCTCTTCCCCCAACTGTGGAAAAAACGATAGAAAATTTAGCATGCCACAACACGTATGAATATGCATACGCCCTTAGAAACAATCTTTTAAAAAAATACTTCAGAAAATGGGAGGATTGGAACTCTATTTTTATTCCAAAACATTCACCGTAGAGACCTCAGCGTTGTTTAAGACTATATTAGTCTTCTCAATCTAACTCGACTCATCATCCTCATTCATCTAATTGTATCTAACTTACAGGATAGTCATAGCGGGCATATCGGGTCTTAATATCACCATCCGATTTTCCCTTCCCCCTTGTTTCCCTGAAACATTTCTGTGTAGTTCCAAATATATAAATTGTTATCTTTGAATACCTTGGCAACTTATGTTATGAACGAATCAACCAAGTTACTCATCTATAAAATGCACCTATAAGATATAGCTTACATATCGAAAGCTATGAATCATATCACCAACCGTATAATTTCAGGTTTACGATGGTATTCACCTTGTTTACTTGTGTACCTCTATTTCACTTTATATGTACTGTTTGCATGAAATATATATATACATATATATATACATACAGTGGGTACGGAAAGTATTCAGACCCCTTTAAATTTTTCACTCTTTGTTTCATTGCAGCCATTTGGTAAATTATAAAAAGTTAATTTTTTTTCTCATTAATGTACACTCTGCACCCCATCTTGACTGAAAAAAATAGAAATGTAGAAATTTTTAAAAAATTTTTAAAAAAGGAAAACTAAAATATAACATTGTCATGAGTATTCAGACCCTTTGCACAGTATTGAGTAGAAGCACCCTTTTGAGCTTGTACAGCCATGGATCTTCTTGGGAATGATGCAACAAGTTTTTCACACCTGGATTTGGGGATCCTCTGCCATTCTTCCTTGCAGATCCTCTCCAGTTCCGTCAGGTTGGATGGTGAACGTTGGTGGACAGCCATTTTAAGATCTCTCCAGAGATGCTCAATTGGGTTTAGGTCAGGGCTCTGGCTGGGCCAGTCAAGAATGGTCACAGAGTTGTTCTGAAACCACTCCTTTGCTATTTTAGCTATGTGCTTAGGGTCATTGTCTTGTTGGAAGGTCAACCTTCGGCCAAGTCTGAGGTCCAGAGTAGTGATGAGCCACCCCCGTAGTGTTCGAGTTCGGTTCGGTTCGTCGAACACCCGTGTGTTCGCCGAACTGTTCGTCGAACTGTTCGTCGAACACCTTCGAACACCGTTAAAACCAATGGCAGGCAAACAAAAACACATAGAAACACATAGAAAACACCTTCAAAGGTGTCCAAAAGCTGACAAACTGCTCAGAAGACACAACTAACACATGGAAAAGTGACAAGTACATATAGTCATGCGAAAAGAAAAGAGGTGGAGGAGTAAAAGGAGGGGGAGACACAGATATAGGCATGTCATGCCCTTCTAAAATCCAAAAAGTGAGAAGCCGAGACGGCCAGTCCGCTCCTGCCCGTGCCACCTCCGTGTCGCCGGGTTTGTGCCAGAGCCGCGGTGAACCCTGATGGCCAGCCCCCCTCTCCCAATACTGGTGCCTGTCCGCTGGTGGGTCGAGAGAGCCCCCCTGTGGTGGAGGCAGCTCTAAGCTTTTTAATTTAAATTGTCCCTCTAATTTGAATGAATACACTTTAAATCCATTTACAAGGATCTATTGGAGGGCAAGTCTCATGCCAGCAGCCGCGTAATTCCAGCTCCAGTAGCGTCCACTAAAGCTGCTGCAGTTAAAAAGCTTTTATAAGGATCGAGCTCGGCTGTCCACCGCAAGGCATCCTAGTGCCAGTCCCAGCCCCTATGCCTTGGGGTGCCTCCTGATGCTCTTCACTAAGTATCCCGTGGTCCCGAAGCATTTCCTTTGAAAAAATTAAGTGTCCAAACTACAGGTGGTGTAGCTTGCTTAACAGCCGGGATAATCCACTGACTAGCAGACACTGCTACTAGGCACAAAGTATTTCCTGGGCTAGATGCAGTTAAAAATTTGTAAGTAGATACTCTCGTTGGATGCTGAGAAAGCATTCCATAGAGTCTCCTGGCACGCCATATATGATTCTCTTAAAAAGCTTGGGGTAGGGGTCTAGGGGACCCTTTTATAGCCAAAATCACGGCCCTGTATCACAATACGTCACCTAGGCTGAAGATAAATGGAACTGTAGCACCGAGGGCTCGGTTGCTACAGACGTATTGCACCTCACCCAGAGGTGTGATATCTCACTCTCAGATAAGGATGGAGTGTGGATCAGGACCCGACACCTGCATGCATTACACCACATTGCCGTGGGGCAGGGCGACCAATATGCCCCTGAGATGGGCACGACAGTCCCTGTCCCTGGCTGGAGTGGGGGGAGGGAACACTGAGGAAGGGGAACCCTGCAGTGCAGGAGCAGGGAGGAAGCAGTTCCTGGGTGCATTGAGAAGGGAGTATAAAAGGTGGGCACCATCTTAGTTCAGTGTAGAGAAGTCTGAGCAGAAGTGGCAGGGAGCAGGGGCTCTGCATGAGCTCTGCTCCGGAGGCGGGCCTAGTAACAGAGGCTGCAAGAGGGAGAAGGAAGGAAGAGGAGCGGAGAAGGCTCCAGGAACGAGGAATGAAGGGATCCCAGGGGTGCGGACGGGCGAGTCGCCACCGCACGCCCGAATCCACCTGCGTGGAGGGGTCAGGCCAAAGGGGGAGACCGGTCCCCGAACTAGTGGAGGCAGGAAACGACCCTCAGCTAGAAACCGGAGGCTCTGACATTTTATGTGGCGCAGCCCCTTGCTCCAGCCGCTAGGAAGGCACCACATAGGGTCAGGGAAACTGGCGCCAAGTTTACCAAGAGGAGGCCCGAGGCAGCCGGACAGAAGTGTTGGTAAGAAAGGCCAGACAAAGGACACATAAAGGGGGTCCTGTGAAGCGCTCCAAAGTTATCTGGGAGTTGTCTGAGCCCCTCACCTGGTGAGCACAGTACGACGTGGGCAGCCGTTACCTGCAGACGTGGTCTGGATAATAAGAACTGTGAGTAAAGGCCCTGAACTGCATCACTGACTCCGTGTCGTTACTGCTGCTGCCCTGCACCATCACCCCCATCCTCCGCATACACTGCCCTGAGGCTATACTCCTCCCGTGGGGAGTTATGCTACGCTCTGCTGCACCCACAACACCAGCCTTAGCGGTCTGCCCTGTAGCGGCGGTTCACTCTGACCGCAATCCACGGGTGGCGTAGTCGGACATTTAAACATCAAAACCACATAAATAGTTCCGCCACTGGTTTGACCGCCCTGAGCCACGGAACCGGATCGCCGCCACGAAGACTACAACCACCAGCATCCACCAAAAAGGGTCCGGCTCCGGGTGTCCCAAGGCCCAGGGGGTGCGTCAGAACATTTTCATCACCTTTCACAATCACCAATGGGACAAGGCAGGGATGTCCTCTGTCCCCTCTCTTATACATCCTAGTGACGGAGCACCTGCTCTCATCAATTCGCCATAACCCCAATATTAGGTGGATTGAGGTGGGAGGCACCGAGTACAAGTGCTCTCTATTTGCTGATGATGTCCTAGTATATATCACTCAATCACATATATCCATCCCTGCTGTTATGGCTGAAATAGATCACTTTGTTACATGGTAAAATTTTAAAATCAATGCAGCGAAGTCTGAGGCCCTCGATGTCTTCCTCCCTAAATCCATATAGGATTCCATCCAGTCCAACTTTCCCTTTGCCTGGCCCTCACAGGGTATCAAATACTTAGGAATTCCTATTCATAGAGACCTCTCCCATCTATGTTATCTTAATTTTGGGCCCTTTATTGAACAATTCCATACAGACCACGGTTGGCAAGTTAGAACTGTAAGATTCACTACGTGAACCACTGGTGTTTTGTGGAAAAGCACATGTACACCGCGTTCCAAATTATTATGCAAAAAGTGTTTAGGAGTGATAAGGGAAGAATTTGTTTGTTTGTCAGTTAAACTCATTGATGGTGATGTGTGTCAGGGCTCTTTATATCACTGTAAGCAATTGCAGACACCTGTGCTAATTAGTTTGGCAGGTGTGTCCAATGAAAGGCAAGACTACTTAAGAAGGCTCTCTCACATTATTAAGCAGCCTACATTTTCTGCCAAAATGGGAAAGAAAAAGGATGTGTCGGCTGCTGAGAAGCAACAAATTGTGGAGTGTTTAGGTCAAGGCATGACTACAATCAACATTGTGCGATGATCAGGATGAAGTGTCTTGGCAATCAAGAAGTATGTAGCTGATTCACAGTACACACGTGTGCGTGCTGATAAGGGCAAATTGAGGACTCTTTCCTACAGGCAATTACGTCAGGTTGAAAGAGCAGCGGCAAAAAAGCCTTGTCATAGCAGCAGACAAGTTTTTGAAGCTGCTTGTGCATCCAACGTCCCCCGAACAACAAGATGCAGGGTCCTTCAGAGGTTTGCAGCTGTGCATACGCCATCCTGTCGACCTCCTCTATCCACTTCACACAAGCAGAAACGGCTCCAGTGGGCCAAACATTACATGAAGACTGATTTCAAAACTGTTTTGTTCACGGATGAGTGCCGTGCAGCGCTCGATGGTCCAGATGAATGGAGTGGAGGATGGCTGGTTGATGGACACCCCACGCAAACACGGCTACAGCGCCAACAAGGAGGAGGTGGAGTAATGTTTTGGGCTGGAATCATGGGGAGAGAGATTGTCGGCCCCTTTAGGATCCCTGAAGGCGCTAAAGATGAACTCAATAATGTATGTGGATTTTCTCAAACAGCACTTCCTGCCATGGTTCAAGAAGAAGAACCGTGTATTTCACAGCAAGATCATTTTTCTGCATGATAATGCACCATCTCATGCTGCACATAAAACATCTGCATCTCTGGCTGATATGGGCATAAAAGGGGACAAACTTATGGTGTGACCCCCATGCTCCCCTGACCTCTACCCCATTCAGAACCTTTGGAGCATCATTAAAAGGAGTGTCTATGATGGCGGGAGGCAGTTCACATCTAAGCAACAGCTCTGGGAGGGTATTCTGTCCTCATGCAAAACAATTGAAGCAGAAACCATCCAAAACCTGACAAATTCAATGGACGAGAGAGTTCAGAAGCTCCTTTCGAACAAGGGGTCCTATGTGAAAATGTAACATCACCTAGAATAAAGTTTTGAGTTGAAAACTGTTTGATTTCAGTTTCTAACAACCTGCTAATGCTTATAATTTCAAAAATGACCATTTTTTTGGTCTTTATTAAAATGAAAAGGTTGATCGAAAAGTTTGGGGGATCTAAGAGTGTGGCAACCCAGTAGTCATGATTACTTCGAATTCTGACAATATGAGGGTCATGCTGCAGGTAGTGCAGTAAGAAGGCACTTATGTGTCTTGCGCATCTCGGAGCCCCAAAATTATTTTCCGGCTAGATGCAGCTAAAAATTATTTTTAATTTTAAATCTGGTGAAGCTTATTATAGATGGCCTAATAGGATCAGTGCTGCACACTGCTACAAAGCCCAAATTATTTTCCAGTCAAGATACAGATAAACATGATTAGTAATTTGAAAGCTTAAAACGGTTGGTAGGGTGATTTTAACCAATCATCAAGCTTTTACTCTCCCCAGGATGACACAGGGGTAGAAAAGTCGTTTCGGATCCATGATTTGTTCATCTTTATGAACGTGAGTCTGTCTACATTATCAGTGGAGAGCCGCGTGCGCTTATCTGTCAGCACACCACCAGCAGCGCTGAACACACGTTCAGACAGAACGCTGGCTGCGGGGCATGACAAGATCTCCAAGGCGTAAGTGGCTAGCTCCGGCCATTTATCCAGATTGGAAGCCCAAAAAGAGCAAGGGTCCAGTGACACAGTCGTGGCTTCAATGTTTACTTGGAGATACTCCTGTACCATCGTCTCTAGGCGTTGACTATGTGTCAGACTTCTTGTCTCCTGTGGCCTTGCAAAGGATGGGCTAAAAAAGTGGTGAAATGATTCCGCAAAATTGATGTTACCAGCAGATACTGTGGTTCTGTTACGGTTTGAGTGCTGAAAACTTGACGGTCCCACGGTTGGCAAGTTGGAACTGTGAGATTCACTACGTGCACCACTGGTATTTTGTGGAAAAGCACATGTAAGATTCTGCAACAGTCTCTGCTGATACTCTTGCATGCGTGCATCCCTTTCTATGGCAGGAATAATTTCTGCAAATTTACTTTTGTACCGGGGATCTAACAGTGTGGCAACCCAGTAGTCAGGATTATTTCTAATTCTCACAATTCGAGGGTCATGTTGCAGGTAGTGCAGCAAGAAGACACTCATGTGTGTTGCGCATCCAGGAGCACCAAGTCCCTGTTGTGTTGGTGGCGAGGTAACAATCATGCTTCCTTCCTCTGTCCTCTCCCCCCAACCTCGCACAACAGAAATGTGATCAAGGTCTCCCTCATCTGATGAGTCTTCCATCAGTTCGTCCTCCACTTCTTCCTGGGCTCCTGCACCTTCCTCACTAGTTTGGCTGCTACCATGCGCCCTGGTAAAATCATCTCCCCCACCCTCACATGCCTGCCGCCCTGGTGCTGCCGACCGTCTGGACCTTGCAGATGTTAGCCCTTCCGCATACAACTCCTCCTCCTCTACTTCCTCTACCTCCTCTTGTGCCACCACCTGACTCCGAATTCTGTTTAACATGTGCTCCAGCATGTAAATCACCGGAATAGTCATGCTGATAATGGCATCGTCAGCACTAAACATCTTCGTCGCCATTTCAAAACTGTGCAGAAGGGTGCATAGGTCCCTGATCTGAGACCACTCCTCCAGCGTGATTTGCCCCACCTCAATCTCGTTGGCCCAGGCTATACGTCAGAACGTATTGCACCAGGGCTTGTCGGTGCTGCCACAGTCGCTGCAACATGTGAATTCCCCCGGGTAGGCACATCGCATTTTAGCCGGTGAAGTGGCAGGCCCAACGACTTCTGTAGAGATGTAAGTCGCTGAGCTGCGGGATGCGAACGGCGGAAGTGAGCACACAGCGACCGTGCCCTCTGCAGAAGGCCATCTAGTCTGGGATAGTGGGCTAAAAATTGCTGGACAACCAGGTTCAACACGTGAGCCATACAAGGCACGTGTGTGACATTGCCCCGGCGAAGGGCCGCACCCAGGTTTGCAGCATTGTCGCACACGGCCTTCCCTGGTTTCAGGTCCAGTGGAGACAACCATTCATGAAATTGGTTCTCCAGAGCTGACCACAACTCCTCAGCTGTGTGACTCACATTTCCCAGACATTTCAATGTAAAAACCGCCTGATGACGTTGAGCCCTACTGCCAGCATAGTAAGGAGGTGTGCAGGATCCCTTCTGCGCAGTTAGAAAGCTTGTGGCATGACCAGACAGGCTTTGGGTGCAGGTGGAAGACCGAGAGGAGGTTGAGGAGGCAGAAGCAGTGGAGGAAAAATGACATAAAGAGGATTGACGCACAACTCGTGGGGACGGCAAGACTTGGACAGCAGCCCCTTGTCCTGCTGTCACCATAGTTACCCAGTGCCCAGTCAGCGACATGTAACGCCCCTGTCCATGCCTACTCGTCCAAGTGTCTGTGGTGAAATGCACCCTGTCACACACAGAGTTTCTCAAAGAAGCGGTGATGTTGTGTGCGACATGCTGGTGGAGCGCAGGCACACCTTTCTTTGAGAAGTAGTGCCGACTGGGCATCTGGTACTGGGGCACTGCGACGGACATAAGGTCTCGAAAATCCTCTGTGTCCACCAGGCGGAAAGGCAGCATTTCTGTAGCCAAGAGCTTGCAGATGGTGAAATTCAACCTCTTAGCTTTCTCATGGCTAGGAGGAAATGGTCTTTAACTTGTCCACATCTGAGGGACCGAGGGCTGGCTATTGTGCTTAGACGGGGTTGATAAGGGTGTCCCCGGCAAACTGCCGGTCTGTGAGGAAGATGCAGGCGGACATGTTAGGTTGCCTTGATCCAAAGGTGGTGCTATCGATGTCGGACAGCGCTCAACACCAGCTGGTGTTACCACCTCCAAAGAAAATGATGACCTGCCAATCACGCTGGCTGTTGCGGGTAAAGAGGTGGCAGGTCTGCGCCCCAAAACAGGTGTGACTGCTGTCCCCCCAGTCACAGAGGATGAAGAGGCCGCGGATGCACAAGATATGGCAGACGGTGGTTGGCCCGGCCGGCTAGACCGCATTGTAGCACACTGAGCTTCCCACTGCAACTTATGCTTCATGTCCATGTGCCGGTTCATGCATGAAGTACTCAAACTATGTATTTTTTGGCCTCTACTTAGCTTTTGCTGACAAATGTTACAGATAACACGAGTTGGGTCATCTTTATCGATCTGAAAAAATGCCCAGGCTATGCAAGGCTTAGCACCCATGCGACCTGAAGAGCCACCACGACTTGTGGTGAGAGGCAGAGTTGTGTTTGAGGATGCAGTTGTTGACGTGCTTCCAGTACTACGTCTCTGTCCAGGAAGGCGCAACCTGACCTCGTCGTCACTAGCATCTTCCTCCACCTCCTCTGCTGACCTCATCTCTTGGCAGACTGTGGGTTGACAGTAAGTGGGATCTCCGACCTCATCATCATCACCCTGTGCGTTATCACACCCGTCGTCCTCAGAGCCAACCTGTTCCTGCCCTGACAAAAAACTAAAGTTGTCGCTCCAATCAGGTATTTGAGTCTTATCATCGTCTTCCTCATTCTCTCCACCAACAGGAGTTACAGTTTGGGAATGAGGGTCTACATTATGGTCAGAACCTTCTGCGTCTGGTCCTGGATCCGACTCATAAAGATTCTAGGCATCAGTGCAGATTATTTCCTCGTCTGGATTCACAGAAGCGCTGGAGTCGACCTCTGATTCCCAGGCTATAGTATGAGTAAACAGCTCTGCAGATTCAACCATCTGTTCGACCTCATACTCAGACGGGCAGCTGGAGATTTGGGAGCTGTGAGGAAGCAAGTGCGATTTGGGTGACACCTTTGAGGACTGGAGTATTTGTGATGTTGAAGTTGATGTGGAGGAGAGCCCACTTAAAGGAGCACTTGATATCCGTTGAAGCACCTGCTGTTTTTGTGCCTCATCTGGAATTTGTAGCGATTGGCGTGGCCGTAAGAAAGGGATCTTATCACATTGTCCGCTAAAAGAAGTAGACATTTTAGTTTGGCTGGAAGATGGTCTTTCTTCTGCACCTACCCCACGGACACAAACTTTTTTCCCCTTCCCAACACGCCTATTCCCCTTTCCACCAGCAGCAGGCCTTTTTCCACTCATTTTGGTGGTTAACTAATTCACAACTCTGGAGTTGTTTGCACAAAAAAACAATGGATGGTAACCGAGCAGAGCTGAGTGGCCAAACTGTGGTATTAGGCCAAAACTATTGGCTGGGTTAGATGCAGAAAAAAATTATTTTTAATTTGCAACCTGATGGAGGTCAGTATAGATGGACTAATAGAACAAGTCCCACACACCGCTAGAAGCCCAAATATTTTTTCAGAGCTAGATGCAGAAAAAAATTATTTTTAATTTGCAACCTGATGGAGGTCAGTATAGATGGACTAACAGACCAAGTCCCACACACCGCTAGAAGCCCAAATATTTTTTCAGAGCTAGATGCAGAAAAAAATTATATTTAATTTGCAACCTGCTGGACGTCAGTATAGAAGGACTAATAGAACAAGTCCCACACACTGCTAGAAGCCCAAATATTTTTTCAGAGCTAGATGCAGAAAAAAATTATTTTTAATTTGCAACCTGATGGAGGTCAGTATAGATGGACTAATAGACCAAGTCCCACACACCGCTAGAAGCCCAAATATTTTTTCAGAGCTAGATGCAGAAATTTTTTTTATTCAATTTGCAACCTGATGGAGGTCAGTATAGATGGACTAATAGACCAAGTCCCACACACTGCTAGAAGCCCAAATATTTTTTCAGAGCTAGATGCAGAAAAAAATTATTTTTAATTTGCAACCTGATGGAGGTCAGTATAGATGGACTAATAGACCAAGTCCCACACACTGCTAGAAGCCCAAATATTTTTTCAGAGCTAGATGCAGAAAAAAAATATTTTTAATTTGCAACCTGATGGAGGTCAGTATAGATGGACTAATAGAACAAGTCCCACACGCTGCTAGAAGCCCAAATATTTTTTCAGAGATAAATGAAGAAAAAAATTATTTTTAATTTGCAACCTGATGGAGGTCAGTATAGATTTACTAATAGACCAAGTCCCACACACTGCTAGAAGCCCAAATATTTTTTCAGAGCTAGATGCAGAAAAAAAATATTTTTAATTTGCAACCTGATGGAGGTCAGTATAGATGGACTAATAGACCAAGTCCCACACACCGCTAGAAGCCCAAATATTTTTTCAGAGCTAGATGCAGAAAAAAATTATATTCAATTTGCAACCTGCTGGAGGTCAGTATAGAAGGACTAATAGAACAAGTCCCACACACTGCTAGAAGCCCAAATATTTTTTCAGAGCTAAATGAAGAAAAAAATTATTTTTAATTTGCAACCTGATGGAGGTCAGTATAGATGGACTAATAGACCATGTCCCACACACTGCTAGAAGCCCAAATATTTTTTCAGAGCTAGATGCAGAAAAAAATTATTTTTAATTTGCAACCTGATGGAGGTCAGTATAGATGGACTAATAGAACAAGTCCCACACGCTGCTAGAAGCCCAAATATTTTTTCAGAGATAAATGAAGAAAAAAATTATTTTTAATTTGCAACCTGATGGAGGTCAGTATAGATGGACTAATAGACCAAGTCCCACACACTGCTAGAAGCCCAAATATTTTTTCAGAGCTAGATGCAGAAAAAAATTATTTTTAATTTGCAACCTGATGGAGGTCAGTATAGATGGACTAATAGACTAAGTCCCACACACCGCTAGAAGCCCAAATATTTTTTCAGAGCTAGATGCAGAAAAAATTATATTCAATTTGCAACCTGCTGGAGGTCAGTATAGAAGGACTAATAGAACAAGTCCCACACACTGCTAGAAGCCCAAATATTTTTTCAGAGCTAAATGAAGAAAAAAATTATTTTTACTTTGCAACCTGATGGAGGTCAGTATAGATGGACTAATAGACCAAGTCCCACACACTGCTAGAAGCCCAAATATTTTTTCAGAGCTAGATGCAGAAAAAAATTATATTCAGTTTGCAACCTGATGGAGGTCAGTATAGATGGACTAATAGAATGATGCTATGCCCAAAAGATTTTACTTCACTAGGTGCAGTAAAAAAATTGATATTTTATACACAGGTGGTATATCTTGCAACACAGATAGGCTACTCCACTGACTAACACACTCTGCAATAGGCCAAAACGATTAGCTTTGCATTCAGCCAAATGCTGTGAAAAAAACTTGCACAGCACTGGCACAGACCTGCCTGGCAAAAACTGATAGGAACTGATGTAACCTAGTCCTGAAAAGGACTCCAATTACAATTAGTCTTTACTCCCACAATCTATCTATTTAAGAGCACAGACCTGCCTGATAAAAGTCGTAGGAAATGCTGTAACCTAGTCCTTAAAAGGACTGCAATCACAACTATTCCCTACTCCCAAGCTATCTGTATATTTGTGCGAAAATTGGCTTGAAATTAACAAGGTATAGCGCACACAGCAACAGCGGTGCCGTCTAACACGCAGCTGCAGCAGTGAGAAAATGGTGGCGACGGGGAAAATGGCTTGGTCTTATAGGGCAAGGACATGTGACATACACTGCCAATCACACATGCCCTTGCTTGTGTGAAAAAAAGCACTTCGCTCCGTGTGTGCGCTGCTGATAGGCTGACAGATTGCACCTCCCCAATGCAAATGCGGGAAAGAGAAAAAAAAATGGAGATCTTCATTGTTCCTGCAGAGATCCATCCCCTGCCCCTCCCCCCGCCCCGCTGTACACTCAAACTGCGTATTAACATTAATTTTCATCATTACTGAGAAAAAATCCAGTTATGATTTTGGTGCACGAACAGTTATCGAACATAACCTCGAACAGCCGAATTTTTCTCAAATTGTTCGTGTTCGCCGACCGGCTCGAACACCGCCCAAAACAGCTCGAATTTGAGATTGGCGAACAGTTCGAGTAGAACAACGCTCATCTCTAGTCCAGAGCACTCTGGAAGAGGTTTTCTTCCAGGATAGCTCTGTACTTGGCCACATTCATGTTTCCTTCAATTGCAACCAGTTGTCCTGTCCCTGCAGCTGAAAAAAAAAACCCATAGCATGATGCTGCCACCACCATGTTTCACTGTTGGGATTGTATTGGGCAGGTGATGAGCAGTGCCTGGTTTTCTCCACACATACGACTTAGAATTATCACCAAAAAGTTCTATCTTCATCTCATCAGACCAGAGAATCTTATTTCTCATAGTCTGGGAGTCCTTCATGTGTTTTTGAGCAAACTCTATGTTCTTTCATATGCTTTGCACTGAGGAGAGGCTTCCGTGGGGCCACTCTGCCATAAAAGCCCAACTGGTGGAGGGCTGTAGTGATAGTTGGCTTTGTGGAACTTTCTCCCATCTCCCTACTGCATCTCTGGAGCTCAACCACAGTGATCTTGGGGTTCTTCTTTACCTCTCTCACCAAGGCTCTTCTCCCACGATTGCTCAGTTTGGCTGGACTGCCAGGTCTAGAAAGACTTCTGGTGGATGCAAACTTCTTCCATTTAAGGATTATGGAGGCCACTGTGCTCTCAGGAGCCTTGAGTAATGCAGAAATTCTTTTGTAACTTTGGCCAGATCTGTGCCTTGCGGCAATTCTGTCTCTGAGCTCCTTGGGCAGTTCCTTTGAGCTCATGATTCTCATTTGGTCTGACATGCACTGTGAGCTGTGAGGTCTTGTATAGACAGGTGTGTGCTATTCCAAATCAAGTCCTATCAGTTTAATTAAACACAGCTGGACTCCAATGAAGGAGTAGAACCATCTCAAGGAGGATCACAAGGAAATGGACAGCATGTGACTTAAATATGAGTGTCTTAGCAATGGGTTGGAATACTTATGACCATGTGATATTTCAGTTTTTCTTTTTTAATAAATTTGCAAAAATGTCTACATTTCTGTTTTTTTTCAATCTAGATGGGGTGCAGAGTGTACTTTAATGAGAAAAAAAATGAACTTTTTAGAATTTACCAAATGGCGGAAATTAAACAAAGAGTGAAAAATTTAAAGGGGTCTGAATACTTTCCGTACCCACTGTATATATATATATATATATATATATATATATATATATATATATATATATATATACATATATATATATATTTTTTTTCTTTCTACTTGAAAATGTAATAAAAAAATATTTGAATATAAAATGTTAAAATTACATTTACCGGTGAATGCATTTGTCTTAAGAAATAACGTAAAAAAAACAAAACGATAGGATCTTTCTTTAGCATAAAAAACAGCGTCACCAATTTAACCTCAATGTAATCACATAGTTCAGCTCCTGCACCTCCTCCTCCATCTCCGAAATGACCACATAAGTCACAAGCTGACAGCACTGCAGCACTGCCTTGGCCAAGCGGCAACAAGCTGTGCTGAAGATAACATGCTTAATGCTTAACTGACAAACCGCCCAGTGCTGCAGAGTTGTTGAAAGCTGTAACACAGCAGCCTGATCTGTGGCTCTCACCGCTGAACATATAGCCAGGCATGGTCGTGTGTGACAATGGGCGGAAACTGGTGATGGAGAAATGACAGCCGGGGTAGATACGGTTTCCCTCTATGCCAGTCCTTTCACTGAGCTAACTGCAACCCTCATCAAAAAAAGCTGTGGACTGGCTCCATACCGTCCCTGGCCACATTCACCTGTCCACGTGTTTGTGGGTAGGCGGTCCTTCCCAGTAAGTGCACTGGGGAGGGCACGGGTAATGTTGTAGGACCCATGCTTGTGGAAGGCGGAGACGATACCGGAAAAAATAATGGTGGCTGGGGACCGAGTATGGATACCCGGCCGCCGCTGGCATGAGGTTGTGAAAAGCTTCTGCCTCCATGAGCCTAAAATGCCACATTTCAAGTGAAAGCTGCTTTAGAGGACTTCCTGGGAGAAATGACAGCTGGGTAGATATGGTTTCTCAAGTCCTGTCACCAAGCTAAAGAATATTGCTGTGGTGAAATACAACTCAGCAAAAAAAGCTGTGGACTGGCTCCGTACCATCCCTGGCCATATTCACCTGTTCACGTGTTTGTGGTTAGGCTGTCCTTCCCAGTAAGTGCACTGGGGAGGGCACGGGTAATGTTGTGGGACCCGTGCTTGTGAAAGGCGGAGACAACACCGGGAGAAACAGTGGCGGCTGGGGACCGAGTAAGGACACCCGGCCACTGCTGGCATAAGGTTATGAAAAGCTTCCGCCTCCACGAGCCTAAAAGGCCACATTTCAAATGCAAGCAGCTGTCAAAAAATTGGCAGTATAGTATTGCAGCCTGTGGGTGGGTGGGTGGCTGGCTGCATACTTGCGCTTGCATTCCAAGGAATGGGGTTGGGACAAGTGAACGCTGCACTGGGACAAGGATGTCGACAGTGATTGTTGCAAGTCTGCAAAGACAGGTGCATGGCGGCTGGCATCTTTGCATGCGCCAAGGATCACTTATGATGGGCACACTTTTAGGCAGTGACCTGGGAGTCAGAAATGCTTCCAGATGTCTTCCCCATGCTGCTCCCATGACTTTTCAGCACTGTATGCATGTGTCTGATGATGTGTCACACACCACCTGGCCAGATAAGGTTGTAAAATGTTAAAATGACATTTCCAATTGAATGCATTTGTCACGGTTGAAAGCAATGCAAAAGTGAAAAAAACGCATCAAAAACGTTACATGTGAACATAGCCCAATGTGTGGAGGGGTATTTTTTGTTTTGGTTATTTATTTTGCCTTACATACAAGTCATTACCCTGGAATGGATGTTCCTTAATATATTTCCCAGGAAAATCCATTTTGGTTTTGTTTTTGTATGTTTTATTGTGAGTCCGTAAAAGTGGTGTAATACTCTTACAACGTTGTTGACAGCAGTGACCTGGGAGTCAGAAATGCTTCCAGGGGTCTTCCCCATGCCGTTTCCATGTCATTTGAGCACTGTTACCATCGATTTGGGCAATTTTTAGATCCTCTGCAGACCGCCGAGAGGAGCCGCCTGAAAAATGCTCGAGTTTCCCATAGACTTACATTGGGCTCGTTGCTCGTGTCGAGCACCCGAGTATTCCAATTTGCTCGACCTGAACAACGAGTACCAGAGCAATTTAGTGCTCGCTCATCACTACTCAAGTGGATAAAATTCTACAATGTCTGTAGGAGGATTTAAAAGGGTTATCTGAGACTTTTGTATTTTTTCTCATGGAGTTAAGAACTTACAGGATGGTAGTTGCTAACAACTAGAGATGAGCGGTGTTCGACTAGAACTGTTCGCCAATCTCAAATTCGAGCTGTTTTGGGCGGTGTTCGAGTTGTTCGACGAACCCGAACGATTTGCAAAAAATTTGGCTGTTCGAGGTTATGTTCGATAACAGTTCGTGCACCAAAAGTGTGTCCTGCATGTCTGGTGCTATTTAGAGCACCAATCATGCAGAGATTGTCTGCCACTCACTGTAATGCCACAGCCATGGTTAAAAAAGCCGGCCGGCAAATTCAGCAGCGGCATACACCGGTACCCGACAATTTAGACAAGAAGGAATAGAGCATCACACATAGATTAGATAGATAGAAACATGTCAGTCACACATATAAGAATCACAGTGACAGTGTTGGTTACTGTACTTGTCATTTAGTGTAAAGGATTTATTAAAAAAAATATTAGTGTTTTCATGCACCGTCTCTTTAAAAAAGCCGGCCGGCAATTCAGCAGCGGTACCCGACAATTTAGAACAGAAAGAATAGAGCTTCACACATAGATTAGATAGATAGAAACATGTCAGTCACATATATAATAAGTACAGTGACAGTGTTGCTTACTGTACTTGTCATTTAGTGTAAAGGATTTATTTAAAAAAATAATAATGTTTTCATGCACCGTCTCTTTAAAAAAGCCGGCCGGCAATTCAGCATCTGTACCCGACAATTTAGAACAGAAAGATAGAGCATCACACATAGATTAGATAGATAGAAACATGTCAGTCACATATATTAGAAGTACAGTGACAGTGTTGGTTACTGTACTTGTCATTTAGTGTTAAAATAAAGGATTTATTAAAAAAAAAATTTGCGTGGGGTTCCCCATAATTTTAGTCTCTAGCGGAGGTTAAGCAGACGGCTTAATGGTGACATTGGTTTTAACGGTGTTCGACGGTGTTCTAAGGCGTTCGACGAACAGTTAGACGAACAGTTCCTCGAACATCCCGGTGTTCGACGAACCGAACCGAACCCGAACACTACGGGGGTGGCTCAACACTACTAACAACCAGCCTGTTCTACTAGCTCAGTGCTTTCATGGACCACCCCTGCCAGTTATTCTGTGGCTTCCAGTGATATCACATTGACAAAGCAGCTTCTTCTCTTCTGTAATGGGGCGTCATTGTTAATGTCAATCTATGACTGCAGTGTTACATCTCTGCTATAGAGATGAGTGGACTGATCTGTGGAGGATCGAGTTTATGTAGAATTTCCAATTATTTGCAGTTTCACACAAATTTGAACATTCTGAGATTTGAGTTGCGGTTCGCAAAAGAACTTGCTTTGCTCCATTTCACACACTGCTGAATCATCAGATAGAAGGCTTATGTCTTATGTCACTCTTTTGTTGCCATGTGGTCCTCCCCATGATGCCCTGCAGCTATGACATCTTACAGATTATCATACCTTGTATAATGGGGGTCAGTACCAGCCATCACAGATCAGCAGTTTCCAGTGGAGCACAGGGTAAGTCTCTCTCTTCTGTATAGTATAAACTGTTATGCTCAGTGGAGTTCTCTCTCTCTTGCCTGTAAAGTGTAAGCTCTAATGGTCATCTGGGTTCTCTTTCTCTCTCCTCTCTCCCACTTGTATTTTCCAAACAATTACAAGAATTTCAGAAATGACATTTGAGTGAACTTATTCACTGCAAATGAAATTTTGTGGGAAAATTTGGTGAAGTCGGCAAATTCAAATTTCATAAGATCCATTCATCTGTACAAATCAACAAGACTGAATTAATTTTTCACCAATATCAGCATCTAACTAAAACTATCAATGACAGTTAATGAATTAACACTTCCCACTTCTTCAAGTCTGCTGCTTCAGTGTAACTTCTCATACCTCTCTGTCTTTCAGACATCTCATGTAAACTCTTACCAACTCCTGCAGTTTTCATCTAAAAACCATTTCTTAAATCATACGTAACTCAACATATGCAACGTTGAGTTCCAACACGTGGGAACATCGCACACCAGATGGTGAACTGGAAGTTTCAAATGATGCTGAAACACTGCCAGGGCAGCGGAAGCTGTAGCTGACTTGTGGAAATGGACACACACACGGCGAACTTTCACAAGCACTCATTCAGATCAGGGTAGGCTTTGAGAAACCACTGAACTACTAAGTTCAGCACGTGGGCCAGGCATGGTACTTGTACAAGGTTGCCAAGCTTCAGAGCCGCCACCAGGTTATGGCCATTGTCACACTAGACAATGCCTGTCTGTAAGCTCAGGGACGAAAGCCACAGATCAGTCTGGTCTGTTAGACATTTCAACAATTCTGCGGCGGTATGCAGTTTGTCATCTAAGCAGATTAACTTCATCAGAGCCTGTTGCCGTTTGGCCGAGGCAGTTCTGCAGTGATTCCAGCTTGCGACTGATGTTATCATTTCATACGTAACATTTCTTAAATCATGTGTAGCTCAACATATGTAACGTTGAGTTCCAACACGTGGTGGCATCACATCCAGTCAGTGAGCTGGAAGCTGCAAACGCTGCTGAAGGCTGAAGCACTGCTAGGGTGGCGGAAGCTGTAGCTGACTTGCGGAAATGGGCAAAAATGCGGTGTACTTTCACAAGCAGCTCAGGTAGATCTGAGTAGATTTTGAGCAAGGCTGCCAAGCTTCAGAGCTGCCACCAGGTTACACCCATTGTCACACAAGACCATGCCTGGCTGTAGGTTCAGGGGTGAGAGGCACAGATCAGTTTTGTCTGTTAGACCTTTTAACAATTCTGCGGCGGTGTGCAGTTTGTCACCTAAGCAGATTAGCTTCTGCACAGCCTCTTGCTGCTTGGCCGAGGCAGTGCTGCAGTGCTACCAACTTGTGACTGATGCTGACGTTTCGGAGATGGAGGTTGAGGAGGAGGAGGAGGTGCAAGAACTGCTGCAGAAGGGGGGGTAACCCTGATTGAACCAGGGCCCGCAATTCTCGGCGTCGATAGCAAGTGTTCTGTCCCAGAGTCCAACTGGGTCCCGGCTTCCACAATATTCACCCAGTGTGCAATCAGGGAAATGTACCATTCGGTTAAGTGGACCTTCTGTCACACTGGGTATGGGTAGAACTCAGCATATAATGACAGGAAAACGGAAGGGTGCCCTACATGTAGGGAAAGGGGGAGTAGAGACCCCTAAACAGCTCAAACAACAAACCCTGACTTCCGTGTGGACCTACCCTGTATAGGTTCTGCACCTATTGCCGAGCAGGAAACCTGGCCCTAGCTGACCCTAAAGGGGGAGGGGTGAGCACTAGTCAGCCCCACTCCAAACTAAAGTACACACAAGGGAAACAAACAAGAGAATACACTTAGCTTAACCCCTTAACAACATTTGCCGTACTAATACGCGTCTGTGCCCTGGGACTTAAGAGCCAGACCCGTATTGGTACGTCATGGCGATCGCGCGCGCACACAGGCTGTGCGGGCGTGATCGCTGCCGGGTGTCAGCTGATTGTCACAGCTGACACCCGGTACTATGTGCAGGGAGCAGTCCTGCACCGCTCCCAGCACATTAACCCCCGCGATGCTGCGATCGAAGTCGATCGAAGTCGATCGCGGCATTGCGGTGGCAAGGGGAGGTGATCGCCGATACTCACCTCCTCTTCCGGCTTCCAGCGCAGTCTGCAAAGGCTTCCCGGGTGTTGCCATGACGACCCGATGTCGTCATGACAACATCCGGGTCACCAGACAGCAGGAAGATTGCTTGGACATGCGCAGTGCATCTCCAAGCAATCTTCACACTGTGCATTTCTGACATCTTGCATGGCATAGGGATGGTGCTGCATTCCTGTGCCATGCAGGCGATCAGAGAAAAAAAAGTGAAAGTCCCAGAGTGGGACAAAGTAATAAACTGTATAAACTGTGTGAAAGTGGAAAAAAAAATAAAAAAAAAATTTTGCAAAAATATAAAAATAAAATAAAAAAAATAATCCACCAAAAATAAAAATATAATGTACCCATCAATAAATATTATTATAAAAAAAAATAAAAAAAACAATAAAAGTACACATATTTGGTATCGCCGCGTCCGGAACATCCTGACCTATAAAACTGTCTCACTAGTTAACCCCTTCAGTGAACACGGTAAAAAAAAAAAAAAAACGAAGCAAAGAACAATGCTTTATCACCATACCGCCAAACAAAAAGTGGAATAACACGCGATCAAAAAGACACATATAAATAACAATGATACCGCTGACAACGTCATCTCGTCCCGCAAAAAACAAGCCACGATATAGCTCCATCAGCCAAAAAATAAAAAAGTTATAGCTCTCAGAATAAAGCGATGCTAAAAAATATTTTTTTTCTATAAAATAGCTTTTATTGTGTATAAGCGCCAAAACATAGAAAAATGATACAAATGTGGTACCGCTGTAAACGTACTGACCCGAAGAATAAAGCTACCTCATCAATTTTACCACACGCGGAACAGAATTAAAAAAAAAAAAAAACAATTCCTGAATTGTTGGTTTTTGTTTATTCTGCCTCCCAAAAATCGGAATAGAAAGCGATCAAAAAATGTCACGTGCCTGAAAATGACACCAATAACCACGTCAAGTCATCCCGCAAAAAACCAGCCGTCACATGACTGTCTGCCAAAATCTGGAAAAATTATAGCTCTCAAAATATGGCGATGCAAAACTAGATTTTACAAAAAATGCATCTTTTAGTGTGTGACAGCTGTCTGTCATAAAAACCCCATATGATTCTGGCATTGCTGTAATCACACCGACCCGAAGAATAAAGTCGTCTAATCACTTATACCGCACAAGGAACAGCGTCAAAGATAAACTCTTGGGTTAGGATTGGGCTAGGGTTAGGGCTGGGTTTGGGGCTAGGGCTGTGCTGGGGCTAGGGTTGTGCTGGGGCTAGGGTTGTGCTGGGGCTAGGGTTGTGCTGGGTCTAGGGTTGTGCTAGGGCTATGGTTGTGCTAGGGCTAGGGTTGTGCTAGGGCTAGGGTTGTGCTAGGGTTAGGGCTGGGGTTGGGATTTTTTCAAAAGTAAGAAAAAAAGATGACGATATGGCGACTAGTGTTGAGAGCAAGTGCTCGCTACTTGAGTTTGCATCGGGTGCTCTGGTATGCATTGAGTATCGTGGGTATTTGAGTGACATGCTCGAGTCTCTGCCCCATATGCTTCGCGGCCAAACAACTTTACGGGGATTGCCTGCCATGCACGAGCGATCCCCGCATGTTTTTTTTGGGGTGTCTAATAACCGTGAAACATGCGGAGCAGGGACTCGAGCATGTCACTCGAGCACACGCTGTACATGGTGCATACCTGAGTACCCGATGCAAACTCAAGTAGCGAGCACTTGCGCTCAAGAATAATGACAACTTATTCAATATGATGACCTAATGTAAACAAATTCTGTGCCATACCTCTGGGTTCAAAATGTTCACTATACACCTTAATAAAATCCTTGAGGGGTATAGTTTCCAAAATGGGGACACTTGTGGGGGAGCTCCACTGTTTAGGCACATCACGGGCTCTCCAAACGCGACATGGTGTCCGCTAACAAATTGAATGGAAAATTGGCTCAAATTGTTAGCGGACGCCATGTTGCGTTTGGAGAGCCCCTGTGTGCCCAAACATTGGAGCTCCCCCACAAGTGACCCCATTTTGGAAACTAGACCCCCCAAGGCACCTATCTAGATGCATAGTGAGCACTTGGAACCCCCAGGTGCTTCACAAATTGATTCGTAAAAATGAAAAAGTGAAAAAAAAAACACTTTTTCATTTTTATGAATCAATTTGTGAAGCACCTGGGATTCCAAGTGCTCCCTATGAATCTAGATAGGTACCTTGGGGGGTCTAGTTTCCAAAATGGGGTCACTTGTGGGGGAGCTCCAATGTTTGGGCACACAGGGACTCTCCAAATGCAACATGGCGTCCGCTAACAATTTGAGCCAATTTTCCATTCAATTTGTTGAATTTCAATTTCAACTGGGTCCTAAAGGTATAGTCCCCAAGCAAGGTGATGATCACCGCTGGGTCCTAGAGAGAGGGATCATGAAAGGATCAGAAAGATGTTTGAAAGGCCAAATGCAGAGACCTCCTACAGCCGGACCCCATATGACTGTCTGTTAAACCTGACACACCTGCGACACCTTCCCTGCATTGATGAGGGTATGAGTAATGTTATGGGACATGTGCTTGTGTAAAGCAGACCACACCAGGAGAAAGAGTGGTTCTCATGAAGGTGCAGAAAGCTTCCGTCTCCGCAAACCTAAACGGCAACATTTGCAGGGCAAGCAGTCTGGAAATGTGGCCGTTTAGTATTGTGGCGTGTGAGTTGGTGGCTGCATATTTGCGCTTGCATTCCAAGGACTGGGGTGGGGACAACTGAATGCTGCTCTGGGACAAGGACGTGGACATGGTTGCTGATGGTGGTTGCAAGTGTCCAACAACAGGTGCAGGGTGGGAAGCATCATGTCCGGGGATTGGCATGCACGTACAACAGGGGAAGAGGCAGTGGTGTCACCAGCAGATACTGTCTCTGGACCCTGGCGTTTAGCCCAACTAGTCGTGTGCTTTGTTGTCATGTGCCTTAGAATGCTGGTGGTGGTCAGGCTGGTAGTTGTGCTGCCCCTGCTGATGCTGGCATGGCAGATGTTGCAAATGGCATTTTTTGGGTTAACTGCACAGTCTTTAAAAAAGAGCCAGACTCGGGAAGACCTATCCCTTGGACAGGCAACTTCTCTCATTTTGAAGTGGGCAGGGCGAGAGGTCAGAATTTATAAATGGAAATCTGAACAGCTCTTCGGAGTGTCCAAGTGTGGGATCACTTGTGTCCGGCCACTCGGCATGGTGAGAGGAAGAGTATCAGGGTGAGGATTATGTGGTCCAGATTCATGGCTAATGAAACTGGACCGTGTGGAAGACTGGGTGGTGCTGGCAAACTGACTGGATGCATTATCTGTTATCAAACAAACAACCTTTCCACACTAGTCTGGCTTCAAGAGTGGTGTTCCTCACCCCTCTAAAAAGTGCGACAGGAAACTAGGTCGACAGGCTGTGTGTGTTGTGCTCCCGCAGCAGGCACACTTTCATCTTGCTCACGACCTCGGCTTCTGCATGCACCATTAGTATCACGTCCACTTCCCCGTCCCTTACAACACGCCTTGTCCATTTCAAAGTACGTATGATATCTCCCTGCCGAGAAAACTGCAGTATTTTCATCGCAGTAAAATTTGCCTACTTTAGATCAAGTTGGTACAGTGCAGTAGCAACGTAGCGATGCTACTGGTTACTGGCCAAGTCTGGATTTACGTTGTAAATGCAGAACTGATGCAGTTTAAAGACTTCAAAAAAATTTCCGAATTATTATCGCAGTAAAATTTGACCACCTCAGATGGACTTGTTACACTGCAGTAGGAAAATAGCAATGCTCATGGTTACCGGCCATGTCTGGAAGTATGTTTTCAAGGCACAACTGTCGGAGTTTAAACAGCGCAGAATATTTCAATGCGGAGAACACTTTTGTATTGCATCAAAGTTAGCACACCTCTGATGGACTTTTTCACTGCTTGCACTATATAGCGATGCTATTTGTAACATCCCTGGCGGCGTGCCTGCATGGCTTGCCATCTACCAACATGCAAGACCGCAATCTTACCTATCAGGCCAGGCTGCACACTTTGCTCCAGTACCTGCTGTTTTTATGTCTCTTGTCTGCTGGCTTAGGGCGTCGGCACTGTTGCTTCCTGATTCTTAAGGCTGGCAGTGTGTGCAGTCCTAATGCTTCCCCAGCCTATTTCTGTGAGTCACTGGATACTTAAACCCCCTCCACCCAGTAGGAGGTGCCTGAGCAACACTTTCTTACAGTGTGTTCTGTGCAACTGTGAGTTGCCAGGTCCTGTCCTGAATCTAGTCTGTTTCCGCGACCCTGAGGGCTGAGTACCCAGGGCCGTTATCTGTATCTCTGACTTCTAGTCTGTTTCTGCCACCCTGGGGGCTGAGTTCCCAGGCTCGTTCCTGTATCTTGTTCCTGGTTCAGATCCTGTCTGAACAGTGTCCTAGTCCGTTACCTGTTTGTCTCTATGTCTGTATCTTCCCTTTTTCCTGCAGTATCTGAACCTGCACCTAACTCCAACTTGTTGTCTCTATACTTCTGCTTGTGAGTTTTGTGTCCACTCGCTACTTCATCGCAAGTACCTTGTGTGTATCTGGTTCTGCTCGTTCTGTTGCCCTGCCTCTGTATCTAACTACTGTGTTCCAGCCATCCTCTTGTGTTTTCCAGCTTGTTCCATGTGAACAGAGCCCTGTCCTGTCTACCATATCTGCGGGTTTTGCTTTGCTCTGCTTGTTCACCGCATCTGCGGTTTTGCTCTGCTCTGCTTGTTTACCGCATCTGCGGGTTTTTCTCTGCTTTGCTTGTTTACCGCATCTTCGGTTTTGCTTTGGAACAGGACACAGGAAGGTCTCTCTCCACTTGTTAATATCGGGTAGTACCCCAAAGGATTCATGGGACAACTGGAGGTCCTCCACCAGGTTGGAGGGGTGCAGAGACTCGGGGTTAACCACCGCTTTGACGTACACTTTTCCAAGCTTACTAGATGAAGTGGGCGGAGTACCAGGTACAGGGTGCAGAAAAGTCTCTCTCCATTTGTTATCAGATAGCACCCCGGAGGATTCAGGAGGCAACTGGAGTTCCTCAGCCTGGTTGGAAGGGTACAGAGACTCGGGGGTAACCACCGCCTTGATGTACACTTTTCCAAGCTTACTAGATGAAGTGGGCGGAGGTGGATTCAGGAGGCAACTGGAGTTCCTCCGCCTGGTTGGAGGGGTGCAGAGACTTGGAGTTAGCCACCACCTTGCTGGACTTATTGCCAGATTTGTTAGAGATGGAGGATCCATGCTTAGGGACCAACTTCAGTCTGGTTTCTGAGATGACACGTCTGCGAGGCGGGGCGGTGCCTAAAGCCAGATCATTGATACAATCGTCGAGACTGTGTGGGGATAATGCCTCCGCTTCCCTTCCTTCGGAGACTTCAGCGACTAGCAGATCTGGGGAAGAAGAAGAAGAAACTGCTGACTGTCCTGAAGATATGGGGACTGGACACCCCCTTGCACCTCAGCAGTCCCCCAGGAAACACCATGCAGGATCTCCAGACCTGAGGGGGCACTAGATCTCTCGGCTCTGGACGACCTGTGGGTAAACCAGACAGCACCAGGAATGTGAACTTCTTCATGTGTAATGCTCCAATCTGGAGCTTAATTTGTACAGACATATTTTGACTGTTTCAGAGTCTCTGGGTTAACAGCTGTGACCGGGGTCTGACCTGGAGTAGCACCTGGTCCCTCTGCTCAGTTCCTCCCTGGTTCACGGAGTCGACTGAGCCGCCGTGTGACCTTGGTCGGACCGAGTTGATACTTAGTTACGCCCCTCCAGGCACTCCTCGGTTCATGGTACAGTGGGATCACTAATTAAGCTCACGCCAGTCAGTCCGGGCGCGAGAGTAAAACTATTCAAAACAACCACGTCTGGCTGTATGCTTTTAACGCAGAAATGGACCAGTATAAATGGTATATTATATTTCTTTTCACAATTAGCAGGATTAAGAGCAAAAAGAATATTATTATCCCAGAGAAGGGCTATTGATATGAGTTCCAGCAGCAGAAAGAACTTGCAATCTACCCTATTCTGTCCTACACTATTGCTCCATAAACTCTCCTTAACTCCTTATTAATATTCATTAGAATGAGGGCTGTTGTTGCAGATAAAAGAAATAAAAGTGGCCTGGAATCCCTGCCTAAACGCTGGTAAAATTCTCTCCCTTGCTCAGCTGCAGCTCGTCCTACTCTGCCTGTGTATAGGGTACACTGTGACAAGCATAAGTTTCAGGGTCTTATATAGACCCGATGACGCTATGCGGCCAACCAATCACAGTAATGCCATAACCAACATGGCTACGGCATTACAGTGACTGGCAGGCAATTCCTGAATTTTCACTGGCTGCTTAAAAAGCACCAAACATGCAAGGCGGGGACTCGAGGTCCTGTCGTAATATTCAAAAAATACTCGCCGAGTAATGAGCATGTCGAGCACAGTGATGCTCAGGCAAGTTACGAGTAGCTACAAGCACACTCGCTCATAACAATTTATACACTGCTCAAAAAAATAAAGGGAACTCTTAAACAACAGAATATAACTCCAAGTCAATCAAACTTCTGTGAAATCAAACTGTCCACTTAGGAAGCAACACTGATTGACAATCAATTTCACATGCTGTTGTGCAAATGGAATAGACAATAGATGGAAATTATTGGCAATTATCAAGACACCCTCAATAAAAGAGTGGTTCTGCAGGTGGGGACCATAGACCACATCTCAGTACCAATGCTTTCTGGCTGATGTTTTGGTCACTTTTGAATGTTGGTTGTGCTTTCACACTCGTGGTAGCATGAGACAGACTTTACTAACCACAGAAGTTGCTCAGGTAGTACAGCTCATCACGGATGGCACATCACTGCGAGCTGTGGCAAGAAGGTTTGCTGTGTCTGTCAGCGTAGTTTCCAGAGGCTGGAGGAGCTACCAGGAGACAGGCCAGTACACCAGGAGACGTGGAGGGGGCCGTTGGAGGGTAACAACCCAGCAGCAAGACCGCTACATCCGCCTTTGTGCAAGGAGGAACAGGAGAAGCACTGCCAGAGCCCTGCAAAATGACCTCCAGCAGGCCACAAATGTGCATGTGTCTGCACAAACGGTTAGAAACCGACTCCATGAGGGTGGTATGAGGGCTCAATGTCCACAGATGGGGGTTGTGCTCACAGCCCAACACTGTGCAGGACGCTTGGCATTTGCCACAGAACACCAGGATAGGCAAAGTCGCCACTGGTGCCCTGTTCTCTTCACAGATGAAAACAGGTTCACACTGAGCACATGTGACAGACGTGACAGAGTCTGGAGACGCTGTGGAGAGCGATCTGCTGCCTGCAACATCCTTCAGCATGACTGGTTTGGCAGTGGATCAGTAATGGTGTGGGGAGGCATTTCTTTGGAGGGCCGCACAGCCCTCCATGTGCTCGCCAGAGGTGGCCTGACTGCCATTAGGTACCGAGATGAGATCCTCAGACCCCTTGTGAGACCATATGCTGGTGCGGTTGGCCCTGGGTTCCTCCTAATGCAGGACAATGCAAGACCTCATGGGCTGGAGTGTGTCAGCAGTTCCTGCAAGATGAAGGCATTGAAGCCATGGACTGGCCCGCCTGTTCCCCAGACCTGAATCCGATTGAGCACATCTGGGACATCATGTCTCGCTCTATTCACCAACGTCACGTTGCTCCACAGACTGTCCAGGAGTTGGCGGATGCTTTAGTCCAGGGCTGGGAGGAGATCCCACAGGAGACCATCAGCAACCTCATCAGGAGCATGCCCAGGCATTGTAGGGAGGTCATACAGACACGTGGAGGCTACACACAATACTGAGCCTCATTTTGACTTGTTTTAAGGACATTACATGAAAGTTGGATCAGCTTGTAGTGTGTTTTTCCACTATAATTTTGGGGGTGACTCCAAATCCAGGCCTCCATTGGTTAATAAATTTGATTTCCATTGATGATTTTTGTGTGATTTTGTTGTCAGTACATTCAACTTTGTACAGAACAAAGTATTCAATGAGGATATTTCATTCATTCAGATCTAGAATGTGTTACTTGAGTGTTCCCTTTATTTTTTTGAGCAGTGTATATAAATATGAAAAAAAAACAAGACAGTGGTGGTGTGGCACCCAGCTGTGCTTGGAGCCACAGATCCTAGAGGGATGCATTAACGTATTCCTCCACAAGAGGCCCCCACAGCACACACACACCTTCACCTTCCACCTCAGACCATCAGAGGGAGCCCGTTAGGGATATAAATAGGGAAGGTGGAGCTAGGCAGTTAGTTCCTCTGGAGAGTTCAGCAAGTACAGACCTGAATACAGAGTCGAACTCAGTCTAGTCTGGAGTCTACAGAGAGTCAAGTCTGAGAGAGGTCAGCCTGCAGTGGAGCCCAGTCCAGACGCAGTTGTAGCTCAGTTAGAGCTCAAGGTGTGCCGGCGCCATAAGATCGGTGAAGTGCAGCAAGCTGCCGCTAGTGTGTATAGCCTAGTGAGGGCCCGAGCGTGGCCGAAGGCGAGTGGAAAGTGAGTAGCATTGGGGGCAGAGGAGCTGTACAAGCTCACCCCAGAAAGCATATACCGGACACCGGGTCCGAGCTTACCGGCATCTCTAGGACCCAGTAGGACATAACCGGAATTCCTGGAAGACTTCAAGTCCCAGGATCACCTAAGAGCTGATAAGTAACAGAGCCAGGAGTCACGGAGGCCCCACAAGCTGGGAGCACGTGCTCCAAGAGAAGGTCCTACCATGAAGTCAGACGGTGCAGTACAGAAACCAGGTTAGGCCTAGCTCCAGGCAGGTCAGAAACTTTCCACACTAAGGCAAGAAACAGGAGGCCCTACAGCCTCTCACTGGGAAGGATCCTGATATACACCCTTCACCCTTTAGTGCTCCGGGATGGGCCTGAATTTCCATCAGTAAAAGGTACTGAAGTGACTATCGTGTCTGTCCCTGTTCTTGCTCTGACCCAACTGGGTCCTATCTGTCCTGCATCCTTAAATTCCCGCTGTCCTGAGGCCTTGCTCCACCTGCGGGGAGCTGTACCACGCAAGCTGCCTTAACACCGGCCTCAGTGGGCTGCTGCAGCGCTGGTGATCCTCTCCAGACACCACAGATGGCATCACGAACTTAGTAACATAATCATCCACCCTTTTAAAAGAGAGGCCCAGGGTACGGCCCCGGGAGCCGACCACTGCGACATCCCCCAGGGTCAGGCCGTAACAAGGCCCGGGCGCCGAGTACTCCCCATTCCCCCCTGGGCTCTACATTCTCTTTCTTGGCATCACAAACAGGATTCCGTGCCCGCTGCAGCGACGGAGTGTTATGCCCGTTGCCACCGGGTACTGTGCGCCTTTAATTAAAAACTATGTATGTTAAACTGTGGTGAAGACTGCCGCCATTGTTGGGCCGCCGAGCGAGAAGAAGGGCGCAACCGCGGGAAACTGAGGGGCGTACCTGCAAAAGCGCGCGAAGCCCCGGACACACCCCACGCCTCAACATCAAACCAGGAAACGCCAGGTCCTGGAAGGAGCGTCGCTGAACGCTCTGACGTAGGACGCAAGTGACGCAAGGTCCTGAAGACGACCGTCACCTGTGGAGCTGCGGCCTACCGGAAAAAAAGTAAGGAAGGTAGGCCACGGTTCGCTAGGGGGGCGTCAGAATGTCCAAGGAACAGCACATCGCCGGAATACCGGTTAACGGCCCTGATGTTCAACCCGAGCCCGACGCCGGGCAGACCGAGGCGGCCGTTCCACCAGCAGCGCCTGTAACTCCTGTTATCCCCATAACTCTACCGTACATTCCTGGAGCAAAGTGGCTCCCCCAGTACAACAGCAAACCAGATACCCTGTCTGGATTCAAAAGGAAGATATGCGGTATCTTGGACATGTACTCTATGACAGGCAAGCAGAGGGCCGCTGTTGTATTAGGACAACTGACTGGTGCTCCGGGACGGGAAGTGGAAACATGGTCAGCCACAGACCAGGAGTCAGTGTCCGCAATCTTTCTAAAGCTACAGACTGAGGCGGACCTCCGGATGAGGTTCTACAACTGTTCCCAACAGCCGGAGGACAATGTTCGGGACTATGCCTGGCGTCCTCAAGGGGCCCTGCGGACTCTGAATCAGGTTAGTCCGACCAGCATCGAAAATGAAAGCAAAATGTTGAAGGAACTGTTTGTCTGGGGACTGAGGTCTCCAGAGGAGAGCAGGACTGTGCATTGTTGGTCCAGATGCCACCTTTGACAATCTTAAGGACATGGCAATAAAAGGACTGCAGCCCCTGGAAACAAATGCCATCCAATGTTACCAGGGTGGGGCTACCCCAGAGCCTGCTACACCCACCTTTTCCCCAGTGGCTGCTGAAGCCAAGGTTCCAGCAACGTCCCCTAGAGAGCTGGACAGTCTGCGCTCTGAAGTGTGCCAGCTGAGCAAAACCCTGACCACTGTGCTGAGTGCTCTGCAGCTGCGGACGGAGCGCGAGGAAGGAGGAAAAATCCTGTTAGCCAATAGCCCTGAGGATGTCCCCTGGATGTGAAAGAGGAGGACCACACCACCCTCTACGAGGATCAGTGACCAGCGCCGTCCACAGAAGGACCCAGCCTGCTACCGCTGCCGCAAGACCGGCCACACCGCCCAGAATTGTCCTTTAAATGAGAAAACCCTGGGGCCGAGGGCCGACACCCAGGAGTAACTCAGCCAGGCCCCTCAGACTGGTACAACAGGTTCGTTGGAGGAAGACCTTTCCTGTCCATTGTGCTGGACGGCATCCCAACGCACGCTCTGCTGGACACAGGATCTCAGGTAACCATAATGCATGATGTCCTCTACAAGAGGTTCTGGTCCATGGACGACCTAAGTCCACCAGCTCCAAATCTTTCTGTTTATGCCTCAAATGGACTCCCCTTTAACCTAATCGGGGTTAAGAATGTGACAGTATAGGTGGGGAGGGTGGAGCTGAAGGACAAGGGACTAATTGTAGTAGAGACTAATCCTGATGATACCAATCCGTATATGGTACTAGGCACTGACATAGTTGGTAACTGTTTGGGAGAAGTTGTGTTCTTACTAGCTGACACTGCCAGACCAGGACAGAGGAGGGCGCCGCAGAAGGAGATCCGAGTCCTGATGTACCAACAGCAAATAAGGTTAACAGATGGTGAAATCGGTAATGTGCGGGTGACGGACCCCATACCCATTGTGATTCCCCCCAATGAGTGAAATGCTTATCTGGTGTAGAGCCACCATAGGTCTTAGAGGACAGAGCTACCAGGCGGTGGTAGAACCTCTTTGCTCCGAGCACAGACCCACGCTCTTAACCGCCAGAGGAGTGGTGGATGTACGCAATGGGAGGGTGCCCATCCGTCTTCTCAACTGTGGGAGAGATGAGGTCAGATTGCCACGTTATGCCACTGTTGCCAAATTACATGCTGTAAATAACAACTGCATTCACAAGGCGGAGTCCTTAACCTCACCAGACGAAGTGGAGGATGATGACCCTGCAACCCAGGTGGAGGATTGGTGTCAACAGCTCCATGTTGGGACAGACACCACTCCTGCCCATCAGAAACAGGGTGTACACCGGGTGGTTCAAGAATACGTGCAGGTGTTCAGTAAACATCCACTTGACTTCGGGAGGATTAAGGGGGTTCAACATCTTATCCCCACAGATGACCATCGACCCATCTTAGAACGTTATAGGCCTATACCACCAGCTCACTACCAGAAGGCAAAGGAGATGCCGCACGACATGAGAAAGGCGGGGGTGGTAAGGGATAGTTGTAGTCCCTGGGCAGCTCCCCTAGTGCTAGTTAGGAAAAGGATGGGAGCATGAGAATGTGTGTAGATTACCGACAAGTAAATCGCATTACGCATAAAGATGCATACCCTTTACCATGCATAGAGGAGTCCCTAGCTGCCTTAAAGTCTGCAAATTACTTTTCCGCCCTTGACCTTACTATTGGGTACTGGCAAGTAGCTGTGGCTGAGGAGGATTGGAAGAAGACGGCCTTCACTACCCCGATGGGACTCTGCGAGTTCAACAGTATGCCGTTTGGACTCTGCAATGCCCCTGGAACGTTCCAGAGAATGATGGAGTGCTGCCTGGGACACCGCAACTTCGAGACTGTGTTACTATACCAGGATGATGTGATAGTGTACTCCAAAACGTATGAGGACCACTTGAAGCACCTGGCAGAGGTATTTGAGTCACTGTCCCAGTACGGGATGAAGTTGAAGCCCTCAAAGTGCCACCTGCTCAAGAGAAAGGTACACTACCTGGGGCACATTGTCAGTCCGGAAGGGGTAGCACCAGACCCGGAGAAGGTAACTGCCATCCAGAAGTGGCCGGAGTTGAAGAACCTCAAAGAGGTGCGTCAGTTCTTGGGACTAGTAGGATACTACTGGAGGTTTGTAAAAGACTACACCAAGAAAGCCGCTCCTCTGCAAGACCTCCTGGTAGGGCAGTCCCCAAAGGCAGAAATCCCCCATTCCACTGGGGTAAGGAGCAAGCCGAGTTGTTTCAGGAGATGAAGGAGATCCTGACAGGCGATGAGGTCCTAGCCTACCCTGACTACAGCCAACCGTTCCTGCTGTATACTGATACCAGCAACGAAGGACTGGGAGCTGTCTTAAGTCAGAAGCAGAATGGCCAAGAGAAAGTGATCGCATATGCAAGCAGGAAGCTCCGCCCAACTGAGAGGAACCGAGAGAACTATAGCAGCTTTAAGTTGGAGTTCCTGGCCTTGGTCTGGGCCATCACTGAAAGGTTCAAGCACTATCTAGCCTCCAGTAAGTTGACTGCCTTCACTGATAACAACCCCTTGACCCATCTTGAAACAGCTAAGCTAGGAGCACTGGAACAATGATGGATGGCTCAGCTGTCAAATTATCAATTCACAATTAAATACCGGGCGGGTGCAAGAACGCCAACGCCGATGCCCTGTCCAGGATGCCTCACCAGTCTGACAGAGCAAAAGAAGAAGTGGATGACCTGGAAGAGATTGAGCTACCTGCCTTTCACTGGAATGGGATGATCCACGAGCAACGAGCATCCTGGAGGCAGCGTGGAAAGACGTTAAACCCCCTGCCTCACCACAGCTGGAAAGAGACCCAGGACAGTGACCCGGTTGTCAGCCACATCAAGGAGCTGATAACCCAAGAAGGTTCCTCCCTGGAGAAAGAAGCGTCTCTGCAAGCAAAGCAGCTGTGGAACGAGAGAAGCCGGCTGTTTATCTACCGTGAGAAGCTGTGCCGGAGGTATGTCAATCCAAAAACCCATGAGATGGTATGGCAGATAGTAGTCCCCAAGACAGACATCCAAATGATGTTGGAGGCCTACCACGATCAGGCGGGGCACTTTGGCTGGAAAAAGATAGAGACCCTGTTGAAGTGTCGATTCTACTGGGTAGGAATGCGCAGCTCCATTGAGCGGTGGTGCCGGGACTGTGGACCCTGTGGCCTAAGAAGAAAAGACTACAGCAGCCAGAAGGCACCCCTGCAACCCATCAAGACGACTCGACCCCTGGAGATCGTGACCCTGGACCATGTCAAGCTGTCCTCCAGCAGGTCAGGGTACTCTTATGCTCTGACCATGGTGGATCACTACTCACGTTTCCTGGTGGTCGCCCCCGTCAAAGACCTGACGGCAGAGACAGCAGCAAAGACGTTCCAAGCGTATTTCTGTAGAACCCATGGTTATCCTGAGCAGGTGCTGACGGACCAAGGCCCGGCCTTTGAGGCTGAGTTGTTCAAGGAGTTCTGCCATCTATATGGGTGTAAGAAGATAAGAACTACACCGTACCACCCACAAACCAATGGTCTCTGTGAGAAGATGAATAACATCATCATCGACCTGCTAAAGACCATACCACTTGAGGAGAGAAATCAGTGGCCAGACCTACTAGCTGACCTAGTAGATCTGTACAATCACATACCAGTAAGTTCCACCAACTGTACTCTGGCAAATCTCATCCGAGCAAGGCCAGGAAAGCTGCCCATGGACCTGCAGCTTGGTGTTGTAGAACCAGAAGCGGATGTGACCACTGAGGAGTGGGACACAGCCAGACAGGAGCAGTACAGAAGAGTACAAGCCTGTGTTGAAGACAGTCTCACTCGGGTGAGGGACAAGCAGGAAGCTCAATACAACAGAGGTGCCCAAGCAGAACCCTTCACACCTGGTGAAGTAGTACTTAAAAGGAAAAGAAGAAACCACAAACTTGATGACCAGTGGGAGAGGGAACCCTACACTGTGTTGAATTCAAGACTTGATAATAAGAAGACCTGCATAATTAGTAGAGACGGAGGAAGGACGACTGCAACAGTATCCAGGGATCACCTAAAGTTGTGTCCAGACCTGCTAAAGCCCCAAGGAGAGGTGCCTCTCATTATCCCGGAGGAGCCTAAAGAAGCAGTAATACACACTGACTTAGGAGATTTCCCGGCAGATTGGCCCCAACTAGGAGGAGCAGTAATCATCCCTGTAATTACCTTCTACCCACAGCAAGAAGAACCTGTAAGTGCTGAAGAGGAGCCAGCTCAAGAAGAATCATAGAATCATAGAATCATAGAATGGTAGAGTTGGAAGGGACCTCCTGGGTCATCTGGTCCAACCCCCTGCTCAAAGCAGGATTCACTAAATCATCTCAGACAGATGTCTGTCCAGCCTCTGTTTGAAGACGTCCATTGAAGGGGAACTCACCACCTCTCGTGGCAGCCTGTTCCACTCATTAATCACCCTAACTGTCAAAAAGTTTTTTCTAATATCTAATCTGTGTCTCCTCCCATTTAGTTTCATCCCATTGCTTCTAGTCTTTCCTTGTGCAAATGAGAAAGAGTCCCCGGAAGAAGGATCCCAGTTTGGAGCAGAGCAAGAAGGCCCAGCCTATGGCATACTTGCCAGTCCTATAGAGAGGTCAATGCAGCCTAGTAGCCCCTCCACACCTAGTACTGACACATTGGGAGGTAGAGCACCTATTAGTGCCTCATGCATTCCAGTACCATGCAGGTCCACGCGTAGTACTAAAGGTCAACCCCCTGTCAGGTATAATCAGTAAGATAGCTAAACTCTGACATGTGTAGATAGTTACCCCTGGGGTATTGAACTGTTTTTTTGTGTGTTTTCGTGCATATGTATGTTACTTTGTGTTTTGCCTTATTGATGAACAGTTTAAGTGATACGGACACTTCCCTTGTGACATACAGAACTTTGTGGCTAAGGACTATGTGCAGCCCAAAAACTATTTCTTGTAAATATTTGCACTCCCTGGAGTGCCCTTCTAGGTGACCTCAGAAGCAAAACCTCTTTGGAGTGGCTCTACTGGAGGTCCAACTTGGGATCTTCATGCCCTGCAGCCACCCCAGGGCCTACGTTGAGGGTATGGGACAGGTCCTTCAAGCTACCAAGTACTCTGCCTTGTGAGATGGACATCCTTTCAGGGAACCTCACCAAAGGAGACTTAAATTCTGAGGTTGCTTATGGTCTATACGTATAAATTTGTTATTTAAAATGTTTTGCAACGTTTAAGAATGTGCCTCTCATAAAGGGAAGATTGTTACTGTTAATTTTTATCGTTTTCTAAAATGTACTTCAGCCCGGGAGTGCTGAGCTTTGCTAGGGGGGAATGTGGCGCCCAGCTGTGCTTGGAGCCACAGATGCTAGAGGGGTGCATTAACGGATTCCTCCTTAAGAGTCCCCCACAGCACACACACACCTCCACCTTCCACCTCAGACCATCAGAGGGAGTCTGTTAGGGATATAAATAGGGAAGGTGGAGCTAGGCAGTTAGTTCTTCTGGAGAGTTCAGCAAGTACAGACCTGAATACAGAGTCGAGCTCAGTCTAGTCTGGAGTCTACAGAGAGTCAAGTCTGAGAGAGGTCAGCCTGCAGTGGAGCCCAGTCCAGACGCAGTTGTAGCTCAGTTAGAGCTCAAGGTGTGCCAGTGCCATAAGATCGGTGAAGCGCGGCAAGCTGCCGCTAGTGTGTATAGCCTAGTGAGGGCCCGAGCGTGGCCGAAGGCGAGTGGAAAGTGAGTAGCATTGGGGGCAGAGGCGCTGTACAAGCTCACCCCAGAAAGCATATACCGGACACCGGGTCCGAGTTTACCAGGATCTCTAGGACCCAGTAGGACATAACCGGAATTCCTGGAAGACTTCAAGTCCCAGGATCACCTAAGAGCTGATAAGTAACAGAGCCAGGAGTCACGGAGGCCCCGCATGCTGGGAGCGCGTGCTCCAAAAGAAGGCCCTACCACAAAGTCAGCCGGTGCAGTACAGAAACCAGGTTAGGCCTAGCTCCAGGCAGATCAGAAACTTACCACACGAAGGCAAGAAACAGGAGGCCCTACACCCGGTCACTTGGGAGGATCCTGATATGCACCCTTCACCCTTCAGTGCTCTGGGACGTGCCTGAATTTCCATCAGTAAAAGGTACTGAAGTGACTATCGTGTCTGTCCCTGTTTTTGCTCTGACCCGGCTGGGTCCCATCAGTCCTGCATCCTTAAATCCCCGCTGCCCTGAGGCCTAGCTCCGCCTGTGGGGAGCTATACCACGCAAGCTGCCTTAACACCAGCCTTAGTGGGCTGCCGCAGCGCTGGTTATCCTCACCAGACACCACAGGTGGCGTCACGAACTTAGTAACATAATCATCCACCCTTTTAAAAGAGAGGCCCAGGGTACGGCCCCGGGAGCCGACCACCATGACATCCCCCAGGGTCAGGCCGTAACAAGGCCCGGGCGCCGAGTACTCCCTACCCCCACCCCCCTGGGCTCTACAGTGGCAAGGCTGCAAAGACGACGACCAAGGCACCAAAGAAGACGTTTAAGGAAAATGCTGCGTGCATTTTCATAAAGCGTCTTCTGCTTCAAAAACATTGCGGAAACGCTGGCGTCTAAAAGGGACTATGTTCTCATACCCTTAAACTCTTTTGCATACTTGTATGTGAAGAGCAGAATACAGTATAATGTACACCTGTATAAGGCAAACCTTTTTTCACATCCCGACATTATTTATTTTTATAGCTGTTGTATCTAACATATTGCCAAGTTCTTTACTTTTTTTTTTTAATTTAAGTTTGACAGAGCTACTTTTAGATTCTCTTAGAAGTTGGGATTTTCAACAAGCTCCTTGCCATGAACAAACTACAGCTATTGAGCTATTCTAAAACTGCTTTCACTGCATAAAGAATATATTAAATCAGCTTCTGCTAAACATTCATAATCGGTTACATTCACCCTACTGTTTGCAAATAAAATGAAAATGAAAACTGTAGCAATTTATGGTCCATCTCATGTGAATAAAAAAAATCAGCTTTAGATGAATCACAATATTTGCCATTCGTCATATTGGTATGGAATAATTTCAACATTCCGTTCACATTATTTCTGTAATGACTTCACTGTAGTAGTCAGTTCAACTGCAGTACTAGAGGTGGATTTATTAATGCTTACTGCAAAATGTAAACTTTAATAGTTTGTTCCTACAGAATTTAATTTTCTAATTTTAAAACAGCTCTAATAAAATATATTTCTTATTTAATATTACAGCTACAAACATGTACTAAGAATCATAACTCTACTAACCAAATAATGTGCTCTCAAACGCACGTTTTTGCATAATATACAAGAAAAAACATGTTTTCATGGAAGATAATATAATATTTCTCTATTTTACTCTAACCTAGGCACAGACAATAGATAGCATCAATCCAAGTGATTATTTACACACCGCAAACACATTAATAGACCTTGACCTGTTAGTTGGGCACTGTAGATCGGTATTCTTTTGAGACAGTATGGCAGTGTTGTTTGGACATTGAATGTAGCCACTTCCTATTTTGCTGTCAGTTCTCCTTTATGACTTGATTAAATATTTATATCAGCTAAAGAATAATAAAAATTGAATCAATACAGTGTAAATTACATTAAAATTTAATGTACACATTCACTATATACAGCATATCTAATAGTCATAGAACATAAAAGGAAGAAAGGGGGAGCAGGGAAGTGTTCCCAAACTGGGCTGAATGTTCTTGTACATTCTTTATTTTATAAAACAAATAAATAATACATTCTTAAAGAAGCTTAGAGCACAAAAAGCTAATATTTGTTAACATTTTACTTAACATTTGTAAAAAATGTATAAACAGTTTAAGGCCGGGGTCCCACTAGCGTATGGCATCCGATGCAATAGCATCGGATGCGATATGCTAATGACATTCAGCTCCTGCTCTGCAGCGAATGTGAGCCAAGTGTCAGTGCTCCGTGCTCCAATCCTCTCGCTCAGAGGGGATCGCAGCCAAGCTGCGGAGGGGACAGAGAAATCAATTTCTCCATCTCCTCTGTTGATGACTTTGGCGGGAATCGCACTGCACTCGGGTGATATGAGAATCCAGCATGCAATTGCAGCATGCTGTGATTTTTTTTCAGCTCAATCGCAATCCGATCAGAGCTGGGAAAAAAAACGCCACTGAGCACACCATCATAGGATTAAATTGGTCCGAATGCAAGTCAATTTTTTATCGGATTGCATTCGTCCGATTTAATCGCAAGTGAGAGAGAGCCCAAACAGTAACTAAAGGAAAGGGAGAGTTGAATTCACACCTGGCATATTGTTATTGCCTATGGTCAAAATAAAAAAGTGATGTTCTTGATGAAATTTTGCAATTAAATTTTGTCTCGTGTTTCAGGGCAACTCATGAGAATATGAGAAAAAAGTAAAGAATCCATGATATTTGAGCTTAAAAAAGAAAACAATTTGTTTCAAATTATGATATGTCTATCCAACGTATCCACTATAATTTCATTTTTTTTTCAAATCTTTAAGTTTCACACATTTTATTAAGTTATTCCTTAAAGGTAACCTGTCACCATGAATTGCAGTCCAATCTGCAGGCCCCATGTAACAGAGTAAGGGGAGCTGTGTAGGTTGAATATATACAGAACAGACCCAAAGTTTGGACACACCTTCTCATTTAAAGATTTTTCTGTATTTAAATTGTACATTCACACTGAAGGCATCAAAACTATGAATTAACACATGTGGAATTATATACTTAACAAAAAAGTGTGAAACAACTGAAAATATGTCTTATATTCTAGGTTCTTCAAAGTTGCCACCTTTCGCTTTGATGACTGCTTTGCACACTCTTGGCATTCTCTTGATGAGTTTCAAGAGGTAGTCACCGGAAATGGTCTTCCAACAATCTTGAAGGAGTTCCCAGAGATGCTTAGCACTTGTTGACCCTTTTGTCTTCACTCTGCGGTCCAGCTCACCCCGAACCATCTCGATTGGGTTCAGGTCTGGTGAATGTGGAGGCCAGGTCATCTGGCGTAGCACCCCATCACTCTCCTTCTTGGTCAAATAGCCCTTACACAGCCTGGAGGTGTGTTTAGGGTCATTGTCCTGTTGAAAAATAAATGATGGTCCAACTAAACGCAAACCGGATGGAATAGCATGCCGCTGCAAGATGCTGTGGTAGCCATGCTGGTTCAGCATGCCTTCAATTTTGAATAAATCCCCAACAGTGTCACCAGCAAAGCACCCCCACACCATCACACCTCCTCCTCCATGCTTCACGGTGGGAACCGGGCATGCAGGGTCCATCCGTTCACCTTTTCTGCGTCGCACAAAGACACGGTGGTTGGAACCAAAGATCTCAAATTTGGACTCATCAGACCAAAGCACAGATTTCCACTGGTCTAATGTCCATTCCTTGTGTTCTTTATCCCAAACAAGTCTCTTCTGCTTGTTGCCTGTCCTTAGCAGTGGTTTCCTAGCAGCTATTTTACCATGAAGGCCTGCTGCACAAAGTCTCCTCTTAACAGTTGTTATTGAGATGTGTCTGCTGCTAGAACTCTGTGTGGCATTGACCTGGTCTCTAATCTGAGCTGATGTTAACCTGCGATTTCTGAGGCTGGTGACTCGGATAAACTTATCCTCAGAAGCAGAGGTGACTCTTGGTCTTCCTTTCCTGGAGCGGTCTTCATGTGAGCCAGTTTCTTTGTAGCGCTTGATGGTTTTTGCAACAGCACTTGGGGACACTTTCAAAGTTTGCCCAATTTTTCGGACTGATTGACCTTCATTTCTTAAAGTAATGATGGCCACTCGTTTTTCTTTACTTAGCTGCTTTTTTCTTGCCATAATACAAATTCTAACAGTCTATTCAGTAGGACTATCAGCTGTGTATCCACCTGACTTCTGCACAACACAATTGATGGTCCCAACCCCATTTATAAGGCAAGAAATCCCACTTATTAAACCTGCCAGGGCACACCTGTGAAGTGAAAACCATTTCCAGTGACTACCTCTTGAAGCTCATCAAGAGAATGCCAAGAGTGTGCAAAGCAGTCATCAAAGCAAAAGGTGGCTACTTTGAAGAACCTAGAATATAAGACATATTTTCAGTTGTTTCACACTTTTTTTGTTAAGTATATAATTCCACATGTGTTAATTCATAGTTTTGATGCCTTCAGTGTGAATGTACAATTTTCAAAGTCATGAAAATACAGAAAAATCTTTAAATGAGGTGTGTCCAAACTTTTGGTCTGTACTATATATATATATATATATATATATATATATATATATATAATCAACCTGCTCAGCTTCCCTTACTCTGTTACATAGCGCCTGCAGATTTGACTGCAATTCATATATATATATATATTTGCGAAAAAAGACTCAATATAACTTGTGTTTTAATCTTTCTGGGATTCTCAGTCCAGTGGGCGGTCCTATCAGTGACTGACAGTTTTCTCCGTGTGCACACTTACTGTATACATAAAAAGCTGTCAGTCACTGATAGGACCGCCCACTGGACTGAAAATCCCTGAAAGAGCAGAAAAATAAATGCTGAAAATTCAGGTTCTACTAAATATTTTCTCACAAAGCTATATATCAGTGTACTCAGCTAATCCTGCTCTACAACATGGTAAAAATAGGCACAACTAGTTCACTTCTGCTATATGACTGAGATCTTCAGCACGGGGGATGCCACTCCTGCTAGACTCAGCGCTGTATAGATCCAATAGAATAAAAATCCAGGTAAAAAATAGAACTTAATTCCAGTACAATTAAAAAATGAATAACAGCTTCAATTTAATTCAGCAGCATAATATAAATTTCCTACGCATTTCTGACTGTAAATCAGTCCTTAATCAGAGACAAATACCAAAACCAGCTATAATGTAAGTTTGTAGTTTATTGTATTGATCTGTGACAATTTCCGCTCACTTGAGATTCTCACCCCTTAGTCACAAAGTATGTCCTATCACTTATTACATATGGTATTGCTGCATGTATTTAGACTGGTTTTATAGTAATCTGTTTCCCTGCATATCACAGCACCTCACTTTTATATTTTTCATTCATTTGCTCTCTTCATGATTGATAAAATATTTGTATTAGGCTCTAGTTTTGGGTCTTTATTCTCTGCCCGCATTTTCCTGTGTTGTTTGTACTGATCTCTGCCCAGGTCACTTCATTGTTCTATCGGTTAGGGATATTTGTTGGGTAGCAATACTCCATGTACTATATTTCTGCTCTCCTTTTCTCCTGAACTAACCATCTAAAAAAAGAAAAGCTCAAATTCATCTTGAACACTGCTGGCAGTGATTTATCAGGTTATATGTCCCATTATACTATTTAGGGAGGGGGAAAAAAGGCTCACAAACTTTTCATTGTAAAGTAATAACTGCTGATTTTATGTTTTCAACTACAACATTAGAGATGGACATTTCCCTTAATGCCAACAATGCATAATTGGCAGGTAAGCACATTAGAAATTTATGATAGTACAGCGAGTGGCCGTGAAATGTCAGTGCTCAGGTGAAACCAGGTAGAAGACAATTTACCCTCTGATTAATGCATTCTGTCTGACTCTTAAATGTTGTTTTCAGGGAATAGTAAAGTGATTCATATAAATGCTGCTACAAAATAAACTTTATTGCACATATATTTCAAGACAGAAACTTTAGCCAGAATGATGTTGAGAGAAAGGCGTTGATCACAAACAAATGCCATGCAGTTTTATTGCTTGTCAGAGCTATCGATTCAGAGGAACGAGAAGATGTCAATACAACCTTAAAGTCAGCATGTGAGCTTTTAAATTGTGAGCAATCCAGGGAGGATGATCAAACACAGTATGTATAAATATAAGCAACTTAAATGCAGGGATTTGTAGTGATGCATTGTAATTAAGCTGGTAAGAGGGATATTGCGGCAGTGTCAGGCTCAACAGTTAAGCCTCTGGTCCTGATGAGCACATGGACCCCAGTTCTTAATGCAGCAGCAAAGAGCACTGGGCACACATAAGAATCCAAGGAGGAGGAGAGAAAAAAAGGAACCCAGCAGAGATGAATGCAGGCACAAACACAACAGCACAGCTGGTGGAGCACACTAAACATAGAACACAAGAGTTTCTATCCCAAGACACAGGTGTGTGTATCAATTGTCAATCTATCAGGAGTGGAGCACAACAGAGGGCAGTGGAGCCAGGAGAAGGGAGAAGAGCCAGGGATACCCAGAACAGGTGGACAACAGAGAATTGACCTGTTGCTGCTATTTCTATTGAGTCCATATTCAATTACTAACGTTAGCATTAAATATATTTAAGTAAGTTATAATTTGCAGTTTAGAAAAACTGACCAGCGCATCCAAACTATTGTTTGCTGGTGCCAGCTAAGACAATAATTCTAAGAGAAAATATTTGCTACACTCTGAAATGGCAAGAATAATAAATTTAGAACATTGGAACTCCGTTCATGCCATTGAAATTATGTACATTACCTATTTTCTAAGGCAGGAATGCAGTTTCAATTTTCTAAATCTACCATTATTAGCATTTCAGAGTGCAGCTATATTTTCTCTTAGAATTATTGTCTTAGCTAACACCTGCACACACAAGTTTGGATATATGGTCAGTTTTTCTGTTTATAACAAACTCCTATGACATGTGTACTCCTACTCACATCAACCTTAGGAGGTTATAATTAGCTGGTTCCTTGCTGCCCCATAAGTTGTAGGCTTTTTAGTTCAGGAGAGGTGTCTTATCAGGACAGGGACCCAACAATAAGGTACGCCTTGATGATGGCTATTGGGCTCACATATATTGGCCAATCTATGTGCTAAGTACCTTCTTTTTGCTGTCATTTTTCTATAGCAATATTGCAGTCCCATTTTTGCCAATATTCCATATGTAAATAATGTAGCGCTTACCTATTTTCTATGGCAGTAATGCAGTTCCAATTCTTTAAATTTAATATTCTTAGCATTTCAGAGTGCAGCTATATTTTCTCTTATAATTTTCAGTTTAGTCCGATAAACGTTTGTCATTGTTCAAAACATTGGTCGCGAGTGTTGGATTTTTTTCAGCCATTGATCGGAACAAGCTGCATTGAAATGATGTTTGGTGCAGACCATCAGCTGATGTGATTTGCAGTTTGATGGACAATCATTCTTTCATGAGCCCATTTACATCTAAATTGTATTCACAGCTTTTGTTTCCACTTTCATCTTTGAATTGAGATTAACTTTTGACTCTTTATACTAGAACTCTGAATGAACTAGGTATGTGAATTAGGCCTCATTCAGATGTTTTTGTGTATGAGAAAAAAATAATACATTTTTCATCAGTGTTCCGAATCTGATTTCCATCCATTTTTGGTTCATTTGTCCATTTTCACCATCAGTGTAACATTGTATGAAAAAAAATGGGTGAGCTTGATTTAAAAATAGGAATAAAAACAGACCTGTTTCTGCTTAATTTTTTTTTCCAGGAATGTTGAATCTGCAAAAGTGACATGTAAACATGACCATAGACTATACCTGGTACCTGTTTTATATCTGAAAACCTTCGATGAAACTCATACAAGCAACCAGATGTCTGAATAAGGCCAGGTTGACTTGAAAAATAACCCTTTCACCCCAAAGCCTGTTTTCACCTTCCTGACCAGGCCTTCCTGACCAGGCCATTCTAAAAACTGCACCACTCAAGGTGCTCAAAACCACATTTATGAAGTTTATTAACCCTTCAGGTGCTTCACAGAAATTTTTTTCACTAAATTTTTCCTTTGGAACCAATTTTTTTACTTTCACAAGGGTGCGGTATGAATGATTAGACGACTTTATTCTTTGGGTCGGTGCGATTACAGTGATACCAGATTTATATAGGGTGCTGTCACACATTAAAAGTCACTTTTTATTGCAAAACCAATTTTTTGCATCCTCATATTTAGACAGCTATAATTTTTCCATATTTCAGCTGACAGAGTCATGTGAGGGCTTGATTATTGCTGGATAAGTTGACATTTTTAATGGTACCATTTTCGACCACATGACTTTTTTATCGCTTTCAATTCCGATTTTTGGGAGGCGGAATGAACAAAAACCAGCAATTCAGGAATTGTTTTTATCTTTGTTTGTTTGTTTTTTTATGCTGTTTTGCTTGTGGCAAAATTGATAAGGCAGCTTTATTTTTGGGGTCAGTACATTTGCAGCGATACCACATTTATATAATTTTTTTATATTTTGATGCTTTTACACAATAATACCCATTTTATAGAAAAAATAATTATTTTTGCATTGCTATATTCTAAAAAAATTTTTCCACTGACAGAGCTGAATGGTGTTTTGATTTTTGTGGGACAAGATGACATTTTCAGCGGTTTCATTGTAATTTACATTCGTCTTTTTGATCTAATTTATTGCACATTTTGTTCAGCAGTATGATGATAAAGCATAATTTTTTGCCTCTTTTTTTTTTTTTTACGGTTTTATAGGTCGGGTCATTTCGGACTCAGTGATACCAAATATGTGTACTTTTTTTTATTTCTTTTTTTACATAAATACATGTATTTATTGAATTAATATTTTTTTCTTTTTTGTGTGTTCTTTGTTTTTTGATTTTTTTTTATATTTTTACAATGTTTAATAATTTTTTTTTTTTACTTTTTTACATTGCCCCACTATGTGACTTTATCTTTACACTGACAGATCACTGATCTGATACTCTGCAATACTTCTGTACTGCAGGGCATCAGAGCAGCGTCTAACAGGCAGGGAGGAGACATGTAAGGCCACTCTGAAGGACCCTGCGGCCATCTTGCAACCCTGGGTCACCATGGAGACCATTGGCAGAATGCGATCACATCAGAGGGGTAATGAGCCCCCGCTTTCAAAAAGAAGTATATGTTACACGCACGCCGCTATGTTCAGATAGGGCGAGACAGGTTTCATGAATTCTTTGGAATCCTGGGGGAACCGTTAGTCAGGGCGACCATAGGCGGCAACTTCTCTCAGGCACACGATAGATTCAATTACTGACCAAACACATCTGACAATAGTATTTTTCAACAAGTTAACAGTGAATTTAATCTGAAGCACGGCCAGTTTTATTCAGGGATATTACAGCAACAATCTTCATTTCTGTACAGTCTAACTTTCTTGAGCAAACGGCTCCAGTAACAATACAGTAGTTTCTTCACAATGCACAGTATTACAGTCTCTTCAGTAGCATAGGAGAGAACAACGGAAAGGACACCATTGTAGGCATTTACTACATGCCACCTGGGCAAGCTGAAGATATGGATGAACTCTTTATGTATCAAATGACCAAGTTCTCCAAAAAATATGACGTAGTGGTCATGGGAGATTTCAACTATCCAGACATTTGTTGGGAATCTCTCTCAAGTAAAACTAACAGGTCAAGCAAATTCTTATCCTCTCTTGCTGACAACTTTATCTTCCAAAAGGTAGGGGAGAAAACAAGGGGATCTGCTACTTTGGATCTAATCCTTATAAACAGGGAGGAAATGGTTGATGAGGTAAAGGTGGCTGGGACCCTAGGAGGCAGCGATCATGCTATTATAGAATTTTGGATAACTAGAGGAGGAAGACATGTGAAGACTCAAACTTCAAGGTTAAATTTTAGAAAGGCAGATTTTAAGAGACTCAGATAGAGAATAGGAGGGATCCAATGGCTGGATGTCCTTAAGGACAAAAATGTCCAGGAAGGATGGGAAATTTTTAAAAATGAGACTCTCAAAGCACAATCGTTAACAATCCCGAAAAGTAGGAAGAATGGGAAGCATTTAAGGAAACCAGGATGGATGAACACAGAACTTAAACACATGCTAAAAAGAAAGAAAGAAATGTTTATTAAATGGAAAGAGGGAGGCATATCTAAAGAAGATTATAATGCAGTCTGCAGATCCTGCAGGGCACGTATCAGGGTAGCTAAAGCTGACAATGAATTAAGGCTTGCAAGAGATGTCAAAAGCAATAAAAAAGGATTTTGGGGGTATGTCAAAAGTAAAAGAAAAGTCAAAGATGCTATAGGATTTTTACAGGATGAAAATGGAGAAATGGTAAGAGAGGATGTTGAGAAGGCCGAACTTTTTAATTCCTATTTTGCATCTGTTTTCTCTCAGAAAGAAAATGTAACATCAACTGATCTTCACTGTCCTTTTAAAGGAATAGAGGAATCCAAGTTATCTGTAAACAGAAAGATTGTGAGGGAATATTTAGCTAACATAAATGAGTTCAAGTTTCCAGGTCCAGATGAATTACACCCCAGAGTACTGAAGGAGATCGTAGAAGAAATTTTAGAACCACTCTCCATAATCTTTGAAAATTCTTGGAGAACAGGAGAAGTCCCAGAAGACTGGAGAAGAGCAAATGTTGTTCCTATCTTCAAAAAGGGGAAGAAGGTGGACCCAGGGAACTATAGGCCGGTGAGTCTGACTTCTATACCAGGAAAGATCTTTGAACAAATTATTAAACAACATGTATGTAAGTACATGGATAAGAATGAAGTGATTAACCAGAGTCAGCATGGGTTTGTAACTAACAAGTCATGTCAGACTAACTTAATTTCCTTCTATGACAGAATCACTGACTGGGTGGATCAGGGAAATGCTGTAGATATAGTATATCTTGACTTCAGCAAAGCATTTGACAAAGTATCTCACACCATCCTTATTGAAAAAATAACCAAGTATGCAATGGACCAGGCAACTGTTAGGTGGATTCATAACTGGCTTAGTGATCGGACTCAAAGGGTGGTTGTAAATGGCTTCACATCCAGCTGGATGAATGTCTCAAGTGGGGTACCACAGGGCTCCGTCCTGGGACCTGTATTGTTCAACATCTTTATCAATGATTTAGATGAAGGAATTGAGGGTAAACTGATTAAATTTGCTGATGACACAAAGCTAGGAGGGATAGCTAATACTAGAGAAGAGAGAGAGAGGATTCAAAAAGACCTAAATAAACTGGAGCAGTGGGCAGCAACCAACAGAATGGTTTTTAACAGGGGAAAATGCAAAGTACTACATCTGGGCAATAAAAATGAAAAAAGCATACACAGAATGGGAGGAAAAGAGCTAAGCAACAGTACATGTGAAAAAGACTTAGGTATACTAATAGATCATAGACTGAACATGAGTCAACAGTGTGATGCAGCAGCAAAAAAGGCAAATACAATTCTGGGATGTATTAACAGAAGCATACAGTCTAGATCACGTGAAGTCATTTTCGGTCTTTACTCCTCTTTGGTCAGACCTCATCTGGAATACTGTGTACAGTTTTGGGCACCACATTTTAAAAAAGACATAGACAAACTGGAGCAAGTTCAGAGAAGAGCGACCAGAATGGTGACTGGTCTGCAAACCATGTCCTATGAGGAACGGTTGCAGGATTTGGGAATGTTTAGCTTGCAAAAAAGAAGACTGAGAGGAGACTTAATAGCTGTCTACAAATATGTCAAGGGCTGTCACATTGTAGAAGGATCATCTTTATTCTCATTTGCACAAGGAAAGACTAGAAGCAATGGGATGAAACTAAATGGGAGGAGACACAGATTAGATGTTAGAAAAAACTTTTTGACAGTTAGGGTGATTAATGAGTGGAACAGGCTGCCACGAGAGGTGGTGAGTTCCCCTTCAATGGACGTCTTCAAACAGAGGCTGGACAGACATCTGTCTGAGATGATCTAGTGAATCCTGCTTTGAGCAGGGGGATGGACCAAATGACCCAGGAGGTCCCTTCCAACTTTACCATTCTATGATTCTATGATTCTAATTCAGCATAGATTAGATCTCTTAGCAGCACACTTCTATGCATACACAACCACAGGCTTTTCCTTCACAAGGACACAATAGTATACAGCATTCTTTATCCTTCATGGAGATGGAGTTGGGGAGGGTTTGATGAGGCAGAAGATCCCTATGACACCATTTCTTCCAGTCCTTTCTGCCTGATAATACTCTGCACTGTTAGTTCATGGAGTTTACCTGACCTGTGTTTAGTTTCTCTTCTGAACTGAATCCTGTTCAGTTGCTTTCTGTCAGATACAGATAACACACTACCTTTCTCTTCGGCTTCAGTCAGACTGCAATAACAAGTTCCCCACAATCCACCTGGGGCTCTGTTAAAACATTCCCTGTCTCTTGTGACTGTGTTAACCCATCTAGTTGCTGGATGCTTCTGAAGAACAGCACTACTTCTGCATGTCACACTCTTCCCTCCTTTTTGAATGTTGTCCTCGACATTCGTCTTAATTGGTCAATCTGACAAATTCTGAGACAGTGGTAAAAGTTGAATAACTTTATATAAAAATTGGCATTGTCAAATTGGTATAACGTTCATAAACATGGATAACAACTAGTGATGGGTGAGCACTAAAATGCTCGGGTGCTCGATGCTCGGGTCGAGCAAATTGGAATGCTCAAGAGCTCGACCCGAGCAATGAGCCCAATGTAAGTCTATGGGAAACTCGAGCATTTTTCAGGCGGCTTCCCCGGCGGTCTGCAGACTGTTATTTTTATTGCGCATGCAATGAGTGGCAGGGCTGCGAAAAATTTGGACGCACCCCAATACCCCTTTGAAAATTTGGATGCACCCCAATACCCCTTTTAAGAGACTTAGAGGAGGGCCTCCTGAAAACAATGTTCCCATTATTAGGAAGTGGGTCTCCCATTGTGTTTGCTATGCAATGAATGCAAAGGGCTGCCAAAAATTTGGAGTCACTCCAATGCCCCCTGGATGTGACGTGGAGGTCAGAGGGCCTCCTGAAAACAATGTTCCCAATATTAGGAAGTGGGTCTCCCATAGTTTTGGCCTATGCAGTGAATGCAAGGGCTGCCAAAAATTGGGAGGTACTCCAATACCCCTTGGAAGAAACGGAGAGGGCCTCAAGAAAAAATGTTCTCATTTTTAGGAAGTCGGTCTCCCATAGTGTTGGCCTATGCAGTGAATGCAAGGGCTGAAAAAAAAATTGGGAGGCACTCCAATGCCCCTTGGAAGAGACGTAGAGGGCCTCATGAAAAAATGTTCCCATTATTAGGAAGTGGGTCTCCCATAGTGTTGGTCTATACAGTGACTGCAAGGGCTGCCAAAAATTGGGAGGCACTCCAATGCCCCTTGGAAGAGACGTGGAGGCCAGAGGGCCTCCTGGAAGCAATGTTCCCATTATTAGGAAGCGGGTCTCCCATACTGTTTGCCTATGCAGTGAATGCAAGGGTTGCCAAAAATTTTGAGGCATTCCAATGCCCCTTGGAAGAGACATAGAGGGCCTCTTGAAAAAATGTTCCAATTTTTAGGAAGTGGGTCTCCCATAGTGTTGGCCTATGCAGTGAATGCAAGGGCTGCCAAAAATTGGGAGGCACTCCAATACCCCTTGGAAGAGACGGAGAGGGTCTCAAGAAAAAATGTTCCCATTATTAGGAAGTGGGTCTCCCAAAGTGTTGGCCTATGCAGTGAATGCAAGGGTTGCCAAAAAATGGGAGACGCTCCAATGCCCCTTGGAAGAGACAGAGGGCCTCATGAAAATATGTTCCCATTATTAGGAAGTGGTTCTCCCATAGTGTTGGCCTATGCAGTGACTGGAAGGGCTGCCAAAAATTGGGAGGCACTCCAATGCACTTTGGAAAAGATGTGGAGGAGGGCCTCATAAAAAAATGTTCCCATTAGAAAGGAGTGGGTCTCCTATACTTTTAATGCCAATGCACTAAGTTTATGGGCTGACAAACATTTACCCCTGGGGGGTATGCATGAACATACTGTATAAAAAATTTTTTGGGACGGCATCAAAAACACCCTTTAAAAAAAGTATGTGGGTGTTGCATCACGGACCACAGTCACCCTGATGATGTGGTGGTGGAGCATAAGGATGAGGAGAAGGAGGAGGACAGGAGCAAATAGCCAAATGAGGAAGCGAATATCCATGTGTAGGTGTGAAAAGTTGCATGGGAATACACCTCCCAAAAAAAGACACTGGATTTGAGTTTATGTCAGGCTGCTATCATTCGGTGGTGTTGAGAATTCTGGCCCAATCCAGCCCTTGTTCATAATTATAAGAGTCAGTCTGTCAGCATTTTCAGTTGACAGGCGGATGCGCTTATCAGTTATAATTCCACCAGCGGCTCTGATAAAACGCTACCGGCAGGGCAGGCCAAGACCTCCAAGGTGTAGAGAGTCAGTTCATTCCACTTGTCCAGCTTGGATACCCAATAATTATAAGGCACATAGGAATCACGTTGGTACGGTCGGCAAGGTACTCCCTCAGCATCTTCCCAAATTTTGCACTCCTTGTGAGAGTACACTGCGCCTCAGGACCTGTGCGATGGCAGGGGCTGAGAAAATTCTCCCAGAACTTTGACAGTGTTTCCCTGCCTCTGCTGCATTGGAGTTGTGTTTCTCTCGCCCGTACTCCTTGGTTGTCCAACGAATTGTGACCTCTGCCGCCAGCAATTTCAGATGGGAATTTTTTTTATAGTTCCGCAACAAGGGCCTTCTGGTACTGCTCCATTTTTGTAGACCTGTCTGCCTCAGGAATAAGAGATATAAAGTTCTCCTTGTAGCGTGGGTCTAGAATTGTCACCAACCAGTAATAACTGTCACCCAAAATTTTGAGAACGGGAGGGTCACAGGAAAGGCATCGTAACATAAACTCAGTCATGCGTGCCAGACTGCTAACAGGCAAGACTTCCGTGTCCTTACCAAGTGGACGACTGAGCATGCTCTCCTCCTCCTCCTCCCTGTCCTCAGGCCATCCACGCTGAACAGACGATATGATAGTTCTGCAGGTAGTGCCGTCCATAGCGCATGAAACTAATTCCTGTTCTTCCTCCTCTTCCTCATTGTCACCCAATTCACGTTGGGATGAGATGAGGCTGGACTGTGTGTAATCAGAATGTATGGTTCCTTGCTCCATCTCATCGTGCTCTGCCTGCAATGCATCCTCTTTGATTGGGAGCAGAGAGCGTTTCAGAAGACAGAGAAGCGATATGGTGATGCTAATTATGGCGTCATCGCTGCTCACCAACTTGGTGGAGTCCTCATAGTTTTGGAGGATGGTACAGATGTCTGAAATCCATGTCCACTCCTGAGGTCTTATGTATGGGGTCCGAACTGAATACCGACGGCCTTGTTGATGCTGGTAGTCAACAACTGCCTTCTGCTCACAAATCCTTCCAAACATCTGCAGTGTAGAGTTCCAATGCGTGGGGACATCACACACCAGTTGGTGAGCCGGAAGCTGCAAACGCTGCTGAAGTATGGCAAGGGCGGCGGAAGCTGTAGCTGACTTTCTAAAATGGGCACACAGGTGGCGTACTTTGACAAGCAGACACGGCAGCTCCGGGTAGGATTCAAGAAACCGCCGAACCATGAGGTTAAGCACATGGGCCAGGAATGGTACATGTGTGAGATCACCTCGTCTCAGAGCCGCCATCAGGTTCCGGCCATTGTCACACATGACCATGCCTGGCTGTAGGTTCAGCGGTGTCAGCCACAGATCTGCCTACTGTTTCAGAGCTGTCCTCAACTCTTCAGCATTGTGCGGTTTGTCACCTAAGCATATTAGCTTCAGCACAGCCTGTTGCCGCTTGGTTGAGGCAGTGCTACAGAGCTTCCAGCTTGTGACTGATGTGGTCATTTCGGAGATGGAGGCTGAAGAGGAGGAGGAGGCTGAGTAGGATGAGGTGCAGGAGCTGTAGACTGTGGGGGCAACCCTGATTGACCTAGGGCCCGCAATCCTCGACGTCGGGAAGATGTGTTCCGTCCCAAAGTCTGACTGGGTCCCGGCTTCCACTATGTTAACCCAGTCTGCTGTCAGCGAGATGTACTGTCCCTGCCCACAAGCACTTGTCCACGTGTCCGAGGTTAGGCGGACTTTCCAGTAACTGCATTGTTGAGGGCACAGCTAATATTGTGGGACACGTGCTTGTGTAATGCGGGGACGGCACACCGGGAGAAATAGTCGTGGCTGGGGACAAAGTACCAAGTGACAGCCACTGCCATCAGGTTGCGGAAAGCTCCTGTCTCCATGAGCCTAAAAGGCAATATTTTGAGTTCAAGCAGTAGTGAAATATGGGAATTTAGTAGTGTGGCCTTTGGGGCATTGGCTGCGTATTTGCGCTTGTGTTCCAAGGACTGGGGTATGGACAACTGAATGCTACGCTGGATCAAGGATGTGCTTGCTGATGGTGCTAGTTTAGAGTGTGCAACGACAGGTGCAGGGCAGGATACATCTTCGCATGCACTATGGACAGGGGATTGGCTTGCACGCACAACAGCGGAAGAAGCAAGTGTGTCACCCACAGGCACTGTTCCTGACCCTGAGGTTCGGCCCACAAAGTCGGGTGCTTTGTTGCCATGTGCCTGATCATGCTGATGGTGGTCAGGCTGGAAGTTTTGCTACGCCTGCTGATGCTGGCCTGGCAGGTGGTGAAAATGGCCTTTTTAGGGTTATTGGCAGAGTCTTTAAAAAACGGCCAGACTCGGGAAGACCTAACAGTTGTACTGGCAACTCCCGTCGTGTTGGTGTTACGGGGAACTTTTTCCCTCCTTCTGTCTGCGGCCACCACACTGCTTCTTCCTGCCTGTTGGGGTGCTCTGCCTCCCTCCCCCTGTGTGCTGCTGTCCTCGCTCTGCATGTCCTCCTGCCAGGTTGGGTCAGTTACTATATCATCCACCACCTCGTCTTCCACTTCCACACCCTGGTCCTCCTCCTGACTTTCTGGCAATTGTGTCTCATCATCGTCCACCTCTTGTGTCACTTTCCCACCGTCACCTTCATATGACCATGGCTGCTCAAATATTTGGGCATCGCTACATGCGATCTCTTGCCTCACTTCAAGTGGACCAGGCAAGAGGCCTGAATCTATAAATGGAAAAGTGAACAGCTCTTCGGAGTGTCCAAGTGTGGGATCAATTGTCTCTGGGCACTCGGCATGGTGGGAGAAAGGAGGATCAGGGTGAGGAATATGCAGTTCAGACTCACGACTACTGAGACTTGACCATGTGGAAGACAGGGTGGTTGTGGTGGCTAAGTGACTGGAAGTATTATCTGCTATCCAACCAATAACCTTTTCACACTGCTCTGTGTTCAGTAGTGGTGTTTTGTGGTCCCCTATTAATTTGGAAAGGAACGTCGAGCGAGAAGATGTGGTGTTTGTTGTGGCACAATTTCAGCTTGCCCACGGCCTCGGCCTCTGCATGCACCATCACCATCACGTCCAGTTCCCCATTCCTTGAATCGCGCCTTGCCCATTTTAAATGGAGGACAATATCTTCCACGCTCACTACAAATGGATGAATTTGGAGCAAACTTATATGTGATCCAAGTGACGGACAAGCCACAGTTTTAAATAGCTGGCCTGTAGGTAACTACTTTTAACAGCAAACCAGTGTCAATAACTTCACTGACACTCTGAAACAAAATTTTAATGGAGGCCAGAAATTGCAGAATTTTCAGCAAACTTATATGTGATCCGTGTGACGGACAAACTACAGTTTTAAATAGCTGGCCTGTAGATAACTATTTTTAACAGCAAACTGCTGTCAATAACTTCACTAACACACTGAAACTTTTCATTCAATTTTTTTTTAATTTGAATGAAAAAATAACTTTTAACCAAAAGAATTGAAAAGAAAAGTCTTGAGTGAGAAAAAGAAGGGCTCAATTCTGGCTTTACTAGCAGAGGGATACAGTGAGCGTCATGTTGCCTCCATCCTTAAAATTGCGAAGACAGCAGTCCATTACAACAAGGTCAAGCAGCAGACATTGGGAACAACAAAGCTACAGACCGGCAGAGGGCGAAAGCGACTCTCCACTGACCGTGATGACCGTCATCTTATTCGAATGTCACTCACCAACCGCAGGATGACATCAAGTGACCTATAAAAGGAATGGCAAATGGCAGCTGGGATGAAGTGCATGGCAAAAGCAATTCGTAACAGACTCCAGGAGGCAGGCCTCAAGTCATCTAAAGCTAGAAAAAAGTCTTTCAACAATGAGAAGCAAAGGAGAGCCAGGTTGAAGTTTGACAAAGACCATAAGGATTGGACCATAGAGGACTGGAGTAAGGTAATCTTCTCTGATTAGTCTAATTTTCACCTTTGCCCAACCCATGGTCATCTAATTGTTAGACGGAGACCTGGAGAGGCATACAAGCCACAGTGTCTTGCACCCACTGTGAAATTTAGTGAAGGATCGGTGATGATTTGGGGAAGCTTCAGCAAGGCTGGAATTGGGCAGGTTAATCTTTGCGAAGGATGTATGAATCAAGCCGCATACAAGGTTATCCTTGAAAAACACTTGCTTCCTTCTGCTCAGGCAATGTTCTCCAATTCAGAGGACTGGTTTTTCCAGCAGGACAATGTCCCATGCCACACAGCAAGGTCAATCAATGTGTGGATGAAGGAGAACCACATCAAGACCCTGTCATGGCCAGCCCAATCTCCAGACCTGAAACCCATTGAAAACCTCTGGAATGTAATCAAGAGGAAGATGGATAGTCACAAGCCATTAAACAAAGAGGAAATGCTTAATTTTTTGTGCCAGGAGTGGCATAAGGTCACCCAAAAGCGGTGTGAAAGACTGGTGGAAAGCATGCCAAGACACATGAAAGCTGTCATTAAAAATCATGGTTGTTACACCAAATATTTAATTTCTGAACTCTTCCTGAGTTAAAACATGAGTATTGTTGTTTTTAAATGAATAAGAACTTGTTTTCTTTGCATTATTTTAGATCTGAAAGCACTGTTTCTATTTTATTATTTTTATTTCATTTCCTGCAAATAAATACAAAATTTTTAGCTTTGAATTTTTGAGACATGTTGTCAATAGTTTATAGAATAAAAGAACAATGTACATTTTACTCAAAAATATACCTATAGAGAAAAAACAGAGAAAATGAAAATTTTGCAATGGTCTCTTAATTTTTGCCATAGCTGAATATGTGATCCGTGTGAAGAACAAACAACAGTTTTAAATAGCTGGCCTGTAGGTTACTATTTTTAACAGCAAAGTGGTGTTAATAACTTCACTGACACACTGAAACAAAATTTCAATGGAGGCCAGAAATGGCAGAATTTTCAGCAAACTTACATATGTGATCCGTGTGACGGACAAACCACAGTTTTAAATAGCTGGCCTGTAGGCAACTAATTTTAAAAGCGACCTCTTGTCAATAAGTTCGCTGACACACTGCAACAAAATTTCAATGGAGGCCAGAAATGGCTGAATTTTCAGCAAGCTTATATGTGATCCGCATGACGGACAAACCACGTTCTGTAAGTCTCTGACACCGAAGTATCGAGCATGATGTCGATTGGCAGTCTTGGCGATTGTCCATACAATAGGAAGAAGTGTGAGTAACCCGCTGCATTGCTCTCTGTACAGTTATAGGCATGTACCACTTTTGACAGAGAACTCTTCCAGTCTTTGTTCTCATCAGCTGATAAAGTGAACAACATCAACAATAATGTCCGGTTAAAACGTTCCTCTTGTCCATTACCCTCTGGGTGATAGGGGGTTGTGTGGGATCTCTGAATTCTACAGTACTTTCCTTGCATGGCATAGAGCTGGTTCTCAAATTCTCTTCCTTGGTCATGGTGTAACCTCGTAGGGAACCCAAACCTCAAAGCAAAATCATTGAAGATCTTCTCTGCCGCTGTTCAACCAGATTTATTGGTGGTGGCATATGCTTGGGCAAATCGAGTAAAATGGTCCATCACCACCAATATGTATTCGTAACCACCATTGCACGTCTATAGATTAGAAAGTCTATTAGAAAGTCTATTGAGACCATCTCAAACGGATACGTAGTTTGGATGTTGCCCGTAGGTGCCCGAGTTGATGTGTTGGGAATGAATGTTTATGACGCGCCCCCTGGGCCGTGGAATACCCGGAGCCGGGCCTGTAGATGCTTGGGGCTGACCCGGTTTGTGACCCAGGGCGGTCAAACCAACGGTAGTCTATGTGTAAAGGTGTTTAATGTCCGACTACGCCACCTGTGGAATGCGGTCAATAGGAACCGCCGCTGCGGAACAGTTCTCTGAAGCTGGTGGTATAGCAGCTAAGGTAGTGTAACTCCCCACAGGAAAAGTGTAGCTCCAGGGCAGCGAGCGTAGATGATGGTGATTATGGTGCAGGTAGTCAGTAATGACACGGAGTCAGATAGTGCAGTCCCAAGGTCTTTACTCGTGGCAATTATACAGGCCCCAACGGAAGTACTGGCTAGTAATAAGGGTCCGGTCGGTCTGGGAGCAAGCATAGAGTCCCCCTGGCCAGGTGGAGTTGTAGGCCTGCCGTTCTTACTATGCTCTTTGGCTATCCTGCTTATAGCTGTGTTGTAGCCCACATCCCTGAGTGTAACGTGCTGTGCTCACCCGTATGGCTGGCACCTCGGGCCTTGTGGATTCCTCGCTGTTCTGTGGCGGTACTGGTCCCTTTGTGCTGCTGAGCCTCCGGGCTTCTGATGGGGCCAGGAGACCTGCAATCTCCTGCCCTGCAGTTTCTGCTGCTGGGTTTGCAATCCCCACAGCCTTGAACTCCGGTGTCCGGTACTCTGTGTATACTGGCCAGCACGAGCTATCTCCAGCTCCAGTCCCTGGCTCCTTGCTCCTTCGTGTCCACAACTCAACTCCTCACACTGAACTCTTCTAACCCCGCCTCCAGATCTAGTTATATAGGGCAGGATCCTCCCCTTTCTGGTCTGGAGCCAGGATGTGTTGCATGTATTAGGTTCCTGACCAGGACACCCCCACTTGCCTCCAGACATGGTATTACCTCTTTTAAGGGAAGCAACACCACTGTGGCAACCAGACCCTCTGGGGTGCCACACTCCCCCCTAGTTAATCTCAGTACTCCGGGACTGAGCATATTTTACAAGGAATACAACAGGTAGCAATAACAATGGCAATAACAAGGTACATTAGAATATTTACAAGCATTATAGTCTTTTACAGGTTACAGTATAGTCTGCAACCAGGTGTCCATTCCACTGAAACAAGATGTAGTTTGAGGGACCCGTCCCAAACCCTCAACGAAGGCCCTGGGGTGGCTGCAGGGCATAGTTGATCCAGGTGTTGGACCACGTCTTCGGCCACCTCCAACGGGTTTTTGTTCAGTGGTCTGGCACAAAGGGGCACTTTTACAGGTGCAACTATTCACAGACAAAGTTTTCGGTTATTCACTGTCCATAACCTAAAAGTCTTTGGGCCCTTTTCGGGTAACAGAAAAAAAAACAGGTTAAATGCACACATATAAAACATTTCAAATTTTCTATACTTTAAATTTCTGCCTTTCTAAATTCTCCAACGGGCAGGAGGGTGACCTTTTGTAACTCTAGTAGATCTATGGAGTACACTATCTGTCAGTGTTCTACCCTGGTCCCTTGTGTCTACCCCTGGTGTGGTGGGTTCAGTGTGAACTGCATCACTAGTATTTTGAGGTGACACTGGTAGGTTGGGCAACTTACTACGGATTCTTTGGCTTACCATGGGTACGACAGGTTCACTATTAGCAGAGGGTAGATTCTCCTGGTCTGCTGTCGATGAAACTTCTGCCCCCGGGGCCAATTGTTCTTCCAACTCTTCTGGGACTTCTGCAGCTTCCTGAGGGGCTGGTTGGATAAAGGTGAGGACTGGCACAACAATTGCATTGTTCACTTGTGTCCACGACCGGGGAAATCCTCCGAGTACTGTTCTGACCATTTCTTCCACTTCCTCTGTGGGTTGAGGGCTATCTTGATCTTCTTTAGGGTGTTGCAGTTGCTCGGGATATCTCTTCAAGTGGTCTCTGGAAACTGTTGCTGATGTTTCTCCTCCATCCTTACTAATGAGGCACACCTTGGTGTTATCATGACTCGAGGGTAGGATGGTGTATGGCTCTACCTCCCACTGGTCATCTAATTTGTGGAGTCGCCTCTTTCTCTTAAGGACCTGTTCTCCAGGTGACAATGGAACAGCAGGTGCGTGTTGATTGTAAGTCTTCTCTTGTCTTTGTCTTGCTTGGGACAGACTTCTTTCAACACTCTCTTTCACTTTGCGGTATTGTTGTTGCTTCTCAGTGTCCCAATCTGCATCTGGTGAGGCTGTCTCTGGTGTTAGGACTCCTATGTCCAGGTCGATGGGCAGCTTACCAGGTCTTGCTCTCATCAGGTAAGCAGGTGTGCAGTTGGTAGAGTTTACTGGGATATGGTTGTATAGGTCCACCAGATCCGTCAGCTTTTCTGGCCACAGGCTGCGTTCCTCAAGGGGCAACATCTTCAGCAGGTCTATCACCACCTGGTTCATCTTCTCGCACAACACATTGGTTTTGGGGTGGTACCGCATTGTCCTGATTTTCTTGCAGCCGTACAGGTTGCAGAATTCCTGGAACACCTCCGCTTCGAAGGCTGGACCTTGGTCAGTAAGCACACGGTCAGGGTAACCATGCAGGCGGCAGAAGTGCTGCTGGAAAGCTTTGGCTGCTGTCTGAGCCATCTGGTCCTTTACTGGCACTACTACCAGGAACCGGGAGTAGTGGTCTACAATGGTGAGAGCGTAGACATAGCCTGACCTGCTCGGGGCTAGCTTCTCGTGGTCCAAGGCTACTAGTTCAAGTGGCTGTTTGATGGGCTGCAGGGGAGCCCTCTGGCTGTCACGGTCTTTTCTTCTCAGGTTGCATGGTCCGCATTCTCGCCACCCCTCCTCTCGATTGCTTTCCTCATGCCAGCCCAGTAGAGATGTTCACATAGCAGGACTTCCAACTTCTTCCAGCCAAAGTGTCCTGCTCCATCGTGGTATGCTTCCAAGACCATTGACGCATCCCGCCTCATTACTACCACCTGCCAGACCAGTTCATGTGTCCGGGATTTGATGGCTCTTCGACACAGCTTCCTTCATAGATGAATAGCTTCCCCTTTTCCTTCCACAGCTGTTTGGTCTCCTGTAGAGCATCTGGATCAGGGTATGAGTCAGCTCATGTCAGCAACTCCTTGACTAGACGGACAGCCGGGTCACTATCTTGTGTCTCTGCCCATCCATGGTGGGGCAATGGATTAAACGTGGCCTCTCTGTTGGCGGAGCACCTGTTCTTCACAAAATGGGAGCACTGGGTTACTCCATGATGGTGGAAAGCGGGGATCTCTATCTCCTCCAGCTCTTCCGGGTCTTCTCCCCCATCTGGCAGGTTAGGCATCCTGGACAGCGCATCAGCGTTTGCATTCTTGCGCCCAGCCTGGTACTTGATGGTGAACTCATAATTAGACAGTCGGGCCATCTATCTTTGTTCCAGGGCACCAAGTTTCACAGTATAGAAAAAGCGAAAACGAGTAAAAATGGCATAAAACAGCAATATTTTATTAGTCAATTATAAATATACAATGGTGACACAAAAGATAAACATATAAATACAAAGACAATGGGTGATTATTGGATCAAAAGAAGAGAAACCCCGCTACATCTTCAAACTCCTCATACGTATATATTCCAGTGTACAATGGGTACAAACAGAATCCACAAGAAATTTAATAAAGAGGAAAGAAGAGAAAGAGGGGAAAAGACAAACAAAATATGCGGGGAGGATGGAACCAGAGAGAGAGTATAGAGTATCAATCAAACAAACAGGATGAGATAACCCTTATTTCTAATCCCCAAGTGGGAGGCCATAATAGTAAATAAATGAGTCAGGGCACTCACCCAAATAATTGATGACTCTCAAAAATGTGGAGGGCACAGGGAGGCAACCAGTTAACATCCGCAAGGGGCCTCGACGCGCGTTTCGTGTCGGCTTTATCAAGAGGCTCATATTAGATGAAGGATAAGGACCTGAATATATAGGACCTTGGATAGTCACATGAACGATCATGTGATCGCTCTATCATGGCTGCCGCGAAGGCCGGCTGATTGGGCGCATGGGCCGGGGTCATGGTGACCGCAGCAGACGCACGCCCTCCATCATGGCACGCGCACATGCCGGAAGTGTCCATTGACGATGTCCGGGAGTGCATTGTTGCCATAGAGATGGACACGCGCGGGTGCCGGGCAGCGATTAACCCAGCGCAAGCGCACCGCAGACCATCGTAGCACACCACAGTGTGTCCCATGAAAGACCGCAGGAGGTGTCGTAAGTATAAAAATATAAAAATAGCACGGCCTATGACAGAGAAGAATACGGACAACGTAAGAGAAAGGGGGAAAAGTAAATAGAAAGAGGCTGGAATATACAATAAGAAGAGTAATTTATATGAATATAAATTAAACAAAATATAAAAAATAAATTCATAACAATGACAAAATTAAATATGTGAAATATATGAAAAAAATTTATAGAGGAGTAAGAAAAATAAACATAAAAACAGAATAATCAAAAATATAAGAAATATAAATAAAAAATAAATAAAAATAATATTAGGAAGAAAGAAAATAACAATATAAGATGAAAATTATATAATTAGATAAAACACAGAAATTATATAAAGTAGTCTTCTTAAAGGGATGTCCCAATTCCAGCTCCGTCATCATGTAAAGGGAATACGAAGAACCGCCGATCCAATTATAGAAATGGAAAGTGCAAAAGGAACAATAATAGGGAACACTGAAAGAAAATGGAAAGATATACAAAAAAATTAATTTTAGAACACACAACAAATTAAAATTGACCATAAAACCAGAAAGAGATGTTTAACCCCTAGGAGAAGCATCTAGCGGGGGAGACACCTAAGGGCACGGGAAGAGGAGCATACCAAGGGGTCAAGTCAGACGCAGAGGACGCACATGTGGAAGCCAAAAAATCAAACCTGAAACTATCAGAATTGATCATCTCCATAAAAGGTTTATAAAAATAGATGGAAAAATAATAACGATGGGGAGAGATCATAAAAACGAGGAGAAACCAAGATGTTCATTAAGCCCCCGTGGCGAAAGAGTATCAAGAGTAGTGATCCACCTGGCTTCCTTTTGCGCCAAAAGGCGTTTGGCATTCCCTGTCCGGGAGCCCAAGTCAGTGCCACAAACCCTCAAAGATCGAGGGTCACAATTATGGGCAGATTTAAAGTGCCGTGGTAGAGTCTTGAGCTCCAGGGGATCAGGGATCGCCCTAGCCGCGCCAATGTCCCTAACATGTTCGCGAACTCTGACTCTCAGCTCCCTGGATGTAAGACCTACATAAATAAGTCCACAGCCACATGTAGCATGATAAATCACATGTGTGGTGCTACAAGAGATGTGATGGCGGATGTTAAAGTTACGGGAGCCATCAGAGTTCGCGAACATGGTAGTGCATGGGACATTAGCGCAGGCGGCACAATGGCCGCATGGAAAGGTCCCCAAGGTGGGGCCACGGGAGCCAAACGGGTTTCTCCCAGGCGGGACGTAGTGACTGGAGACCAGAAGATCTGCTAGGGTATTGGATCGTCGAGGTGTCATGCATGGAAATTCACCAATATATTCCCTCAGGGAGGGCTCCGTACCCAGTATATCCCAATGTCGGGAGAGGATAAGCCGCACCCCACACCACTCAGAGTTATATGTAGAGATGAAGCGAATCCTATCCGGACTTTTCCGTTTATCAGTGGGAAGGGGATGGATGATGTGATCACGGGGAGTGCTCCGAGCCCTTCTATAGCTACGGCCGATACATCGATTGCTGTACCCCCTATGTCTGAATCGTTCGGCCAAGTCGGAGCCACGTTTCTCAAACTTAAAATTAGTCGAGCAAATCCGCCTCACCCTGAGAAACTGTCCGATCGGGACGGCTTTGGTAGTAGAGGAGTCATGTGCAGATGTAGCGTGGATGAGAGAATTCACAGCAGTGGGTTTCTTAAACAGATCAGTTTGGACACGACATTCAGCATCCACTTCTAAAGTAATGTCCAAAAAATCGATCTGCCTAGGACTATATGTATATGATAGCCTCACTGCATGATTGTTGGAATTCAATTGCACCATGAAATCCTCAAGCTCCTTGACGGTCCCCTGCCAAAAGAATAAGATGTCATCTATGTACCTCATCCACGACACGACATGGTCCATGCCCCGTGTCCCCTCATCGCCAAAAATCTCCCTCTCCCATGCGCCCAGGAAGAGGTTGGCGTGCGAAGGGGCACAGGCCGCCCCCATTGCCATGCCGCGTGTCTGGAGGTACACCCTATCCTTAAACAGAAAGTAATTATGGCACAGGACAGATTCCAGGAGCTCGAGGATAAACTCTCTCGAGGGGCCGTCCAGATCAGAACCACTCAGGAAGAGGCGGGCTGCGTCCAAGCCCAGACTATGATCAATACATGTGTACAAGCTTTCGACGTCGGCCGTGACAAGAAGGGTATCATTGGTAAGAAGGACGCCATCAACCCGAGTCAGGACGTCCGTCGTGTCTTTAATATAAGAGGGGAGGGTCTCGACTAAAGGTTGAAGGTGGTTGTCGATATATTGACATATAGGGCCACATAGGCCTTCTAGACCCGACATGATCGGACATCCCGGGGGGTTGACGGCATCCTTATGAACTTTCGGAAGAAGATAGAAGGTAGCCGTTTTGGGGAAGCGGATGGTAAGTGCCTCCATGGTCCTTCTATCAATCAAACCCCGATCACAGGCTCGACCTAAGATACCCTGGTGTGCATCAGAGAAGGAGGCCGTGGGATTATATGACAGTCTGGTGTAAGTTTGAGTGTCTCTAAATTGGCGTAGGGCCTCCCTCTCATATAGGGAGCAAGGCCAAAGAACAACATTGCCTCCCTTGTCCGCTGGCTTGATAACAATATCGGGTAATGACTGTAATTCCCGAAGTGCTGTGCGTTGGGAGTAGGAAAGATTGTCATGGCGTCTCCGTGTAGGGAGGCGTCTCAAGTCGCCCGCCACCAGACGCACAAACAGCTCTATCGCTGGGCTCAGGGACAAGGGAGGGAATCTTGTAGACCTGGGGTGTCTTGTTTTATAATGACTCACCTGTCAACGGTTGCTCCTGCTCCAGAAGGAGGTCCTCTAAATTAGCCAAGGCCTCCCTCTCCGCCGCAGTCACAGATGTCCCCTCACCAGATGCTCTGAAATGTAATTTTTTCAAAATGAGTTTTTGGGCAAACAGATGGAGGTCCTTCAGGGCTGTAAAATAATCAAACCCATTAGTTGGTGAAAAAGAAAGCCCAAAACTAAGGACCTCCATCTGTGCCCGAGTAAGAATATGGGGAGATAAATTAATAATACGGAGCCCCCCCCGAGGGTCACCCACCTGAAAAGGAATAGTAAGTTTTTTCTTATGAGTGGGTCTGGTCTGAACGTGCGACGTTGATGCAACTTCCAATGCATGACAAGCATCCAAATTCCCCGCAGATGATTGTTCGTCAGTAGATAGAGATGAAGCAAACGAGGTGGACCTGGAGCACGAGGAATGGTTCTTACGGGATCTAGGCCTAGATCTGGCTTTCGTACTGCGCCACCTATATACAGATCCGGTTTGCTTATCATTAATATCCCGACGTAATTTCTGAAGTTTATTAGCATGAATCTCCTTGACCCATCTCTGGCACTCAAGGTCCACCTCGTCATTTAATTGTTTGAGCTTAGCTGGATCCAGTTCTTTCTGAAGTTGGGGCTGAATTAGCTCAATTTCTGACTCCATTACCCCAAGGGAAGTTTCATTAAGGTCCCTTAGAAGGGTCAGGAAAACAACTGAGCATGTGTTAGCCAGATCCTCCCATTTGGTTTTAAAGGTCTCATCCATGATGGGGAACGAGGGGAAGATCTGGATCCGTAACCCTCTAGGGATGAGGGATTTTTCGATATACTTAATTAGGAAGGCTTTATTCCACCATGTGCGCGTCCTGCGCCTGAGAAGACCCTTCAGCTTCACTATTTTCTCCCGTGTGCCCTGCTGTGCGCCAGTTCCACCATAATTTAGATCCAACGTATCACCCGATATGTCATTCGTTTGAGTGAGCCACGTGTGGTCTCGAGCACGAAAATCCATAGCCGGCCTGAGAAGAGCTATGAAAACACAGAGGTAAGTAGTAAGAAACACTTTGGCCAACATGTTAAAAACTCACGGGTAAGTGGTGACAAAAAGAGCCTGCTCACCACTCATGGCCGTAAGTAAGAGATGCCTACTCCACAAACAGAACAGAAAAAGCGAAAACGAGTAAAAATGGCATAAAACAGCAATATTTTATTAGTCAATTATAAAATATACAATGGTGACACAAAAGATAAACATATAAATACAAAGACAATGGGTGATTATTGGATCAAAAGAAGAGAAACCCCGCTACATCTTCAAACCCCTCATACGTTTATATTCCAGTGTACAATGGGTACAAACAGAATCCACAAGAAATTTAATAAAGAGGAAAGAAGAGAAAGAGGGGAAAAGACAAACAAAATATGCGGGGAGGATGGAACCAGAGAGAGAGTATAGAGTATCAATCAAACAAACAGGATGAGATAACCCTTATTTCTAATCCCCAAGTGGGAGGCCATAATAGTAAATAAATGAGTCAGGGCACTCACCCAAATAATTGATGACTCTCAAAAATGTGGAGGGCACAGGGAGGCAACCAGTTAACATCCGCAAGGGGCCTCGACGCGCGTTTCGTGTCGTCTTTATCAAGAGGCACATATTAGATGAAGGATAAGGACCTGAATATATAGGACCTTGGATAGTCACATGAGCGATCATGTGATCGCTCTATGATGGCTGCCGCGAAGGCCGGCTGTTTGGGCGCATGCGCCGGGGTCATGGCGACCGTAGCAGACGTGCGCCCTCCATCATGGCACGCGCACATGCCGGAAGTGTCCATTCACGACGTCCGGGAGTGCGTTGTTGCGATAGAGATGGACGTGTGCGGGTGCCGGGCAGCGATTAACCCAGCGCATGCGCACCTCAGGCCATCGCAGAACACCACAGTGTGTCCCATGAAAGACCGCAGGAGGTGTCGTAAGTATAAAAATATAAAAATAGCACGGCCTATGACAGAGAAGAATACGGACAACGTAAGAGAAAGGGGGAAAAGTAAATAGAAAGAGGCTGGAATATACAATAAGAAGAGTCATTTATATGAATATAAATTAAACAAAATATAAAAAATAAATTCATAACAATGACAAAATTAAATATGTGAAATATATGAAAAAAATATATAGAGGAGTAAGAAAAATAAACATAAAAACAGAATAATCAAAAATATAAGAAATATAAAGAAAAAATAATTAAAAATAATATTAGGAAGAAAGAAAATAACAATATAAGATGAAAATTATATAAATTGATAAAACACAGAAATTATATAAAGTAGTCTTCTTAAAGGGAAGTCCCAATTCCAGCTCCATCATCATGTAAAGGGAATACGAAGAAAAGCCAATTCAATTCTAGAAATGGAAAGTGCAAAAGGAACAATAATAGGGAACACTGGAAAGAAAATGGAAAGATATACAAAAAAATTAATTTTAGAACACACAACAAAGTGTCCAGGTGCGTCAGCGGGTTATTATCCATGAAGTCGGTGAATTTGGAGGAGGCGAGATAATGCTTGAATCGTTCTGTCACAGCCCAGACTACGGCGAGGAACTCCAACTTGAAGGAACTGTAGTTTTCGGGGTTCCTTTCTGTGGGCACGAGCTTCCTGCTGGCATAGGCAATGACTCTTTCTCTGCCTTGCTGTATCTGGGACAGCACCGCTCCTAGCCCTACATTACTTGCGTCTGTATGGAGTATGAAGGGTTGGCCATAGTCAGGGTTGGCCAGGATCTCGTCTCCTGTGAGAGCCATCTTCAGCCTGCTGAAGGATTCGTCTTCCGGCTTATCCCATTTGAATGGAAACTTCGGGTTTTTGGCCTTCCTGGACTGACCTACTAGGAGGTCCTGCATGGGTGCCGCCAGCTTGGTGAAGCCTTGGATAAATCTTTGGTAGTAGCCTACCAACCCAAGGAACTGCCGCACTTCCTTGATAGTGGAGGGTCTTGGCCAGTCCTTGATTACTGTGACCTTGTCAGGGTCTGGTGCTACACCTTCAGCTCTTAACACTTGACCTAGGTACTGTACCTTGGGCTTCAACAGGTGGCATTTTGATGGCTTCACCTTCAGTCCAAAACCAGCTAGGGCTTCAAACACCTCTGCCAGGTGCTTCAGGTGATCTTCATAGGACTTGGAGTATACTATGACGTCATTCAGGTACAGCAGGACTGTCTCGAAGTTCTTATGTCCTAGACAGCACTCCATCAACCACTGGAAGGTTCCTGGGGTGTTGCAGAGCCCGAATGGCATGCAGTTGAACTCGCTGAGGCCCATCGGGGTTGGGAATGCAGTCTTTTCTTTATCCGCCTCCGCTACAGGAACCTGCCAATACCCACTAGTGAGATCCAAAGTAGAGAAATAATTAGCAGATCTTAATGCAGCTAGTGACTCCTCAATCCTGGGTAATGGGTATGCATCTTTATGTGTAATGCGGTTAATTTGCCTGTAGTCTACACACATTCTCATTGTGCCATCTTTTTTCCTTACGAGGACTAATGGAGCTGCCCAGGGGCTACAACTGTTTCTTATCACCCCAGCCTCCTTCATCTCTCGTAACATCCCTTTGGCATTTTGGTAGTGTGCTGGTGGTACAGGCCGGCACCTTTCTTTAATGTGTGGATGGTCTCCCGTGGGGATATGGTGTTGAACCCCTTTCACCTGCCCGAAGTCCAGTGGGTGTTTGCTGAAGACCCTTTCATACTCCTGGACCACCCAGTATACTCCATGTTTTTGGCGCTGAGCGGTGGAGTCAGTGCCCACGTGTAACTTCTGACACCAGTCCTCCATCTGTCCCTTGGAGCCATTATCCTCCGCCGGTTTGGATGGAGGTAAGGGTTCCACTGTTTTTATAGAATTGTTGCTGACGGTGAATAATTTGGCAAGAGTAGCATACTGGGGCAAATGGACTTCTTTCTCCCCAATATTTAGGATGTGGACTGGCATTCTCCCATGGCAGACATCAACCACCCCCTGGCTGTCAAGATGGTGGGCCTACTGTCAGAGTATACGGGCTCTACCAGGGCCTGGTAATCTCTACCCCTGAGACCGTTTGCTGTCCGGCACCATATCAACATTTCACTTCTTGGGGGCATGGCAATGGGGAACGGGTCACTCATCCTGACACTGCCAATTTCACAACCAGACAGTTCTACCTGTTGTCTTCTCATCAGGGCTCTGATTTCTCTCTGCAGAACCCGCTGTTGACTGGAACTTGCGGTCTCCACAACCTGCTGTAACAAGACAATAATTTCTGAATGACATTAGTGCCTAAGGTTATCATGGGATGACTTTCTCAGCGATCAATGTCAACAATTATCATTCCTTGCGCCGGCAATTCCACTTTGCCAACCTTTATGGTCACTTCTTTAAACCCCACTTGAGGTACAAGCTGACCATTGCTGGCATAAATGCTTAAATGTTCATCTGGTCGGCGAATAATGTCCGAATCAGTCCAGTATCGTTTGTAAAGAATGTAGGGGATGGTGGTCACCTGGGATCCAGTGTCCAGCAACGCGGTCATTGGGATGCCGTCAAGCACGACAGGTAAGGCCGGTCGTCCCCCCACATACTTGTCTCGCCAGTTGCGTGGGCCAGGTGGTCTTACGCCTGGGGGTTGGCCCTCTGCCCCAGGTTTTGCTCGTTTAAATTACAGTACCTTACATAATGTCCTGGCTTGTGACAGCGGCGGCAGATGGGTTGTCCGTCCTGGTCATAGCGGTCACTGTTCCTACCTCTGGTTGGTGGAATCCTCCTCTGTTGGTGCCACGGGACGTCCTCTGGACTGGAAGCCAGCTGGATCTTCCCTTTGGGGGACACCTGCAAGTACTGCACAGTTTTGGTTAGTGCAGCTGCACTTTTAGTCAGCTCTTGGACCTGAAGGTGCAGGTCTGTAGACGGATCATTGTCCAGAGTCTGTGCATCAGCTCCCACAGGCTCTGGGGAAAAGGGTGCCACCTCCTGGTGGTAGGTGATAGCTGGGCGCCGGTGAGATGTAGCGCCACCTGGTGTTGGTTCTAGCAGCACCCGGATGGCTCTGTCTTTAAATTGTGCAAAGTCCAGATCAGGGTTTTGCAGAGCCATTATGCGCAGCTGTGTCCGGTGAGCGCTGGACAGTAGACCCTCAGTAAACTGCTCAGTTAACAGTCTGTTCTCATCATGCACACTGTCGAGGTCTACCTGTTTGATGGCCCTCAGCGCCTCCTGCAGGTTTAATGCATAGTCCCGTACACTGTCCTGCGCCCGTTGTTTGCACCAATGAAACTTCATTTTTATCTCAGCTGTAGTACGGTTGTCAAAAGTGTCCTTTAGGCGGGCCAGTATCTCTTTCACAGTCCCTTTGTCCCTGGTTGACCAGGACTTTACTTCTCTCTGGGCTGCACCAATCAACTGGCCTATGAGGATGCTCACTTTCTGCTCCTCGGACATGGGGTATACTTTAAATAAGCTGCTCAGTCTTTCTTTATAGTCACTCAGGGTGTGTGACTCTCCTGAGAACTGGGGCAACCACGCCGCTCCCGGTATATAAGGCATGGAGAACGGCATCACTGCGGCAGCGGCCACGCCGGCTGTTGAAGTTCCCTCCATATTGGGCGTCTGTTTCCCCCCTAGTGAACCGTGGCCTACCTTCTTTCACTTTTCTTCCGTAGGCCGCAGTTCCACAGGCGATGGTCTTCTTTGAGGACCTGGCGTCGCTTGCTTCTGACGTCAGCGCTTGCTGGGGCTCCCTCCAGGACCTGCCGCTGCGTCAGTGCGTGAGGCGGGGCTTGGGCTTCGCACGCTTCCAGTGGTTATGCCCCTCTTCTTCCTGCGCGGCGATCCGGAAATGGCGGCCAATGGCGGGAAACGGCGGTAATTGATGGGAAAACTTCACCACGGTATGCGACACAGTTCGTGAAGGCGCACAGTACCCGGAGGTAACAGGCACGTAATCCTGCCGACTATGCCAAAGTTGATGCGCCCCCTGGGCCGTGGAGAACTTGGAGCCGGGCCTGTAGACGCTGGGGGTTGTAGTCACCGTGGCGGAGACCCGGTCCGTGACCCAGGGCGATCAAACCAAGGGTAGTCTATGTGTAAAGGTGTTTAATGTCCGACTACGCCACCTGTGGAATGCGGTCAATAGGAACCGCCGCTGCGGAACAGTCCTCTGAAGCTGGTGGTATAGCAGCTAAGGTAGTGTAACTCCCCACAGGAAGAGTGTAGCTCCAGGGCAGCGAGCGTAGATGATGGTGATTATGGTGCAGGTAGTCAGTAATGACACGGAGTCAGATAGTGCAGTCCCAAGGTCTTTACTCGTGGCAATTATACAGGCCCCAACGGAAGTACTGGCTAGTAATAAGGGTCCGGTCGGTCTGGGAGCAAGCATAGAGTCCCCCTGGCCAGGTGGAGTTGTAGGCCTGCCGTTCTTACTATGCTCTTTGGCTATCCTGCTTATAGCTGTGTTGTAGCCCACGTCCCTGAGTGTAACGTGCTGTGCTCACCCGTATGGCTGGCACCTCGGGCCTTGTGGATTCCTCGCTGTTCTGTGGGGGTTCTGGTCCCTTTGTGCTGCTGAGCCTCCGGGCTTCTGATGGGGCCAGGGGACCTGCAATCTCCTGCCCTGCAGTATCTGCTGCTGGGTTTGCAATCCCCACAGTCTCGAACTCCGGTGTCCGGTACTCTGTGTATACTGGCCAGCACGAGCTATCTCCAGCTCCAGTCCCTGGCTCCTTGCTCCTTCGTGTCCACAACTCGACTCCTCACACTGAACTCTTCTAACCCCGCCTCCAGATCCAGTTATATAGGGCAGGATCCTCCCCTTTCTTGTCTGGAGCCAGGATGTGCTGCATGTATTAGGTTCTTGACCAGGAAACCCCCACTTGCCTCCAGACATAGTATTACCTCTTTTAAGGGAAGCAACACCACTGTGGCAACCAGACCCTCTGGGGTGCCACATTTATCTTTCAGACACCCACACTCCCTGGTCACGTTCCTCTCAATATCTCTCTGAATATGTGGCCAGAAGAAACGTTCATGGATCAAGTTGGTTGTCCTTTCCCTCCCAGGTGTCCCATGTTTTCATGGAGTTCTTTGAAGACCAACCTACGAAATTCTCTGGGTAGTACCAACTGCCGGTTTTGACCTCCTTTACAATACAGGATACCGTCTTCACTAAGGTTGAGCTTCGTCCATTCTTTAACTAAAACAGGTACTGCTGGTGACTAGTGATGAGCGAGCACGCTCACCACTGCTCGGTACTCGCCCGAGCATCTCAGTACTCGAGTTGCTTGGAGCTCGCCGAGTACTTTCGAGATGCTCGGACGGGAGCTCGGGTCCCCTTCCTGCATGTTTGGCGCTATTTAGAGCACCAATCATGCAGGGATTGTCTGCCACTCACTGTAATGTCACAGCCATGATGGTTGTGGCATTACAGTAATTGCCCAAATCGATGGGAACAGTGCTCACAGTGAAACATGAAAAGCCGGCAATTCAGCAGCGGCATACACCGGTACCCGACAATTTAGAACAGAAAGAATAGAGCATCACACATAGATTAGATAGATAAAAACATGTCAGTCACATATATAATAAGTACAGTGACAGTGTTGGTTAATGTACTTGTCATTTAGTGTTAAAATAAAGGATTTATTAAAATAAAAATAATTGTGTTTTCATGCACCCATCTCTTTAAAAAAGCCGGCCAGCGATTCATCAGCGGCATACACCGGTACCAGACAATTTAGAACAGAAAGAATAGAGCATCACATATAGATTAGATAGATAGAAACATGTCAGTCACATATATAATTAGTACAGTGACAGTGTTGGTTACTGTACTTGTCATTTAGTGCTAAAACAAAGGATTTATTTAAAAAAAAATTGGCGTAGGGTTCCCCGTAATTTTAGTCTTTAGCGGAGGTTAAGCAGACGGCTGGGGCAGATGTTTGAAGCCTGGGAAGGGGGTAATACACAGTTTTTGGATCCAGTCTAATTTTGTGTTTTGTAGTATTCATCACCGGTACTGTCACTCGAGCAAACCCACCAGTAGGAATTACAAGCACACAGTCTCACCTTGAACTAGGCCTTCCCGAAGTTCTGAGGAGTCTTTTGGCATGAACAGTCTTTTCTGGACTTTTCTTCCTGGTTCTACCCGGACTCAGCTCCTCATCCCCACCATTTGGTTTGCAGGGATGATGGTTGGGCGCCAGCCTACCTTGACTTCTTTTAGGTCCATTGTATACTGTGCTTTCTTTACTCTATGAATCACATTTTCCGCCACGGCGTTGGCAAGCGATGTGACAATTGCACCCACCACCAGCGTCCCTGACTTGTGTTTCGTGATGACCTCACTGACTACATCATAACCCAGGGTAGGATCATCCGTCACGTTCTGATCACTGGTCACGAGAAAAGGTACCAAAAGCTCAATGGTGTTGCTGTTCTTCGTGGCCCTCACTTCCACCCACCCTATGAAAGGGATATCGGTCTGGTTGACGGCTTTGCAGAGGAGTACCACAGGTCCAAAGAGTTCTTTTAGCAACCGAAGGCAGGTATGTGGCAGGTAGCGCCTTCTCCATTCTTCGTTTAAAAGGCTCGCTTGGGCTCCTGTGTCCCACAGTGCTTTTACCAGGAGTCCATCTAGCTGGCACTGTATAAAGCATCTTTCACCAATTAGGCTGATGAAACTATCTTTACTGATCAAAGAATCCTCCTCCCAGGAGTACATCATTTGACCTCCGCACTGGGTATTAAGTAACTGATGCCCCTGTCTCTCTTGCAGCTGTTGTAGATGGGAACACACTTGGGGATAGTACTGACGCAGCCGTTTTACCTCATGTGCAATTCTGGGGTTTTGGTGAGTTCTGGATTTGCTTCTGGGGCCTCCTCCATGTCGCGGTTACTAGTCGCCCTGCACTGGCAACCTCCTGTCTTTTAACTTCAAACGATCATAACCATTGGAATTCCTTGGCATAATGTCCTTCCTCACCACATCTTAGACAGTGGACACATACAGTACTCTGATTTGATGAACGGCACTCTTCACAAGCCGGGTATCTTCTTTTTGAAACCCACTCCTGGGTCTGAGGGATACAGGTTCTGGCCTGGAATGAATCAACTTTTCACCTCAATCAACTTGGCTCGCAGTTTTCCTATTACTTCCTCCCAGTCAGCGCTGGCGGTCCTCTCTTTTGTTGGTGCTTGAAGGTTCCCTCTCGGAAGTGGCACGGCAGTGTCTCCATGATTATCTTTGGACTGGCCACCGGGGTCTCCAACTTCAGCTGACTCATTTTGGTGATTTTTGGAGCAGAGCCTTTCTTTAACTTTTGTTCGCTCTCTAATAGAGTTGATCCACCCCCGTAGTGTTCGGGTTCGGTTCGGTTCGTCAAACACCCGTTTGTTCGCCGAACTGTTCATCGAACACCATTAAAACCAATGGCAGGCAAACAAAAACACATAGAAACACATAGAAAACACCTTCAAAGGTGTCCAAAAGCTGACAAACTGCTCAGAAGACACAACTAACATGGAAAAGTGACAAGTACATATAGTCATGCGAAAAGAAAAGAGGTGGAGGAGTAAAAGGAGGGGGAGACACAGATATAGGCATGTCATGCCCTTCTAAAATCAAGAAAGGCTGGAGTAAAAATCTAAAATCAGCTTACCAACACCCAGACTTCGTGACAAGAAAATTAAAAAAAGAAATATCTTTAGGTAGAATGGCGGTTCCATTCAGAACACTTTCCTTACAAGACGTAGTGGTATCCCCGTTGTGAGTTGTGCGAAAACCGGAACCCAATACATTCGGACTAATCCACCATTTGTCATATCCAAGGGGCAGGTCAGTAAACGACAACATCGACGCGGAACCAAGTACAGTAGTATATACTGTACATCCTTTGACAAGGCAATCAGGCGGATCAAGAAGTTGGGAAGGGTCACCCTAATGGCCAAAACAGACATTGATGTGGCGTTCCGGTTACTTACTACCTGTGCCTCTATATAGTGTCCACCTATTGGGCTGCTTCTGGGAAGGAGCATACTATATAGATCGCTGTTTGCCCATGGGGTGGTCCAGATCCTGCTCACTATTTGAGGCGTTTAGTTGCTTCCTCGAATGGGTTGTAATGGACGTTTCTAAGGGGGCACATATTATCCATTACCTCGACAACTTCTTATGCCTGGGCCCAAAAGATTCGCCACAGTGTGAATACACGCAGTAGTCCACCTGTGAGAAGGAGAGAGCTGGAGGGAGAGCAGACACCACAGAGCCGAGGGATTAGATGGAGAACGGAAGAAGGAAAGAGGGCGAGGGAGGTAAGGCAGTACAGTGGAAGGCCGACCTGAGCTCCCCCACGTTCCTGCTGGGCGGAGAACAGCCCTGGTAAGAAAAGCCGCTTGCGCATCCCTTTGAGGTTACGGGCGCGAGCGGGCAGAGGGACTACATTGGAGTGCGAAGCCGACATGGCCAGTCCTTTCCTGCCCGTGCGACCTCCGTGTCGCTGGGTTTGTGCCAGAGCCGCGGTGGACCCTGACGGCCTTCCCCCCTCTCCAAATACTGGTGCCTGTCCTCTAGTGGGTCGAGCCCCCCGTGGTGGAGGCAGGTCTAAGCTCTGTAATTTAAATTGGCTCTGTAATTTGAATGAGTACACTTTAAATCCTTTTACAAGGATCTATTGGAGGGCAAGTCTGATGCCAGCAGCCGCGGCACTTCCTGGGTGTGTCAGAGTGTGGACTGCAGCTGAGGAGAGAGGTGGTGGACTGAGGAGCTCCTGGGCCGTAAGGCTTTTCCCAGCTGGAAGGACCCCCCCCCTTTGGACCCAGAGGAGGTAGGGTGGTTTTTGGACTACAGTGGGGCTTGTCCCCCGTCTCCCACCCCTCGGTTGATACCGGTGGTGGGAGTCCCATTTGGACTGTTTGGACTGTGGGAACTTTTTATTTTTATTATTATTTTTATAAGCCTCCCCCAAGATGAAGGGCACCAAGGAGGCCAAGAAGAAAAAGGAGGCCAAAGTGGCCAAGGAGGCCAAGGCGGCGCAGCCGGGGAGAGGCGGCAGGGCGCCGGCCGCAGCTGGGCCTGGCGCAGAGAAGATCTCTCCTCCTGGAGGGGAACCTGGTGCTTGCTGGGGTGCAGCGGCAGTCCCCAAGGACTGGGGTGTCCAGGCCGCGGGGGAGCCCATAACCACCTATGGCTCCCGCCTGAATTTGTACCTCAGCGAGCACAAAGAGGTATGTAAGACCCTGAAGCGACTCCAGGAGGAGCTGCGGTGCGCCTGGCAGGCTGCAAACTGTGCGTCAAAGAACCGGAGGCCAGCCCTGTCGTCTCATGTGGAGGAGCTGAAAAGTTCCATTACAATAGTGGAGGAGAGGAAGATGGAGATCTTGGCAAATGCAGGACCTTTCAGAGAGAAGTTGGTGAACGACGAAAGGTTCTGGGGAGCGCCAGTGGGGTCTGGCCGCCCGACCCAGGCAGAGGAGGAGGAGGCCGAGGAGCCTGCCATCAAGGAGCCTGCCATCAAGGAGTCTGCTATGGAGGAGGAGGAGGAGAAGCCGGACAACCTGCCTGGGGAACTGGTAAGTGATCACCAGGTCACACATAGTGGGCAATTAGATCCTTACCAAGTCGCGCTCCCATCGGATGCCAGCAGTGTGGAGGATGATGATGGGAGTAGTGACAGTGGTAGCGAGGGGGGTTGCCTCATACGCCAGATCCGGCAGCTCGAGTCCCCGGGAGTGGATTTCTCCCAGTTTACATTTGGGGATGAAGGCTGCCTGGATGAGGCAACTGGGAAGGGGAGGAAGGGAAAAGGGAAGAATAAGATCAGAGCGGAGGAAAAACTTGTGTATGTCCACCCGGTCCCACTATGTGCCCGCTTCCCACCCCGGCCTGGGTTCTGGTGAGAGCCCAGTGCAAGGGGGCGGGAAGAGAAATGTAACCATGGTGAAGGCTACCGTCCATGCTAATTGTAGCATGGATGGGGGAAAGGGACCTAACATGAGGATGGAGCCGGAGGTCGGGCTGATCCGCTACCCCACTTTGGTGGGGGAGGTTGTGCTGCCGGGGTCCCTGGCAAGTGTGTCATCTACTGGGTCTGCGGGGGCCCGCACCCTCGGCGGAGGGGGCCGGTCTGCCGGGGCCTCCTCTGAGCCCGCTTCCACCAGGGGCTGCGGGGGCCTCGGCGCCGGTAACATCGAAGGGCAGGAGGTGTGCCGTGGCTGAGTACAGCTGGCCGTGTCCCGGACCGCACCACCGACGGTGGGGGCGTTGTCGCTGGGGTCCCCTGTGTGCCTGCCACCATCTGGGGCCATAGGGGCCCCAGCACCGGCAGTGAGTAAGGGCGGGCATTTGAGGGTTAAAACTGCAGCTACACAGCCGGCCGTGTCCCTGACTGCCACTTTGGCAGGGGGCACGGCGCTGCCAGGGTCTGCAGGAGTCCCGGTGCCAGTTTTTAGAAAAGACAAAACCAAAAAAGCATTAATATCAGCAATAACAGCAATAACTACAATAACAACTGAAGCCCCACCCCCAGCCACGGGGGAGGGGGCCGCCGGCGGGCACCCCCGCTAGCAGTGTCTCACCTGGGTCAGTGGGGTCTTCGGCGGTGGCTGGTCCCCCTGGGAGAAACGTTCAGCAGACAGAAGTGGAGGAGCGACGCTCTGCAGCAGCTCCCACTGTTGCTGCACGCCCTGCTGAGAAAGGAGGCATGTCCAGCTTAGACAGCAGCAGTGGTGGCTGTGGAAGGAGAGAGGAGACAACACCCGTACCACCCATACCTAAGCCCAGGCTCCATAGGACAACAGCAGCTGCTCCAAATCAGCGCACTGTGAATAATGTGAGTAATGTGTGTAATAGGGAAAATGAGAGGGGGTCTGGAGTGAAAGTGGTAGGGAAGAGGCAGGATGTGAATGGGGGGAGGGGAAAAACGCAGGGAGGGGAAAAAACGCAGGGTTATGGTGTGAATGGTGCCAATGGTGCCAATGGTGAATGTGTGGAATGTGTGGAAATGGATGAATGGCCGGTTTTAGGAGGGGGCAGTGTGAGTCGTGAGGCTGGTGAGATGAGTGGGGCGAATGGTTATGTGGGGGCCGGTCCACTGTCCAATCGCGTGAGTGGTGCCGGTGCTAGTGGTGGCACCGGAATGAATTTTTCCGGGGCTGTGGCGGGGTCTTCCTCACCCTCAGGCTCGGGTGATGGAGATTTCCACCGCCGTCTCGTGCAGGCCCTGAGGCGTGGGGATCGGACGATCTCAGTAGAGGGGAGGGATGTGGACCTGTCCTTTTGGTTGGACAAATTTGGACAGGCCGCCTTCCAAGAGAAAAGGGGGGGAGAGACTGTATGGTCTCTCCCTACATCCGGGCGGGGGGTGTCCAGGAGGAATGTGGTCCGTCTCCGGTGGAGGGGTGATGATGCGTGCCCACCAAGATCAAGGGTGGTGAAGCTCCTCCTGGAGATGGGATTCAGGACGAATGACATCTTTGCCCTGATACATTCTTTTGGCGCCCCCATCTTCGATGTTAGCTTTGTTCGGCCAGAGGGCATGGAGCTTTTTTGGTCGAGCTACGAGCTGGCAAAGGAGACGTCCGGCTGGCGGGGTCTCGTCGAGGAGGCGATATCCCGCCAGAATGGGCCCAAGAAGGTGACCGTGCTGACATGCAATGAGTCACTTTCAGGAGTCGATATTATGACCTGGCTCAGTAGGTACGGAAAAGTCGTGGAGGTAGCATAAAAGATAATGGATGAGGGCATTTAGTCAGGGGGCTGGACCTTCATGATGAGGTTGAAAAGGTCCGGCGGTACTGTCACCCACATCCCTTCCTCGGCTTTCCTTGGGAGGGACAGGATCCTGGTTTTCTACCAGGGGCAGCCGAAGGTGTGCCACAGGTGCGGTGATCCCACGCACTTTAGTGCAGCATGCAGGGTGCAGAAATGCACCTTGTGTGGTGGGATAGGCCATCTCGCCGCCTCCTGTGGTACGGTTTGGTGCCACCTGTGTGATGCCGTCGGGCATCCGTTCAGTCGCTGCCCTCGTTCCTTCGCCAACGCCGTCTTTGGTCAGGTGGAGGGTGGCCGTGTCGGGGTGGATCCCGGCAGTGCGCCCTCTGCTGAGCCTGAGGCTGGTGGAAGCGGGGTGGCTGAGGGACCAGTGAAAAACAAGAGGGTCCGGGGCCCCTCTTATTATCGCAGGCAGGAGAGGCGCCTGGTTGGGGAAGGGCAGGGGGATCTCCAGGCAACTGGGGTGATGACTGCCCCCCCTCCGGGGGTCTCAACCAGTGCAACTGAGGCCCAGGGGGAGGAGGCGCTGAGTGAGGAGACCAAGAGGATGGAGAAGTAGGAGGCGGCTGCGCTCTCAGATTCCTCCCAATATGAAAGTGTTGAGGAGGACGAGGACGCGCATCATACTGCAGAGGGTGACAGTGAAACCCAAAAAAAGAGGCGAAGGAGGAAGAGGAAGATCAATGGGAAGGGGGTTAAAAATCTGCCCCCCCCCTTGACCAGCAAGGTGGCGGCGGAAGGCTCCACAATCTCCCCTCTGATCTCTGTCTCCAACCGGTTTCGAGTCCTCGAGGACCCTGATGAGGCGGGGGTCGAGGGCAAAGAGCCTGGGGAGCCACCAGAGGGGCCTGTGGGGGACGGCGAGGTCCTTCCCTCAGGGGGATGCCATCTTCCTCTGGGGGAGGGACTGTCCCTGAACCTGGGGGTGAGGATAAAAGGGGAGCAGGGGGTGCTATGGATATGACAGTGTCCCTCAAACACCGTGAGCGTGACAGCAAGGGGTCTTTGTCAGACGGTGAGGGGGGTGGAGGGAAGAAGAAAGCCATCTAATTCAATCACCCAATGGCTGCACCCACCCCGTTGACGCTGGCGTCCATTAATGTCGCCAGCATAAAATCAGTTGCGGCTAGATTTCCGGCCTTTGATTTTCTCACCCGGTTTGAGGCTGAAATTTTATTTTTGCAGGAGACCAGATTAACGGACATGGGGGCCATTCACAAGGCAAGAAGTGAGTGGAGGTGTGGGCCCTCATACTTTTCTCTTGCGGCCGAGCCGTATAGCGGGGTGGCGGTCCTTTTTAAGACCGCAGCGTTAGAATGCCGGAGGGTTATCGAAGTAGAAATGGGGAGGTGCTTGGTTTTAGACGTCTTCATGGGGGGACAGGAGCTTCGGCTCATAAACATCTACGGTCCCCAATCAAAGTGGGACCGCAAATGTCTCCTACTGAAGATCAAGCCCTATCTTTTTATGAGTCGGCAGGTGGTCTTTGGAGGGGACTTCAACACTGTCACAAGATTACTTGACAGCGGAGGCTCCAATGGCCGGCTGGCTTACGATAGCGTGACACTGAACAGCATAGCTAGTGATGCTCGCCTGGTGGATGTCCACATCCGGCACACCCCAGGTCACAGTGGTTTCACCTATTATAGGGGTAGTTGTAGGTCTAGTATAGACAGGTTTTTTTTAAAGGAGGAGGCCGTCTCTTCAGCAGTGTCCGCTGTTGATGTGGAATTCTCCGATCACTGTCTAATTTTCTTTTCCTTGAATGTTTCAGAAACTCCCCGGATGGGGAGAGGACTATGGAAGCTGAATTCATCACTGCTGGAAGAAGCTGAGGTGAGACAATCCTTTGAGGATTTTCTTCAGAGCCAGGTACCGCTGTTGGATTTGTGTAGCACTAAGTCTGAGTGGTGGGAGATGTTCAAAGATCGGGTTGCGAGTTTCTTCCGCCAGCTCTCTAGCCTCAGGAGCCTGAGCAGGTATCGCCTGTACCAGAGCCTCAGGAGGAAACTTGAGCAGCTCGTCTCGACTGGAGGTGACCGTGAGGAGATCTCCAGAGTGAAGTCTTTGCTCGAGAGGAGTCAGTATGATAGACACACATCTTTGGTTTTTGAGCAGGATTTCGGGAAGTACCGCTCGCCTGACCCCTACAGAAACTGTAAGATATCAGTGAATCGTAAAGTAGTGACCAGCCTGATCGATGGTACAGGTTCCCTGAACAGATCCAAATCAGGGATCCTGGAAGTCGTCAGGTTGTTCTACTCACGCCTCTTGGGAAAGAGGGAACTAGATCGAGACGTGACGTCGACTTTCCTAGCCGAAGCCAGCTGTTATACGTGTTTGCCCTCAACCCCTTTTTAAGGAGGATCGAGGATGGACCGTTGGTGGGAGTCCGGATGGACCGGGCGGCCCTGGAGGCCACTTTGAGGGCAGTGGCGTACGCCGATGATGTCTCCTTGTTTGTATCCTCGAAAGAGGAGGCGGACTGGGTGATGTCTGAGGTTGACCGCTACTCGGAGGCATCTGGGTCTAAGATCAACCAGGAGAAATGTGAGAGTCTCTGGCTGGGAGGGGGAGACCTCAGTTTTGGTCTCCTGGACACCCTCTCAGAACCCCAAGCCACAGCAAAGAACTTAGGCATCAATTTCGGCCCGGGTGATTACGCCCAGCTAAATTGGGAGGGCAGGCTAAAGATCGCCGCTCAAAAGGTGGACCAGTGGAAGGGTTGGACTTTGACCCTAAGGGTGCGGGTGAACCTGATCAAGGGTTACCTTCTGCCTTTGCTGAACTATTTGGGCAGCGTTTGCATTTTGCAAGAACCTCTTTGGACACGGGTCTACGGCCTGTATTTCCAGATGTTACGGGGAAACAGGCTCAACCTAGTCAAGAGGGAGGTCACGTACCATACGAGGAGACTAGGCGGGTTGGGTATGGTCAATCCGGTGGTATTCTTAGTGAATGCCTTCCTTTAAACCAACATAGGGAACCTCTGGCCAGAGAGGGCTCCTCCGTGGGTTTTCTCCTGCAGGGGATGGCTTCGACCCTTCTTCCAGGAATGGGAGTCAGGAGGGCGAGTGAGGGACCTACGTACACCGCACGGGCATCTCCCGGCTTATGCTACCCTGGTTTTGAAGGTGATCCGCCAGTGGGGCCTGGGAATGTGGGAGATCAGAACTATGCAGAGGAAATTCCTTGACAGAAAGTTTCTGTTGACCCATTTCCAGAAGCCTCTGGTCCTCATGGATTGCCCAGGTCGGGATCTGCAGGGGGGGGCTGAGGTTGCTAAATTCTGCTCGTATCCCCTTGAAGTTTTGTGACTTGGCCTGGCGCTGCTTTCACGGGAGGCTGTATGTAAGGGGCAATTTGAAGTACAGGAATTCCGATGACCGGGGTTGCCCCTGTGAGGAATGCTGCGACGTGCTGGAAAGCATGGAGCACTTCCTCCTTCAGTGCCCCTTTAATACAGGGGTCTACAACAGGGTGGGTGCTTCCATTGGCATTCGGGTCCACTGGTGGCCTAGATCGGTGCACGTTAATTCTAGTTAGTCTAGTGGTCAGGTTCTACACTTGGAATGCACGCTGTCTTGTGTCCACTCAGCAGTAAACCCTCCCGATGAATGAGGTGGTTAGGAACATTCTGGGTGACCATGGTAAAATGTGCTCGCTGGAATTTGACAGGTTGGGCACTGAGAAGGCCTCCCGCCTCTGGAGGGGTCTCTCATTTGAAGTGCCTTGAGGGACAGATTAATTTTAGTTTTATAGCAGTAGGGGCAGGTATTTAGGCAGTAGGGAGAGATACGCATAGGTACAGAGGAGGGAAAGATAGTTAGGCACATGGTGAGGTAGATAGGGCGATAGGGGCAGGGAGGGATAGATAGGGATAGGGTTTTAATTAGGGACAGCTTTGAGATAGTGAGGGTAAGACAGGTTTATTTATTTTTTTTGTCAGGGAAAGAGCCTGCTTTTCCGGCTCCCGTGGTGGGCTGTTAACTTTCACTGGTAGCTTTTTGGTTTCAAGGATACTGAGGTGTATGGGGCTCGCAAGCACCGAGCCATGGCTTAAATAGAGTGGTAGGTATGGTGTTGTTATGCTATTATGTGGTTATGCTATTATGTTGTTATGCTATTATGTTGTTATGCTGCTATGTTATTATGTTGATAAGGTGTTAGAAGGTTGTAGGATTTATAGTATATAAGGAATATGTAAATAGTAGAGAAAAAGAGAAAATGGGAAAAAACTATGATAACAATAGATATGTGGTGGAGGGTAGGTTGGTTTTTGAGTGGGGAAAAAAAAAAAACTTAAAAAAAATATATAAAATATATATATATATATATATATATATATATATATATATATATATATATATAGTGTGTGTAGTGTTAAATAAGGCTCAGTTGTAGTTTTTGGCAGAGTGCCATCGTATTTATTTTAGGGCGGTGGACCGGGTTTTGTTCTTGATTGTATGTATAATGGAATGAAAGGAATTGCAATGCGGCCCCTTTTTTTTCCCTCTCTCCTATGTAATAACATCCGAGCCTGGTAGCTCCGAGGAGTAAGGGGAAGGATTCATGGACCAAGGAGATGAGCGCAGAGCCAAGAGTAAAGAACAAAGAGCATGAGCAGGAGCAAGTATGTGGATGGACTTATCCCGTATGGACTCTATGGACTCTCTGGGTTTCTTTGGACTCTTTTAAGCTCTTATGGACTCGCATTGACTCATGTTTTCTCCTGGACCTGGACCCCTAGTACTCATCTCTTATTCTGCATGGGAAAGTGAAATGAACTACTCCTGGTAGGATCCCTTACTAATTTGGTTATGTTCCCCGCAAGATTCGCGGGGTGGGGGGGTTCTTTTTGTGTTGTTTGATGTATATGTTTTGGTAATTTATTAGGATGAATGGTTGGACTTTATGGGAATTGTTATGTATTGTTATGTATTGGTGTGGATTTTTTTACTTTAATAAAAAAAGAGTTCCAGCTCCAGTAGCGTCCACTAAAGCTGCTGCAGTTAAAAAGCTTTTTTAACGATCGAGCTTGGCGGTCCACTGCAAGGCGTGCTACCGCCAGTCCCAGCCCCTTTGCCTTGGGGCGCCTCCCCGATGCTCTTCACTGAGTGTCCCGGGGGCCTGAAGCATTTCCTTTGAAAAAATTAAGTGTCCAAACCACAGGTGGTGCAGCTAGCTTAACAGCTGGGATACTCCGCTGACTAACAGACACTGCTACTAGGCCCAAAGTATTGCCTGGGCTAGATGCAGTTAAAAATTTGCAATTAGATCTACAGGCGGTGGCTACTCCGCTGACTAGCAGACACTGAAGCTTTGGAGCAGACCTCTGATTCCCAGGCTATAGTATGAGTAAACAGCTCTTCAGACTCAACCATGTGTGTTACCCCAAGCCATGGTGTATGTAGTTTCTTACGGTTAAAGGGGGGGGGGGGAGACCCGACCCACCTGGAATTGACGATGCCAACGTCATGTAAAATACAGCAAGGGGACTCCAAAAAGAGTCTCCATTTTTTCCAAAAATTGTGGCACAGACACCACTTAAGTGGCATCAATTGTCCCAGAGTTGCTTAAAATGGTTGGTGAGGTGATTTTCCAAGATCTTCAAGCTTTTAGTCTCCCCAGGATGACACAGGTGGGGCAGATGGTGGTTGGCCCGGCCCGCTAGGGCGCATTGTAGCACAGTGAGCTTTGTACTGCAACTTATGCTTCATATCCATGTGACGGTTCAAGCATAAAGTACTCAAACTATTGTTTTTTGGCCTCTACTTAGCTTTTGGTGACAAATGTTACAGATAACATGAGTTGGGTCATCCTTAGCGATCTCAAAATATGCCCAGGCTATGCAAGGTTTAGAGTCCATGCGACACTGCTACTAGCAATACTAGCAAATGATTGGCTGGGTTAGATGCAGTAAAAAATTGTTATTAAATACAAAGGTGGTGTAGCTTGGTACAGATGGGCTACTACAATGAGTAACAGACACTGCTACAGGCCCAAAAGTATTTATTGGGCTAGATGCAGTAAAAAATTGTTATTAAATACAAAGGTGGTGTAGCTTGGTACAGATGGGCTACTACAATGAGTAACAGACACTGCTACTATGTCCAAAAGGTTTTACTTGGCTAGGTGCAGTAAAAAATTGGTAATAGATACACAGGTGGTATAGCTTGCAACACAGATAGGCTACTCCTCTGACTAACACACACTGCTAGAGGCCCAAAAGGATTGGCTTAGCTAGATTTAGCCAAATGCTGTGAAAAACATTTGCACAGCACTGGCACAGACCTGCCTGACAAAAGTGCTAGGAACTGCTGTAACCTAGCCCTCAAAAGGGCTGCAATTACAACTAGTCCCTACTCCCTAAACCTATCTGTCTATTTAAGAGCAAATTCGCTTGCAATTCACACAGTTACAAGGTATAGCGCCCACAGCAGCAGCGGTGCCGTCTAACACTCAACTGCAGCAGTGAGAAAATGGTGGCGACGGGGAAAATGGCTGGGTCTTATAGGGCAAGGACATGTGACATACACAGCCAATGACACATGCCCTTGCTTGTGTGAAAAAAAGCACTTTGCTGCGTGTGTGCGCTGCTGATAGGCTGACAGACTGCACCTCCCCACTGTAAATGCAGGAAAGAAAAAAAAAATGGAGATCGGCATTATTTCTGCAGAGATCCATCCCCTGCCCCTCCCCCCGCCCACTCTACACTGAAACTGTCTATTAACATTGATTAACAGTATTACTGTGAAAAAATCCAGTTACGATTTTGGTGCACGAACAGTTATCAAACATAACCTCGAACAGCTGGATTTTTTGCAAATCGTTCAGGTTCATCGAACGGCTCAAACACCGCCAAAAACAGCTCGAATTTGAGATTGGCGAACAGTTCAGGTCGAACACCGCTCATCTCTACTCTCTAACTCCAAACTAGCTGCCTCATTCATTTTTTCAACGATAGAGAAACCATCGGCACTGTTCCCATCGGGGCTCACAATCTAAATTCCCTATCAGTAAGTCTTTGGAGGAGGGAATAGTGGGTAACCTGCGCTTGTATAGTATCCAATAAGGGAGTCCAATTTAATAGATGGTTCAATGCGGTTTAATCTCAATAAGAAACACAGTATGTCTATGGTGATCCTGAAGAAGATGTGAGAATACTTTGAAACGCGTTGAGATTATACCCCATTGTACCATCTATTAAATTGGACTCCCTTATTGGATACAATAACAGCAACGTAGGTTACCACTATTCCCAAAACTTTTGGATACTATACCAGCAGCTGAAATCCTTGCCTAAAACTCTCACACAACATCAGGTGAGCAGTACTGCCTTGTGCCTAAGGCCACGGCCCCACTATCAGTATTTGGACAGTATTTTTTCTCAAGAGTGGGAGCCAAAACCAGGTGTGGAACAATTAGAAAAAAGGTATAATTGAAACAAGTGCACCAATTCTGCATTTATCACCCAATCCTGGTTTTGGCTCCCACTCCTGAGAAAAAATACTAACCGAATACTGATAGTTGGGTCGTGGCCTAATGCTGTATTCTGGATAACACACTATTGCACTTTTAGGCTATGTGCCCACGATGCCGAAATGCTGCATATTTTTTCCGCTTCTCCCTGGCAGGAAAAACGCATGTGGATTCTACATGTGCTTTTCCTGCCAGGTAGAAGCGTTTGTCAAGCGTTTTTGGATGCGGGTTATCAAGCGCTTTTCCAAGCGATTTTAGCATCACTTGGAAAAGTGCTTGACAACTTGGTCACACTATATAAATCCATGCAACCGGCATGGATTTATATAGTGTGACCAAGTAATAGTTAAAAAAAAAAAGAATAAAAATGGTAAAAAATAAAGATTATACTTACCTTCCGATGGCCCCCGGTATTTTCTCCGCTCCGTCTGGTCTGTTGTATGGGTTGCGGTGGTGTGAAAGGACCTGCGATGACGTCATTGAGTCATGTGACAGGTCACGCGACCGCTGACGTCAGCGGTCGCGTGTCCTGTCACATGACTAAATGACGTCATGTCAGGTCCTCACACCACCACGACCCATACAACACACCGAACGCATCGCTGAGGAGACCGGTTTCCATCGGAAGGTAAGTATAATATTTATTTTTTATTTTACATTTTTTTTAACAGGTTCTATGGTACCCGAGTCAGGAGGAGAGTCTCATCTTCTCCAGACCCAGGTACCATCTGCACATAGAATCGCATATTATCCGTGTGTGCAAATGTGCTGACACGGATATTAAGCATTTCAATGCAAGTCAATGGCGGCAATTACGTTGCGTGTCTGCAAAATTAATGGACATGCTGCGTATTTTTCCGCAATGATAATCCACAGTGGAAATTTCCACAGCATGTGCACAGCACATGCGGATTATCATTGGGGACCATGGGGCACATATTACCAAGCGTTTTTAAGCATTTGCGCTGCAGAAAATCCACTGCAAAAACTCTTGAAAAACGCATAGTGGGCACGCAGCCTTATTGTTCCCACAGCCATTTCCCATGATCTTTTTATTCTGCCTCATATCTTGGCAGAAAATAGTGCAGAACTGCTTGACCATCTTTATGAAAATGTTGGATCTTTTTAATTGTCTGCAGGATGCATACTGCATTTATAACTTTTGTTGGAGAAGTTTTGATATACCTCTAAGTTGCTGTTTCTGAAACTGTAAAATGAAAAATGCTTATTGGCAAAAAAATAAACAACTGAAAATGTAACGGTCCTGATTCTCCAAAGCAATTTTACCAGAATTCTGTCATAAATTGCTTTGAAAAGTTGCAAAATGTTGCTGTAACTTGTATTTGTGCTAAAATATTGTGACTTTTGCCATTTTCAAGCCATAACGTGGATGTGGAGTGAGTGTTATGCCATAGCTGTTATCCCTTTCGCAACCCTGGGATTTTCCGTTTTTGCATTTTCGTTTTTTGCTCCCCTTGTTCCCAGAGCCATAGCGTTTTGTTTTTTGGGTCAATATTGCCATGTGAGGGCTTATTTTTTGCGGGACGAGTTGTACTTTTCAACGCCATTACTAGTTTTACCATATCGTGTACGGAAAAATGGGAAAAAATTCCAAGTGTGGTGAAATTGCAAAAAAGTGCAACACCACAGTTGTTTTTTATTTTATTTTTTTACCACGTTCACTGAATGCTAAAACTGACCTGCCATTCTTATTCTCCAGGTGATTACGAGCTCATAGACACCAAACATGTATAGGTTCTTTTTATTTAAGTGGTGAAAAAAAATTCCAAAGTTTGGTAAAAAAAAAAATAGCGCCATTTTCTAAGACCAGTAGCGTCTCCAATTTTCGGGATCTGGGGCTGGGTGAGGACTTATTTTTTGCACACCGGGCTGACATTTTTATTGATAACATTTTGGGGTAGATCCGATCTTTTGATCACCCGTTATTGCATTTTACTGCAATTTTGCGGCGACAAAAAAACGTAATTCTGGCGTTTAGAATTTTTTTCTCGTTACGCAGTTTACCGATCGGATTACTTCTTTTTTTATATTGATAGATCGGGCAATTTTGAACGCGGCAATACCAAATATGTGTATGTAGATTTTTTTTTATTATTATTTTATTTTGAATGGGGCAAAAGGGGGGTGATTTAAACTTTTATATTTTTTTCATTTTTTTTATATTTTTAAAAACTTTTTTTTTTAATTTTTTGCATGCTTCTATAGTCTCCATAGGAGACTAGAAGCAGCCACTGTCCGATCGCCTCTGCTACATACAGGGGATCAGCAGATCCCCTGTATGCAGCAGAAATGGTCCTGTGCTATGATTGCCGACCACTAGGTGGCGCTCATAGCGACCAGTTCATGACAACCACAGGCATCTGCTGCAGACCTTGGGTTGTCATGCCCACCCATCGGTGACCCACGATCACGTGACAGGGTCGCCGATGGGCGGGGCTTAGGACGCGCTTCTCGGAAGATTGACAGCGGCATTTAACATGTTAACAGCCGCGGGTGGATCGCGATTCTACCCACGGCTGTTGCAGGCACATGTCAGCTGTAATAATCAGCTGACATGTGCTCCGTTCAGTGCTGGCTCACCGCCGGAGCCCTCACTGAACCGGGGGATTACAGTCTGTGCGTACTAATATGGCACAGGCTGTAAAGGGGTTTTAAAATTCATGATGAGCTGTGGCATTATCTTTTACCAGTAATCTTACTCCAGTCATTACGTGCCTTTCAATGAATCAGGAGCGTCTGACTCCTACATCACCGGTCTTGATTAATCGGGGCCATAGTTCTTTAGTTATATTATGCCAGAGGCAGGCAAACTGTTGGTGCACCATATGCAGCCATACAGAGGCCCAGGAGGTAAGCGGGGACACTTTTACCTCCAAAACACATGGAATCTTGCATTCTAATGTATTATTGGACTGCAAAGGACCCAAATACTATTTTTGGAACAGGGAACAGGGAAATGGCCCTCTCCTGTCTGTGTCCGCCAGTGTGTAATCAAGCTAATAGGTTTATTAATGACTGACAACTGTTGTGTCTAATAAAAAGCTCATTCTTCATTCTGCTGAGTGACCTTTGAATAGTGGATACCAGTACTATTTTATTAGTCTAGTTATACTGGCGCAATGATAGCTTAAGCTGTAACATTCTGAGTGTCTACATTGACAGGCACATACAAAATTTACTAAGATACCAAAACCAAAGCTGTCATTTTCTTTTACGTGTACAGGGTAATGCCGGGATGTATAATAATGTCAGTCTGCAGTTCCTCGGTGAAGATCTAAATGAATGCTCAAAACTATCCCATTTTGATGTCAGGCTGCAGCAGGCAGTCACCTCCACTCTGGGATTTCACATTGCAAGCTAGAAAGTTGACAAACTAATAATCTTTCTATTTCTGTTTTTGGAAATTAGATCCAAATAAAAGATCTAAAAATATAAGCACTTTGTTTTGGTGAATAAACCGTATATTCCCTATATACTCAGGGTGCATTGTAGAATTAAACTTATATGAAATTAAATTCCTGCTGGACGGTCCAACATAAACATTATTTTTCTTTTCTAATGTTAAGATCGGCCATAAGGAGCTAAGATGTGGTATGTTCAATTAACCACAGGAGATTTACAAATTATGTCTAATAGAGATGAGGAGATAGATTTGCTAGGCCCATATCATTATAGCATGGCTAGATGGGAACCCTGCAAATTGCTCCTACCAGCTGGAAAACCAGATATTTTTTCTGATCTGTAGCCTCAATGTGCCTTCATTGGCTCCATATCTTCCATAAATGATAAAGAAATCGCTTTTGGCTAATGGAACTTAAAGGGAACCTATCATGTAAAATAATGCTATTAAACTGCAAATATGAGGTTAATTTGCAGGTTAATAGTGTTCTGACACACTGAGAGCCCCGCTACTGGAAGGAAATGTAATTTATTCCACCCTCAGCAGCGTTTGGCTTTCAGTTATAGAGATAACTCCGGAGCAGGTTCAGTCATCTCTCTGTGTATAGAGAGTGGCAGCTGTAAACATGCTTCCAACACTGACTGACAGCAGCTCAGCATTAGAGCCAGCTGTCAGTCAGTGCTGGGGGCACAGTTCTACCCGCCGCTCACTATGCACAGAGGGGTGACTGAAACCATGCTGGCACCAGTTGTATGACTGGAAGCTGAGTGGGGGATAAAGCTCATTTCCTCCCTGCAGAGGGGCTCTCAGTGTGTCAGAACACTATTAACGTGCAGATTAATCCCATAGCTGCAGGTTAATAGTGTTATTTTACATGAGAGATTCCCTTTAACCTTCTCCTTCAACACATTTTCTAAAGTGCATTAAATTTCACAGAACCATTATTTATTTATTTTATTCATTTATATAGCACCATTAATTCCACAGCACTTTATAGACATTATCGGCTCTGTCCCCATTGGGGCTCACAATCTAATTTCCTATCAGTATGTCTTTGGAGTGTGAGAGGAAACCAGAGGAAACCCACGCAAAGAACATATAGACTCCGTGCAGATGTTGTTGGTGGGATTTGAACCCAGGACCCCAGCGCTGCAAAGCAACAGTGCTAACAACTAAGCCAACTGTATTGGACGAACCCCACACAATTACTCACTTAAGTTGGTGTACAAAATGTAGTTTTGATAATTATCCATAGTTAGGTGATTCCCTGAGGAGCGTAATTATCCCCCTTCAGTTTATGGGTTTTTTTTGACATTGTGAACCATTTTTAGTGTTTTTTGGATGTACAGTTTGTCATTACCCACTGTTCACAGTACAGTATTGCAGGAGTGGCTTCTGATGTACTTTTATATTTTTTATGGTGAACTTGTGCATTTGGGAGTTCAGTTTCCACATAAATGGACAACTGGACATATATTTTATAGGAACACAAAAGGCTAACTGATGGCTCAATGGAGAGAAGGAAGGAAGAATATGGAAAGCAATAGACGAGAATAATAATTGGGCTGATGACAATGACAAAGCAATACTTGGGGTGCAGACTAGTTTCCGGAAAGATAATCACAAGAACAAGTACAGATAAAGCCTTGCTCATCTTGTTGGGCAGTTTGCTTTCCCCACAGTAGCAGGTGATGTCATTTTATGAGCTGACATGAGTGACGTAGTTCCCAGTTGATATGTGCCATGATTTGCATGGCTTATTTTCCAAAACCATAGCCTGCACAGTGCAATAGATTGGTCCACTGGCAATGTGAAAAAGAATTCTCATATCAAAGATATCCAAGCATAAGAATCATTACCATCATGACTACCACAACAGCTTTCAGACACTGTTGAGTCTCCTGATCCAAAACCTCATGAGGCATCACCTGGTCCAGAGCTGACTGCCGAACAAGCAGCTTTTGCCACATAGGATCTTTTAGCGACAAGTCACATATGATGTATCTATGAGGTCAATGCTCTCATCCTTTGATGACATCACCTCCTTGGCACCTATGTCTGGTTCCAATGTCTTGTCCACTACAAAATCATTACTTTCATTATCATCGTCGTCAACCCCGATTTGGCTGAAAGGAGTTTGTGTGTGGGAAATGGGGAAATAATACACCTGATCTCCATGTCCCACTGCCTGATGCCAACCTCAAGAATTGCCCTGGCTCAAAATGCTACTGTGGCACCCCAGGAGTCCGGTTGCCAAAGTGGCATTGCCTCCCTCACAAGAGGTGATGCCATGCCTGGATGCAAGCAGGGGTCCCCTGGCCAGGTTTTGCTAGCATGCAACACTTTCCTGGCTCCAGAGCAGCAAGGGGAGCTCCTCCCCTTAGCAACTGGGATCTGGAGGCGGGGTTAGTTAGTGTGAGGAGAGCAGACAGGAGTTGAAGTCAGGACGTCAACGAGGAAAGACCCAGGGAGTGGAGTTGCACTGCAGTTCACCCCAGAGGGACGCGCAGAAGAACTGGACACCGGAGTCCGATGTTGGGGGGCACCGAAAGCCCAGCAGCAGAAACCGGAGGGCAGGAGATCGCAGATCTCCTGGCCCCATCAGACGCCCGGAGGCTCAGCAGCATGATAGGGCCCGGCACTGCCACGTGGGAGCGACACTCCAGGAAGGCCCGAGCTGCCTGCCATGCGGATGAGCACAAAGACGTTTTACTCAGGGATGAGGGCCGCAGCATAGCTATACGCAGCAGGGCCAAAGAGGTAGCGCAAAGGGAAGGCCTACAACTTCACCTGGCTAGGTGGTTCCCCAACTTGCTTCCTGGCCACCTGGACCTCTACTACCAGCTAGTACCCGTGCCTCGGGCTGCCTAACGACCGCAAGTAAAGATAAGAGAAAACCGCCATTAAGTTGTGGCCTGATTATTAACTGCACCATCCTCTGCACTACACCGCACAGCAACATCTATAAAATCACTACTTCCTGCCCTCGAACTGAGCTCTGCCTGTGGAGAGCTGAACCAACTCTGCTGCACTAACATCGGCTCCAGAGGTGCTGCACCACAGCGGCGGCTCCATATAGCTGCATACCACAGGTGGCATCACGAACTGTATATAAAAACTATAAATCCCCTGTAAATATCTCCTTTTATTGACCGCCCTGGGTCACGGACCGGTTCACCTCCACTGTGACATCTCCCCTAGTAACAACCGGCTCGGCACCGAGTACCCCATGGCCCAGGGGGCGAGTCACTACTACCACTGTTACAGCCCCTGTCACCATGGCTCGCAGAGTCATCAACACCACTTGGTGTTAGAAACGTGTACTCCGTCCACTCCGACCCCATGTCATCCAAGTACATAGGCTGACTGTTGATCTCTTTCAATAAATCAACTGGAAGATGGTTTTCTGGTGCAGAATCTTCTCTAGATCAAGGGGTGCTGTGGGTTTGAGTACTAGTCAGCAGAACAGAAACAGTTGTCATTGATGGAATGAAAATTCTTCTATGTACAACATTAAGTGCTAAATTGGTGGAGAAGGTGGGCTTAGCAAAACACTTACCAAAGCTGGCGGTATCACTGTCAAAGGCTTCATCCTCCTGATGTGATTGAGGTGAGTGATGTGACATATATTCCATGGCGCCCTCCATGATACAAACATTTAACAAAGATGAAACTGCAATCTTCTCACAAAAATGTTCAGACCGACCATGGAAGTTTACACCTAACCTGGAGCATCTTCTGGTAAAAAGAGTTGAAGAAAATCGACATGCAACTTCACTGCAGTTAGATAAAGAAGTAGAAAGCCAAATCTGGGTGAATGTTTCTCATGACACAATACAGCATACAGTTACTGAGGAGAACTATCATGTATGGGTGATGTGAATGAAGGAATCCTCTCCTAGATGCCATTTACAAAAAAGTCTGCTAACAATTTGCCAGGGATAGAGATGAGTGGATCTTTTGAAATTTGAATTCACCGACTTAGCATTTTCCCAAAAAATTTGATCAACGGTGAATAAATTTGCACAAAACTCAATACTGGAGAGCTTGTAATTGCTCATAAAATACACATTGGGGAGAGAGGACCCCACTGATTATAGCAGCTTTTTCACTACAGGCGAGAGAGAGAGGATCCCGCTGACATTAAGAGCTTACACTCTACAGTAAAGAGAAACTTACCCAGTGACTCTGGAGATGGAAAACTTCTCTTCCGTACAAACTGTGCTATGTTGGGAACCGCTGATCTCATATTGCCCAGGTACTGACCACCACTGTACAAGGTATGATAATCCATAACATGTCATTGCTGCAGGGCATTATGGGGATGCCCATATAGCAAAGGAAAATTATGTTTGACTGCTCTCTGATGCTGCAGCAGTGTGGGGAATGGTGCTAAAAAGGTTTTTTTTTTGTGAACCGTTAATCGAATCAAATTTGAATGAAACAACAGAATCCAGGAAATTGGATTCAAACTTAATCCTATGCGGATCGATCAACTCATCTCTAGCTATGATCCATACAGAAAAATATGACTCTATACTTTGGAGGGATTAGGCCAAGATAAATGTTTTTGGAACTGAGGGCCTCTGAACTGTATAGCGTCACAAAGGTAAAGAGTGCAAAGAAAAATGCATGGTGCCTACAGTGAAACATGGTGGTGCCAGTGTCCTTATGTGGGTCAGCAGTTGTGCTGCTGGTGTCGGGGAGCTACATTTTATTGATGGTATGATGAATTCACAGATGTGCTGCTCTATATTGAAAGAGAAGATGCTACCATCACTCCATGCTCTTGGTAGACGTGCACCTTTCCAACATGACAATATTCCAAAACAAACAAGACCACTGATGCATATCTGAAGAAGAACAGGATGAAAGTATGTCAGTGGCCAAGTTTGTCTCCTGATGTGAACCCAAATGAACACCTATGGGAAGTTCTGAAGTGACAGACCGAGCATCACTCCAGCATGCAGGCTCTTAAAGAGGTCGATCCTGAAGAATGGAAAAAGAAAGATGTTGCAATATGTCACCAACTTGTCCATTTCATGCCTAGAAGACTTAGTGCTGTCATTAAAAATTATGGAGGTCATACAAAATACTAGATATATCAGTTTTTGATGCGGCGTGTATTCATTTTTGCATCAACTAATTTCAGGAAAACTGATGAGTTTGTAATGAAAGTTATATTATTAACCTTACTTTCATGTTATGGGTTAATACATTTCCTATTAAACTCAGTCTTTTAAAATTTTTGGAAATTGTTATTTTAATGGTGGTGTACCCATTTTATGCTGAGCACTATATACACACACACATACACACACACACACATATATTTATATATATATATATATATATATATATATATATATATATATATATATATACTGCTCAAAATAATAAAGGAAACACTCAAATAACACATCCTAGATCTGAATGAATGAAATATTCTCATTGAATACTTTGTTCTGTACAAAGTTGAATGTGCTGACAACATAATCACACAAAAATCATCAATGGAAATCAAATTTATTAACCAATGGAGGCCTGGATTTGGAGTCACCCCCAAAATTAAAGTGCAAAAACACACTACAGGCTGATCCAACTTTGGTGTAATGTCCTTAAAACAAGTCAAAATGAGGCTCAGTATTGTGTGTGGCCTCCATGTGCCTGTATGACCTCCCTACAATGCCTTGGCATTCTCCTGCGGATGGTCTCCTGTGGGATCTCCACCCAGACCTGGACTAAAGCATCAGCTGGACAGTCTGTGGTGCAACGTGATATTGGTGGATGGAGCGAGTCATGATGTCCCAGATGTGCTCAATCGGATTCAGGTCTGGGGAACGTGTGGGCCAGTCCATGGCTTCAAAGCCTTCATCTTGCAGGAACTGCTGACACACTCCAGCCACATGAGGTCTGGCATTGTCCTGCATTAGGAGGAAACCAGGGCCAACCACACCAGCATATAGTCTCACAAGGATCTCATCTCGGTACCTAATGGCAGTCAGGCTACCTCTGGCGAGCACATGGAGGGCTGTACGGCCCTCCAAAGAAATGCCACTCCACACCATTACTGTCCCACTGCCAAACAAGTCATGCTGAAGGATGTTGCAGGCAGCTAATCACTCTCCATGGCGTCTCCAGACTCTGTTACGTCTGTCACATGTGCGCAGTGTGAACCTGCTTTCATCTGTGAAGAGAACAGGGCACCAGTGGCGAATTTGCCAATCCTGGTGTTCTGTGGCAAATGCCAAGCATCCTGCACGGTATTGGGCTGTGAGCGCAACCCCCATCTGTGGACGTTGAGCCCTCATACCACCCTCATGGAGTTGGTTTCTAATCGTTTGTGCAGACACATGCACATTTGTGGCCTGCTGGACTTGCAGAACTCTGGCAGTGCTCCTCCTGTTCCTCCTTCCACAAAGGCGGAGGTTTCAGTCCTGCTGCTGTGTTGTTGCCCTCCTATGGCCCCCTCCACGTCTCCTGGTGTTCTGGCCTGTCTCCTGGTAGCGCCTCCAGCCTCTGGACACTACGCTGACAGACACAGCAAATCTTCTTGCCACAGCTTGCATTGACGTGCCATCCGGGATGAGCTGCACTACCTGAGCAACTTCTGTGGGTTGTAGAGTCCATCTCATGCTATCACGAGTGTGGAAGCACAACCAACATTCAAAAGTGACCAAACCATCAGCCAGAAAGCATTGGTACTTGTTATGATCTGCTACAGGGACTAAGGAAAGACAGGAGATCTGTCCCTACAAAAGAACTAAACTAGATCCCTACGATGTAACGGGGAACCTGATCCTGCGATCAGACCCGCTAAAGTCCTCGGCTAGTCTGTACGAAGACCTATAGATGTGAGGGAGGGATCCCTACAAGAACTAGGGACTGGGATAAGTTTGGACACCTCCTAGCAGAAATAGTAGCAGTCAAAGACAAACACACAACAAAAAGCATAGAGGTCAGAAGACCTAGCAAAACTAACAGAGAACGGCAACAGAGCACCAAGCTAGCTCAAGAGTAGTAAATACAATGGAGTCCAGCAAGGCCAGGAGGGCGGAGCCGGATTAAATAGGCAAAAATGGTCATGTGACCAGCAAACTAAAAAAAACCTAACAGGAGAGTTCTAACAGTACCCCCTCTTCTAAGAGGATCCTCCGGATCCCCTAGGCCCAGGCTTACCAGGAAACCTCCTGTGAAAAGCTCTGACAAGTCTGGAAGCAGAAACATCATCCGTCCTCACCCATGAGTTATCCTCAGGTCCGAAACCCTTCCAAGCGACGAGATACTGCAAACTCCCTCTATACCGTCTAGAATTTAGGATGCGGGAAATTTCATATTCACCGTCCTCCACCACCGGAGGAACAGTGGCAGAGGCGTCACCATCCGACACATCAGCTTTTTTCAACAGAGAAACATGAAACACCGGGTTAATCTTCCAGGACGTAGGAACCTCCAACCTAACAGCAGATTGGTTAACTATCTGAAGCACCTTAAAGGGCCCTACGAACTTGGGACCCAATTTTTTAGAAGGAATCCTCAATCGCAGATTCTTAGAGGACAATCAAACCATGTCACCAATAGCAAACAAAACCTCTTGCCGTTTCCTATCAAAGTACCTCTTAGATTTTTTGTTAGCCTCCTGAAGATTACCACGCACATCCTTCCAAACTCTCTCCAAATCACCGGAAATACTCTCCTCCTCAGGCACAGCCGAAACCAATTTGGAGAATGACCCAAAAGACGGATGTCTCCCAGAACAACAAAAAAAAGGCGAACACCCAGCAGAAGAGGATGTATGGTTGTTAAGAGCAAATTCAGCAAGTGGCAGAAACTCAGACCAACCCTCTTGATTGTCTGCCACAAAACAACGCAAGAACTGCTCAACATCCTGGTTCTTCCTTTCTGTCTGGCCATTAGACTCAGGATGATATCCGGATGAAAACGACAAATGAACTCCCAACCTGTCACAAAAGGCACGCCAAAAACGAGCCACGAACTGAGGTCCCCTATCAGAAACAATGTCAGTAGGAACACCATGTAGTCTGACAATTTCCTTGACAAAGGCCTTAGCGAGTGTCTTAGTGCAAGGCAGTTTGATGAAGGGAACCAAGTGACACATCTTGCTAAAACGGTCCACAACCACCCAGATGACCGTGAAACCTTCAGAGGGGGGAAGGTCAGTAATAAAGTCCATAGCCAGATGTGTCCAAGGTGCACTAGAAACCTCCAGAGGGAAAAGCAACCCCGCAGCAGGAGCATGCGAAGACTTGGATCTAGCACACACAGTACATTGGCGCACCCACTTAATGACTTCCTTCTGCCATCCAGGCCACCAAAAACTGCGACCCACAAGTCTCTTGGTCTCAGAAATTCCTGGATGACCTGCCAACCGAGACTCATGACACTCAACAAACAAATCTCTCCTAAAGGTCCTTAGACCTTCTTGTAAAATGCTCTCCTCTTCCTCCTCAACACCGACCATGGGAGAAAAGCTGCGAGACAAAGCATCCGCTTTAACATTCTTGGTACCCGGGATGTAAGTAACGGAAAAATTAAACCGCGAGAAAAAAAGTGCCCACCTAGCCTGACGGGCATTCAAGCGCTTGGCAGCATCAAGATAGATCAGATTTTTATGATCAGTGAAAACCTGAATGGGAAATTCAGCACCTTCCAAGAGGTGACGCCAGTGTTCAAATGCGAGTTTAATAGCCAGCAATTCCCGATTACCAATATCGTAATTAAGTTCAGTCTCAGAAAAATTTTTTGAAAAAAAGGCTCAGTGATGTACTCCATCCTTGTTTTCCTGAGACAACACCGCACCGACCCCCACCGAAGAAGCATCAACCTCAACCAAAAACGGCTTAGTCACATCAGGCTGCATAAGGATGGGAGCAGAGGTGAACCTCTCCTTTAGAAACACAAAAGCTTCAATGGCCTCAGAAGTCCACTGAACCGCATTAGCACCTTTCCTGGTGAGATCGGTCAGCGGTTTGACAATAATAGAAATTTTTTTTATGAATTTTCTGTAATAATTGGCGAAACCCAAAAACCTCTGTATCGATTTCAAACCAATAGGCCTAGGCCATTCCAGCACAGCTTGAACTTTAACCGGGTCCATCTCAAAACCTTCACTGGAGATAATGTAGCCCAAAAAACTAATTCTCTGTACAGCGAACTCACATTTCTCCAGCTTAGCAAAAAGCTAATTGTCAATTAATAACTGTAATACCTCACGTACGCTCCGCCAATGAGACTCCAGATCAGGCGAATAAATCAGAATGTCATCCAAATACACAACCACATTTTTGCCGATTAAAGGTCTAAGGATGTCATTAATAAGATTCTGAAAAAATGCTGGAGCATTGGTAAGACCAAAAGGCATAACCAGATTCTCAAAATGACCCACAGGAGTGTTAAAAGCAGTCTTCCATTCATCACCCTCCTTCATGCGCAACAAATTGTATGCCCCCCGGAGATCAATTTTAGAGAACCACTTGGCCCCCACTAACTGGTTAAATAAATCAGGAATCAATGGCAGTGGGTAAGGATTGCGTACAGTAATTTTATTAATCTCACGAAAGTCCAGACAAGGACGTAAACCGCCATCTTTTTTTTTTACAAAAAAAAATCCAACAGCCACAGGAGACTTGGAAGGCCTAATGTGACCGGCGGCCAAGCTTGTCTGTATGTATTCCTCCAAAGCCTTTCTCTCAGGAATAGTAAGATTAAATAAACGACTTTTAGGAAGAGTCGCTCCAGGGACAAATTCAATGGTACAATCATAGTCTCTATGGGGAGGCAAAATTTGTGACTCCTCCACAGAAAAAACTCTCCAAAAATCCTGAATAGGTACAGGTAATTTCCCTTTTTCCACCGCAGCAATAGGTCCGTTACAACACTTGTCATAACACTTAGGGCTCCAGGACTTAATTTCATTGGTAGACCAATCCAGTACAGGATTGTGCAATTTTTACCAGGGTAACCCCAATATTACTGGAGAAGGCAAATTATCCAATACCACCAAATCCAAATTCTCTTGATGAATACCATTAATAGTGAGGGGAAATTCACAGACCTTATGAGTAACACTCTTCAAGGGAGAGCCATCAACAGAAACCACAGCAATAGGGGATGACAAAGTTTTAGGTTCTAATCTAAGTTTTTCCAAGAATCCCCCATCAATCACATTCAGAGTAGAACCACAATCCACAAATACCCGAAATTCAATTAATTCATCCTGAGCAGTGGTAGTAGCAGATAGGAATACTCCCTTAGAATTTAAACAGTCTATACGTGCATGACTGACCATTTTTTTTTCTTTCTTCATACGAAGCACACAGTTCTTAATAAAATGACCAGAATTTCCGCAATAGAAGCACAAGCCTTCAGAAAGCCTGCGGTCTTTTTCCTGAGAGCGGGGTGCCATCGCTCCAATCTCCATCGGCACTCCATTGTCAGCACAGACCCTCTCAGGACTCGGAGCTAACATAGCAGAGGATTTGCTCTCATTAACCCTTGCACGCAGTCTCCTGTCCACCCGTATAGCTAATTGCATTGCCTCCTGCAAGTTTCCAGGTGTGGGATAAGCAATCAGAAAATCCTTAACCCTTTCACCTAGCCCTGCAAGAAACAAGCTTTTCAAAGCTGAATCGTTCCACCCCACCTGGGCAGACCACCGACGGAAGTGAGAACAATATTTTTCCACATTACCTGATCCCTGCCTCAAACGTCTCAATTCAGACTCAGCAGATGAGACACGATCAGGATCATCGTACAACAAACCCAAAGCAGAAAAAAAACTATCCACTGATCTAAAGCACGGATCACTAGGTTGGAGAGAGAAGGCCCATCACTGAGGATCTTTGCGCAAAAGTGACATTATGAACCCTATGCGCTGTGATTCATCACCAGAGGATCCGGGTCTCAAACGAAAATACAATAAACAAGCATTTTTAAAAGAAAAAAAATCTTGTTGTTCGCCAAAATATAAATCAGGCAGACGTACCTTTGGTTCCACAAAATGTGATCCAGAACAGCTACTCACGTGTTGTTGGAGCTTGGCCACCTCCAGAGAGAGTCCCTGCAAGCGTTGAGCCAAATCTTGAACCGAGACCATGATGGAAAACTGGAGGTCTTTCCTTAGAGAAAATTTTTTTTTTTTTTTTTTTCTTTTAGGGCTGGACTTACTGTTATGATCTGCTACAGGGACTAAGGAAAGACAGGAGATCTGTCCCTACAATAGAACTAAACTAGATCCCTACGATGTAACGGGGAACCTGATCCTGCGATCAGACCCGCTAAAGTCCTCGGCTAGTCTGTACGAAGACCTATATATGTGAGGGAGGGATCCCTACAAGAACTAGGGACTGGGATAAGTTTGGACACCTCCTAGCAGAAATTGTAGCAGTCAAAGACAAACACACAACAAAAAGCATAGAGGTCAGAAGACCTAGCAAAACTAACAGAGAACGGCAACAGAGCACCAAGCTAGCTCAAGAGTAGAAAATACAATGGAGTCCAGCAAGGCCAGGAGGGCGGAGCCGGATTAAATAGGCAAAAATGGTCATGTGACCAGCAAACTAAAAAAAACCTAACAGGAGAGTTCTAACAGTACTGAGATGTGGTCTATGGTCCCCACCTGCAGAACTGCTCCTTTATTGAGGGTGTCTTGATTATTGCCAATAATTTCCATCTATTGTCTATTCCATTTGCAAAACAGCATGTGAAATTGATTGTCAATCAGTGTTGCTTCCTAAGTGGACAGTTTGATTTCACAGAAGTTTAATCTACTTGGAGTTATATTCTGTTGTTTAAGAGTTCCCTTTATTTTTTTGAGCAGTGTATATACAATGTATATACAAACATACATGTAATTTAGAGATGATCCCACTAACCATAAGAGCTTACACTCTACAGGAAAGAGAGATTTACCCAGTGACTCTGGACATGGAAACAACTCTGCAATTCAAACTGTTGTCCACTGGGAACCGCTGATCTGTGATGTAATGGGCACTGACCACCACTATATACTGTGTGCACAATTATAAGCCAAGTGAGTATTTTGACTATATTATTATTTTTATGCAGACTCTCCAACTCCGAGCTGTATAATCTTGAATGCTTATTGGATGAAGCAGATTAGGTGATGTATATTTGTGTAATGAAGAAGGGGGTGACATAATGATATTAACACCCTTTATCAATAATTGTTAGACAGTTTGTTTTCCTTGGGCAAAATGGGCAAAAAAAAGATTTATCTGACTCTGAAAAGTAAAAAAAAAGATGTTAAGCCTTACAGAGGAACACAGCAATCTTGAAATTGCGAAGATATTGGGCTTGAACACAGAATCATGAAAAATTTAGCAACAAATGCGTTGAAAAAATATAACATATATTAATTTCCAAAAATTTAAGAAGAAACAAACTGCATCCTCCTTGGCTGGAAAACCAACTACCATGGAACAAGACACAGACATTGAAACATTAAGACTGGGTCAAGAAATATCTGAATACAGATTTTTCAAAGGTTTTATGGACTGATGAGATAAGAGTGACTGTTGATGGACCTCATGAATGGGTCCATGGCTGGTTCAGTAATGGGCACAAACATCCACTTGGACGTCAGCAAGGTGGAAGTGGGGTACTGCTCTGGGCTGGTATTATTAAACATGAGCTACTTGAACCCTTTTGGGTTGAACATGGACTCAAAATCAACTTCCAAACTTAATACCAAGTTTTATAAGACAATTTCTTCAAGCACGGGTACAGGAAAAAGTCTGCATCTTTATGCAGGACAACAATTCATCGCTTGCATCAAAGTCTCTGCGGCTTGGCTACCAGTAATGGCCTCAAGGCTGTGTTCACACATTGCGCTTTTGCTGTGTTTTTTTATGAAAATTAAAAGCTGCTTTTTACAATACCAGCAAAAGCTATGAGATTTCAGAAATCTCATGCACAAGCTTGTTTTTTTTTCCTGACTGAATTAGAAAACTGCAGCATGTCAGTTCTTTCCGTGTTTTTGCAACGGTTTACAGCAAAAATGCAACAAAAATGCTGCTATCAATTTTCCCAGCTTTTTTGGTGAAGAAAACAGGTACAGCAGGATGTGAAACTCTTTTTTTGTGATTTTGGTTGTCCTAACTCTAAGTACATTTTAATTAAATTAGTGATGTATGTTAGGTAAATAATGCCTGACCAATTCAAGTTCTCCCGCTGTTTTTCCGTTTGCAAATGGGCATTTTTTCATGAACTTATGTAATCTTAGTTCACAGCTCCACTTCATACATGATTCCAGCTTTTTGGCTCAGAAAACTTTTTCCCTTAAATAATTTGATCAAATTGCCCTTTTTTTCCCCAAAATGTTTAATGCTTTCGCATATGTCTTGCATTAGTGACCTAACACCTTATATTGTTCATGCTTGCAAGGTGAAAGCAAAGCTTAACTTTGGTATCCTGAAAAACGCTGCAAGAAAAGAAAGAAAAAAAGGGCAGCAAAACCTGCTTTTTGGCTACAGCTTTTTTACTGTCAAGAAATCAGGTTTTGGCTGCAGAAAAAAAAATGCCGCAAAAAAGGAACGTGTGAACACAGCCTAAATAATGACATGGACTCCTAAGAATTATTATTAATATTATTATTTTTCTATAGCTCAAACATATTCCGCAGCACTTTTAAAATTCAGAGGGGATATTTCAATAGATACCAAGAGGAGTGAGGGCCCTGCTCGCAAGCTTACTATCTATCTCCTCATCTGACCTAAACCCTATTGAGATCTTGTGGGCCTTTCTTAAAGGGGAGATTTATGGTGAAGGAAAACAGTCACATCTCTGAACAGTCTGGGAGGCTGTGGTTGGTTCTGTGGCTGGTTCTGTGGTTGGTCCTGCCCAAAAAGTTAATTGTCAACAGATTAAGAAACTGACAGACTCTATGGATGGAGCTTATGACTGGTATTGAAAAGAAGGGTGGCTATATTAGTCACTGATATATATATATTTTTTAATCAGAAATGTATTTTTAACATTTTGGGCTTCAGCAGGCCTCAGGCTGCTATGGTAACTCATGAGCGCACAGCAAGACTCCTCTGGCAGCAGATTATCTCCGCGGAAAACAAAAGGATTTGCTGCTGAAATTCAACAGGCCACATGCATTTGTCCCCTAACATCTGTCGGTGGAGAGTTGGGAGGCCCACAAACACATTAGATATTTGACCGATCCCAATCAAATTGCCGGTTTTGTCTTTCATCTACAATGTATTTGGGCTTTTATTATTAGTCATCAATAATGATGATAATCAGTAATAATAGTGGAAAAGCCTTTTTAGTAGAGATGGGTAAATAATTTGAAATTTAAATTTGCCACCTTGTTCAAATTTTCTCAATTGGAATACTTATTAGCCTCCAATTGACTGGAAAATACATGTATAATGCCCAGGTGTCTCCCTTGAGAATACTGAACCTGTTTTGTGCCCCTCTTACAATGCATGAAGCATACTTTCTTTGGCACACAAGGCTTGGATTCAGAAATTTGCTTTAGTTGCAAAATAAGGCACCGAAGGTTTTAATTCTACCCTCTGTGTTTTCCATGTGTAAATAATAAAAAAGTCTGTTATTAAATGGCTGTTATTGCTGTATATCACAGATCAATTAAATCACAATCATGCTAAGTGACATTACAACTATAGCACTTCTCTATTTCTCTTGAATTTTTATTAACATAATGAAATAACCAATCCCATTTTCTGTGCACTCTGACCTCCTATCCCTACACCATATAAGAATAAAAAATAAATCCTTGGTTGGCCCCATCTTTTATACTTAATGTGATAGCCCCACTGATCGGCTTCATTAGACCATGTGATGTGAAAGCTACAGAGCTTCAAGGGGAAGCCCATGTGGACGCGCCTGATGTCATTAGCCTGCTGTCTGAGTTATCATCAGTGTGTGAAGTGGTTGTCTTATTTTCTTTTACAATCCTCAGGAATCGATTTACCTCTTTTGCTGCAGCATCACACAGTTGACTCATATGCAGTCTGTGGTCTATTACTATACCCAAGTCTTTTTCACAAGTGCTGTTGCTTAGTTTTAATCCTCTCATCCTTGTTAAATACCATTCTATTAGTCAAAAGGAGCTGTGAAATTTAAGAAATTCAATTAGCAGTCAATCCTCTGCAGATCAATCTACTGTTAAGTATTTTAACCAGCTTTAACATCATTTTTCCAAAACAAACTACCTACATAATTTAAGTTTTATGCAACCAATGCTAAAGCCAGATTGTCGGACAAAACATTAAAATTTCTGGTATTCGATGGGCCTCAGCCCTCTGTTCCCTTCATTGCTTTCCTGTTTCTCTCAGCAACAAAACATCAACATTTTTAAATGTATCCAACAGTTTAGTTTTAGTAGGTGGCAGAAGAGGTGATTACATTGTATATACGGTTTATTTTTTTCTTCACTGTTAATTAGAAGAAATCCAGTGACTGAGCACAGGAAAATCAATAAATGCAGTAATCGTGCACGTTTGACCAGTTTATGTTACCGGGGGTAGGGCCTTCACTAATATTTTGGACACAGCTTTCTATGACCTGGCATCAGCCCTGAAAAAACATTATTTGCTCTTCATTGGCATTAGAACATTTTCCTAGAACTTTTGAGTAAAACCTAGTCAGTCATTTAAAAGTACATCCACTGCCATGCAGTCACGTTAAGAAGACCGAGTGGGGACATTAGGAAATATTCTAAATGTATCTAATCTGTTTGCAGAAATGTCAGCCGTGATCTCCAGAATGTACACTTGTTATTGTCTGTTTATCAAAGCGCAGAGAAGAGTTCCTTGATGCATAGCAATTCTTTAATTAACTTTCTGCTTGAGTATAAGCCGATTGTGAAGCTTTCCTTTGGGTTTATTTTTACATTTGGCAGTGTTTAAGGTTTTTCCAACATCTCTGACAGATGGTTAACAGTGTAAAAAATTACTGCACACATATGACTGTTTACTGTGTGTCACACAGAAAGCATAAGCATCACAGAGCAAACGTAACATTGTCTGTTGGCCTATTAAAAAAAATGTCTAACAGTTAATATTTTCTTTTACTTATTTTGTGTTTAAATATAAAATTCAATATATGTACACAATATAAATACAGGCAGACTCCATTTTGCTTGATTTGTGTGAAATGAATCACAAAAAAATCAGATTTCTGGTGATTCAAGATTTTTGGTAAATTGAAAGTACATTTGAACTCATCTCTATTCAATATCTATATACTGTACATGTAACATAGTTTTAATTGTAGATTATCACAATTGCATACATGTGGTCATGTGCCGACTAGACGTACGCGGACTTGCTCAATACAAGTATACTGAGTAATGCCGGACACGTCTAGTCAGAATGTGGCCACAAGTATGCAAATCACATACTTGTAATCACATGACCTCACATTCCCAGCGGCAAAACCGGAGAATCCAGCCAGCGCGCTCTGTGAAGATTCCCAAGTCTGCAGTCACAAAGAGTGACTGAATAAAGAGAAAATTTCAGCTCACCCCTGAGATGCAATCCTAGTCTGGCATGGAGCACGGAGTCCTCGCTGCTGCAGAGCGCCTGGGTCAATGAGGAAGTGAAGATGGATCCAGCTCAACACACCGGGCAATTAAATAAAATTCAACAATCTTTATTGGCAAATCCTTTTAAAAACTTGTAGAAAAGACAAAAAATGGACATCTCAGACGACAAAGTATATATTATGGGGTGGTGTGTATAAAAAATGCCATACGCGTTTCGAGTGAAAAACTCTTGAACACTAGCTATGGCTATGACTGCATACTTTAACTCAAATCCTTAACAACCACTTTAACCTTTTAAAAGGGTTTTCGGGGCCAGATATAGGTGTTGAATGGAGCTGAATAGCAGAGCTCTGTTCAATATGCAGCAGTCGCTGCTGAGAACTACACATCAGGGTCTATTCAATAGAAGCTGATCTGCAGTGCTCAGCAACGGCAACTATACATTGAACAGAGATAAGCCATTAAGCTCCGTTGCATGTTTACATCTTGCCATAAAGCTAATAACAGCTGATCAGAAGTGGTGCTATGTGGCAGACCCTAAAAGATATGATATAATAAACTATCCTAAATATAGGTAATGAATATTATATACCAGGAAATCCCCATTAACCCATTTATGACCTTGCGATTTTCCATTTTTGCTCTTTCGTTTTTTCCTCCCCATATTTCAAGAGTCCTAACTTTTTTATTTTTCCATCCCCAAAGGTCTATCTGTAATTGACAGCAGGATTTAATTGGTTAACAGGCGCTGGAGGAGCACCGCTCCACCAACAGCTGTTAAAGGCTCATGATTAGTGATGAGCGAGCACTAAAATGCTCGGGTACTCGTTGCTCGGGTCGAGCAAATTGGAATACTCGGGTGCTCGACCCGAGCAACGAGCCCAATGTACAGTGCCTATAAGTAGTATTCAACCCCATGCAGATTTAGCTGGTTGACACATGCGGAATTAACTTGGCATTGTGACATTTGTACTGTAGATCAGCCTGGAAGTGGGAAATGCACTGCAGCAAATTTTTTTTTTTTTTTTTTTTTTTTTTTAAACGTAAAAAGTTAATTCAGAGTGTCATTTATTATTCAACCCCTCAAAACCACAAGAATTCTGTTTGGTCCCCCAAAAGTATTAAGAAGTAGTTCAGGCACCAAGAATAATGAGCTTCACATGTGTGGATTAAAGATCTCTTTTGCCAGCCTTTTCTGACTATTTAAGACCCTCCCCAAACTTGTGAACAGCACTCAGACATGGTCAACATGGGAAAGACAAAGGAGCATTCCAAGGCCATCAGAGACACGATCGTGGAGGGTCACAAGGCTGGCAAGGGGTACAAAACCCTTTCCAAGGAGTTGGGCCTACCTGTCTCCACTGTTGGGAGCATCATCCGTAAGTGGAAGGCTTATGGAACTACTGTTAGCCTTCCACGGCCAGGACAGCCTTTGAAAGTGTCCTCCCGTGCCGAGGCCAGGCTTGTCCGAAGAGTCAAGGCTAACCCAAGGACAACAAGGAAGGAGCTCCGGGAAGATCTCATGGCAGTGGGGACATTGGTTTCAGTCAATACCATAAGTAACGTACTCCACCGCAATGGTCTCCGTTCCAGACGAGCCCGTAAGGTACCTTTACTTTCAAAGTGTCATGTCAAGGCTCGTCTACAGTTTGCTCATGATCACTTGGAGGACTCTGAGACAGACTGGTTCAAGGTTCTATGGTCTGATGAGACCAAGATCGAGATCTTTGGTGCCAACCACACACGTGACATTTGGAGACTGGATGGCACTGCATACGACCCCAAGAATACCATCCCTACAGTCAAGCATGGTGGTGGCAGCATCATGCTGTGGGGCTGTTTCTCTGCCAAGGGGCCTGGCCATCTGGTCCGCATCCATGGGAAGATGGATAGCACGGCCTACCTGGAGATTTTGGCCAAGAACCTCCGCTCCTCCATCAAGGATCTTAAGATGGGTCGTAATTTCATCTTCCAACAAGACAACGACCCAAAGCACACAGCCAAGAAAACCAAGGCCTGGTTCAATAGGGAAAAAGTCAAGGTGTTGGAGTGGCCTAGTCAGTCTCCTGACCTTAACCCAATTGAAAACTTGTGGAAGGAGCTCAAGAATAAAGTCCACATGAGACACCCAAAGAACCTAGATAACTTGTAGAAGATCTGCATGGAGGAGTGGGCCAAGATAACTCCACAGACCTGTGCCGGCCTGATCAGGTCTTATAAAAGACGATTATTAGCTGTAATTGCAAACAAGGGTTATTCCACAAAATATTAAACATAGGGGTTGTATAATAATTGACCCACACTTTTATGTTTAAAATTTAATAAAATTCAACTGAGCAACATAACTTTTTGGTTTGTAAGATTTATGCTTCTGTTCATAAAACCTACTCTCGTTTGCAGTTTGAAGGCTCTAACTTATTTGCATCTTATCAAACCAGCTAAATCTGCAGGGGGTTGAATACTACTTGTAGGCACTGTAAGTCTATGGGAAACCCGAGCATTTTCCAGGCGCCACCCCCCCCCCGGCGGTCTGCAGAGGGCCTAAACATTGCCCAAATTGATGGGAACAGTGCTCAAATGACATGGGGACAGCATGGGGAAGACCCCTGGAAGCATTTCTGACTCCCAGGTCACTTCTGTCAACAACGTTGTCAGAGGTTATACGCCACTTTTACAGACTCACAATAAAACATACCAAATCAAAAGCAAAATGGATTTTCCTGGGAAATATGTTAAGGAACATCCTTTACATGACATGTACTATGTATATAAAGCAAAATAAATAACCAAAAACAAAAATACTCCTCCACACCTTTGGCTATGTTCACACGTAGCATTTTTAATGCGCTTTTGCATTGCTTTCAACCAAAACAAATGCATTCACCAGGAAATTTCATTTTAACGTTTTACAACCTTATCTGCCCATGTGGTGTTTGACACATCATCAGACACATGCAAACAGTGCTGAAAAGTCATGGGAACAGCATGGGGAAGACCTCTGGAAGCATCGCTGACTCTCAAGTCAATGCTTAAAAGTGTGCCCATCATAAGTGATCCTTGGTGCATGTGAAGATGCCTCTTGCCATTAACCTGTCATTGCAGACTTGCAACAATCACCGTTCACGTCCTGGTCCCACTGCAGCGTTCAGTTGTCCCTACCCCATTCCTTGGAATGCAAGCGCAAGTATGCAGCCAGCCAGCCACCCACCCACCCACAGGCTGCAATGCTATACTGCCAAATTTTTGACAGCTGCTTGCACTTGAAATGTGGCCTTTCAGGCTCGTGGAGGTCCATACTCGGTCCCCAGCCGCCACTACATTTCCCAATATCACCTCTGCCTTCCACAAGCACGGGTCCCACAACATTACCCGTGCCCTCCCCATTGCACTTAATGGGAAGGACCGCCTAACCACAAACACGTGGACAGGTGAATGTGGCCAGGGACGGTACGGAGCCAGTCCACAACTTTTTTTGCTGACAGTTGTATTTAGCTCGGTGAAAGGACTGGCATAAACCCTATCTACCCTGCATGTCATTTCTCACAGGAAGTCCTGTAATGCAGCCCGTCCAACATCAACTCGCCCTTTTCGGTGGTGCTTTGACACACACACATCTTTCTTTGCACATTTCATTTCTTGAATACAGAGTTGGACAATGGCCTGATCTGTAATGCGTTTTGAGAAATAACATGCATAAGCATGGCCGATCCACATTAAAAAAGCAGCCATAGAGTATCCGGGAACCTTTCCCCACACTTTTCTTAGCCAGGGCTGCTTTTCGGCAGGGTTGTAACACGAAAAAGAATATACACTACTCCTTGTTGTTGCCTAGTAAGATTAACATCCAGGCACAATATAAAGTCCATAATCAAAAATTCATTGAAGTTTTACAAAATTTATTGTCAACATGGTCAGACAGACTTCAAACCAACGTTTCGGCTCTCAAAGCCTTTATCAAGGTTTATCTGCATATTAACAAATCAATTTGTTACTAATATAATAAGCGAAATAGACAAGGCAATACAAAAGAAAATAACAAACAAAAAAATGCATCGTTCTGTAAGCCAATGGCAAAAAATAAACATAAATGAAAAAGATAAATACAAATAAAAAAAGTAGTAGTGCAGATATAACAATGATACTATAGACGTGATAATATCAAAATAGCAATGGCCATCATCTTCAGATACGATTCATTCTGTAGAAAAGTGTAAAGTTCTGCAGATAAACATAAAACCAATATATGAAAGAAGGCACCACAAAATGATAAAAAAATAATAATAAAAAAACACTTCCGTCTGAGAGATCCTCTTGTAGGCAAAGAAAAAGAGAAAAGAAAAGAAAAGGAGAGATGAAAAGGGGATGGGGGGAAGGGAGAAAGGGGGGGGGGGAGATATGAGAAGTGCAAAAGGTAGACACCTATCTGTGTAGTAGTGATAACATGGTAGGGAGGAATAATTACCTGTCCACTTGTATTGGAAAGGATAGGGTCTCTATGGGAAGTATAATATAGACTATTAGTCATTAAGGCTGCGTGCACACGATGCCTTTTTCATGCGTTTATGCTGCGGAGTTTCCGCAGCGGAAACGCATCAAAAACGCATGGTTATCCGCACCCCATGGTCCCCAATTGCATTCCGCAATGTCAATGCACATGCTGCGGATTTTTCCGCAGCGTTTCTGCAGCGCTCATAAATCCACAGCATGTTCATTAATTTTGCTGAAGCACAGCGGAAGCGCCGCCATTGACTTGCATTGAGGTGCATAGAATCCGTGTCTGTACATTTGTACAAGCGGATTATATGCGGTTCAATGTGCGTATGGTACCCAGTTCTGGAGGAGAGAAGACTCTCATCCAGACCTGGGTACCATTGTACCTGTAAAAAAAAGAATAAAATAATAAATAAAGTTTATATTCACCTGTCCGGCGGCCCCTGCAGCGCTTCTCCTTCCAGGACCTGAGATGACGTCGCGGTCATGTGACCGCAGGCTGTCTCGCGAGATACCGGCAAGCCAGGAAGAAACCAGGAAGGAGCGCGACAGCACACGCGGCGGCATCAGAGGTAAGTATAGCTTTTATTTTTTTATTTTTACAGTCACACTATATAAATCCATGCCGTTTGCATGGATTTATACAGTGTGACCTAGTTGTCAAGCACTTTCCAAGTGATGCTATCGCCTAGAAAGTGCTTGTCAGTCCGCATGCGGAAACACATGCGTTAACGCATGTGGATACGCACGTGAATCCGCATGTATTCTGCAGGAAAAACGCATGCGCAATCTGCATGCGTTTTTTCTGCCAGGGAGATGCAGAAATGCTGCAGAAATTTTCTGCTTCATTTCTGCATCGTGGGCACATAGCCTAAAGTAAAAATGAAGAGAGATAATCCCCCAAGATCTATTAGATAATACCTGGTAAATCCTGCGTAACACGTGTAGATGGATAGCCTGGGCTGGGCGGTGTGTTAATACCCACGGCAAATGCCGTTTAAATAAAGCCGGGGCGGAAGAAAGCGCCCGGCGGGAATCAGCCGTGCGATGACGTCTAAATTAGAACTGCGCATGCGCCAGGTCGGCATTGCCGAGGAAAGCCGAAAAGAGCCAAAGCTGAAGAACGGAACGGCCCGAGCATGAATACGCGCCTCGCTATAGGACAGAGAGAATTAGCTGGACAATAAACAGAGGAGAGGAAAAGAGAAACAGAAAATAATAAAAGAGAATGAAGAGATGAAAAGGGAAAACAGAAGAATATATGTATTGATACTATAATGAAAAGATGTAGAAAGTTATAGAAAACCAGTAGAAAAATAATTTAACATATGCGCATATAAATACATATAAATACAAACTCACATGCACATACATACATATACATGTATAATGTGCATATACATTCAAACACATACACACATATCCACATATAAATAGAGATGAGCGGTGTTCGACTAGAACTGTTCGCCAATCTCAAATTCGAGCTGTTTTGGGCGGTGTTTGAGTCGTTCGACGAACGCGAACGATTTGCAAAAAATTCGGCTGTTTGAGGTTATGTTCGATAACTGTTCGTGCACCAAAAGTGTATCCTGCATGTCTGGCGCTATTTAGAGCACCAATCATGCAGGGATTGTCTGCCACTCACTGTAATGCCACAGCCATGGTGGTTGTGGCATTACAGTGGTTGCCCAAATCGATGGGAACAGTGCTCACAGTGAAACATGAAAAGCCGGCAATTCAGCAGCGGCATACACCGGTACCCGGCAATTTAGAACCGAAAGAATAGAGTATCACACATAGATTAGATAGATAGAAACATGTCAGTCACATATATTAGAAGTACAGCGACAGTGTTGGTTACTGTACTTGTCATTTAGTGTTAAAGAATTTATTAAAAAAAATATTAGTGTTTTCATGCACCGCCTCTTTAAAAAAGCCGGCCGGCAATTCAGCATCTGTACCCGACAATTTATAACAGAAAAAATAGAGCATCACACATAGATTAGATAGATAGAAACATGTCAGTCACATATATAAGAAGTACAGTGATAGTGTTGATTACTGTACTTGTCATTTAGTGTTAAAATAAAGGATTTATTAAAATGTTTGAAGCCTTGGGAAGGGGGTAATACCCACGGAGCTTCCCAGGCTACTAATATCAGCCCCCAGCTGAATACCTAGCCTTTACTAGCTATTAAAATGGGGGACCCCAAAAAAAACGACATGAGGTCCCCCCTATTTTAATAGCTAGCAAAGGCTAGGCAGACAGCTGGGGGCTGATATTAATAGCCCAGGAAGGGTGCCATGAATATTGGCCCCCCTCCCAGGTTAGAAACACCAGCCATCAGCCGCCCCATGCTTGCGCTCTGCAGTGTCTCTGAAGGATGACAAGCTGGATGGCAGCGCTCAGCTGTGATCAAGCCTGTCATCTCAATGCCATCCCTGCGTGGGAGAATTCTCCTGCTCAAGCGCTGAGCGCTGAGAATTTTCCCACGCTGTCAGTGACGTGCATGAGGTGAGCTGAGTTCATTGGACATGAACGCGGCTCATCTGCATGCCGTCACAGCCAGACACTGAGGAGCGCAAGCATGCCTGCGCTTCTCAGTGTCTGCCGCATGGCAAGATGGATGGCAGCGTTCTGCTGCGGTCCAGCCTGTCATGTGAATGTAGCAGAGCTGAAGCTGTCGTGGAAACCATGGAAAGGTAAGGATGATGTTGCTTTATCATTTTACTTTTATTGCAGGAGATCGTTGGCTTCAGCTGGAATGGGCGTGACGGTAAGTATGGTTTAATTTAGAACAATAAAGAATTGTGTGTTTATTTCAATTAAAGGACTTTATTCTGGGTGTTTGTGTTTTTTTGTAACTTTGACTATGGGGTTAGTAATGGGGGTGTCTTATAGACGCCTCTCCATTACTAACCTGGGCTTGATGTCAGGTGGCATTATAAGCTGACATCAACCCCAACCCTATTACCCCACTGCCACCGCTACAGGGCAGTGGGAAGAGCGAGGCTAAGTGCCAGAATTGGCACATCCTATGGATGCACCTTTTCTGGGGTGGCTGACGGCTGGTGTTTCTAGCCTGGGAGGGGGCCAATATTCATGGCACCCTTCCTGGGCTATTAATATGAGCCCCCAGCTGTCTGCCTAGCCTTTGCTAGCTATTAAAATAGGGGGGACCCCACGTCATTATTTTGGGGGTTCCCCATTTTAATAGCTAGTAAAGGCTAGATATTCAGCTGGGGGCTGATATTAGTAGCCTGGGAAGCTCCGTGGGTATTACCCCCTTCCCAGGCTTCAAACATCTGCCCCAGCCGTTTGCTTAACCTCCGCTAGAGACTAAAATGAAGGGGAACCCCACGCCAATTTTTTTTTTAATAAATCCTTTATTTTAACACTAAATGACAAGTACAGTAATCAACACTATCACTGTACTTCTTATATATGTGACTGACATGTTTCTATCTATCTAATCTATGTGTGATGCTCTATTCTTTCTGTAATAAATTGTCGGGTACCGATGCTGAATTGCCGGCCGGCTTTTTTAAAGAGACGGTGCATGAAAACACTAATATTTTTTTTAATAAATCCTTTAACACTAAATGACAAGTACAGTAACCAACACTGTCCCTGTACTTCTTATATATGTGACTGACATGTTTCTATTTATCTATGTGTGATGCTCTATTCCTTCTTGTCTAAATTGTCAGGTACCGGTGAATGCCGCTGCTGAATTGCCGGCCGGCTTTTTTAAAGAGAGTGTCTTCTGAGCAGTTTGTCAGCTTTTGGACACCTTTGAAGGTGTTTTCTATGTGTTTCTATGTGTTTTTGTTTGCCTGTCATTGGTTTTAACGGTGTTCGACGGTGTTAGACGGTGTTCTAAGTTCAGTTCCATGAACATCCCGGTGTTCGACGAACCGAACCGAACCCGAACGCTACGGGGGTGGCTCAACACTACATATAAACAATCACATACATTGACAAACATAACCTAAAAATTCTAACAAAAGTAAGAAGATGAACAAATGAAAAAATAAAAAATAAAGACAGTGATAAAATCAAAAAAATGGAACAAAGATGAGAGAAAAAAAGATGAGGGCAAAAAAAAAGAAAAGATGAGAGAAAATTTTGAAAAACATCAATGAATTCTTTCGGCAGGGTTGGACGGGCCCACCAGAGAACCGGAGGCCTTGGCTTCTCCTTCAGGAGAGTTCATAGTGCCGAGGTGAGGCCATGATGATGATGGAGGCAACTATCTGCTTAGTTTTCGGTTACTTGGAATGCAAGTGCAAGTATGCAGCCAGCCACCCACCCACAGGCCGCAACACTAAACTGCCAGATTTCTGGGCAGCTTTTTGCACTTGAAATATGGCCTTTTAAGCTCGTGGAGGTGGAAGCTTTTCATAACCTCATGCCGGCGGGGGCCGGGTGTCCATACTCGGTCCCCAATTGCCACTATAATCCCCGGTATCGCCTCCGCCTTCCACAAGCATGGGTCCCACAACATTACCCGTGGCCTCCCCAGTGCACTTACTGGGAAGGACCGCCTAACCACAAACATGTGGACAGGTGAATGTGGCCAGGAACGGTATGGAGCCAGTCCACAACTTATTTGCTGACAGTTGTATTTAGCTTGGTGAAAGGACTGGCATAGAGAGAAACCCTATCTACCCTGCTGTCACGCTGTCTCTGTATACTGGATGTAGGGGGCCTAAGCTGACCCTAAGCTGGGGCCCTGACTAGTCCCTCAACCTGGAGGTACTGTTAAAGGTACAGAGGTCCAGGCCGCCAGCGTAACCCCTACCTCCTGAGGATCCCTGCACCTAAGTAATCTAGTCCTGAGAAGGACCCCGATCACAACAAAAGGGGACAAGTAATAATATGCCCACACACAGTACTTAGACGAACGAGACAGTACAAGGGAAAAACCAAAACCACCTTGCATACAACAACTACACAACTACAACAGAGGGAACACCAACGGGAAATTGATAAAGCGAGGAAGGGAAAAAACACTCCAAATACACTTATCTCAGAAACTCCAAACACCACGATCCGCTCTGTTAGTCTGAATGAAATGCTTTCACCGACACTTCCCAAACAGACCAGCAGGCATTTGAAGGAGTCTCACTACAGCAGTATTGATTGCAGCTGGGCGAGGCTGGACCTCGTCTAGCACAGAGAGAGAGAGATTTAACTCCCTCACTGCCGAAAAACACAAAGCACCAACAAGTCAGCTGCGAGAAGTCAGGCTGTGTACTCGTGATGATCTTCGTGGCGACACACCCGTGACAGTACCCCCCCTTCTACGAGGGGCCTCCGGACCCTCAGGGCCAGGTTTATCCGGGTGAGTCGTGTGGAAGGCCCGAACTAATCGGTCTGCGTTAATATCCGACGCAGGAACCCACATCCTCTCCTCAGGACCATACCCTTTCCAATGAACCAGGTGCTGAAGGGACCGGCGATTAAAGCGTGAATCGATGACCCTCGATACCTGGAACTCCAAGTTACCATTGACCACCACTGGAGGGGGAGGTAAAGGTGACGGTACCACCGGCGCCACATACCTCTTAAGCAACGATCTGTGGAACACGTTGTGAATTTTAAACGTAGGGGGGAGGTCAAGACGGAATGCCACCGGATTAATAATAGAACTGATTCTGTATGGCCCGATGAACCTGGGACCCAGTTTCCAGGAGGGAACCTTAAGTTTAATATTCCTGGTAGACAACCATACCCGATCGTTCACACTTAGGTCCGGACCAGACACTCTCCTCCTATCAGCCATACGTTTGTATCAGTTCCCCATAGTATTCAGATTCTTCAGCACCCCTCTCCATACTGAAGCGAGTGATGAGGAAAATCGTTCCTCCTCAGGAACCCCCGAAGAGCCCCCCCTACTGAAAGTACAAAACTGGGGGTGAAAACCATATGCCCCAAAAAACGGGGACTTACCAGTGGACTCGCTCCGCCTATTATTAAGAGCAAACTCTGCCAGAGGTAAGAAAGAAGCCCAGTCCTCCTGGTTCTCTGACACAAAACACCGGAGATATGTCTCCAAGCTCTGGTTCATACGTTCCGTCTGACCATTGGTCTGAGGATGAAAAGCCGATGAGAATGACAAATGCATCCCCCGCCGTGCACAAAACGCCTTCCAGAACTTGGACACAAACTGAGACCCCCGATCAGACACCACCTCGGAGGGTACCCCGTGAAGCCTCACAATCTCCCCAATGAACACCTGCGCAAGAGTTTTAGCATTAGGGAGAGCCGGAAGAGCGATAAAATGTGCCATCTTGCTGAACCTGTCCACTACAACGAGTATGACCGTTTTACCCGAAGACGGAGGGAGGTCCGTAATAAAGTCCATAGACAGATGAGTCCAAGGACGCTCCGGGATCTTCAAAGGTAAGAGGGCCCCAGACGGACGGGTATGTGAGGTCTTAGAGCGCGCACAAACCCCACAGGACGCGACAAAAGTTACCACCTCCTTATGTAAGTTAGGCCACCAAAACCGACGCGAGAGGAGATCCACAGTTGCTTTACTCCCCGGGTGTCCTGCAAAAACTGAGTTATGGTGTGCCTCGATCACCTTTTGTCGCAACTGATCTGAAACAAACAGTCTCCCCGGAGGTCCAACAGGGGCGTCCCCCTGAGCCTCCAATACCTCCTCCTCCAGCTTAGAGCATACTGCCGAAACCACCACCCCCTCCTGAAGGATATGAATCGGGTCGTCCGTATTCCCGGCCCCAGGGAAACTACGAGATAAGGCATCCGCCTTTACATTTTTTGACCCAGGACGATATGTAACGACAAAATTAAACCTGGTAAAAAACAATGACCACCTTGCATACAACAACTACACAACTACAACAGAGGGAACACCAACGGGAAAGGAGATAAATGATAAAGCGAGGAAGGGAAACAACACTCCAAATACACTTATCTCAGAAACTCCAAACACCACGATCCGCTCTGTTAGTCTGAATGAAATGCTTTCACCGACACTTCCCAAACAGACCAGCAGGCATTTGAAGGAGTCTCACTACAGCAGTATTGATTGCAGCTGGGCAAGGCTGGACCTCGTCTAGCACAGAGAGAGAGAGAATTAACTCCCTCACTGCCGAAAAACACAAAGCACCAACAAGTCAGCTGCGAGAAGTCAGGCTGTGTACTCGTGACGATCTTCGTGGCGACACACCCGTGACACCTGCATGTCATTTCTCACATGAAGTCCTGTAAAGCTGCTTTCACTTGAAATGTAGCCTTTTAGGCTCATGGAGGCGGAAGCTTTTCACAACCACATGCTTCATGCCTCGTGTCCATACTCGGTCCCCAACCGCCACTATTTCTCCCGGTGTTGTCTCCGTCTTCTACAAGCGTGGGTCTCTGAACATTACTGCTGGTACTTTTCTGTGGGAATTTGCTTGCCTCCTACCAGCCTGGAATATTTCCAGCAAACTATGGTACGGCGCCATGGTATTAGCACTGCCCCTAGTACCAGTATTGAAGCAATCCCCAATTTCCTTCTCAGGAATTTTATTTGGTAGACTGAGTGGCTGCCCAAATACATTTTCTCACAAAGGATTTGAAGATAGAGTGGCAGTAGGTGCAAGTTTCTCCAGCCTGTTAGATTTTAGAGGGTGAGCGGCAGCACATTGGATCAGTGGTTAGCACTGAAGACTTACAGAGCTGGGATCCTTGGTTCAAATCCCAGCAAGGACAACATCTGCAAGGACTTTGTATGTTCTCCCCGTGTTTGCGTGTGTTTCCTCCTCAGTAAAAAAGCAGCCATAGAGTGTCCGGGAACCTTTCCACACACTTTTCTTAGCCAGGACTGCTTCTTGGCAGGGTTGGACGGTCCCACCAGAGAATCCTCTGATGTGCCTTGGCTTCTACCTCAGGAGACTTCATGATAGCGCTACCTTTGCAGCTGCTATAGGGAGGGGAGAAAGGTTAGCCCTCAGAATCAAATCCTCCGGTGGGCACAATGTTTTTCAATCTGAAACAGCTTCTCAGTGAGAGTTGTATTTCACCACAGCCATATTCTTTAGCTCGTTGAAAGGACTGGCAAACAGGGAAACCGTATCTACCCCGGCTGTCATTTCTCCGTCACCAGGTTCTGCCCATTGTCACACACGAACATGCCTGGCTGTATGTTCAGCAGTGAGAGCCACAGATCAGGCTGCTGTGTTACAGCTTTCAACAACTCTTCAGCTCTTGGCTATTTGTCACCTAAGCATTAAGCATGTTATCTTCAGCACAGCCTGTTGCCGCTTGGCCAAGGCAGTGCTGCAGTACTCTCAGCTTGTGACTTATGTGGTAATTTCGGAGATGGAGGTGGAGGTGCATGAGCTGAACAATGTGATTACATTATTACATTGTTGTTAAATTGGTGACGCTGTTTTTTATACTAAAGAAAGATCTTATTGTTTGGGGTATTTTTACGTTTTTTTTTAAGACAAATGCATTCACCGGGAAATGTCATTTTAACATTTTACAACCTTATCTGGCAATGTGGTGTGTGACACATCATCAGACACATCCTGCTTTATTTATGATGGAGGGACTCTGAAAGTCATAACGCCTATTTTTATAGGGACATCAGACGGCCCTTACTATTCTTAAAAGGCCAGCAGTCAGCCCTAGCTATTGATAGAGAGCAATCAGCCGGCTATGCTTTGTTGTTCCCATTATTAACAAGTGGGTCTCCTATACTGTTATTGGGCATCCAGTGACTGCAAGGGCTGCCAAAAATTTGAATGCAACCCAATACCCCTTTGAAGAGACATTGAGGAGGGTCTCAGTAAAAAAAAATGTTTCCATTATAAAGGAGCGGGTGTCTTATAGTGGTAATGCCCATGCCGTGACTGCAAGGGTTGCCAAAATTTGGGAAAAACCCCACTAAGAATTTAAATACACATAGAGCAGGGCCACAATAACAAGGTATGACATGTTCCCATTAGAAAGGAGAGGGTCTGCTATACAGTTATAGGGTATGCAGTGAGTCCAACAGCTGATAATTTTAGGAAAAACCCCACTAAGAATTTAAAGACACATGGAGCAGGGCCACAGTAACAAGTACGACATGTTCCCATTAGAAAGGAGAGAGTCTGCTATACAGTTATAGGGTATGCAGTGAGTCCAATGGCTGACAATTTTAGGAAAAACCCCACTAAGAATTTAAAGACACGCAGAGCAGGGCCACCGTAACAAGGTACGACATGTTCCCATTCGAAAGGAGAGAGTCTGGTATACAGTTATAGGGTATGCAGTGAGTCCAACGCCTGACAATTTTAGGAAAAACCCTCTAAGAATTTAAAGACACACAGAGCAGGGCCACAGTAACAAGGTACGGCATGTTCCCATTAGAAAGGAGAGAGTTTGCCATACAGTTATACGGTATGCAGTGAGTCCAACAGCTGACAATTTTAGGAAAAACCCCACTAAGAATTTAAAGACACATGGAGCAGGGCCACAGTAACAAGTAAGACATGATCACATTAGAAAGGAGAGAATCTGATATACAGTTATAGGGTATGCAGTGAGTACAACGGCTGACAATTTTAGGAAAAATCCCACTAAGAATTTAAAGACACACAGAGCAGGGCCACAGTAACAAGGTAAAACATGTTCCCATTAGAAAGGAGAGGGTCCGCTATACAGTTATATGGTATGCAGTGAGTCCAAAGGCTGACTAATTTTAGTAAAAACACCACTAACAATTTAAAGACACATGAAGCAGGGCCACAGTAACAAGGTACGACATGTTCCCAATAGAAAGGAGAAGGTCTGCTATACAGTTATAGGGTATGCAGTGAGTCCAATGGCTGACAATTTTAGGAAAAAACCCACTAAGAATTTAAAGACACATGGAGCAGAGCCACAGTAACAAGTACGACATGTTCTCTTTAGAAAGGAGAGAGTCTGCTATACAGTTATAGGGTATGCAGTGAGTCCAACGGCTAACAAATTTTAGGAAAAACCCCACTAAGAATTTAAAGGCACACAGAGCAGGGCCACAGTAATGACAAATTCCCATTAGAAAGGAGAGAGTCTCCCATAGTGTTAGCCTATGCAGTGAATGCAATGGCTGCCAAAAATTTGGAGGCACTTCAATGCCCCTTGGAAGAGATGTGGAGGAGGGCCTGATAAAAAAATGTTCCCATTAGAAAGGAGCGGGCTTCCTATACTTGTAATGCCCATGCACTAAGTGTATGGGCTGACAAACATTTACCTCTGGGGGTTATACAAGAACATAATGTATAAAAAAAATTTTGTACGGGCATCATAAACACCCTTTAAAAAAATTAGGTGGGGGTTGCATCACGGACCACAGTCACCCTGGTGATATGGTTGTGGAGGATGAGGAGAAGGAGGAGGACAAGAGCAAATAACCAAAATCAGGAAACGTATACCCATGTGTGGGTATGAAAAGGTGCATGGGAATATACCTCCCAAGAAAAGACATTGGATTTGAGTTTATGTTACGCTGCTATCACTCGGTGGTGTTGAGAAGTCTGGCCCAATCCAGCCCTTGCTCATTTTTATAAGAGTCAGCCTGTCAGCATTTTCAGTTAACAGATGGATGCGCTAATCAGTTATAATTCCACCAGCGGCACTAAAAACCCGCTCTGATAAAACACTGGCGGCAGGGCAGGCCAGGACCTCCAAGGCATAGAGAGACAGTTTATTCCACGTATCCAGCTTGGATATCCCACTAATTATAAGGCACAGCCGAATCACGGAGGACGTTGGTACGGTCGGCAAGGTACTCCCTCAGCATCTTCCCAAACTTTGCACTCCTTGTGAGAGTACCCCCGCACCTCAGGGCCTGTCCGATGGGAGGGTCTGTGAAAACTCTCCCAGAACTTTGAATGTGTTCCCCTGCCTCTTCTGGATTGAAGTTGTGTCTCTCTCGCCTGTACTCCTTGGTTGTCCAACGAAGTGTGCCCTCTGCCGCCCGCGTTTTCAGATGGGAATTTTTTTAATAGTTCAGCAACAAGGACCTTCTGGTACAGCCCCATTTTTGTAGACCTGTTCACCTCAGGAATAAGAGATATAAAGTTCTCCTTGTAGCGTGGGTCTAGAAGTGTCACCAACCAGTAATGACTGTCGCCCAAAATTTTGAGAACGCGAGGGTCATGGGAAAGGCAGCAGCGTAACATAAACTCGGCCATGCGTGCCAGACTAATAACAGGCAAGACTTTCGTGTCCTCACCAAGAGGATGCTCTCCTCCTCCTCTCTGTCCTCTGGCCATCCACGCTGGACAGACGGTATGACAGTTGTGCAGGTAGTACCATCTTTAGTGCATGAAACTAGCTACTGTCCTTCCTCCTCCTCTTTCTTTTCCTCATTGTCACCCAATCCACGTTGGGATGAGATGAGGCTTGGCTGTGTGTAATCACCCTGTATGGTTCCTTGCTCCATCTCATCATGCTCCTCCTGCAATGCATCCTCTTTGATTGTGAGCATAGAGCGTTTCAGAAGACAGAGAAGCGGGATGGTGATGCTAATTATAGCGTCATCGCCACTCACCATCTTGGCTGAGACCTCAAAATTTTGGAGGATGGTACATGTGTCTGATATCCATGTCCACTCCTGAGGTCTTATGTGTGGAGTATGAACTGAATACCTTGTTGATGCTTGTACTCAACAACTGCCCTCTTCTGCTCAAAAATCCTCCCCAGCATCTGCAGTGTAGAGTTCCAACGCGTGGGGACATCACACACCAGTCTGTGAGCCAGAAGCTGCAAACGCTGCTGAAACACTGCAAGGGTGGCGGAAGCTGTAGCTGACTTTCTAAAATGGGCACACAGTCAGCGTACTTTAACAAGCAGATCCGGCAGCTCTGGGTAGGATTTGAGAAACCACTGAATCATGAGGTTGAGCACATGGGCCAGGCATGGAACGTGTGTGAACTCGCCTCGCCTCAGAGCCGCCACATTGTTCCGGCCATTGTCACACACGACCATGCCTGGCTGTAGGTTCAGCGGTGTGAGCCACAGATCTGCCTGCTTTTTTAGAGCTGTCCACAACTCTTCAGCATTATGCGGTTTGTCACCTAAGCATATTAGCTTCAGCACAGCCTGTTGCCCTCGGCCGAGGCAGAGCTGCAGTGCTTCCAGCTTGTGACTGATGTGGTCATTTCGGAGATGGAGGCTGAAGAGGAGGAGGAGGCTGAGGAAGATGAGGTGCAGGAGCTGTAGACCTTGGGGGCATCCCTAATTGACCTAGAGCCCGCAATCCTTGGCATCGGAAGGATGTTTTCCGTCCCAAGATCCGACTGGGTCCCGGCTTCCACTATGCTAACCAAGTGTGCTGTCAGCGAGATGTACAGTCCCTGCCGACAAGCACTTATCCACGTGTCCGTGGTTAGGTGGACTTTCCTGGTAACTGCGTTGTTGAGAGCATGGCTAATGTGTTGGGATACGTGCTTGTGCGGGGACAGCACACCGGGAGAAACAGTGACTGCTGGGGACCGAGTACCGAGGGATGGCCACCACCATCAGGTTGCGGAATGCTTCCATCTCCACGAGCCTAAAATGCAACATTTCGAGCGCAAGCTTCCTGATGCTGCTACTTGAGAGAGTGCAATGACAGGTGCAAGGCAGGAGGCATCTTTGCATGTACCATGGACAGGGGATTGGCTTGCATGCACAACAGCGGAAGAAGCAATGGTGCCACCTGAAGACACTGTTCCTGGACCCTGGGGTTCGGCCCACAAAGTCAGATGCTTTGCTGCCATGTGCCTGATCATGCTGGTGGTGGTCAGACTGGTCGTTTTGCCACCCCTGCTGATGCTGGTCTGGCAGGTGTTGCAAATTGCCTTTTTGGGGTTATCGGCATAGTCTTTAAAAAACAACCAGACTCGTGAAGACCTAACAGTTGCACTGCAACTTCCTTCGTGTACGGGGAATGGTTGCCTGCCTTCTGTCTGCGGCCACAACACTGCTTCTTCCTGCCTGTTGGGGTGCTCTGCCTCCCTCCCCCTGTATGCTGTGTCCTCGCTCTGCATGTCGTCCTGCCAGGTTGGGTCAGTTACTATATCATCCACCACCTCGTCTTCCACTTCCGCACACTGGTCCTCCTCCTGACTTTCTGGCAATTGTGTCTCATCATCGTCCACCTCTTGTAACACTTTCCCACAGTCGCCTTTGTGTGACCGTGGCTGCTTAAATATTTGGGCATCGCTACACTCGATCTGCTCTTGCCCCGCTTCAAGTGGACAGGGCGAGAGGCCTGAATCTATAAATGGAAAAGTGAACAGCTCTTCAGAGTGTCCAAATGTGGGATCAGTTGTCTCTGGGTACTCGGCATGGTGGGAGGAAGGAGGATCAGGGTGAGGAATATGAGACTCAGGGCTACTGAGACTTGACAGTGTGGAAGACAGGGTGGTGGTGGTGGTGGGTAAGTGACTGGAAGCATTATCCGCTATCCAACCAACAACCTTTTGACACTGCTCTGGGTTCAATAGTGGTGTGCTGCGGTCCCCTAGAAATTGGGACAGGAAGGTCAGGCGAGAAGATGTGGGTGTTTGTTGTGGCACAATTTTGGCTTGCCCACTGCCTTGTCCTCGGCCTCTGCATGCACCATTACCATCACAACCAGTTCCCCGTCCCTTGCCACGTGCTTTGCCCATTTTAAATGGAGGACAGTATCTTCCACGCTCAATACAAATGACTGAGTTTGGAGCAAATTTATGTTATCCGTGTGACGGAGAAAAATGAGTTTTAAATACCTGGCCTGTAGGTAAGTAGTTTGAGGAGCAAACTGGTGGGAATGGCTTCACTGACACACTGAAAGAAATTTTTAATGAAGGCAAGAAATGGCAGTATTTTCTGAAAACTTATATGTGAGCCGTGTGATGGAGAAAACACAGTTTTAAATACCTGGCCTGTAGGTAACTGTTTTGAACAGTAAACCAGTGTCAAAAAATGTGCTGACACACTGAAATTTTTTTTTAATGGAGGCCAGAAATGGCAATATTTTCTGAAAACGTATATGTAATCCGTGTGACGGAGAAAACACAGTTTTAAATACCTGGCCTGTAGGTAATTATTTTAAACAGCAATCTTGTGTCAATTGCTTCACTGACACACTGAAAGAAAATTTAATGGATGGCAGAAATGGCAGTATTTTCTGAAAACATATATGTGATCTGTGTGACGGAGAAAACACAGTTTCAAATACCTGGCCTGTAGGTAATTATTTTGAACAGCAATCTGGTGTCAATTGCTTCACTGACACACTGAAATTTTTTTTTAATGGAGGCCAGAAATGGCAGTATTTTCTGAAAACGTATATGTAATCCGTGTGATGGAGGAAACACTGTTTTAAATACCTGGCCTGTAGGTAACTATTTTGAACAGCAAACCAGTGTCAAAAACTTTTGCTGACACACTGAAAAAATGTTTTAATCGAGGCCAGAAATGACAGTATTTTCTGAAAGCTTATATGTAAACCGTGTGACAAAGAAAACACAGTTTTAAATACCTGGCCTGTAGGTAACTGTTTTGAACAGCAAACCAGTGTCAAAAACTTTGCTGACACACTGAAAAAAAATTTAATGGAGGCCAGAAATGGCAGTATTTTCTGACAATGTATATGTGATCCGTGTGACGGAGAAAACACAGTTTTAAATAGATGGTTTTTAGCGCTGTAATATGGAAAGGACCTGGCTGTATTCTGCAGTACCAACAAGCAAATGGCGCAGTAAAACCGTGTTCTCTGGATTGCTTTTTAAGCAAATAATGAGGATTAAGATGCAAAAAAATTATTTCCTGACCCTGATACCTGGGCCTATTTCCAGAAATATCTAGCAGCAGCAGCCGACAGAACTGGACTGGAGTGCTATGTGCACTGCAGTCTGCTATATACACTGCCTGCCTGCCTATATACACTGCATGCCTGATATCTCTGCAGATGGATTAGTTAGTCCTCAAAAGGACTGTTTGTTAAGATGGATATGTGTAATGTATGATTTTTCTCCCTACACTACCTAATACACAAGCAAATCTCTCCCTAGCTCAGCAGCAGCTCTCCCTACACTGTCTCATCCGAAGTGACTGTGATGAGCATGGCAGCGCCACGTCTGATATACACCTGATGACGCTGTGCGGCCAGCCAATCACTGTAATGCCCAAAACCGACATTGCTACGGCATTACAGTGCATGGCAGGCAATTCCTACATGTTCATTGGCTGTTTAAAGAGCGCCAAACATGCAGGGAGGGTTCCCGAGTTTCCGCCCGAGCAACCCGGAAATACTCGCCGAGCTTGTCGAGCACCATGATGCTCGGGCGAGTACCGAGTAGAGGCAAGCATGTTCACTCATCACTACACATGATGTCTGATTAAATCAGTCATCATATTCGGGGAAAGATGTGGGCTCAGATTGTGAGCCCACATCAAAGGCAGGAACACAACTTTTGATGTAAACTCTCTGGAACTCTCTACTAGAGATGAGCGTTGTTCGACTCGAACTGTTCGCCAATCTCAAATTCGAGCTGTTTTGGGCGGTGTTCGAGCCGTTCGGCGAACATGAACGATTTGAGAAAAATTCGGCTGTTCGAGGTTATGTTCGATAACTGTTCGTGCACCAAAATCATAACTGGATTTTTTCTCAGTAATGATGAAAACTAATGTTAATACGCAGTTTGAGTGTACAGCGGGGTGGGGGGAGGGGCAGGGGATGGATCTCTGCAGGAATAATGAAGATCTCCATTTTTTTTTCTCTTTCCCGCATTTACAGTGGGGAGGTGCAATCTGTCAGCCTATCAGCAGCGCACACACGGAGCGAAGTGCTTTTTTTCACACAAGCAAGGGCATGTGTCATTGGCAGTGTATGTCACATGTCCTTGCCCTATAAGACCAAGCCATTTTCCCTGTCGCCACCTTTTTCTCACTGCTGCAGCTGCGTGTTAGACGGCACCGCTGTTGCTGTGTGCGCTATACCTTGTTAATTTCAAGCTAATTTTCGCACAAATCTACAGATAGCTTGGGAGTAGGGAATAGTTGTGATTGCAGTCCTTTTAAGGACTAGGTTACAGCATTTCCTACGACTTTTATCAGGCAGGTCTGTGCTCTTAAATAGATAGATTGTGGGAGTAAAGACTAATTGTAATTGCAGTCCTTTTCAGGACTAGGTTACATCAGTTCCTATCAGTTTTTGCCAGGCAGGTCTGTGCCAGTGCTGTGCAAGTTTTTTTCACAGCATTTGGCCGAATCTAGCAAAGCTAATCCTTTTTGGCCTATTGCAGAGTGTGTTAGTCAGTGGAGTAGCCTATCTGTGTTGCAAGATATACCACCTGTGTATAGAATACCAATTTTTTTACTGCACCTAGTGAAGTAAAATCTTTTGGGCATAGCATCATTCTATTAGTCCATCTATACTGACCTCCATCAGGTTGCAAATTGAATATAATTTTTTTCTGCATCTAGCTCTGAAAAAATATTTGGGCTTCTAGCAGTGTGTGGGACTTGTTCTATTAGTCCATCTATACTGACCTTCATCAGGTTGCAAACTGAATATAATTTTTTTCTGCATCTAGCTCTGAAAAAATATTTGGCCTTCTAGCAGTGTGTGGGACTTGTTCTATTAGTCCATCTATACTGACCTCCATCAGGTTGCAAATTCAAAATAATTTTTTGTCTGCATCTAGCTCTGAAAAAATATTTGGCCTTCTAGCAGTGTGTGGGACTTTCTCTATTAGTCCATCTATACTGACCTCCATCAGGTTGCAAATTAAAAATAATTTTTATCTGCATCTACCTCTGAAAAAATATTTGGGCTTCTATCTGTGTGTGGGACTTGTTCTATTAGTCCATCTATACTGACCTCCATCAGGTTGCAAACTGAATATAATTTTTTTCTGCATCTAGCTCTGAAAAAATATTTGGCCTTCTAGCAGTGTGTGGGACTTTCTCTATTAGTCCATCTATACTGACCTCCATCAGGTTGCAAATAAAAAATAATTTTTATCTGCATCTAGCTCTGAAAAAATATTTGGCCTTCTAGCAGTGTGTGGGACTTTCTCTATTAGTCCATCTATACTGACCTCCATCAGGTTTCAAATTCAAAATAATTTTTTGTCTGCATCTAGCTCTGAAAAAATATTTGGCCTTCTAGCAGTGTGTGGGACTTTCTCTATTAGTCCATCTATACTGACCTCCATCAGGCTGCAAATTCAAAATAATTTATATCTGCATCTAGCTCTGAAAAAATATTTGGCCTTCTAGCAGTGTGTGGGACTTTCTCTATTAGTCCATCTATACTGACCTCCATCAGGTTGCAAATTAAAAATAATTGATATCTGCATCTAGCTCTGAAAAAATATTTGGCCTTCTAGCAGTGTGTGGGACTTTCTCTATTAGTCCATCTATACTGACCTCCATCAGGTTGCAAATTAAAAATAATTTTTTGTCTGCATCTAGCTCTGAAAAAATATTTGGCCTTCTAGCAGTGTGTGGGACTTTCTCTATTAGTCCATCTATACTGACCTCCATCAGGTTGCAAATTCAAAATAATTTTTTGTCTGCATCTAGCTCTGAAAAAATATTTGGCCTTCTAGCAGTGTGTGGGACTTTCTCTATTAGTCCATCTATACTGACCTCCATCGGGCTGCAAATTAAAAATAATTTTTATGTGCATCTACCTCTGAAAAAATATTTGGCCTTCTAGCTGTGTGTGGGACTTGTTCTATTAGTCCATCTATACTGACCTCCATCAGGTTGCAAACTGAATATAATTTTTTTCTGCATCTAGTTCTGAAAAAATATTTGGCCTTCTAGCAGTGTGTGGGACTTTCTCTATTAGTCCATCTATACTGACCTCCATCAGGTTGCAAATTAAAATTAATTTATATCTGCATCTAGCTCGAAAAAAATATTTGGCCTTCTATCAGTGTGTGGGACTTTCTCTATTAGTCCATCTATACTGACCTCCATCAGGTTGCAAATTAAAAATAATTGATATCTGCATCTAGCTCTGAAAAAATATTTGGCCTTCTAGCAGTGTGTGGGACTTTCTCTATTAGTCCATCTATACTGACCTCCATCAGGTTGCAAATTAAAAATAATTTTTTGTCTGCATCTAGCTCTGAAAAAATATTTGGCCTTCTAGCAGTGTGTGGGACTTTCTCTATTAGTCCATCTATACTGACCTCCATCAGGTTGCAAATTCAAAATAATTTTTTGTCTGCATCTAGCTCTGAAAAAATATTTGGCCTTCTAGCAGTGTGTGGGACTTTCTCTATTAGTCCATCTATACTGACCTCCATCGGGCTGCAAATTAAAAATAATTTTTATGTGCATCTACCTCTGAAAAAATATTTGGCCTTCTAGCTGTGTGTGGGACTTGTTCTATTAGTCCATCTATACTGACCTCCATCAGGTTGCAAACTGAATATAATTTTTTTCTGCATCTAGTTCTGAAAAAATATTTGGCCTTCTAGCAGTGTGTGGGACTTTCTCTATTAGTCCATCTATACTGACCTCCATCAGGTTGCAAATTAAAATTAATTTATATCTGCATCTAGCTCGAAAAAAATATTTGGCCTTCTATCAGTGTGTGGGACTTTCTCTATTAGTCCATCTATACTGACCTCCATCAGGTTGCAAATTAAAAATAATTTTTTGTCTGCATCTAGCTCTGAAAAAATATTTGGCCTTCTAGCAGTGTGTGGGACTTTCTCTATTAGTCCATCTATACTGACCTCCATCAGGTTGCAAACCGAATATATTTTTTTTCTGCATCTACCTCTGAAAAAATATTGGGCTTCTAGCTGTGTGTGGGACTTGTTCTATTAGTCCATCTATACTGACCTCCATCAGGTTGCAAACTGAATATAATTTTTTTCTGCATCTACCTCTGAAAAAATATTTGGGCTTCTAGCTGTGTGTGGGACTTGTTCTATTAATCCATCTATACAGAACTCCATCAGGTTGCAAACTGAATATAATTTTTTTCTGCATCTACCTCTGAAAAAATATTTGGGCTTCTAGCTGTGTGTGGGACTTGTTCTATTAATCCATCTATACAGAACTCCATCAGGTTGCAAACTGAATATAATTTTTTTCTGCATCTACCTCTGAAAAAATATTTGGGCTTCTAGCTGTGTGTGGGACTTGTTCTATTAGTCCATCTATACTGGCCTCCATCAGGTTGCAAACTGAATATAATTTTTTTCTGCATCTAGCTCTGAAAAAATATTTGGCCTTCTAGCAGTGTGTGGGACTTTCTCTATTAGTCCATCTATACTGACCTCCATCAGGTTGCAAATTGAAAATAATTTTTATCTGCAACTAGCTCTGAAAAAATATTTGGCCTTCTAGCAGTGTGTGGGACTTTCTCTATTAGTCCATCTATACTGACCTCCATCACGCTGCAAATTCAAAATAATTTTTTGTCTGCATCTAGCACTGAAAAAATATTTGGCCATCTAGCAGTGTGTGGGACTTTCTCTATTAGTCCATCTATACTGACCTCCATCAATGTTGCAAATTAAAAATAATTTTTATCTGCATCTACCTGTGAAAAAATATTTGGGCTTCTAGCTGTGTGTGGGACTTGTTCTATTAGTCCATCTATACTGACCTCCATCAGGTTGCAAACTGAATATAATTTTTTTCTGCATCTAACCCAGCCAATAGTTTTGGCCTAATACCACAGTTTGGCCACTCAGCTCTGCTCGGTTCCCATCCATTGTTTTTTTGTGCAAACAACTCCAGAATTTTGAATTAGTTAACCACCAAAATGAGTGGAAAAAGGCCTGCTGCTGGTGGAAAGGGGAATAGGCGTGTTGGGAAGGGGAAAAAAGGTTGTGTCTGTGAGGTTAAAGAAACAGTAACATCTGCAGAAGAAAGACCATCTTCCAGCCAAACTAAAATGTCTACTTCTTTTAGCGGACAATGTGATAAGATCCCTTTCTTACGGCCACGCCAATCGCTACAAATTCCAGATGAGGCACAAAAACAGCAGGTGCTTCAGCGGATATCAAGTGCTCCTTTAAGTGGGCTCTCCTCCGCATCAACTTCAACATCACAAATACTCCAGTCCTCAAAGGTGTCACCCCAATCGCAATTGCTGCCTCACAGCTCCCAAATCTCCAGCTGCCTGTCTGAGTATGAGGTAGAACAGATGGTTGAGTCTGCAGAACTGTTTACTTATACTATAGCCTGGGAATCAGAGGTCGACTCCAGCGCTTCTGTGAATCCAGACGAGGAAATGATCTGCACTGATGCCCAGAATCTTTATGAGTCGGATCCAGGACCAGACGCAGAAGGTTCTGACCATAATGTAGACCCGCATTCCCAAACTGTAACTCCTGTTGGTGGAGACAATGAGGAAGACGATGATGAGACTCAAATACCTGATTGGAGCGACAACTTTAGTTTTTTGTCAGGGCAGGAACAGGTTGGCTCTGAGGACGACGTGTGTGATAACGCACAGGGTGATGATGATGAGGTTGGAGATCCCACTTACTGTCAACCCACAGTCAGCCAAGAGATGAGGTCAGCAGAGGAGGTGGAGGAAGATGCCAATGACGACGAGGTCAGGTTGCGCCTTCCTGGACAGAGACGTAGTACTGGAAGCACGTCAACAACTGCATCCTCAAACACAACTCTGCCTCTCACCACAAGTCGTGGTGGCTCTTCAGGTCGCATGGGTGCTAAGCCTTGCATAGCCTGGGTATTTTTTCAGATCGATAAAGATGACCCAACTCGTGTTATCTGTAACATTTGTCAGCAAAAGCTAAGTAGAGGCCAAAAAATACATAGTTTGAGTACTTCATGCATGAACCGGCACATGGACATGAAGCATAAGTTGCAGTGGGAAGCTCAGTGTGCTACAATGCGGCCTAGCCGGCCGGGCCAACCACCGTCTGCCATATCTTGTGCATCCGCGGCCTCTTCATTAGTGTTGAGCCATCCCCGTAGTGTTCGGGTTCGGTTCGGTTCGTCGAACACCGGGATGTTCGAGGAACTGTTCGTCGAATTGTTCGTCGAACACCTTAGAACACCGTCGAACACCGATAAAACCAATGGCAGGCAAACAAAAACACATAGAAACACATAGAAAACACCTTCAAAGGTGTCCAAAAGCTGACACACTGCTCAGAAGACGCTCTCTTTAAAAAAGCAGGCCGGCAATTCAGCAGCGGCATTCACCGGTACCCGACAATTTAGACAAGAAGGAATAGAGCATCACACATAGATTAGATAGATAGAAACATGTCAGTCACACATATAAGAAGCACAGTGACAGTGTTGCTTACTGTACTTGTCATTTAGAGTAAAGGATTTATTAAAAAAAATAATAGTGTTTTCGTGCACCGTCTCTTTAAAAAAGCCGGCCGGCAATTCAGCAGCGGTACCCGACAATTTAGAACAGAAAGAATAGAGCATCACACATAGATAGATATAAACATGCCAATCACATATATAATAAGTACAGTGACAGTGTTGGTTACTGTACTTGTCATTTAGTGTAAAGGATTTATTTAAAAAAATAAGTGTTTTCATGCACCGTCTCTTTAAAAAAGCCGGCCGGCAATTCAGCCTCGGTACCCGACAATTTAGAACAGAAAGATAGAGCATCACACATAGATTAGATAGATAGAAACATGTCAGTCACATATATAAGAAGTACAGTGATAGTGTTGATCACTGTACTTGTCATTTAGTGTTAAAATAAAGGATTTATTAAAAAAAAAATTGGCATGGGGTTCCCCGGAATTTTAGTCTCTAGCGGAGGTTAAGCAGACGGCTGGGGCAGATGTTTGAAGCCTGGGAAGGGGGTAATACCCACGGAGCTTCCCAGGCTACTAATATCAGCCCCCAGCTGAATACCTAGCCTTTACTAGCTATTAAAATGGGGGACCCCCCCAAAAATATGACGTGGGGTCCCCCCTATTTAAATAGCTAGCAAAGGCTAAGCAGACAGCTGGGGGCTGATATTAATAGCCCAGGAAGGGTGCCATGAATATTGGCCCCCTCCCAGGCTAGAAACACCAGCCGTCAGCTGTCCCAGAAATGGCGCATCCATAGGATGCGCCAAATTTGGCACTTAGCCTCGCTCTTCCCACTGCCCTGTAGCGGTGGCAGTGGGGTAATAGGGCTGGGGTTGATGTCAGCTTATAATGCCAGCTGACATCAAGCCCAGGTTAGTAATGGAGAGGCGTCTATAAGACACCCCCATTACTAACCCCATAGTCAAAGTTAAAAGAAAACACAAACACCCAGAATAAAGTCCTTTAATTGAAATAAACACACAATTCTTTATTGTTCTAAATTAAACCATACTTACCATCACGCCCATTCCAGCTGAAGCCAACGATCTCCTGCAATAAAAGTAAAATAATAAACCAACATCATCCTTACCTTTCCATGGTTCCCACGACAGCTTCAGCTCTGCTACATCGAGATGACAGGCTGGACCGCAGCAGAACGCTGCCATCCAGCCTGTCATCCCGCAGACACTGAGAAGCGCAGGCTTGCTTGCGCTCCTCAGTGTCTGGCTGTGACGGCATAAAGATGAGCCGAGGTCATGTCCAATGAGCTCGGCTCACCTCATGCACGTCACTGACAGCGTGGGAGAATTCTCACGCTGAAGCGCTGAGTGCAGGAGACTTTTCCCACGCTGTCAGTGACGTGCATGAGGCTGATATTTAAATTTGGCGCACAAATCGGTGATTGGTCGCGGGCAGTGTCCGCGACCAATCAGCACAGTAGTGTTTAACTTTGGCGGCAAGATCAGTGATTGGTCGCGGTCAAGACGGCGACCAATCACCGATTTGTGCGGCACATTTAAATAGCGGCCGCGACCAATTGGATGTCAGCGCTGCTCTCCGGTCCTCCCTTCACGCCCTAGCCGCATGGAGGTCAGCGCCGCTGCCTGTGCGGATACTTCCGCTGCGAGAACCCAGGACATGAGCGGGCGCTCGCAGCAGAAGTATCCCGACCCGCAGCGCCGCTCCCCGGTCCTCCCTTCACACCCTAGGCGCTGATGTCCCCACAGTATCCGCATGGTGTTACAAAGGTCCGGACATTTGTGTTAAAAATCGCTGATTGGTCGCTGGCGCTGCCTGCGACCAATCACCGATTTGGGCGCCAAATTTAAATATCGGCCGCTACCAATCACCCATCTTGGCTCCACATTTAAACACCGCTGTACTGATTGGTCGCGGACGCTATTTAAATGTGGCGCCAAAATCGGTGATTGGTTGCGCCCAGCGTCGGCGACCAATCAGCACAGCGGTGTTTAAATGTGGAGCCAAGATCGGTGATTGGTTGCGGCCGATATTTAAATTTGGCGCCCAAATCGGTGAATGGTTGCGGGCAGCGCCTGCGACCAATCAGCGATTTTTAACACAAATGTCCGGATCTTTGTAACACCATGCAGATACTGTGGGGAAATCAGCGGCTAGGGTGTCAAGGGAGGACCGGGGAGCGGAGCTGCGGGTCGGGATACATCTGCTGCGAGCAGTCGCTCATCTCCCGGCTTCTCGCAGCGGAAGTATCCGACCAGGCAGCGGCGCTCCCCGGTCCTCACCAATACGATTCGCTGATTGGTCGCGCTCTCCGCACGCGACCAATCAGTGATCTTGGCGCTAAAGTTAAGCACCACTCTGCTGATTGGTCGCGGAAACTGCCTGCGACCAATCACCGATTTGGGCGCCACATTTAAATAGCGGCCGCGACCAATCAGTGAGATTGGCGCCAAATTTAAACAACGCTCTGCTGATTGGTCGCGGACTCCAGCCGCGACCAATCAGCGATATTGGCGCCAAATTTAAACCCCGCTCTGCTAATTGGTCGCGGATGCCGGCCGCGACTAATCAGCATTATTGGCGCCAAATTTAAACACCGCTCTGCTGATTGATCGCGGTCGCCGTCCGCAACCAATCAGCAGTATTGGCGCCAAATTTAAACCCTGCTCGGCTGATTGGTCACGGTTGCCGGCCGCGACCAATCAGCAGTATTGGCGCCAAATTTAAACCCCGCTCTGCTGATGGGTCACGGTTGCCGGCCGTGACCAATCAGCGATTTTGGCGCCAAATTGAAACACCGCTCTGCTGATTGGTCGCGGCCGGCGATTGCGACCAATCAGCATTTTTGACGCCAAATTTAAACCCCGCTCTGCTGATTGGTCGCGACCGCCGGCCGCGACTAATCAGCATTGTTGCCGCCAAATTTAAACACCGCCCTGCTGAATGGTCGCGGTCGTGACCAATCACCATTATTGGTGCCAAATTTAAACACCGCTTTGCTGATTGGTCGCAACCGCAAGCAATTAGCATTATTGGCGCAAAATTTAAACACCGCTTTGCTGATTGGTCGCGACCGCGACCAATCAGCATTATTGGCGCAAAATTTAAACCCCGCTCTGCTGATTAGTCGCAGCCACCGGCCGTGACCAATCAGCGATATAGTCGCCAAATTTCAACACCGCTTTGCTGATTGGTCGCGGTTGCTGGCCGCGACCAGTCAGCGATTTTGGCGCCAAATTTAAACACCGCTCTGCTGATTGCGCCGGGTCTGCCGCATACATATTCTAGAATACCCGATGCGTTAGAATCGGGTCACCATCTAGTTTCATGAAATAATTTTAAAAAAAATTGACGTGGGGCTTCGCACTATATTTGTGTCCAGCCAGGTACAGCAGGCAGGAACGGGCTGCCCCCAACCACCAGCTGCCTATTTGTACCTGGTTGGACACAACAATATAGGGAAGCCCTTTTTTTCTTAATTATTTCATGAATTTCATGAAATAATTAAAAAAAAAAATATGTGGGGCTTCGCCCTATTATTGTGTCCAGCGAGGTACAGCTAGGCAGCTGGGGGCTGGAGTCTGCAGCGCAGGGAGGCCCAAGCTTTCTGGGTCCCCCCCGCTGCAAATTGCAGTGCGCAGCCACCCCGGAAAATGGCGCGTTCATAGAAGCGCCATCTTCTGGCGCTGTACCCAACTCATCCAGGGCCCTGGTGCGGTGGCTCACTGGGTAATAAAGGGGTTAGGGCCAGCTTGGCATTATCAGCTGGCCCTAAGCCCGAAATTCATGGGGTCACGCCAATATTATACATGATCGCCATGAATTTCTAGTAAAGTATTTAAAAAAAACACAACACCCAGAAAAAAGTCCTTTAATTGAAATAAACACACAATTCTTTATTGTTCTAAATTAAACCATACTTAACGTCACGCCCATTCCAGCTGAAGCCAATGTCTTCTGCAATAAAAGTAAAATAATAAAGCAACCTCATCCTTACCTTTCCATGGTTCCCACGACAGCTTCAGCTCTGCTACATCGAGATGACAGGCTGGACCGCAGCAGAACGCTGCCATCCAGTCTGTCATCCCGCAGACACTGAGAAGGGCAGGCATGCTTGCGCTCCTCAGTGTCTCACTGTGACGGCATAAAGATGAGACGAGTTCATGTCCAATGATCTCAGCTCACCTCATGCACGTCACTGACAGCGTGGGAAAATTCTCCTGCACTCAGCGCTACAGCGTGAGAATTCTCCCACGCTGTCAGTGACGTGCATGAGGTGAGCTGAGTTCATTGGACATGAATGAGCTCACCTCATGCTCGTCACTGACAGCGTGGGAAAATTCTCACGCTGTAGCGCTGAGTGCAGGAGAATTCTCCCACGCTGTCAGTGACGTGCATGAGGTGAGCCGAGTTCATTGGACATGAACTCGTCTCATCTTTATGCCGTCACAGCGAGACACTGAGGAGCGCAAGCATGCCTGCGCTTCTCAGTGTCCGCGGCATGGCAAGCTGGATGGCAGCGTTCTGCTGCGGTCCAGCCTGTCATCTCGATGTAGCAGAGCTGAAGCTGTCGTGGGAACCATGGAAAGGTAAGGATGATGTTGCTTTATTATTTTACTTTTATTGCAGGAGATCGTTGGCTTCAGCTGGAATGGGCGTGGTGGTAAGTATGGTTTAATTTAGAACAATAAAGGAATGTGTCTTTATTTCAATTAAAGGAGTTTATTCTGGGTGTTTGTGTTTTCTTTTAACTTTGACTATGGGTTTAGTAATGGGGGTGTCTTATAGACACCTCTCCATTACTAACCTGGGCTTGAAGTCAGCTGGCATTATAAGCTGACATCAACCCCAGCCCTATTACCCCACTGCCACCGCTACAGGGCAGTGGGAAGAGCGAAGCTAAGTGCCAGAATTAGCGCATCCTATGGATGCGCCAGTTCTGGGGCGGCTGACGGCTGGTGTTTCTAGCCTGGGAGGGGGCCAATATTCATGGCACCCTTCCTGGGCTATTAATATCAGCCCCCAGCTGTCTGCCTAGCTTTTGCTAGCTATTAAAATAGGGGGGACCCCACGTCATTTTTTTTGGGGGGGTCCCCCATTTTAATAGCTAGTAAAGGATAGGTATTCAGCTGGGGGCTGATATTAGTAGCCTGGGAAGCTCCATGGGTATTACCCCCCTCCCAGGCTTCAAACATCTGCCCCAGCCATCTGCTTAACCTCCGCTAGACCCTAAAATTATGGGGACCCCCACGCCAATTTTTTTTAAAATAAATCCTTTATTTTAACACTAAATGACAAGTACAGTAAGCAACACTGTCACTGTACTTCATATATATGTGACTGACATGTTTCTATCTATCTAATCTATGTGTGATTCTCTATTCCTTCTATTCTAAATTGTCGGGTACCGCTGCTGAATTGCCGGCCGGCTTTTTTAAAGAGACAGTGCATGAAAACACTATTATTTTTTTTAATAAATCCTTTACACTAAATGACAAGTACAGTAAGCAACACTGTCACTGTACTTCATATATGTGACTGACATGTTTCTATCTATCTAATCTATGTGTGATTCTCTATTCTTTCTATTCTAAATTGTCGGGTACCGCTGCTGAATTGCCGGCCGGCTTTTTTAAAGAGACAGTGCTTGAAAACACTATTATTTTTTTTGATAAATCCTTTACACTAAATGACAAGTACAGTAACCAACACTGTCACTGTACTTCGTATGTATGTGGCTGACTTGTTTCTATCTATCTAATCTATGTGTGATGCTCTATTCTTTCTGTTCTAAATTGTGGGGTACCGGTCTATGCCGCTGCTGAATTGCCGCTTTTCATGTTTCACTGTTGGCACTGTTCCCATCGATTTGGGCAATCACTGTAATGCCACAACCACCATGGCTGTGGCATTACAGTGAGTGGCAGGCAATCCCTGCATAATTGGTGCTCAAAATAGCGCCAGACATGCAGGACACGCTTTTGGTGCACGAACAGTTATCGAACATAACCTCGAACAGCCGAATTTTTTGCAAATCGTTCGGGTTCGTCGAACAACTCGAACACCGCTCAAAACAGCTCGAATTTGAGATTGGCGAACAGTTCTAGTCGAACACCGCTCATCTCTACTCTTCATCCTCTGTGACTGGGGGGACAGCAGTCACACCTGTTTTGGGGCGCAGACCTGCCACCTCTTTACCCGCAACAGCCAGCGTGATTGGCAGGTCATCATTTTCTTTGGAGGTGGTAACACCAGCTGGTGTTGAGCGCTGTCCGACATCAATAGCACCACCTTTGGATCAAGGCAACCTAACATGTCCGCCTGCATCTTCCTCACAGACCGGCAGTTTGCCGGGGACACCATTATCAACCCCGTCTAAGCACAATAGCCAGCCCTCGGTCCCTCAGATGTGGACAAGTAAAAGACCATTTCCTCCTAGCCATTGGAACGCTAAGAGGTTGAATTTCACCATCTGCAAGCTCTTGGCTACAGAAATGCTGCCTTTCCGCCTGGTGGACACAGAGGATTTTCGAGACCTTATGTCCGTCGCAGTGCCCCAGTACCAGATGCCCAGTCCGCACTACTTCTCAAAGAAAGGTGTGCCTGCGCTCCACCAGCATGTCGCACACAACATCACCGCTTCTTTGAGAAACTCTGTGTGTGACAGGGTGCATTTCACCACAGACACTTGGACGAGTAGGCATGGACAGGGGCGTTACATGTCGCTGACTGGGCACTGGGTAACTATGGTGACAGCAGGACAAGGGGCTGCTGTCCAAGTCTTGCCGTCCCCACGAGTTGTGCGTCAATCCTCTTTATGTCAAAGTTCCTCCACTGCTTCTGCCTCCTCAACCTCTTCTCGATCTTCCACCTGCACCCAAAGCCTGTCTGGTCATGCCACAAGCTTTCTAACTGCGCAGAAGGGATCCTGCACACCTCCTTACTATGCTGGCAGTAGGGCTCAACGTCATCAGGCGGTTTTTACTTTGAAATGTCTGGGAAATGTGAGTCACACAGCTGAGGAGTTGTGGTCAGCTCTGGAGAACCAATTTCATGAATGGTTGTCTCCACTGGACCTGAAACCAGGGAAGGCCGTGTGCGACAATGCTGCAAACCTGGGTGCGGCCCTTCGCCGGGGCAATGTCACACACGTGCCTTGTATGGCTCACGTGTTGAACCTGGTTGTCCAGCAATTTTTAGCTCACTATCCCAGACTAGATGGCCTTCTGCAGAGGGCACGGTCGCTGTGTGCTCACTTCCGCCGTTCGCATCCCGCAGCTCAGCGACTTACATCTCTACAGAAGTCGTTGGGCCTGCCACTTCACCGGCTAAAATGCGATGTGCCTACCCGGTGGAATTCAACTCTGCACATGTTGCAGCGACTGTGGCAGCACCGACAAGCCCTGGTGCAATACGTTCTGATGTATAGCCTGGGCCAACGAGATCCAGAGGTGGGGCAAATCACGCTGGAGGAGTGGTCTCAGATCAGGGACCTATGCACCCTTCTGCACAGTTTTGAAATGGCGACGAAGATGTTTAGTGCTGACGATGCCATTATCAGCATGACTATTCCGGTGATTTACATGCTGGAGCACATGATAAACAGAATTCGGAGTCAGGTGGTGGCACAAGAGGAGGTGGAGGAAGTAGAGGAGGAGGAGTTGTATGCGGAAGGGCTAACATCTGCAAGGTCCAGACGGTCGGCAGCACCAAGGCGGCAGGTATGTGAGGGTGGGGGAGATGGTTTTACCAGGGCGCATGGTAGCAGCCAAACTAGTGAGGAAGGTGCAGGAGCCCAGGAAGAAGTGGAGGACGAACTGATGGAAGACTCATCAGATGAGGGAGACCTTGATCACATTTCTGTTGTGCGAGGTTGGGGGGAGAGGACAGAGGAAGGAAGCATGATTGTTACCTCGCCACCAACACAACAGGGACTTGGTGCTCCTGGATGCGCAACACACATGAGTGCCTTCTTGCTGCACTACCTGCAACATGACCCTCGAATTGTGAGAATTAGAAATAATCCTGACTACTGGGTTGCCACACTGTTAGATCCCCGGTACAAAAGTAAATTTGCAGAAATTATTCCTGCCATAGAAAGGGATGCACGCATGCAGGAGTATCAGCAGAGACTGTTGCAGAATCTTACATGTGCTTTTCCACAAAACACCAGTGGTGCACGTAGTGAATCTCACAGTTCCAACTTGCCAACCGTGGGACCGTCAAGTGTTCAGCACTCAAACCGTAACAGAACCACAGTATCTGCTGGTAACATCAATTTTGCGGAAACATTTCACCACTTTTTTAGCCCATCCTTTGCAAGGCCACAGGAGACAAGAAGTCTGACACATAGTCAACGCCTAGAGACGATGGTACAGGAGTATCTCCAAGTAAACATTGAAGCCATGACTGTGTCACTGGACCCTTGCTCTTTTTGGGCTTCCAATCTGGATAAATGGCCGGAGCTAGCCACTTACGCCTTGGAGATCTTGCATGCCCCGCAGCCAGCGTTCTGTCTGAACGTGTGTTCAGCGCTGCTGGTGGTGTGCTGACAGATAAGCGCACGCGGCTCTCCACTGATAATGTAGACAGACTCACGTTCATAAAGATGAACAAATCATGGATCCGAAACGACTTTTCTACCCCTGTGTCATCCTGGGGAGAGTAAAAGCTTGATGATTGGTTAAAATCACCCTACCAACCGTTTTAAGCTTTCAAATTACTAATCATGTTTATCTGTATCCTGGCTGGAAAATAATTTGGGCTTTGTAGCAGTGTGCAGCACTGATTCTATTAGGCCATCTATAATAAGCTCCACCAGATTTAAAATTACTAATCATGTTTATCTGTATCTTGACTGGAAAATAATTTGGGCTTTGTAGCAGTGTGCATCACTGATCCTATTAGGCCATCTATACTAAGTTCCACCAGATTTAAAATTAATAATAATTTTTAGCTGCATCTAGCCCGGAAAATAATTTTGGGGCTCCGAGATGCGCAAGACACATAAATGCCTTCTTGCTGCACTACCTGCAACATGACCCTCATATTGTCAGAATTCGAAGTAATCATGACTACTGGGTTGCCACACTCTTAGATCCCCCAAACTTTTCGATCAACCTTTTCATTTTAATAAAGACCAAAAAAAATGGTCATTTTTGAAATTATAAGCATTAGCAGGTTATTAGAAACTGAAATCAAACAGTTTTCAACTCAAAACTTTATTCTAGGTGATGTTACATTTTCACATAGGACCCCTTGTTCGAAAGGAGCTTCTGAACTCTCTCGTCCATTGAATTTGTCAGGTTTTGGATGGTTTCTGCTTCAATTGTTTTGCATGAAGACAGAATACCCTCCCAGAGCTGTTGCTTAGATGTGAACTGCCTCCCGCCATCATAGACACTCCTTTTGATGATGCTCCAGAGGTTCTGAATGGTGTAGAGGTCAGAGAAGCATGGGGGTCACACCATAAGTTTGTCCCCTTTTATGCCCATATCAGCCAGAGATGCAGATGTTTTATGTGCAGCTTGAGATGGTGCATTATCAAGCAAAAAAATGATCTTGCTGTGAAATACACGGTTCTTCTTCTTGAACCATGGCAGGAAGTGCTGTTTGAGAAAATCCACATACATTATGGAGTTCATCTTTAGCGCCTTCAGGGATCCTAAAGGGGCCGACAATCTCTCTCCCCATGATTCCAGCCCAAAACATTACTCCACCTCCTCCTTGTTGGCGCTGTAGCCGTGTTTGCGTGGGGTGTCCTTCAACCAGCCATCCTCCACTCTATCCATCTGGACCATCGAGCGCTGCACGGCACTCCTCCGTGAACAAAACAGTTTTGAGATCAGCCTTCATGTAATGTTTGGCCCACTGGAGCCGTTTTTGCTTGTGTGAAGTGGATAGAGGAGGTCAACAGGGTGGCGTATGCACAGCTGCAAACCTCTGAAGGACCCTGCATCTTGTTGTTCGGGGGACGTTGGAGGCACCAGCAGCTTCAAAAACTTGTCTGCTGCTATGACAAGGCTTTTTTGCGGCTGCTCTTTTAACCTGACGTAATTGCCTGTAGGAAAGAGTCCTCAATTTGCCCTTATCAGCACGCACACGTGTGTACTGTGAATCAGCTACATACTTCTTGATTGCCAAGACACTTCATCCTGATCATCGCACAATGTTGATTGTAGTCATGCCTTGACCTAAACACTCCACAATTTGTTGCTTCTCAGCAGCCGACACATCCTTTTTTTTTCCCATTTTGGCAGAAAATGTAGGCTGCTTAATAATGTGAGACAGCCTTCTTAAGTAGTCTTACCTTTAAATTGGACACACCTGCCAAACTAATTAGCACAGGTGTCTGCAATTGCTTACAGTGATATAAAGAGCCCTGACACACATCACCATCAATGAGTTTAACTGACAAACAAACAAATTCTTCCCTTATCACTCCTAAACACTTTTTGCATAATAATTTGGAACACAGTGTACATGTGCTTTTCCACAAAACACCAGTGGTTCACGTAGTGAATCTTACAGTTCTAACTTGCCAACCGTGGTCTGTATGGAATTGTTCAATAAAGGGCCCAAAATTAAGATAACATAGATGGGAGAGGTCTCTATGAATAGGAATTCCTAAGTATTTGATACCCTGTGAGGGCCAGGCAAAGGGAAAGTTGGACTGGATGGAATCCTATATGGATTTATGGAGGGAGACATCGAGGGCCTCAGACTTCGCTGTATTGATTTTCAAATTTGACCATGTAACAAAGTGATCTATTTCAGCCATAACAGCATGGATGGATATATGTGATTGAGTGATATATACTAGGACATCATCAGCAAATAGAGAGCACTTGTACTCGGTGCCTCCCACCTCAATCCACATAATATTGGGGTTATGGCGAATTGATGAGAGCAGGTGCTCCGTCATTAGGATGTATAAGAGAGGGGACAGAGGACATCCCTGCCTTGTCCCATTGGTGATTGTGAAAGGTGATGAAAATGTTCTGATGCACCCCCTGGGCCTTGGGACACCCGGAGCTGGACCCTTTTTGGTGGATGCTGGTTTTTGTAGTCTTCGTGGTGGCGACCCAGTTCCGTGGCTCAGGGTGGTCAAACCAGTGGCGGAACTATTTATGTAGTTTTGATGTTTAAATGTCCGACTACGCCACCCGTGGATTGCGGTCAGAGTGAACAACCGCTGCAGGGCAGACCGCTGAGGCTGGTGTTGTGGGTGCAGCAGAGCGTAGCATAACTCCCCACGGGAGGAGTATAGCCTCAGGGCAGTGTATGCGGAGGATGGGGGTGATGGTGCAGGGCAGCAGCAGTAACGACACGGAGTCAGTGATGCAGTCCAGGGCCTTTACTCACAGTTCTTATTATCCAGACCACATCTGCAGGTAACGGCTGCCCACGTCGTACTGTGCTCACCAGGTGAGGGGCTCAGACAACTCCCAGATAACTTTGGAGCGCTTCACAGGACCCCCTTTGTGTGTCCTTTGTCTGGCCTTTCTTACCAACCCTTCTGTCCGGCTGCCTCGGGCCTCCTCTTGGTAAACTTGGCGCCAGTTTCCCTGACCCTATGTGGTGCCTTCCTAGCGGGTGTAGCGAGGGGCTGCACCACATAAAATGTCACAGCCTCCAGTTTCTAGCTGAGGGTCGTTTCCTGCCTCCACTAGTTTCGGGGACCGGTCTCCCCCTTTGGCCTGACCCCTCCACGCAGGTGGATTCGGGCGTGCGGTGGCGACTCGCCCGTCTGCACCCCTGGGATCCCTTCATTCCTCGCTCCTGGAGCCTTCTCCGCTCCTCTTCCTTCCTTCTCCCTCTTCCAGGCCTTGTCCTCTGTTACTAGGCCCGACTCCGGAGCAGAGCTCATGCAGAGCCCCTGCTTCCTGCCACTTCTGCTCAGACTTCTCTGCACTGAACTAAGATGGTGCCCACCTTTTATACTCCCTTCTCAATGCACCCAGGAACTGCTTCCTCCCTGCTCCAGCACTACAGGGTTCCCCTTCCTCAGTGTTCCCTCCCCCCACTCCAGCCAGGGACAGGGACTGTCGTGCCCATCTCAGAGGCATATTGGTCGCCCTGCCCCACGGCAATGTGGTGTAATGCATGCAGGTGTCGGGTCCTGATCCACACTCCATCCTTACCTGAGAGTGAGATATCACACCTCTGGGTGAGGTGCAATACCTCTGTAGCAACCGAGACCTCAGGGTGCTACAGTTCCTTTTATCTTCAGCCTAGGTGACGTATTGTGATACAGGGCCGTGATTTTGGCTATAAAAGGGTCCCCTAGACCCCTACCCCAAGCTTTTTAAGAGAATCATATATGGCGTGCCAGGAGACTCTATGGAATGCTTTCTCAGCATCCAACGAGAGTATCTAATTACAAATTTTTAACTGCATCTAGCCAGGAAATACTTTGTGCCTAGTAGCAGTGTCTGCTAGTCAGCGGATTATCCCGGCTGTTAAGCAAGCTACACCACCTGTAGTTTGGACACTTAATTTTTTCAAAGGAAATGCTTCGGGACCACGGGATACTCAGTGAAGAGCATCAGGAGGCACCCCAAGGCATAGGGGCTGGGACTGGCAGTAGGATGCCTTGCGGTGGACAGCCGAGCTCGATCCTTATAAAAGCTTTTTAACTGCAGCAGCTTTAGTGGATGCTACTGGAGCTGGAATTACGCGGCTGCTGGCATGAGACTTGCCCTCCAATAGATCCTTGTAAATGGATTTAAAGTGTATTCATTCAAATTAGAGAGACAATTTAAATTAAAAAGCTTAGAGCTGCCTCCACCACAGGGGGGCTCGCTCGACCCACCAGCGGACAGGCACCAGTATTGGGAGAGGGGGGCTGGCCGTCAGGGTTCACCGCGGCTCTGGCACAAACCCGGCGACACGGAGGTGGCACGGGCAGGAGCGGACTGAACGTGTCGGCTTCTCACTTTTTGGATTTTAGAAGGGCATGACATGCCTATATCTGTGTCTCCCCCTCCTTTTACTCCTCCACCTCTTTTCTTTTCGCATGACTATATGTACTTGTCACTTTTCCATGTGTTAGTTGTGTCTTCTGAGCAGTTTGTCAGCTTTTCGACACCTTTGAAGGTGTTTTCTATGTGTTTCTATGTGTTTTTGTTTGCCTGCCATTGGTTTTAACGGTGTTCGAAGGTGTTCGACGAACAGTTCGACGAACAGTTCGGCGAACACACGGGTGTTCGACGAACCGAACTGAACTCGAACACTACGGGGGTGGCTCAACACTACTCTCTACCCCAAAGCATCAGACTCTCGCCTACCTTGGAAACCTTCAAAAGGAACCTGAAGACTCACCTCTTCCGACAAGCCGACAACCTACGGTAACCATCGCTCCACTATGCATGACCAGCTCTACCCTCACCTACTGTATCCTCACCCATCCCTTGTAGACGTGAGCCCTCTCAGGCAGTGTCCTTTCTACTCCTGTAACAGTTTGCCATTGCGTTTTTTGTTCAAGATTTTTATAATTGTTTTTTGCTATGTGTACCCCCTTTTTCACATGTATAGCGCCATGGAATAAATGGTGCTATAATAATAAATAATAATAATAATAATAATAAATTTACATCATAGGCTGTGAAGGGGTTAATTTAATTTTGGTTAGGTTTATGTTTACCTATGGCAAGTGTACTATCATTCCTTTTAAACCATGCAACTAGCAACTGATAGCCATGCTCAGTTTGTACAACTTATTATAAGTGTGACATCAAGTTGTTCCATAGTGCGATTTTACTCATTATGAAACGTTTGGTTTACAACATAATTATTAAGGAGCAAATGGGGACTAAAATCCTCACACAACTATTTATTTTTATTATTGTCTTTTAAGGACTATTTAAGGTAATGAGTGACTTGAATTGTGAAAAAGTAAGATAGCATGAAGCCTGACCATTGAAACTTGCTTTGAGCTAACAGATTATTGCACTAAACCTTTTGAATCGAAATTTGGATACAAATAACCTTGCCTGCTTTATATATCATAACTATCCAAACACCACAATGATTTGGAAGGCAGCCATAACAATGCATTGTAACAGTTTTCATTACACTGTGATGTGCACAATAAAACCCATCTTTCACAAGCCAGCGTGTTTTCCCTGTTGATATGTGTTGGCTCTACACAGTTTATTAACAATGTTCCCACTTAATAAATTATAATGCTAATATTACCTTTTAGAAAATATCTCTTTACAATCCCAGATAACGAGAATCATGTTCATTATCTTTACTTACAACCCCTGCAGTGACATTAAAAACAGAGAAACATTTTTAATTGCTTTTGTATTTCCATTCGGCTGTGCTTCTTCGTTAAAAGTGCGAACACCGAGCGCAGAAATATATTTAGAGTTTATAATGCAATCTCAGTCAAAATAAAATTAAATGTTAAAATGTCACAGATCGTGTCAGACGTCTTGTTGGAAAAATCATAAACATCTTTGAAAATGTCAAAACAAAGAAAATTACAAGAACACGGCTTTATTATCAACAATAAAAAGAATTGGAATAAAATAATTTATCTTGTTTCCAAAGTTTTCCTTCTCCACTTTCAGATATTACATTTCCTAAATAAATGTCAGGTGTAAATTTCAGATAGAGAACATATATTTCCCAGGGATTTAGAAAAAGTTTAACTTTTTTCTTGTAAAAATAGTTTTCATTTGTTAACTCCATAGACATAGTGTATCAACTTCCTTTCCTGAAAAAAACTCAATAGCATCTGTGATGTCCGCTTCCTATAGCGTGTCATAAAATACATTGCTTCTTCTTAATTAAAGAAAGTGGATTGGATCATGCATTTTAGCCTTAATCTTCAGTAAGTCTATAGAAGGGAATTAATATGTTTTTTTATGTATATGTGTATATATATTGTAAGGTGGCTAATAGTCGCATAGTCGATGGGAGGTATGGGTCACAGAGATGGCTGGTCTCTGTGATGTAACCCAGAGTGTTTCTCTAGTGCATGTAAGCACTAAGAGAATCGTTTGGTGCACCTGGGAGCCAGGTTACGGGTAGTTTAGAGAGATGGGCAGGGCTAGCTACCCACATACCTCACCTCTGGGTGTGGTTAACAGACTATACACTACCGTTCAAAAGTTTGGGGTAATTTAGAAATTTTATTATTTTTTAAAGAAAAGCACATATTTTTTCAATGAAGCTAACATTAAATGAATCAGAAATACACTCTATACATTGTTAATGCGGTAAATGACTATTCTAGCTGCAAACGTTTTGTTTTTATTGCAATATCTAAATAGGTGTATAGAGGCCCATTTCCAACAACCACCACTCCAGTGTTTTAATGGTACATTGTGTTTGCTAACTGTGTAAGAAGGCTAATGGATATTTAGAAACCCCTAGAAAACCCTTGCACAAGTATGTTAGCCCAGCTGAAAACGGTTTGGCTGATTTGAGAAGCTACAAAATTGACCTTCCTTTGAGCTAGCTGAGAATCTGAAGCATTACATTTGTTTGTACTATGAAACTCTCAAAATGGCCAGAAAAAGAGAACTTTCATGTGAAACTCGACAGTCTATACTTGTTCTTAGAAATGAAGGCTATTCCATGCGAGAAATTGCCAAGAAACTGAAGATTTCCTACAACGGTGTGTACTACTCCCTTCAGAGGAGAGCACAAACAGGCTCTAACAAGAGTAGAAAGAGAAGTGGGAGGCCCCGCTGCACAACTGAGCAACAAGACAAGTACATTAGAGTCTCTAGTTTGAGAAATCGATGCCTCACAGCTCCTCAACTGGCAACTTTATTAAATAGTACTCGCAAAACGCCAGTGTCAACGTCTACACTGTAGAGGCGACCCCGGGATGCTGGCCTTCAGGGCAAAGTGGCAAAGAAAAATCCATACCTGAGACTGGCTAATAAAAGGAAAAGATTAATATGGGCAAAAGAACACAGACATTGGACAGAGGAAGATTGGAAAAAAGTTTTATGGACAGACGAATCAAGTTTTAGGTGTTTGGATCACACAGAAGAACATTTGTGAGACTCAGAACAACTGAAAAGATGCTGGAAGAGTGCCTGACGCCATCTGTCAAGCATGGTGGAGGTAATGTGATGGTCTGGGGTTGTTTTGGTGCTGGTAAAGTGGGAGATTTGCACAAGGTAATTGGGATTTTGAATAAGGAAGGCTATCACTCCATTTTGCAACGTCATGCCATACCCTGTGGACAGCACTTGATTGGAGCCAATTTCATCCTACAACAGGACAATGACCCAAAGCACACCTCCAAATTAAGCATGAACTATTTAGGGAAGAAGCAGGCAGCTCGTATTCTATCTGTAATGGAGTGGCCAGCGCAGTCACCAGATTTCAACCCCATTGAGCTGTTGTGGGAGCAGCTTGACCGTATAGTACGCAAAAAGTGCCCATCAAGCCAATCCAACTTGTGGGAGGGGCTTCAGGAAGCATGGGGTGAAATGTCTCAAGATTACCTCAGCAAATTAACAGCTAGAATGCCAAAGGTCTGGAAAGTTGTAATTGCTGCAAAGGAGCATTCTTTGATGAAAGCTAAGTTTGAAGGAGAAAATTATTATTTCTAATAAAAATCATTATTTCTAACCTTGTCAATGTCTGGACTATATTTTCTAATCATTTCACAAGTCATTTGATAAATAAAAGTATGAATTTTCATGGAAAACACAAAATTGTCTGGGTGACCTCAAACTTTTGAACGGTAGTGTATAATGGACGCCATTGTTTGGCACATGGTCTGTGTGTTTGGAGGTAGAAGGCCTCCTGTGTATGTTTGTCTTCAGACCAAGCCAGGATACTGAACGCTACCCTGCTTGTGTGCCACACAGGCCTGAGTGAGCAGAGACCTGCTAAGGACATTTACTTTGTTTGCCTGATCTAAACTCTATCTGCTTTTCTGTTTGGCTCTTGTGTTTATGAAGCAATAAACCCACATGAACTTTTAAAGGAACAAGCCTCCTGTTTTCCTCCCATCACACCCAAGTGAGTAAAACTCCTACAATATATATATTGTAAGGCAGCGCTAGTCATCATACTGGGGGATACTCGCTGCACCAGGTCAAGTAAAGCACACATGCAATGTCTTTCCGGTTTTTCCACAATGCAGCAGTTTATTATTTATCATAAACTGCTTATCACACAGTCCATCTTAGTTTATCACCGGCATGTTTACACACTTAACATCTGGGAGTCTCTCAAGAAGCAGACAGGCCCAATTGGCCCAAGTTACAGCCTTCAGCAAGGTACTAACTAAAATGTCCACAATAAGCAGTGTCTTTACCTTTGACGGGTTACAGCTGCTTCAGTCCCTTTGGTTTGCCACCACTGTGGCTTTGCGGCTTCCAAGATGGGGGTCTCTAGCCGTCGTCCCATCCAAGGTTACTGGTATGTTTCACACACACAACATCCAGCCTTCGCCTTCCAGGACTCTTGCCTTCCAAGCCGGCTTTCCGTCCAAGGCCACTGGCATCTACACACAGGATCCAGCCTCGACCTTTCAGGCTGCCAGGCGTCACTGTATCACGGTGTCCCACATGGGAACAGGCCTCACGCCTAACACACACCTGTCTCAAATTAACAGGGTTTTTATATCCTGTAGCACACACACACACAGACAGGACCTGAGCTGATGTCACAGTCAAGTGTTCAGACCTTCGGTGTGCAGAAGGACCTGTGTGATGTCACAGTCATGTGACCAGTCAGCTGAGGGGGAGGTACATGGTCAGTCAAAACATACACTGGACCATTAAAGTAATGCCTGCTGCCTCACAATATATATATATTTATATATATATAGTCATGGTAGAAATTGTTGGCACCCTTAAAATTGTTCCAGAAAATGAAATATTTCTCTTGGAAAATTGTTGCTCATTGTTGTTCATGCCTCTTTTCTGCCTCATGGTCGTGACCAGACACTTCAACTTTTATTGCCTCTTTCAGGGCGGATAGCTCCTGGTCTCGCTGGTACAGAGAGTCCTTCAGCCACTCCTTCTCCTGCATTAGAGGCTTTACTTGGTCCTGGAATTGCTGCAGCTCCCTCATGAGTTCACCATACTCCTTTTTGGATTCACACAGCTCCTGGTTGAACTGTTTGCGCAGTCGTTCTAGTTCCTGATCACGTCCAGAAACTCCATCCTGCCGCGTCTCCTTCTCAAGCTTCAACTGCAAAACCTCTCCCTTGATTTTGCGGCGGTCCTCCTTAATTTCACAGTACATTTCCTTCCACGGGTTAATTTCCTCGTTGCTTCCCTTCAGGTCTCACTGTAAATTCCCCACAACCTGGTATAATTTCTGCCTTTCAGACTCCAGGCTCTGCTGGTCTGAGGACATGATCTCCAGGTTTCCACATAGTTGCTGCACGTCACTCTGACACTGCTGCCTGATAGGCTCCAGCTCTTGGTTACGACTTGCTGCCTCCTCTTCCAGGGCTGTCCGATCCTTCTGACTCGGTACTGTACTGGAGGTTGCTACTGGCAACGTCTCCTCCTCTTCTGCCTGGGAAGGAGGATCCACCCTTGAAACAACGGCACACAGCATTAAATTTTTTTTATTTTCTCTTTCAGCGAAGACTACGGAGCAACCTTTTTGTGGCCCTTGCGCCGTCTACGAGATGAGGACTTTCTCACCTCGTCTAGCCCCTCCTGATTGACCTCTCCTTCTACTTTCGTAGTGTCACCGTCAGCTACGGGGTCTGTGTCACTCCCCATGGTGTTGTGGACTAACAGGTCACCTCCCACTTTGACACCACCCCCTTCTACTGGAGCTACCCAGTTATCAACGGTCACATTGTCATTTTTAGGAGGTACCAACCCACAACCAGTAACAATTTTCAGTTTTCTACACTCCACACTCTTGTGAAAATCTGCCCCTTTTTTAGACTCTGCACTCTTTTTAACAACCACACAGGCAGGGTAATTTTTAGAAAAAAAATCAGCAATATTCTTAGGATTTAGTTCACAACAGCTCTTACCACCTCCCCGGGCACTCTGGGACAATACTGGCGCCCCCGGAGAGTTCATAGAATGGTCCACTGCCGCCACTCTATACGGTGCCCACAGCTTCGGCGGTTCCGGCATCATGTCCAGTAGACGTTTCTCAAATACCTGCTGCGGATTCTCAAATGCCTGCCGCTGCGATTTTATCAGGTCCTTTAACCGCTCAGTAACTTCAGACTCATTTGCTGCTTTGCTCACAGCCATCGCGGTACACTGTTCACACTAAAACTTTACCGCTCTCCCAGGAAAATTTTCGTGGCCCCGCCGAGCCACAGCAAGCCAGGTTTGAGTGTGATGATAATCTTCGCAACCCCGCCAAGTTGCAGCCAGATGCTTTTAATCTTCGTGAGCCCCGCCGAGCCACAGCAAGATGCTTGTATTTACACTCGTCTTCCTGTGCCGTTGCCCCTAGCAACCGGGCTGCAGTTGCCTCTAGCAACCGGACTGCAGTTGCCCATAGCAACCGGACTGCAGTTGCCCGCATTCTCGAACCACATGTAAGGCAGCGCTAGTCATCATACTGGGGGATACTCGCTGCACCAGGTCAAGTAAAGCACACATGCAATGTCTTTTCGGTTTTTCCACAATGCAGCAGTTTATTATTTATCATAAACCGCTTATCACACAGTCCATCTTAGTTTATCACTGGCATGTTTACACACTTAACATCCGGGAGTCTCTCAAGTAGCAGACAGGCCCAATTGGCCCAAGTTACAGCCTTCAGCAAGGTACTAACTAAAATGTCCACAATAAGCAGTGTCTTTACCTTTGACGGGTTACAGCTGCTTCAGTCACTTTGGTTTACCACCACTGTGGCTTTGCGGCTTCCCAGATGGGGGTCTCTAGCCGTCGTCCCATCCAAGGCTACTGGTATATTTCACACACACAACATCCAGACTTCGCTTTCCAGGACTCCTGCCTTCCAAGCCGGCTTTCCGTCCAAGGCCACTGGCATCTACACACAGGATCCAGCCTCTACCTTTCAGGCTGCCAGGCGTCACTGAATCACGGTGTCCCACATGGGAACAGGCCTCACGCCTAACACACACCTGTCTCAAATTAACAGGGTTTTTATATCCTGTAGCACACACACACAGACAGGACCTGAGCTGATGTCACAGTCAAGTGTTCAGACCTTCGGTGTGCAGAAGGACCTGTGTGATGTCACAGTCATGTGACCAGTCAGCTGAGGGGGAGGTACATGATCAGTCAAAACATACACTGGACCATTAAAGTAATGCCTGCTGCCTCACAATATATATATATATATATATATATATATATATATTTATATATATAAATATATATATATATATATTTATATATATATATAGTCATGGTAGAAATTGTTGGCACCCTTAAAATTGTTCCAGAAAATGAAATATTTCTCTCGGAAAATTGTTGCAATTACACATGTTTTGTTATACATGTTCATTGCTATTGTGCGTTTTGGAACAACATATAAAAATGAGAAAAAATGGCAAATTGGACATAATTTCACACAAAACCCCAAAAATGGGCTGGACAAAATTGTTGGCACCCTCAAATTAATATTTGGTTGCACACCCTTTGGAATAAATAACTGCAATCAATCTCTTCCTATAACAATTAACAAGCTTCTTACAGCTCTCAACTGGAATTTTAGACCACTCTTCTTCTGCAAACTGCTCCAGGTCCCTCATATTTGAAGGGTGCCTTCTCCCAACAGTAATTTTATGATCTTTCCACAGGTGTTTAATGGGATTTAGATCCGGACTCATTGCGGGCCACTTCAGAACTCTCCAGTGATTTGTATCCATCCAGCTCTGGGTGCTTCTTGAAGTATGTTTGGAGTCATTGTGTTGCTGGAAGACCCATGACCTAGGACGCAAACCCAGCTTTCTGACACTGGGAACCCAAAATCCTTTGATAATCTTCAAATTTCATGATGCCTGGCACAAAGTCACTGCAGCCAGTGCCAGAGTCAGCAAAACAACCCCAAAACATCTTTGAACCTCCACCATATTTAACTGTAGGTACTGTGTTCTTTTCTTTCTATGCCTCAGTCTGTTTTTGGTAAGCAGTAGAATGATGTGCTTCACCAATCAGCTCTATCTTGGTCTCATCTGTCCACAAGACGCTTTCCCAGAAAAATTTTGGTTTACTCTCGGACATTTTGGCAAACTGCAGTCGAGCTTTTTATGTCTCTGGTTCAACAGTGGGGTACTCCTGTGTCCCCTGCTATAGAGTTTCATTTTATTCAAATGTCGATGGATAGTTCACACTGACACTGATGCACCCTGATCTTGTAGGACAGCTTGAATTTCTATGGAACTTGATTAAGGCTGCTTATCCACCATCCAGACTATCCTGTGTTGCAACCTTTCATCAATTTTTCTCTGCCGTCCATGTCCAAGGAGATTAGCTACAGTGCCATGGGTTGTAAACTTCTTGATTATATTGTGCATCATAGACAAAGGAATATTAAGATCTCTGGAGGTGGACTTGTAACCTTGAGATTGTTGATATTTTTCAACAATTTTGGTTCTGAAGTCCTCAGACAGTTCTCTTCTCTTCTTTCTGCTCTCCATGCTTAGTATATATATATATATATATATATATATATATATATATATATATATATATATTGTTGTCCCTACCTCAGTCCTTGGAATGCAAGCGCAAATATGCAGCCACTCACCCACAGGTCACAATACTAAAATGGCACATTTCTCAACTGCTTGCACTAGAAATTTTGCCTTTTAGGCTCGTGGAGGCGGAAGCTTTCCTCAACCTCATGGCAGCGACTGGCTCTCGGAACTCGGTCCCCAGCTGCCACTATTTCTCACGGTGTCGTCCCCACCTTATACAAGCATGGGTTCCAGAACATTACTCGTACCCTCACCAGTGCAGTTAGTGGGAAGACAACCTAACCACAGACAGGTGGACCAGTGCTTATGACCAGGGACTGTACATCTCAATGACGGCACACTGGGTTAATATTGTGGAAGCCGGGACCAAGTCAGAACATTCAATGGACCCTATTGTGCTGTATACACTGCCACAAACCCTGCCTGCCTAACTTCTGCTATCACCAGTAAGATATGCAGCTGGATTAGTCCTCAGAAGGACTGTTAGTTCAGATGGACATATATCTTGCTGTGAAATACCTATGCCTAACTAATAAACTGCCAATACTCTCACAATCTCAGCAGCGTCTCTCCCTACTCTGCCTGTTTCCAGGGTAGACTATCACGAGCATAGGGCCACCAGGTCTTATATAGACCTAATGACGCTATGCGGACAGCCAATCACTGTAATGCCATAACCAACATGGCTACGGCGTTACAGTGCGTGGCAAGCAATCCCGGCATGTTAATTTGCTGTTTAAAGAGCGCCAAACATGCAGGGAGGAGACCCAAGCTCCCGCCCGAGCATCACGGAAATACTCAAGGAGCGCCGAGCATGGCGAGCAGTGAGATGCTCGGGCGAGTACCGAGCAGTGACGAGCACACTCTCTCATCACTATTGATTACTAGTGTTGAGTGAGCATGCTTGACACTGCTCGGTACTCGCCCGAGCATCTCACTACTCGGGATGTTCGGCGAGCACCGAGCATTTCCGGGTTACTCGGGCGGGAGCTCGGGTCTCTGCCCTGCACGTTTGGCGCTCTTTACAGAGCCAATTAACATGCAGGGATTGCCAGCCAGTCACTGTAATGCGGCAGCCATGTTGTTTGTGAGCATTACAGTGATTGGCTGGCCGCACAGTGTCACCTCGAGTATTTAAAACTGGGCGCCGCCATCTTGGATACAGTCGCCCGGGATCAGACAGTGTAGGGTCAGTGCTGCTGAGTTAGGGAGAGATATATAGTGCAAAATAAGTAGTGTATGGTCTCTAAAGCCTGCCAAATCAAACAAACAGTCCTTCTCAGGACTAATATCCATTCCAGATATCAGGCAGGCAGGCAGGCTGTATAGGAGACGCAGTGGTTATACCAACAAACACTGCATTACAGTCCTGTGTGCTCCTGCTGGTCAAATTGCTAGACTTATCCCCGGGTCTCAGGGGCCAGGAAAAATCCTTTTTTTTCATCTAAATCCTGTATTTTTTTTTCCTCTGTCAGACTGTACAAATACGCGTCTTATTAACCTTTTGGTATTCCCCCCCCCCCAAAAAAAAAATTGAGTGTGTCTGTGACTGTTCAGACACCAATATATCTGTTCAAAAGAGTGTGGTGTAGGCCAGAGAACTAGAACTGTGGTTTTGCAGTTCCACGGTTCAAATCTCAGTATCATCCCGCTTTTGGCCTTTTTTCCATAAAAAAAAACAGTAATAGTGTCTCCTTGACAGTTCAGACACAAATATATCTGTTTAAAAGATTCTGGTGTAGGCCAGAGAACTAGAACTGTGGTTTTGCAGTTCCACGGTTCAAATCTCTCTATTATCCTGCTTTTGGCCTTTTTTCCGTAAAAAAATACAGTAATAGTGTCTCCCTCACTGTTCAGACTCAAATATATCTGTTTAAAAGATTCTGGTGTAGGCCAGAGAACTAGAACTGTGGTTTTGCAGTTCCATAGTTCAAATCTCAGTATTATCCAGCTTTTGGCCTTTTTTCCGTAAAAAAACAGTAATAGTGTCTCCCTGAATGTTCAGACACAAATATATCTATTTAAAAGATTCTGGTGTAGGCAAGATAACTAGAACTGTGGCTTTGCAGTTCCACTGTTCAAATCTCTGTATTATCCTGCTTTTGGCCTTTTTTCCGTAACAAAAAAACAGTAATAGTGTCTCCCTCACTGTTCAGACACAAATATATCAGTTTAAAAGATTCTGCTGTAGGCCAGATAACTAGAACTGTGGTTTTGCAGTTCCACGGTTCAAATCTCAGTATTATCCAGCTTTTGGCCTTTTTTTCGTAAAAAAAAACAGTAATAGTGTCTCCCTGACTGTTCAGACACAAATATATCTGTTTAAAAGATTCTGATGTAGGCCTGATAAATAGAACTGTGGTTTTGCTCTTCCACGGTTCAAATCTCAGTATCATCCAGCTTTTGGCCTTTTTTCCATAAAAAAACCCAGTAATAGTGTCTCCCTGACTGTTCAGACACAAATATATCTGTTTAAAAGATTCTAGTGTAGGCCAGAGAAATACAACTGTTGTTTGCCTCTTCCACGGTTCTAATCTCCATTTTATTACCCTTTTTCCATTGATCGTGCGAGTGTAAGCTATTTTACTTCATTTACAATGGGCAAGGCGTGTGGCAAAGGACGTGGAACTGGACGTTCTGGTGATGGTGCGTGTAGAGGACGGTGCCGTGGTCAAGGTGAAAATGTACCACAACCAACAGCCACATCTTCTCGCTCCCACTTCTTGACCGAATTACTAGGAAAGCACACTACAACACCAGTATTGCAAACTGATCAGTGTGAACAGGTTATTAATTGGATAGCAGATAATACTTCCAGTTACCTGGGCACCACCACCTCCGGTCTGTCTTCCACATGGTCAAGTTTTAGTAGCCATGAGTCTCGACCGCATACTCCTCCTCACCCTGATGCTCCTTCCTCCCACCATGCCGAGTGTCGTCAGACAGCAACTGATCCCACAGTTTGACACTATGAAGACCTGTTCACTGGTCCATTTCAATATTTGTGCCCCTCGCCTGCTCCGCTTGAAGTGGTTGAAGAGGAGATCCCATGTAGCAATGCCCAAATATTTGAATAGCCACGGCCAGAGGAAGTCGATGCTGGCAATTTGTCACAAGAGGTGGACGATGACGAGACAAAATTGCCACGAAGTGAGGAGGAGGATCGCGGTGCGCAAGTGGAAGAGGAGGAGGTGGTGGATGATCTAGTAACTGACCCAACATGGCAGGAGGACACGCAGAGCGAGGCCTGCAGCACACAGGGCGAGGGAGGCAGAATACCACAACAGGCAGGAAGAAGCAGTGTGGTGGCCGCACACAGAATGCGGGCAACAGTTCCCCGTGACACCAACACGAGGGACGTTGTCAGTACAACCGGTAGGTCTTCCAGAGTCTGGAATTTTTTTAACGACTCTGCTGATGTCCCTAAAATGGCCATTTGTACCACCTGCCATGCCAGCATCAGCAGGGGTGACAAAACTACCAGCCTGACCACCACCAGAATGATCAGGCACATGCCAGCAAAGCACCCGACTTTGTGGGGCGAACCCTAGGGTCCATGACCAGTGTCAGCGGGTGTCACCACTGCTTCTTCCGCTGTTGTGCATCTAAGAGAACCCCTGTTGTGCGTGCAAGGCAATCCCCTGTCCATACTGCATGCAAAGATGCCCCCTCCTCTTCACTTGTTCTGGCAGTTTCTCAAGAAACAGCATCAACGTCCATGTCCATGTCTCACCGCAGCGTTAAATTGCCCATATCCCAGAGCTTTGAACGAAAGCACGAATTCTCAGCCAACACCCCACAGGCCACAGTCCTAAATTCTCACATTTCATGACTGCTTGCGTTGGAAATGCTGCCTCTTAGGCTGGTGGAGATGGAATCTTTCCGCAACCTTATGGCGGTGGCCGTCCCTCGGTACTCGGTCCCCAGCCAACACTATTTGCCACGTGGGCCATCCCCACACTACACAAGCACGTGTCCCAAAACATCTGCCGTGCCCTCAACAACACAGTTACTGGGAGAGTCCACCTGACAACGGACACGTGGACAAGTGCTTGTGGCCAGGGACGGTACATCTCCCTGACGGCACACTGGGTAAACATAGTGGAAGCCGGGACCCAGTCGGACCTTGTGGCAGAACACATCGTCCCCACACCGAGGATTACGGGCCCTATGTCAGTCAGAGTTGCCCCCACAGTGTACAGCTCCTGCGCATCATCCTCCTCCTCCTTCTCATGTTCAGCCTCCATCTCAGATTTCACCACATCAGTTACAAGCTGGAATCACTGCAGTACTGCCTCAGCCAAGTGGAATCAGGCTGTGCTGAAACTCATAAGCTTAGGTGATAAACCACACAGTGCTTGTGAGTTGTGGACAGCTGTGAAAGAGCAGGCAGATCCGTGTCTGAGACCGCTGAACCTACATCCAGGCATGGTCGTGTGTGACAATGGCCATAGACTGATGAGGCGAGATCACACACGTACCATGCCTGGCTCATGGGCTTAACCTTGTGGTTCAGCGGTTTCTTAAATAGTACCCCGAGTTGCCAGATCTGCTCGTCAAAGTACGCCGCCTGTCAGCTCATTTTTGGAAGTTGGCTACAGCTTCCGCCGCCCTAGCTGTGTTGCAGCAGCGTTTGCAGCTTCTGGCACACCGACTGGTGTGTGATGTCCCCACACTTTGGAACTCTACCCTCCACATGTTGCAAAGGATTTGTGAGCAGAAGAGAGTAGTTGTGGAGTACCAGGTGCAACAAGGCCGTCGATATTCAGGTCAGACTCCACACATAAGACCTCAGGAGTGGACCTGGATGTCTGACATATGTACCATCCTGACAAACTTTGAGGAGTCCACCCAGATGGTGAGTGGCGATGACGCCATCATTAGCGTCAACATCCCACTTGTCTGTCTTTTGCAGCGCTCTCTGCAGAGAATTAAAGAGGATGCATTGCAGCCAGAGCATGATGAGATGGATCAAGAAGCCATATCGGGCGATTACACACAGCCCAGCCTCATCTCATCCAAATGTGCATTGGGGGAAAATGAGGGAGAGGAGGAGGAGGAAGAACAGGAGATGGTGTCATGCGCTGTAGACAGTAGTACCTGTACAACTGTCATACCGTCGGTTCAGCGTGGGTGGCCTGAGGACAGGGTGGAGGAGGAGGAGGAGAAGGAGAAGAGCATGGTCAGTCGTCATCTTGGTGAGGACACGGAAGTCTTACCCGTTACCAGTCAGGCACGCATGGCTGACTTTATGTTACGCTGCCTTAACCGTGACCCTCGCGTTGTCAAAATGTTGGGTGACAGTCATTACTGGTTGGTGACACTTTTAGACCCCCGCTACAAGGACAACTTTCACTCTCTTATTTCTGAGGTGGAGAGGTCTACAAAAATGGGGCAGTACCAGAAGGCCCTTGCTGCAGAACTGTTAAAAAAATTCCCATCTGAACACGCTAGCGGCAGAGGTCACAATTCGTTGACCAACCAAGGCGTACAGGCGAGAGAGACGCAACTCCAATCCAGCAGAGGCAGGGGTACACTGTCAACATTCTGGGACAGTTTTCTGAGACCCGCCCAGCTTACAGTCCCTGAGGCGCGGGGTACTCTCGTAAGGAGTGGAAAGTTTCAAAAGATGATGAGGGAGTACCGTGCCGACCGTACCTGTGTCCCCCGTGATTCCTCTATGCCTTTTAATTATTGGGTATCCAAGCTGGACACTTGGAATGAACTCGCTCTGTACGCCTTGGAGGTCCTGGCCTGCCCTGCCGCTAGCGTGTTATCGGAGCGTGTTTTTAATGCCGCTGGGGGAATTATAACTGAAAGGCGCACTCGCCTGTCAACTGATAATGCTGACAAGCTGACCCTTATCAAAATGAACAAGTGCTGGATTGGGCCAGACTTCTCATCACCACCAAATGACAGCAGAGTAACATAAAGTCAAATCCACTGTGTTATTTCGGGAGGTGTATTCCCATGCACCGCTTCACACCCACACATGGGTATATGCTTCCTCATTTCGGCTGTATTTTGCTCTTCTCCTTATCCTCAGCCCCCACGACCACTATACCACCAGGGTGACCGTGGTCTGTGTTGCCAGCATTGCAAGTTCCTCCGTCCTAATTTTTGGCAGCTTTTGTTTGGAAGGCATAGGAAAAGACTATGGGAGACCAACTCCCAATAATGGAAATAATGTTTTTAATATGCTGTACTGCATGGCTCTTGTTTGCCAGCATTGCAAATTCTTCCGTCCTAATTTTTGGCAGCTTTTGCTTGGAAGGCATAGGCAAAGACTATGGGAGACCTACTCCCCAATAATGGGAATAATGTTTTTACTATGCTGTACTGCTTGGCTCTTGTTTGCCAGCATTGCAAGTACCTCCGTCCTAATTTTTGGCAGCTTTTGCTTGGAAGGCATAGGCAAAGACTATGGGAGACCCACTCTCCAATAATGGGAATAATGTTTTTAACATGCTGTACTGCATGGCTCTTGTTTGCCAGCATTGCAAGTTCCTCCATCCTAATTTTTGGCAGCTTTTGCTTGGAAGGCATAGGCAAAGACTATGGGAGACCCACTCCCCAATAATGGGAATAATGTTTTTAATATGCTGTACTGCATGGCTCTTGTTTGCCAGCAATGCAAATACCTCCATTCTAAATTTTGGCAGCTTTTGCTTGGAAGGCTAAGGCAAAGACTATGGTAGACCCACTCCCCAATAATGGGAATAATGATTTTAATATGCTGTACTGCATGGCTCTTGTAAGGGGCATGAAAACCATCTTGTTAAACCACTCTGAACTCCACGTCTCTCTCAAGGGGCATTAAAAACGTCTTGTTAAGCTACTGTGACCTCCACCACTCTTCCAAGGGGAATTAAAACCATCTTGTTAAGCTACTGCGACCTCCACCACTCTTCCAAGGGGCATTAAAACTGTCTTGTTAAGCTACTGTGACCTCCACGTCTCTTCCAAGGGGCATTAAAACCATCTTGTTAAACCACTCTGAACTCCACGTCTCATCCAAGGGGCATTAAAACAGTCTTGTTAAGCTACTTTGACCTCCACCACTCTTTCAAGGGGCATTGATATTGTCTTTTTATTCCACTGCGACCTCCACCACTCTTCCAAGGAGCATTAAAACTGTCTTGTTAAGCTACTGTGACCTTCACGTCTCTTCCAAGGGGCATTAAAACGTCCTGTTAAACCACTCTGAACTCCACGTCTCTTCCTAGGGGCATTAAAACCATCTTGTTAAGCTCCTGTGACCTCCACCACTCCTCCAAGGGGCATTATAACCGTCTTGTTAAGCTCCTGTGACCTCAACCACTCTTCCAAGGGGCATTAAAACCGTCGTGTTAAGCTACTGTGACCTTCACCACTCTCCCAAGGGGCATTAAAACTGTCTTGCTAAGCTACTGTGACCTCCACGTCTCTTCAAAGGGGCATTAAAATTGTCTTGTTAAACCATTCTGAACTCACACTCCCCAATAATGGGAATAATGTTTGTAATATGCTGTACTGAATGGCTCTTGTAAGGGGCATTGCAAGTTCCTCCGTCCTAATTTTTGGCAGCTTTTGCTTGGAAGGCATAAGCAAAGACTATGGGAGACACACTCCCCAATAATGGGAATAATGTTTTTAAGATGCTGTACTGTATGGCTTTTGTAAGGGGCATTGCAAGTTCCTCCGTCCTAATTTTTGGCAGCTTTTTCTTGGAAGGCATAAGCAAATACTATGGGAGACCCACTCCCTAATCATGGGAATAATGTTTGTAATATGCTGTACTGCATGGCTCTTGTAAGGGGCATTGCAAGTTCCTCCATCCTAATTTTCGGCAGCTTTTGCTTGGAAGGCAGAAGCAAATACTATGGGAGACACACTCCCCAATAATGGGAATAATGTTTGTAATATGCTGTACTGCATGGCTCTTGTAAGGGGCATTGCAAGTTCCTCTGTCCTAATTTTTGGCAGCTTTTGCTTGGAAGGCATAAGCAAATACTATGGGAGACACACTGCCCAATAATGGGAATAATGTTTTTAAGTTGCTGTACTGTATGGCTCTTGTAAGGGGCATTAAAACCGTCTTGTTAAGCTACTGTGACCTCCACCTCTCTTCCAAGGGGCATTCAAACCGTCTTGTTAAGCTACTGGGACCTCCACGTCTTTTCCGAGGGTCATTAAAACCGTCTTGTTAAGCTACTGTGACCTCCACGTTTCTTAAAAGGGGCATTAAAAGCGTCTCCTTAAGCCACTCTGAACTCCACAGCTCTTTCAAGGGGCATTGAAATGTTGTTTTTAATTACCTCTAACCTCCACGACTCTTCCAACGGGCTTTGCATTTCCTCCTAATTTTTGTCAGCTTTTGCTTTTCAATGCATTGGCGAACACTAATGGAGACCCACTCCCCAATGATGGGTAGAAGGTTTTTAGTACGCTGTAATCCACGTCTGTTTTAAAGGGCATTGCAGTTTCTCATAATTTTTGGAAAGCCTTCCATTCACTGCTTAGGCCAACCGTGTACAGGAGACTCAGTTGCTATAAATGGAAAAAACTGTTTAGTTAAGGCCCTCTGACCTCCATGTCACTTCCAAGGGGCATTGGAGTGACTCGAAATTTTTGGTAGGCATTGTACTCACTGTATGCCCTATAACTGTGTAGCCGAAACGCTCCTTTTGGTACAGAAACATATCCTACAAGACATGTGTGGTTGACTGGCCTGATATTGATGTGAATGGTCCCTGTTCCTCCTGCTCTTTCTCCTTTGCCACCACCTCATACATCATTGATCACCTGAAGCTTTCTTTTAATGGGAGTCATAGAACTGGGATAGTAGCAGGAAAACATCCTGCAATCCTCGGAGGAGGTAGGATATGCGCCAAAACGCTGACCACCTCAGGCCTAGCCGTTACTACATACATGCGCTTGCATTCCAAGGAACAGAAAGCTAAGGAGATGGATGGCCTCATGATCATGAATAATTTACTCGTTGTGTAGGAGGCCGACCACTGCTGCTGTCTACCTTCTGAACTTTGTGTTGAAGCCTGATTGACCCAGGACCCGCAATCCTCTATGTCTGGAGGACGTGTTGCATCCCAGTGTCCAACTGTGTCCCAGTTTCCACAATATTAACCCAGTGTGAAGGCGTCAGTCAGATGGACCATCCCTGGCCACATTCACTTGTCCACATGTTTGTGGTCAGGGTGTCCTTCAAATAGGGGCGGCTGGGGACCGTTTATGGACACCTGTCCACCCCCAGGCGGCTGGTGACTGTGTGCGGGCACCCGGCAGCGGGGTGGCTGGGGACCGAGTATGGATACTAGGCCGCCAACGCAGCCATGACGGGGTGGCCAGATTACACCTTTACATTCCTAATAGGCCCAATTTGAAGTGCAAGCAGTATGGTATTGCAGCCTGGGGGTGGGTGGGTGGCAGGCTGCATATTTGCGCTTGCATTGCAAGGAATGGGGGAGGTACAATTGAACACTGCCCTGGGACAAGGACTTGCATGGGGATAGTTGCAAGTCTGCATCTTCTGAAGCGGCAAGGATCACTTCTGATGGGCACACTTTTAGTCAGTGACCTGGGTGTCAGAGATGCTTCCAGGGGTCTTCCCCATGCTGTTCCCATGTCTTTTTAGCACTGTATGCATGTGTCACACAGCACGTGGCCAGATAAGGTTGTCAAATTTTAATATTACATTTCCCAGTGAATGCATTTGTCACGGTTGAAAGCAATACAAAAGTGCAAAAACGCATAAAAAATGCTACTTGTGAACATAGCCCAAGGTGTGGAGGAGTATTTTTGTTTTTGGTTATTCATTTTACCTTATACACAAGTCTTTACCCTGGAAAGGAAGTTCCTTAACATATTTCACAGGAAAACCGTTTCAGTTTCGTTTTTGAATGTTTTATTGTGAGCCCGTAAAAGTGGCTTAATACCTCTGACCACGTTGTTGACAGCAGTGACCTAGGGGTCAAAAATGCTTCCTGGGGCGATCCCCATGCTGTCCCCATGTCATTTGAGCACTGTCACTATCGTTTTGGGCACTTTTTGGGCTTTCTACAGACCGCCAGGGGTGCCACCGCAAAAATGCTCGGGTCTCCCATAGACTAACATTTGGTATCACGGTGAGCTCGGCCCGAGTTCTGAGCACCCGAGCATTTTAGTGCTCGCTCAACCCTACTGATTACCTATTTATCAGATTGGTTACTAATATCAGATTTTGAGGGTCTGACAACCAGCACTCCCATAAATAGCTATTATAAGCTCAGGTGGTGGTAACCAGATGCAAATACATTGAATGGAGCCCATTCAGTGAATAGCAGCTGTTTTGTAGTAATCAGAACAGGCAGGCACACATTGAATGGATCTGCACATGGTGCTCTGTTCAATGTATTTACTCATTGCCACCACAGGCGCTTATAACTAAAGATGAGCGAACTTGTTCAGAAAACGTTCGCCAATTTCAAAGTCGGCACTAACATTGCACATTCAGGTTCGTGTTCAGACCCCTGAGCATTTTCCTCAAAATCCTCACAATTCAGCCAAAGTTCGGTTAATGATTGAGTTTCCACCAAAGCTTTTGTTAGGACTTTGGCTAGGATAGTGGTGCAGTATGATGAGCAGGGGGGGGGGACTTGTTTGATGAGGGGAGATAATGGGGAGAGGTTAAAGGAGCGTCAGACTGTTATTCTAAAAAAAAAATTCTTAAAGGGGTATTCCCATCTCCAAGATCCTATCCCAATATGTTGTAGGTGTAATAATAATAATATTAGAAATACCTCCAGTTAGAAATGTAGTATAGTATTTTTGATTCGCTATGCTACTTAGCTCATGTGCAGGCAATACAGTACCTTAGGTATCCACGGTTACGACCACTAGCAGCTAGCTAGCTAACTGTCACTTTATCAGTGGATGTAACCATGGATATCAAAGGTCCTACAATACCTGCCCATGAGGAAAGAGACATAGCGAATCAACAATACTATATTTCTAATTGGAGATATTTGCTAATATTACTGTTATTACACCTACTACATATTGGGATAGGATCTTGGAGATGGGAATACCCCTTTAACTTAACTTAACGTATGGAGATTCCGGCAGCCAATCAGGGTGCAGAAACCATCCACAACAACCAGACACAAGGGTTTCTGTCATTGGTTGCCAAAGTCACATGTCCCTCTCCATATAATGAGCGGACATGTTTTGGTGCCAATTTGTCATTGTAACAGTACAGAAAGGCTGCTCCTGCTGCTGCTACAGGATAGTCAAATAGTTATCTAGGCGGTTGATTGTTAGTCAGCTTGTTCAGATAGATAGGACCCTGTGTGACTGTGAAATCGACCTTCCAGCAGATCAATCCTTTGTGCTAATTGTGTGGTCCAGATACCAGGCCACATATCAGCATATACAAGTGCTTCTCACAAAATTAGAATATCATCAAAAAGTTAATTTATTTCAGTTCTTCAATACAAAAAGTGAAACTCGTATATTATATAGAGTCATTACAGAGTGATCTATTTCAAGTGTTTATTTCTGTTAATGTTGATGATTATGGCTTACAGCTAGTGTTGAGCGCGCACTAAAATGCTCGGGTGCTCGAAGCTCGGGCCGAGCTCGCCGTGATACTCGGGTACTCGACACGAACAACGAACCCAATGTTAGTCTATGGGAGACCCGAACATTTTTGCGGCGGCACCCCCGGCAGTCTTTTAAAAGCCTAACAAGTGCCCAAAACGATAGTGACAGTGCTCAAATGACATGGGGACAGCATGGGGATCGCCCCAGGAAGAATTTTTGACACCCAGGTCACTGCTGTCAACAACATGGTCAGAGGTATTAAGCCACTGTTAAGGGCTCACAATAAAACGTTCAAAAACGAAACTGTAAGTGCTTTCCTGTGAAATATGTTAAGGAAGTTCCTTTCCAGGGTAAAGACTTGTGTATAAGGTAAAATAAATAACCAAAATAAAAAAATACTCCTCCACACCTTGGGCTATGTTCACAAGTAGCATTTTTTATGCATTTTTGCACTTTTGTATTGCTTTCAACCGTGACAAATGCATTCACTGGGAAATGTCATTTTAACATTTTACAACCTTATCTTGCCATGTGCTGTGTGACACATGCATACAGTGCTGAAAAGACATAAGAACAGCATGGGGAAGACCCCTTGAAGCATCTCTGACACCCAGGTCACTGCCTAAAAGTGTGCCCATCAGAAGTCATCCTTGCCGCATCAGAAGATGCAGACTTGCAACTATCCCCATGCAAGTTCTTGTCCCAGGGCAGTGTTCAATTGTACCTCCCCCATTCCTTGCAATGCAAGCGCAAATATGCAACCAACAACCCACCCACCCAAACCCAGGCTGCAATACCATACTGCTTGCTTGCTTGCACTAGAAATTGGGCCTTTTAGGAATGTGGAAGCGGAATCTGGCCACCACGTCATGGCTGCATTGGCGACCTGGTATTCATACTCAGTCCCCAGCCGCCCAGCGGCCGGGTGTCTACACTCGGTCCAAAGCCACCAGGGGGCGGCCGGGTGTCGATACTCGGTCTCCAGCTGCCCCACGGCCGGGTGTCCAAACACGGTCCCCAGCCGCCTGGGGGCAGCCGGGTGTCCATAAACGGTACCCAGCAGCCCCTATTTCTCCTTGGAATATCCCCCCACACACTTTTCTTAGCCTGGCCTGCTGAAGGGCAGCATTGGACGAGCCCACCAGAGAACCAGACTCCTCTGGTGGGCCCTGGTTTCTCCATCAGGGGAGTTGAGAGTGCCAAGGTGAGGAGCATAATGATGATGATAGAAGTTAGCATCTGCTTTGTTTTCTTGGAATGCAAGCGTAAGTGTGCAGCCTGCTACCCACCCACCCCCAGGCTGCAATACCATACTGCTTGCTTGCATTTGAAATTGGGCCTTTTAGGCATGTGGAGGCGGAATCTGGCCACCACGTTATGGCTGCGTTGGCGGCCTGGTATCCATACTCAGTCCCAGCCGCCCAGCGGCCGGGTGTCCACACTCGGTCCCCAGCCACCAGGGGGCGGCCGGGTGTCCATACTCGGTCCCCAGCCGCCCCGCGGCCGGGTGTCCACACACGGTCCCCAGCCGCCTGGGGGCAGCCGGGTGTCCATAAACGGTCCACAGCCGCCACTATTTCTCCTTGGAACATCCCCCCACACACTTTTCTTAGCCCGGCCTGCTTTAGGGCAGCATTGGACGAGCCCACCCGAGAACCAGACTCCTCCGGTGGGCCCTGGCTTCTCCATTAGAGGAGTTGAGAGAGCCAAGGTGAGGAGCATGATGATGATGATAAAAGTTAGCTTCTGCTTTGTTTTCCTGGAATGCAAGCGTAAGTGTTCAGCCTGCCACCCACCCACCCGCAGGCTGCAATACCATACTGCTTGCTTGCTTGCACTTGAAATTGGTCCTTTTAGGCATGTGGAGGTGTAATCTGGCCACCACATCATGGCTGCGTTGGCGGCCTGGTATCCATACTCAGTCCCCAGCCGCCCAGTGGCCGGGTGTCCACACTTGGTCCCCAGCCACCCCGCGGCCGGGTGTCCACACACGGTCCCCAGCCGCCTGGGGGCAGCCGGGTGTCCATAAAGGGTCCCCAGCCGCCCCTATTTCTCCTGTCAACTTCCCTCCACACACTTTTCTTAGCCCGGCCTGCTTCTCCATCAGGGGAGTTGAGAGTGCCAAGGTGAGGACCATGATGATGATGATAGAAGTTAGCATCTGCTCTGTTTTCTTGGAATGCAAGCGTATGTATGTAGTAGCGGCTAGGCCTGAGGTGGTCAGCGTTTTGGCGCATATCCTACCTCCCCCGAGGATTGCTGGATGTTTTCCTGCTACTATCCCAGTTCTATGACTCCCGTTAAAACAAAGCTTCAGGTGATAAATGATGGATGAGGTAGTGGCAAAGAAGAAAGAGCAGGAGGAACAGGGACCATTCGCATCAATATCAGGCCAGTCAACCACATATGTCTTGTAGGATATGTTTCTGTAACAAAAGGAGCGGTTCGGCTACACAGGTATAGGGCATACAGTGAGTGCAATGTCTACCAAAAATTTTGAGGCACTCCAATGCCCCTTGGAAATGTCATGGAGGTCAGAGGGTCTTAACTAAACCATTTTTTCCATTTTAGCAACTGGGTCTCCTGTACACTGTTGGCCTAAGCAGTGAATGAAAGGCTTTCCAAAAATTATGAGGAACTGCAATGCCCCTTGAAACAGACGTGGATTACAGCGTACTAAAAAACTTCTACCCATTATTGGGGAGTGAGTCTCCCTTAGTTTTCGCCTTTGCATTGAAAAGCAAAAGCTGACTAAAATTAGGAGGAAATGCAATGCCCTTTGGAAGAGTCGTGGAGGTTAGAGGTGATTAAAAACAACATTTCAATGCCCCTTGGAAGAGCTGTGGAGTTCAGAGTGGCTTAAGAAGATTCTTTTAATGCCCCTTTGAAGAGACGTGGAGGTCCCAGTAGCTTAACAAGATGATTTTAATGCCCCTTGGAAAAGACGTGGAGGTCACAGTAGCTTAACAAGACTGTTTTAATGCCCCTCGGAAAAGTGGTGGAGGTCGCAGTAGCTTAAGAAGACGGTTTTAATGCCCCTTACAAGAGTCATACAGTACAGCATCTTAAAAACATTATTCCCATTATTGGGGAGTGTGTCTCCCATAGTATTTGCTTATGCCTTCCAAGCAAAAGCTGCCAAAAATTAGGACGGAGGAACTTGCAATGCCCCTTACAAGAGCCATGCAGTACAGCATATTACAAACATTATTCCCATTATTGGGGAGTGTGTCTTCCATAGTCTTTGCTTATGCCTTCCAAGCAAAAGCTGCCAAAAATTATGACGGAAGAACTTGCAATGCCCCTTTCAAGAGCCATGCAGTACAGCATATTACAAACATTATTCCCATTATTGGGGAGTGTGTCTCCCGTAGTCTTTGCTTATGCCTTCCAAGCAAAAGCTGCCAAAAATTATGATGGAGGAACTTGCAATGCTCCTTAAAAGAGCCATGCAGTACAGCATATTACAAACATTATTCCCATGATTGGAGAGTGGGTCTCTCATAGTATTTGCTTATGCCTTCCAAGCAAAAGCTGACAAAAATTAGCATGGAGAAACTTGTAATGCCCCTTACAAGAGCCATGCAGTACAGCATATTACAAACACTATTCTCATTATTGGGGAGTGGGTCTCCCATAGTCTTTGCTTATGCCTTCCAAGTAAAAGCTGCCAAAAAATAGGAGGAACTTGCAATGCCCGTTCGAAGAGTCGTGGAGGTTAGAGTTAATTAAAAACAACATTTCAATGCCCATTGGAAGAGCTGTGGAGTTCAGAGTGGTTTAACCAGACGCTTTTAATGCCCCTCGGAAAAGTGGTGGAGGTCGCAGTAGCTTAACAAGATGCTTTCAATGCACCTCAGAAGAGACGTGGAGGTCCCAGTAGCTTAACAAGACACTTTTAATGCCCCTCAGAAAAGACGTGGAGGTCGCAGTAGCTTAACAAGACGCTTTTAATGCCCATCGGAAAGTGGTGGAGGTCGCAGTAGCTTAGCAAGATGCTTTTAATGCCCCTCAGAAGAGACGTGGAGGTCTCAGTAGCTTAACAAGATGATTTTAATGCCCCTCGGAAAAGTGGTGGAGGTCGCAGTAGCTTAACAAGACGCTTTTAATGCTCAACGGATATGTGGTGGAGGTTGCAGTACCTTAACAAGACGCTTTTAATGCCACTCGGAAAAGTGGTGGAGGTCGCAGTAGCTTAACAAGACGCTTTTAATGCCCCTTACAAGAGCCATACAGTTCAGCACCTTATAAATATTATTCCCATTATTGGGGAGTGCATCTCCCATAGTCTTTGCTTATGCCTTCCAATCAAAAGCTGACAAAAATAAGGACGGAGGAACTTTCAATAATGGCAACACGGACCACGGTCACCCTGGTGGTATTGTGGTGGTGGAGGCTGAGGATAAGGAGATGTACATAAACAGCCGAAATGAGGAAGCGTATACCCATGTGTGGGTGTGAAGCGGTGCATGTGAATACACCTCCCAAGAAAACACAGTGGATTTGACTTTATGTTACTCTGCTGTCATTTGGTGGTGATGAGAAGTCAGGCCCAATGCAGCCCTTGTTCATTTTGATAAGGTTCAGCTTGTCAGCATTGTCAGTGTGCTTATCAGTTATAATTCCCCAGCGGCACTAAAAACCCGCTCCGATAACACGCTAGCGGCAGGGCAGGCCAGGACTTCCAAGGCGTACAGAGCGAGTTCATTCCAAGTGTCCAGTTTGGATACCAAATAATAAAAAGGCACAGAGGAATCACGGAGGATGCTGGTACGGTCGGCAAGGTACTCCCTCACCATCTTTTGAAACTTTCCACTCCTTGTGAGAGTACCCCGCGCCTCAGGGCCTGTAAGCTGGGCGGGTCTCAGAAAACTGTCCCAGTACGTTGACTGCGTTCCCCTGCCTCTGCTGGATTGGAGTTGCCTCTCTCTCGCTTGTACGCCTTGGTTGGTCAACGAAACTGTGACCTCTGCCACTAGCATGTTCAGATGGGAACTTTTTTAACAGTTCTGCAGCAAGGGCCTTCTGGTACTGCACCATTTTTGTAGACCTCTTCACCTCAGGAATAAGAGAGTGAAAGTTCTCCTTGTAGCGGAGGTCTAAAAGTGTCACCAACCAGTAAAGACTGTCACCCAACATTTTGACAACGCGAGGGTCACGGTTAAGGCAGCGTAACATAATGTCAGCCATGCATGCCAAACTGGTAACGGGCAAGACTTCCGTGTCCTCACCAGGAAGACGACTGACCATGCTCTCCTCCTCCTCCTCCTCCCCCCTGTCCTCAGGCCACCCACGCTGAACCGACGGTATGACAGTTGTACAGGTACTACTCTCTACAGCGCATGAAACATGCTCCTGTTCTTCCTCCTCCTCCTCTCCCTCATTGTCCCCCAATGCACGTTGGGATGAGATGAGGCTGTTCTGTGTGTAATCGCCCGATATGGCTTTTTGATCCATCTCATCATACTCTGGCTGCAATGCCTCCTCTTTAATTCTCTGCAGAGAGCATAACAAAAGACAGACAAGTGGAATGCTGACTCTAATGATGGCGTCATCGCCACTCACCATCTGGGTGGACTCCTCAAAGTTTGTCAAGATGGTAAATATGTCAGACATCCAGGTCCACTCCTGAGGTCTTATGTGTGGAATCTCACCTGAATATCGACAGCCTTGTTGCAGCTGGTACTCCACAACTGCTCTCTTCTGCTCACAAATCCTTTGCAACATGTGGAGGGTAGAGTTCCAAAGTGTGGGGACATCACACACCAGTCGGTGTGATGGAAGCTGCAAATGCTGCTGCGACACAGCAAGGGCGGCCGAAGCTGTAACTGACTTGCGAAAATGAGCTGACAGGCGGCGTACTTTGACGAGCAGATCTGGCAACTCGGGGTACGATTTAAGAAACTGCTGAACCACGAGGTTAAGCACATGAGCCAGGCATGGTACGTGCGTGATTTTGCCTCGCCTCAGAGCCGTCAGCAGGTTAAGGCCATTGTCACACACGACCATGCCTGGATGAAGGTTCAGCGTTCTCAGCCACAGATCTGCCTGCTCTTTCACAGCTGTCCACAACTCACAAGCAGTGTGAGGTTTCTCACCTAAGCTTATGAGTTTCAGCACAGCCTGTTGCCGCTTGGCTGAGGCAGTACTGCAGTGCTTCCAGCTTGTAACTGATGTGTTGATATCTGAGATGGAGGCTGAACATGAGGAGGAGGATGATGCGCAGGAGCTGTACACTGTGGGTGCAACTCTGACTGACATAGGGCCCACAATCCTCGGTGTGGGGAGGATGTATTCAGTCCCAAGGTCCGACTGGGTCCCGGCTTCCACTATGTTTACCCAGTGTGCCGTCAGGGAGATGTAGCGTCCCTGGCCACAAGCAATTGTCCACGTGTCCGTTGTCAGGTGGACTCTCCCAGTAACTGCATTGTTGAGGGCACGGTAGATGTTTTGGGACACGTGCTTGTGTAGTGCGGGGATGGCTTACTGGGCAAAGTAGTGTCGGCTGGGGACCGAGTGCTAAGGGACGGCCACCGCCATATGGTTGCGGACGGATTCCGTCTCCACCAGCCTAAAAGGCAGCATTTCCAACCCAAGCAGTCGTGAAATGTGCGAATTTAGGACGGTGGCCTGTGGGGCATCAGCTGAGAATTTCCGCTTTCGTTCAAAGGTCTGGGATAGGGAAAATTGAATGCTGCAGTGAGACGTGGACGTGGACGTTGATGCTGTTTCATGAGAAGCTGCCATAACAAGTGAAGACTGAGAAGAGGGGGCATCTTTGCATGCAGTATGGAAAGGGGATTGCCTTGAACACACAACAGCGGGTTCTATTGCACGCACAACAGCGGAAGAAGCAGTGGTGACACCCGCTGACACTGCTCGTGGACCATGGGTTTCGCCCCACAAAGTCGGGTGCTTTGCTGCCATGTGCCTGATCATGCTGGTGGTGGTCAGGCTGGTAGTTTTGTCACCCCTGCTGATGCTGGCATGGCAGTTGATACAAATGGCCTTTTTGGGGTTATCAACAGAGTCTTTAAAAAAATTCCAGACTCTGGAAGACCTACCGCTTGTACTGGCAACGTCCCCCGTGTTGGTGTTACGGGGAACTTTTGCCCGCCTTCTGTCTGCGGCCACCACACTGCTTCTTCCTGCCTGTTGGTGTACTCTGCCTCCCTCCCCCTGTGTGCTGCTGGCCTCACTCTGCATGTCCTCCTGCCACATTGGGTCAGTTACTAGATCATCCACCACCTCCTCCTCTTCCACTTGCGCACCACGATCCTCCTCCTCACTTCCTGGCAATTGTGTCTCGTCATCGTCCACCTCTTGTGACAAATTGCCAATGTCGACTTCCTGTGGTCGTGGCTGTTCAAATATTTGGGCATCGCTATATGGGATCTCCTCTTCCACCTTTTCAAGCGGAGCAGGCGAGGGGCACAAATCTGGAAATGGACCAGTGAACAGCTCTTCATAGTGTCCAAGTGTGGGATAAGTTGCTGTCTGACGACACTCGGCATGGTGGGAGGAAGGAGCATCAGGGTGAGGAGGAGTATGCGGTCGAGACTCACGGTTACTAAGATTTGACCATGTGGAAGACAGACCGGAGGTGGTGGTGCCCAGGTAACTGGAAGTATTATCTGATATCCTATTAATAACCTGTTCACACTGATCAGTTCGCAATACTGGTGTTGTTCTGTGCTTCTCTAGTAATTCGGTCAAGAAGTGGGAGCGAGAAGATGTGGCTGTTGGTTGTGGCACATTTTCACCTTGGCCACGGCCCCGTCCTCTGCACGCACGAACACCAGAACGTCCACTTCCACGTCCCTTGCCACGCGCCTTGCCCATTGTAAAGGAAGTAAAAAAGCTTACACTCGCACTATCAATGGAAAAAGGGTAATAATAAGTAGATTAGAACCGTGGAAGAGGAAAACCACAGTTCTATTTCTCTGGCCTACACCTGACTCTTTTAAACAATCTGAACAATCAGGGAGAAACTATTACTGATTTTCTTTACGGAAAAAATAGCAAAAGCTGAAAAATAGAGATTTCTTACCGTGGAACAGCAAAACCACAGTTATAATTTACTGGTCTATACCAGACTTTTTTAAATATATATATTTGCGGCTGAACAGTGAGCGACACACTCAAACTGATTTTTTTAGATACAAATGGCCCAAAAGTGGATAATACAGAGGTTTGAACCGTGGAACTGCAAAACCACACTTGTATTTCTCGGGCCTACACCAGACTATTTTCAACAGATATATTTGTGTCTGAACAATCAGGAGACACTATTATTTATTTTTTTCAGCAAAAAATGCCAAAAGCAGGATAATAGAGATTTTTTACCGTGGAATAGCAAAACCACAGTTATAATTTACTGGTGCATACCAGACTTTTTTAAACATATATATTTGCGGCTGAACAGTGAGCGACACACTCAAACTGTTTTTTTTAGATACAAATGGCCCCAAAGTGGATAATTTAGAGGTTTGAACCGTGGAACTGCAAAACCACACTTGTATTTCTCGGGCCTACACCAGACTATTTTCAACAGATATATTTGTGTTTGAACAATCAGGAGACACTATTATTTATTTTTTTCGGCAAAAAATGCCAAAAGCAGGATAATAGAGATTTTTTACCGTGGAATAGCAAAACCACAGTTATAATTTACTGGTGCATACCAGACTTTTTTAAACATATATATTTGCGGCTGAACAGTGAGCGACACACCCAAACTGTTTTTTTTAGATACAAATGGCCCCAAAGTGGATAATTTAGAGGTTTGAACCGTGGAACTGCAAAACCACACTTGTATTTCTCGGGCCTACATCAGACTATTTTCAACAGATATATTTGTGTCTGAACAATCAGGGGACACTATTATTTATTTTTTACGGCAAAAAATGCCAAAAGCAGGATAATACAGATTTGACCCGTGGAACTGCAAAACCACACTTGTATTTCTCGGGCCTACACCAGACTATTTTCAACAGATATATTTGTGTCTGAACAATAAGGAAACACTACTGTTTTTCTTTACAGCAAAAAATGCAGAAAAGCAGGATAATAGAGATTTCTTACCGTGGAACAGAAAAACCACAGTTATAATTTACTGGTGTATACCAGACTTTTTTAAATATATATATTTGCGGCTGAACAGTGAGCGACACACTCAAACTGTTTTTTTTAGATACAAATGGCCCAAAAGTGGACAATACAGAGCTTTGAACGGTGGAACTTCAAAACCACACTTCTGTCTCTCTGGCCTACACCAGACTATTTTCAACAGATATATTTGTGTCTGAAAAATCAGGGAGACACTATTATCTTTTTTACGGCAAAAAATGCCAAAAGCAGGATAATAGAGAGTTTTTACCATGGAACAGCAAAAGCACACTTCTGTCTCTCTGGCCTACACCAGACTATATTCAACAGATATATTTGTGTCTGGAAAATCAGGGAGACACTATTATTTTTTTTTTTATTACGGCAAAAAATGCCAAAAGCAGGATTATAGAGATTTTTTACCGTGGAACAGCAAAAGCACACTTCTGTCTCTCTGACCTACAACAGACTATTTTCAACAGATATATTTGTGTCTGAAAAATCAGAGAGACACTATTAGTTTTTTTTTTACGGCAAAAAATGCGAAAAGCAGGATAATAGAGATTTTTACCGTGGAACAGCAAAAGCACACTTCTGTCTCTCTGGCCTACACCAGACTATTTTCAACAGATATATTTGTGTCTGAAAAATCAGGAGACACTGTTTATTTTTTTTTTTACAGCAACAAATGCCAAAAACAGTATAATAGAGATTTTTTACCATGGAACAGCAAAACCACAGTTATAATTTACTGGTGTATACCAGACTTTTTTAAAAATATATATTTGCGGCTGAACAGTGAGCGACACACTCAAACTGTTTTTTTAAGATACAAATGGCCCATGGAACTGCAAAACCACACTTCTATTTCTCTGACCTACACCAGACTATTTTCAACAGATAAATTTGTGTCTGAAAAATCAGAGACACACTTTTTTTTTTTTGGGGGGGGACACCAAAAGGTTAATAAAACGGGTATTTGTACAGTGTGAAGGAGGAAAAAAAAAGAGGATTTAGATGAAAAAAAAAAGATCTTTCCTGGCCCCCGAGACCTGGAGCTAAGTCCAGCAATTTCAGCAACAGGAGCACACAGGACTGTAATGCAGCGTTTGCTGGTAAAACCACTGCGTCTCCTATACAGACTGCCTGCTTGCTTGATATCTGGGATGGATATTAGTCCTGAGAAGGACTGTTTGTTTGATCTGGCAGCCTTTACAGACCCTACACTAACTATTTGGCAGGATATATCTCTCCCTAAATCAGCAGCGATGACCCTACACTGTCTGATCCGGAGCGACTGTGTACAAGATGGCGGCGCCCGGTTTTAAATACTCGAGGTGACGCTGTGCGGCCAGCCAATCACTGTAATGACCACAAACAACATGGCTGCGGCATTACAGTGACTGGCTGGCAATCCCTGCATGTTCATTGGCTCTGTAAAGAGCGCCAAACATGCAGGGCAGCAACCCAAGCTCCCACCCGAGTAACCCGGAAATGCTCGGTGTTTGCCGAACATCCCGAGTAGCGTGATGCTCGGGCGAGTACCGAGCAGTACGAGCATGCTCGCTCAACACTACTTACAGCCAATGAAAACACAAAAGTCATTATCTCAGTAAATTAGAATACTTTATACCAACAGTTTTAAAAATGTTTTTAAAAGGTTGGCCTACTGAAATGTATGTTCAGTAAATGCGCTCAATACATGGTCGGGAATTTTTTGCATCAATTACTGCATCAATGTGGCGTGCATGGAGGCGATCAGCCTGTGGCACTGCTGAGTAGTGTTGAGCCACCCCGGTAGTGTTCGAGTTCGGTTCGGTTCGTCGAACACCCGTATGTTCGCCGAACTGTTCGTCGAACTGTTCGGCGAACACCTTCGAGCACCATTAAAACCAATGGCAGGAAAACAAAAACACATAGAAACACATAGAAAACACCTTCAAAGGTGTCCAAAAGCTGACAAACTGCTCAGAAGACACAACTAACACATGGAAAAGTGACAAGTACATATAGTCATGCGCAAAGAAAAGAGGTGGAGGAGTAAAAGGAGGGGGAGACACAGATATAGGCATGTCATGCCCTTCTAAAATCCAAAAAGTGAGAAGCCGACACGTTCAGTCCGCTCCTGCCCGTGCCACCTCCGTGTCGCCGGGTTTGTGCCAGAGCCGCGGTGAACCCTGACGGCCAGCCCCCCTCTCCCAATACTGGTGCCTGTCCGCTGGTGGGTCGAGTGAGCCCCCCTTCAGTGGAGGCAGGTCTAAGCTTTTTAATTTAAATTGTCTCTCTAATTTGAATGAATACACTTTAAATACTTTTACAAGGATCTATTGGGGGGCAAGTCTCATGCCAGCAGCCGCGTAATTCCAGCTCCAGTAGCGTCCACTAAAGCTGCTGCAGTTAAAAAGCTTTTATAAGGATCGAGCTTGGCGGTGCACCGCAAGGCGTCCCACCGCCAGTCCCCGCCCCTATGCCTTGGGGTGCCTCCCCGATGCTCTTCACTGAGTGTCCCGGGGGCCCGAACCATTTCCTTTGAAAAAATTAAGTGTCCAAACTACAGGCGGTGTAGCTTGCTTAACAGTTGGGATAATCCGCTGACTAGCAGACACTGCTACTAAGCACAAAGTATTTCCTGGGCTAGATGCAGTTAAAATTTGTAATTAGATACTCGCGTTAGATGCTGAGAAAGCACTCCATAGAGTCTCCTGGCAGGCCATATATTATTCCCTTAAAAAGGTTGGGGTAGGGGTCTAGGGGACCCTTTTATAGGCAAAATCACGGCCCTGTATCGCAATACGTCACCTAGGCTGAAGACAAATGGAACATTTTCATCACCTTTCATAATCACCAATGGGACAAGGCAGGGATGTCCTCTGTCCCCTCTCTTATACATCCTAGTGACGGAGCACCTGCTCTCATCAATTCGCCATAACCCCAATATTAGGTGGATTGAGGTGGGAGGCACCGAGTACAAGTGCTCTGCATTTGCTGATGATGTCCTAGTATATATCACTCAATCACATATATCCATCCCTGCTGTTATGGCTGAAATAGATCACTTTGTTACATGGTCAAATTTTAAAATCAATGCAGCGAAGTCTGAGGCCCTCGATGTCTCCCTCCCCAAATCCATACAGGATTACATCCAGTCCAACCTTCCCTTTGCCTAGTCCTCACAGGGTATCAAATACTTAGGAATTCCTATTCATAGAGACCTCTCCCGTCTATGTTATCTTAATTTTGGGCCCTTTATTGAACAACTCCATACAGACCACGGTTGGCAAGTTAGAACTGTAAGATTCACTACGTGAACCACTGGTGTTTTGTGGAAAAGCACATGTACACTGTGTTCCAAATTATTATGCAAAAAAGTGTTTAGGAGTTATAAGGGAAGAGTTTTTTTGCTTGTCAGTTAAACTCATTGATGGTGATGTGTGTCAGGGCTCTTTATATCACTGTAAGCAATTGCAGACACCTGTGCTAATTAGTTTGGCAGGTGTGTCCAATGAAAGGCAAGACTACTTAAGAAGGCTGTCTCACATTATTAAGCAGCCTACATTTTCTGCCAAAATGGGAAAGAAAAAGGATGTGTCGGCTGCTGAGAAGCAACAAATTGTGGAGTGTTAGGTCAAGGCATGACTACAATCAACATTGCCAAGACACTTCATCCTGATCATCGCACAATCAAGAAGTATGTAGCTGATTCACAGTACTCACGTGTGCGTGCTGATAAGGGAAAATTGAGGGCTCTTTCCTACAGGCAATTTTGTCAGGTTAAAAGAGCAGCGGCAAAAAACCCTTGTCATAGCAGCAGACAAGTTTTTGAAGCTGCTGGTGCCTCCAACGTCCCCCGAACAACAAGATGCAGAGTCCTTCAGAGGTTTGCAGCTGTGCGTAAGCCATCCTGTCGACCTCCTCTATCCACTGCACACAAGCAGAAAGGGCTCCAGTGGGCCAAACAATACATGAAGACTGACTTCAAAACTGTTTTGTTCACCGATGAGTGCCGTGCAACGCTCGATGGTCCAGATGGATGGAGTGGAGGATGGCTGGTTGATGGACACCCCACGCAAACACGGCTACGGCGCCAACAAGGAGGAGGTGGAGTAATGTTTTGGGCTGGAATCATGGGGAGAGAGATTGTCGGCCCCTTTAGAATCCCTGGAGGGGTAAAGATGAACTCCATAATGTATGTGGAGCTTCTCAAACAGCACTTCCTGCCATGGTTCAAGAAGAAGAACCGTGTATTCCGCAGCAAGATCACTTTCATGCATGATAATGCACCTTCTCATGCTGCACATAACACATCTGCATCTCTGGCTGATATGGGCATAAAAGGGGACAAACTTATGGTGTGACCCCCATGCTCCCCTGACCTCAACCAAATTCAGAACCTCTGGTGCATCATCAAAAGGAGTGTCTATGATGGCGGGAGGCAGTTCACATCTAAGCAACAGCTCTGGGAGGGTATTCTGTCCTCATGCAAAACAATTGAAGCAGAAACCATCCAAAACCTGACAAATTCAATGGACGAGAGAGTTGTGAAGCTCCTTGCGAACAAGGGGACCTATGTGCAAATGTAACATCACCTAGAATAAAGTTTTGAGTTGAAAACTGTTTGATTTCAGTTTCTAATAACCTGCTAATGCTTATAATTTAAAAAATGACCATTTTTTTGTTCTTTATTAAAATGAAAAGGTTGATCGAAGAGTGTGGGGGATCTAAGAGTGTGGCAACCCAGTAGTCAGGATTACTTCGAATTCTGACAATCTGAGGGTCATGTTGCAGGTAGTGCAGCAAGAAGGCACTCATGTGTCTTGCGCATCTAGGAGCCCCAAAATTATTTTCCGAGCTAGATGCAGCTAAAAATTATTATTAATTTGAAAACTGGTGGAGCTTAGTATTGATGGACTAATAGAATCAGTAATGCAAACTGTTACAAAGCCCAAATTATTTTCCAGGCAAGATACCAATTAACATGATTAGTAATTGTAAATCGGGTGGAGATTAGTATAGATGGCCTAATAGAATCAGTACTGCAAACTGCTACAAAGCCCAAATTATTTTCCAGCCAATATACAGATAAACATGATTAGTAATTTTAAATCTGGTGGAGATTAGTATAGATGGCCTAATTGAATCAGTACTGCACACTGCTACAAGGCCCAAATTATTTTACAGCCAAGATATAGATAAACATGATTAGTAATTTTAAAGCTTAAAACGGTTGGTGAGGTGATTTTAACAAATCATCAAGCTTTTACTCTCCCCAGGATGACACAGGGGTAGAAAAGTCGTTTCGGATCCATGATTTGTTCATCTTTATGAACGTGAGTCTGTCTACATTATCAGTGGAGAGCTGCATGTGCTTATCTGTCAGCACCACCACCAGCAGCGCTGAACACACGTTGAGACAGAACGCTGGCTGCGGGGCATGACAAGATCTCCAAGGCGTAAGTGGCGAGCTCCGGCCATTTATCCAGATTGGAAGCCCAAAAAGAGCAAGGGTCCAGTGACACAGTCATGGCTTCAATGTTTACTTGGAGATACTCCTGTACCATCGTCTCTAGGCGTTGACTATGTGTCAGACTTCTTGTCTCCTGTGGCCTTGCAAAGGATGGGCTAAAAAAGTGGTGAAATGATTCCACAAAATTGATGTTACCAGCAGATACTGTGTTTTTGTTACGTTTTGAGAGCTGAACACTCGACGGACCCACGGTTGGCAAGTTGGAACTGTGAGATTCACTACGTGCACCACTAGTGTTTTGGGAAAATGCACATGTAAGATTCTGCAACAGTCTCTGCTGATACTCCTGCGTGAGTGCATCTCTTTCTATGGCAGGAATAATTTCTGCAAATTTACTTTTGTACCGGGGATCTAACAGTGTGGCAACCCAGTAGTCAGGATTATTTCTAATTCTCACAATTCGAGGGTCATGTTGCAGGTAGTGCAGCAAGAAGGCACTCATGTGTCTTGCGCATCCAGGAGCACCAAGTCCCTGTTGTGTTGGTTGCGAGGTAACAATCATAATTCCTTCCTCTGCCCTCTCCCCCCAACCTCGCACAACAGAAATGTGATCAAGGTCTCCCTCATCTGATAAGTCTTCCGTCAGTTCGTCCTCCACTTCTTCCAGGGCTCCTGCACCTTCCTCACTAGTTTGGCTGCTACCATGCGCCCTGGTAAGACCATCTCCCTCACCCTCACATGCCTGCCACCTTGGTGCTGCCGACCGTCTGGACCTTGCAGATGTTAGCCCTTCCGCATACAACTCCTCCTCTACTTCCTCCACCTCCTCTTGTGCCACCACCTGACTCCGAATGCTGTTTAACATGTGCTCCAGCATGTAAATCACCGGAATAGTCATGCTGATAATGGCATCGTCAGCACTAAACATCTTCGTCGCCATTTCAAAACTGTGCAGAAGGGTGCATAGGTCCCTGATCTGAGACCACTCCTCCAGCGTGATTTGCCCCACCTCTGGATCTCGTTGGCCCAGGCTATACGTCACAACGTATTGCACCAGGGCTTGTCGGTGCTGCCACAGTTGCTGCAACATGTGCAGAGTTGAATTCCACCGGGTAGGCACATCACATTTTAGCCGGTGAAGTGGCAGGCCCAACGACTTCTGTAGAGATGTAAGTCGCTGAGCTGCGGGATGCGAACGGCGGAAGTGAGCACACAGTGACCGTGCCCTCTGCAGAAGGCCATCTAGTCCGGGATAGTGGGCTAAAAATTGCTGGACAACCAGGTTCAACACGTGAGCCATACAAGGCACGTGTGTGACATTGCCCTGGCGAAGGGCCGCACCCAGGTTTGCAGCATTGTCGCACACGGCCTTCCCTGGTTTCAGGTCCAGTGGAGACAACCATTCATGAAACTGGTTCTCCAGAGCTGACCACAACTCCTCAGCTGTGTGACTCACATTTCCAAGACATTTCAAAGTAAAAACTGCCTGATGACGTTGAGCCCTGCTACCAGCATAGTAAGGAGGTGTGCAGGATCCCTTCTGCGCAGTTAGAAAGCTTGTGGCATGACCAGACAGGCTTTGGGTGCAGGTGGAGGACCGAGAGGAGGTTGAGGAGGCAGAAGCAGAGGAGGAACTTTGAGATAAAGAGGATTGACGCACAACTCGTTGGCACGTCAAGACTTGGACAGCAGCCCCTTGTCCTGCTGTCACCATAGTTACCCAGTGCCCAGTCAGCGACATGTAACGCCCCTGTCCATGCCTACTCGTCCAAGTGTCTGTGGTGAAATGCACCCTGTCACACACAGAGTTTCTCAAAGAAGCGGTGATGTTGTGTGCAACATGCTGGTGGAGCGCAGGCACACCTTTCTTTGAGAAGTAGTGCCGACTGGGCATCTGGTACTGGGGCACTGCGATGGACATAAGGTCTCAAAAATCCTCTGTGTCCACCAGGCGGAAAGGCATCATTTCTGCAGCCAAGAGCTTGCAGATGGTGAAATTCAACCTCTTCGCTTCCTCATGGCTAGGAGGAAATGGTATTTTACTTGTCCACATCTGAGGGACCGAGGGCTGGCTGTTGTGTTTAGACGGGGTTGAGAAGGGTGTCCCCGGCAAACTGCAGGTCTGTGAGGAAGATGCAGGTGGACATGTTAGGTTGCCTTGATCCAAAGGTGGTGCTATCGATGTCGGACAGCGCTGAACACCAGCTGGTGTTTCCACCTCCAAAGAAAATGATGACCTGCCAATCACGCTGGCTGCTGAGGGTAAAGAGGTGGCAGGTCTGCGTCCCAAAACAGGTGTGACTGCTGTCCCCCCAGTCACAGAGGATTAAGAGGCCGCGGATGCACAAGATGTGGCAGACGGCGATTGGCCCGGCCGGCTAGGCCGCATTGTAGCACAGTGAGCTTCCCACTGCAACTTATGCTTCATAGCCATGTGCCGGTTCATGCACTCAAACTATGTATTTTTTGGCCTCTACTTAGCTTTTGCTGACAAATGTTACAGATAACACGAGTTGGGTCAACTTTATCGATCTGAAAAACTGCCCAGGCTATGCAAGGCTTAGCACCCATGTGACCTGAAGAGCCACCACGACTTGTGGTCAGAGGCAGAGTTGTGTTTGAGGATGCAGTTGTTGACGTGCTTCCAATACTACGTCTCTGTCCAGGAAGGCGCAACCTGACCTCGTCACTAGCATCCTCCTCAACCTCCTCTGCTGACTTCATCTCTTGGCTGACTGTGGGTTGACAGTAAGTGGGATCTCCAACTTCGTCATCATCACCCTGTGTGTTATCACACCCGTCGTCCTCAGAGCCAACCTCTTCCTGCCCTGACAAAAAACTAAAGCTGTCTCATCATCGTCTTCCTCATTGTCTCCACCAACAGGAGTTACAGTTTGGGAACGAGGGTCTACATTATGGTCAGAACCTTCTGCGTCTGGTCCTGGATCCGACTCATAAAGATTCTCGGCATCAGTGCAGATCATTTCCTCGTCTGGATTCACAGAAGCTCTGGAGCCGACCTCTGATTCCCAGGCTATAGTATGAGTAAACAGCTCTGCAGACTCAACCATCTGTTCTACCCCATACTCAGACGGGCAGCTGGAGACTTGGGAGCTGTGAGGAAGCAAGTGCGATTGGGGTGACACCTCTGAGGACTGGAGCTTTAGTGATGTTGAAGTTGAGGTGGAGGAGAGCCCACTTAAAGGAGCACTTGGTATCCGTTGAAGCACCTGCTGATTTTGTGCCTCATCTGGAATTTGTAGCGATTGGCGTGGCCGTAAGATAGGGATCTTATCACATTGTCCGCTAAAAGAAGTAGACATCTTAGTTTGGCTGGAAGATGGTCTTTCTTCTGCAGATGTTACTGTTGCTTTAACACCTACCCCACGGACACAAACTTTTTTTCCCTTCCCAACACGCCTATTCCCCTTTCCACCAGCAGCAGGCCTTTTTCCACTCATTTTGGTGGTTAACTAATTCACAACTCTGGAGTTGTTTGCACAAAAAACAATGGATGGGAACTGAGCAGAGCTGAGTTGCCAAACTGTGGTATTAGCCCAAAAGTATTGGCTGGGTTAGATGCAGATAAAAATTATTTTGAATTTGCAACCTGCTGGAGATAGTATAGATGGACTAATAGAACAAGTCCCACACACTGCTACAAGCCAAAATATTTTTTCAGAGCTAGATGCAGAAAAAAATTATATTGAATTTGCAACCTGATGGAGGTTAGTATAGATGGACTAATAGAACAAGTCCCACACACTGATAGAAGCCGAAATATTTTTTCAGAGCTAGATGCAGTTAAAAATTATATTGAATTTGCAACCTGCTGGAGGTTAGTAAAGATGGACTAATAGAACAAGTCCCACACACTGCTACAAGCCGAAAGATTTTTTCAGAGCTAGATGCAGATAAAAATTATTTTGAATTTGCAACCTGCTGGAGGTTAGTATAGATGGACTAATAGAACAAGTACCACACACTGCTAGAAGCCGAAATAGTTTTTCAGAGCTAGATGCAGAAAAAAATTATATTGAATTTGCAACCTGATGGAGGTTAGTATAGATGGACTAATAGAACAAGTCCCACACACTGCTAGAAGCTGAAATAGTTTTTCAGAGCTAGATGCAGAAAAAAATTATATTGAATTTGCAACTTAATGGAGGTTAGTATAGATGGACTAATAGAACAAGTCCCACACACTGCTAGAAGCCGAAATAGATTTTCAGAGCTAGATGCAGAAAAAGATTATATTGAATTTGCAACCTGATGGAGGTTAGTATAGATGGACTAATAGAACAAGTCCCACACACTGCTAGAAGCCGAAATACTTTTTCAGAGCTAGATGCGGAAAAAAATTATATTGAATTTGCAACCTGATGGAAGTTAGTATAGATGGACTAACAGAACAAGTCCCACACACTGCTACAAGTCGAAGCCCAACTATTTTTTCAGAGCTAGATGCAGATAAAAATTATTTTGAATTTGCAACCTGCTGGAGGTTAGTATAGATGGACTAATAGAACAAGTCCCACACACTGCTAGAAGCCGAAATAGTTTTTCAGAGCTAGATGCAGAAAAAAATTATATTGAATTTGCAACCTTATGGAGGTTAGTTTAGATGGACCAATAGAACATGTCCCACACACTGCTAGAAGCCGAAATAGTTTTTCAGAGCTAGATGCAGAAAAAAATTATATTGAATTTGCAACCTGATGGAGGTTAGTATAGATGGACTAATAGAATGATTCTATGCCCAAAAGGTTTTACTTCACTAGGTGCAGTAAAAAAAAATTGTATTCTATACACAGTTGGTGTAGCTTGCAACACAGATAGGCTTCTCTACAGACTAACACACACTGCAAGAGGACAAAAAGGATTAGCTTTGCTAGATTTAGCCAAATGCTGTGAAAAAAACTTGCACAGCACTGGCACAGACCTGCCTTGCAAAAAGTGATAGGAACTGATGTAACCTAGCCCTGAAAAGGACTGCAATTACAATTAGTCTTTAATCTCAACCTATCTATTTAAGAGCACAGACATGCCTGATAAAAGTGATAGGAACTGATGTAACCTAGCCCTGAAAAGGACTGCAATTACAATTAGTCTTTACTCCCAACCTATCTATTTAAGAGCACAGACCTGCCTGATAAAAGTCGTAGCTTTGCTAGATTTAGCCAAATGCTGTGAAAAAAACTTGCACAGCACTGGCACAGACCTGCCTTGCAAAAAGTGATAGGAACTGATGTAACCTAGTCCTTTAAAGGACTGCAATCACAACTATTCCCTACTCCCAAGCTATCTGTAGATTTGTGCGAAAATTGGCTTGAAATTAACAAAGTATAGCGCACACAGCAACAGCGGTGCCATATAACATGCAGCTGCAGCAGTGAGAAAATGGTGGCGATGGGGAAAATGGCTGGGTCTTATAGGGCAAGGACATGTGACATACACTGCCAATGACACATGCCCTTGCTTGTGTGAAAAAAAGCAGTTCGCTCTGTGTGTGCGCTGCTGATAGGCTGACAGATTGCACCTCCCCACTGTAAATGCGGGAAAGAGAAAAAAAAATGGAGATCTTCATTATTTCTGCAGAGATCCATCCCCTGCCCCTCCCCCCGCCCCGCTGTACACTCAAACTGCGTATTAACATTCATTTTCAGCATTACTGAGAAAAAATCCAGTTATGATTTTGGTGCACTAACAGTTATCGAACATAACCTCGAACAGCCAAATTTTTTTCAAATCGTTCGTGTTCGCCGAACGGCTCGAACACCGCCCAAAACAGCTCGAATAAGAGATTGGCGAACAGTTCAAGTCGAACACCGCTCATCTCTACTGCTGAGGTGTTATGGAAGCCCAGGTTGCTTTGATAGCAGCCTTCAGCTCATCTGCATTGTTGGTCTGGTGTCTCTCATCTTTTTACAATAGCCCATCCATAGATTCTCTATGAGGTTAAGGTCAGGCGAGTTTGCTGACCAATCAAGCACAGTGATACTGTTGTTTTTAAACTAGGTATTGGTACTTTTGGCCATGTGGACAGGTGCCAAGTCCTGCTGGAGAATAAAATGTCCTTCTCCAAAAAGCTTATTGGCAGTGGGAAGCATGAAGTGCTCTAAAATTTCCTGGTAGACAGCTGTGCTGAGTTTGGTCTTGATAAAACACAGTGGACCTACACCAGCAGATGACATGGCTCCCCAAACCATCACTGATTGTGGAAACTTCACACTAGACCTCAAGCAGCTTGGGTTGTGGCCTCTCCACTCTTCCTCCAGACTCTGGGACCATGATTTCCAAATGAAATGCAAATTTACTTTCATCTGAAAACAACACCTTGGACCACTGAACAACAGTCCAGGTCTTTTTCTCCTTAGCCCAGGTAAGATGCTTCTGGCGCTGTCTATTGTTCATGAGTGGCTTGACACAAGGAATGCGACACTTGTAGCCCATGCCCTGGATACGTCCGTGTGTGGTGGCCCTTGAAGCAATGACTCCAGCAGCAGTCCACTCCTTGTGAATCTCCCCCCAATTTTTGAATGGCCTTTTCTTAACAATCCTTTCAAGGTTGCTGTTATCCCCCCACATCACAACTCTCCAGCCACCTAACTGACTGTGGGGAACCACAGATGGATGAGTCTGCAGGGATGTTCGCACATTCTATGCCATGGGCATCAGATGTCTGCTCCAAAGATTCACAGACTCAAGAGGAGAAAAGCATTTGCAGCGATGCCCACATTTTTTTGCAGTTAGAACTAGGGTTGGACGAAGTAGGGTCCGAGCAGAATCCAGACCCTCGTCTCCAGACGTTAACCCCCGGGAGTGGAGGTGATCCTGATGAGACTCAGATACCTGAGATGCACACAGACTGTACTGTGATGTTAGGGCAGGAAGAGGAGGAGGGTAACTCACATTGTGAGGAGTGAGAGAACAGAGAGGATGATGATGAGGTTGTAGATCCCACTTGGTTTGAACCCAGAGGCACATAGATGAGTAACTCAGCAGAGGAGGTGGAAGAGGAGGAAGATGAGGGAGTTACATTGCGGCCTCCTGCACTTGCACGGAGTGATGCAACCACGACAAGCACTGCATCCTCAGCCACAACTCTGACTGTAGCCAGCAGTGGTGGCGGGTCTGCAGTTTGCAGGGGTGGCAAGGGTTGCCTAGCCTGGGCCTTTATTGAGCCACAAAGGAGGACCCAACTCATGTTATCTGTCAACTGTATAAAAAATGACTCGGTAGAAGCAAAAATCGCAATAATTTGACTACTACATGCATGAACTGGCACATGCACGATCAACATGCGTTAGTCTGGAAATCTCACAGCACTAAAATGTGGACTAGCGGGCCTTGCCAACCAATGGCCTGCTTCTTCCTCCTTCATCACCGTGGAAAGTGTTCTCACACAGCTCTTCGGCTGCAGAACCTCCAGTTGTTTACCCTCTACAGTCGGGGTGAATGAGAGCCCGTCAACTGTTACCAAAGTGGACACTACCTCTTTCTCAATCCACCATAACATCTTCGCCTGCACCTCACTCACAGCCCAGCAGTTTTTCGTGTTCACCTTATTCCACCCTCTCTCAGCACATCAGCCAACCCTCGGTCCCGCAGTTGTGGTCATGTAAAAGATTGTTTCCTCCAACACATGCCACAGCTAAAAGCTTGAACACCACCATCTCCAATCTGTTGGCCACGGAAATGCTGTCTTCCTGTCTGGTGGATACAGATGACTTCCGAAAGTTGATGGCCGTCGCATCCCCCAGTACCAGTTGCCGAGTTTCCATTACTTCTCTAAGAAAGCTGTGCCTGCGCTATACCAGCATGTCACAGACAACATCACCCATTCCTTGAAAAAATCTATGTCTGCCAGGGTGTATTTTACCACTGACACCTGGATGAGCAAGCATGGCCAGGGGCGTTACATCTCACTGACTGGGCACTGGGTGACTCTGGTGTCTGTTGGGGCAGGTGGGGAAGGTTCTGCTCCACAAGTCTTGGAATCCCCAAGGCTTGCAGGACAAACCTCTGTATCGAACACTTCCTCCACTGCTTCTGCCTCCTCCACCTCGTCTAGAGCCTCCACCTACGCCCTAGCCTCTGCCTCAATGAGACACGCATTACGACAGTGCATAGTGGAGGTCACGCCGCAATCAGGCAGTGTTTAAATTAATATGCATTGGAGATTGCAGTCACACAGCTCAAGAGTTGTGCACAGCTATCCAGGCCAAGTTTGAGCAATGGCTGTCTCCAATAAGACTGGAGCCATGGAAGGCCATGTGCGATAACAGTGCAAACCTGGTGGCGGCCCTATGCTGGGTCAAGCTCTCACATGTGCCTTGCATGGCTCACATCTTTAACCTGGTGGTACAGCAATTTCTCCGCCACTAGAGAGGCACTGCTGCAGAAACCATGTTCGCTGTGTGCTCACTTCCGCCATTCGCTCCCCACAGTTCATCGAATTGAATCGCTGCAGAGGTCTTTCGGCCTACTGGTTAACAGGTTCATATGCGATGTGCCTACACGGTGGAATTCCACTCTGCAAATGTTGCAGCAACTGTGGCAGCTGCGACGAGCCCTGGTGCAGTATCTCATTTTGCATAGCCTGGGCCAGCACAATACGGATGTGGTGCAAATCATGCTTGCGGAGTGGGCACAGATGAAGGACCTCTGCACCCTTCTGCACAGTTTTGAAATGGCTACTAAGATGGTTAGCGCTGACGATGCCATCATCAGCATCACTATTCCAGTCATCTACATGCTGGAACACACTTTGAATGCGAGAGGAGGCTGTGGTCCCAGAGGAAGAGGAGGAAGCAGAGGAGGATATGCAAGGGATAAAAATATATCTAAGTTCCAGGCTGTCGTCGCACAGGTGGGTGCCAAGGGAGGGTGGATTACATCGACCGAGGGGGGCTCATGGTACTAGACAAACTGTTAGTGAAGGTGCAGGAGCCGAGGAACAAATGGAGGAGGACGAGGAGAAAAAGGTGATGGGCATGCAACAGTCAGGAGATGAAAAGGATAATGATCCCCTCTCTGTTGTCTGTGGTTGGCGGGAGGGGATGGAGGAAGCAAGCTTTAGTGTTACACCGCAATCAACACCATGGACTTGGACCTCATGGAAGAGCCCGACATATGAGCATCTTATTGCTGCACTATCTGTAACATGATGCCCGTATTGTTAGGATTAGAAATAGTGCTGACTACTGGGTTGCCATTCTGTTAAATCCACGACGGTACAAGAGTAAATTTTGCCCCATGCTTTTCCCCTGGAAAGGGACACAAGAGTATATGTCTTCAGCACTGCTGGTTTAGTCCTGATGGATTAGCGCATCTGGCAGTCCCCTGAAAGTGTAGACCGCCTAACTTTCATCAAGATGAACAAGTCATGGATCTGCAATAATTTTGCACCCCAGTCGCAGACTGAGCAGACTAGGCAATGGTGTAGTTTTTAGTGTGCTGCATTGATCTCGTGTTATTGCTGTCTGTGACACCTTTGTTGTAGCTTCTGTGCCTGCTATTGCTACTGCTGCTGATGTTACTAACAATTTTTTGAAATGTGGAGTCTCCAAGTTGGGTCTCCATCTGGTGTGTTGCCTGTGGTAGAAGGAGTGTCAGAGCCCCATTATACTATTTATACTATGGGGAAATTGATGCCACTTTAGTGGTATGTGGCAATCACTTTTTGAAATGTGTAGACTCCACTTTGGGTCTCCATCTGGCGAGTTGCCTGTAGTGGAAGGGATGTCAGAGTCCCATTATACGATTTCTACTCTGGGAAATTGATGCCACTTTAATGGTGTCTGCCCCTTATTTTTGGAAATGTTTGCCCTCCAAGTTGGGTCTCCTTCATGTATGTTGCCTGTAGCAGTAGGGCTCCCAGACCGCCAGGCCTGCACTTACTTTCAGTTAACTACCTGTGTTAATATCCTTACATTTTTCTAGCAATAGTAGTCTGCAAAACTGATATTTGTGCCACCTGAGTGTGGCTGAGCAGAAAAGCAGTTTGAGCCTTTGCATGAGGTATAAGGTGTTACGGATCCGGGTGATGGAACTTCTGTGCTGCGGTGCAAGTAGGGACCAGAGGGGTGTGACTAAGTACCTACTCGGCCTGACCAAGGTCGCACGGCAGCTCAATCGACTCCGTGAACCAGGGAGGGACCGAGCAGGGGGACCAGGTGCCACTCTGGGACCGACCTTGTATGAGAGCAGGTGACTCCCACGGGTCAGATGGCAGGAACTGACCGGTACAGCGGATGTGCACGGCAGGCAGGCTGATGGGTGGTCCGGGCAGACAAGCAGGCTGATTCGGCTGATAGCCAGACGGGTGCTCCGGGTAAGCAGGCTGGCGGGTTCGGCAGGTAACAGGCAGGTGCTTCCAGGTAAGCAGGCTGGCAGGCACGGCAGGTAACAGACAGGTGCTTCCAGGTAAGCAGGCTGGCGGGCATGGCAGGTAAGAGGCAGGTGATTCCAGGTAAGCAGGCGGGCAGAGCCCATAGACAGACTGGCGGACTGGACTGTAGACAAACTGTCGGGCTGGAAAGTAGTCAGACTGGCGGACTGGACTGAAGAACAGACTGGTGGACAGGACTGACTTGCAGAGGGACCTGAGGGCTGAAGCAACAGTAAGAATCACAGAGCAACAACCTTGCACGGGCACCTCCATATTGGAGGAGGTGCTTTAAATAGGGAAAGTCCTCCGGCCATTGGCCGGGGACTTTTTAGGATGGCGCGCGTGGCCGCTTTAAGAGGGAGGTAGCGTGCGCGCGCCCTAAGCACAGTGCCCGGGAAGCTGCGTGCACCAGCAGCAGCAGGGAGGCCGGAAGACGCCGGAGCAGGAGCGTGGCGGTGAGGGGGATGGCGTCTCTGCCTGGCAGGGGGCAGAGACGCCTATGCTACATAAGGGCTCCCAGCACAGCAGGCCTACACCGTTCCCTCACCCACCTTGTCTTAATTTGAACTTAAATTCAAAGCTGTAAATGTTGGCCCAGACTCTGGTACCTCATGCATGGCCCATGGGTGACTGCTGCTGTGCCATTATAAAATTTCGACTGTGGGTCAATTGATGCCACTTTTCCTGGTGTCTGACCCTAATTTGAGGTGTTTTGGCATCTTTTGTGACCCTCCGAAGGTGTTGTCTATGAGTTTGGTTTTGCATCCTATTGAATTCAATGGAGTTCGGATATGTTCGGCGAACTGTTCGGCGAACATCGGGAAGTTCACCTATCTTGACTGACTGTTGGACCTTTAACAATCTGATGCAAGAGGCAGTCAGAAATGTCTTGTGAAAGAACAACCTATTTATGGATCAGAAAAGTGTTATAGGCTATTACTGTCTTCACAAGGAGTCCATCCACATGTAATGACCGGAGGTCCGAGAGAGATCCAGTGACTCACAAACTGAGACAGAGACAGAAATAAACAACACTTTCTTTACTAAAACAGGGATTAGGCAAAAATTCAGTATTGCATGAATCAGTCTCAGGTTCTACCTGGGACACTGTCCCTACTAAATACACACAGTCAGCAAAAGCTGAAATCAATATGCCAATCTATAGGTTTCCAGCTTATGTGAATTATTCTAAGGATCTGGAAAAATTTTACCTAAACACAGTGTCAGTCTAGTGAGGGCGGTTTATAGGGACCCCCTGAGATGGCACACTGAGTACAATCCTACCACTATTAACAATAACAATGCATGAAAATATACCAATTGCTCTTATACCCCTATTATAAGGATACCCGGGTATCTTAAAGTTACGGTACCGTTTACCTCGGATGTAGTCTATCACAGGCCTGTGGATCGTGGTGGCTGCCACTAGTCCCAGAAAACTTTGGCGCCAAAACAAAAGCAATGTTCACAAAAACAGCAAAGGTTCCTTGTCTTGTCGGCCGATGCCGAGCCCACACGCCAGGACTTTAGTCCTGTAGCCTCAGGTTAAGGTCTGGGAAGATCTCTTCACAAGTAGAGATGAGCGGTGTTCGACTCGAAAGGTTCGCCAATCTCAAATTCAAGCTGTTTTGGGCGGTGTTCGAGCCGTTCGACGAACCCGAACGATTTGCAAAAAATCTGGCTGTTCGAGGTTATGTTCGATAACTGTTCGTGCACCAAAATCGTAACTGGATTTTTTCACAGTAATACTGTTAATCAATGTTAATACACATTTTCAGTGTACAGCGGGCGGGGGGAGGGGCAGGGGATGGATCTCTGCAGAAATAATGAAGATCTCCATTTTTTTTTTCTTTCCCGCATTTACAGTGGGGCGGTGCAGTCTGTCAGCCTATCAGCAGCGCACACACGCAGCAAAGTGCCTTTTTTCACACAAGCAAGGGCATGTGTCATTGGCTGTGTATGTCACATGTCCTTGCCCTATAAGACCCAGCCATTTTCCCCGTCGCCACCATTTTCTCACTGCTGCAGCTGAGTGTTAGACGGCACCGCTGCTGCTGTTAGTGCTATATTGTGTAACTGTGAATTGCAAGCGAATTTTCTCTTAAATAGACAGAAAGGTTTAGGGAGTAGGGACTAGTTTGTAATTGCAGCCCTTTTGAGGGCTAGGTTACAGCAGTTCCTAGCACTTTTTGCCAGGCAGGTCTGTGCCAGTGCTGTGCAAGTGTTTTTCACAGCATTTGGCTAAATCTAACAAAGCCAATCCTTTTGGGCCTCTAGCAGTGTGTGTTAGTCAGTGGAGTAGCCTATTTGTGTTGCAAGCTACACCACCTGTGTATCTAATACCATTTTTTTACTGCACCTAGCCAATTAAAACCTTTTGGGCATAGTAGCAGTGTCTGTTACTCATTGTAATAGCCCATCTGTACCAAGCTCCACCACCTTTGAATTTAATAACATGTTTTTACTGCATCTAGCCCAGTAAATAATTTTGGGCCTGTAGCAGTGTCTGTTACTCATTGTAGTAGCCCATCTGTACCAAGCTACACCACCTTTGAATTTAATAACAATTTTTTACTGCATCTAGCCCAGTAAATAATTTTGGGCATAGTAGCAGTGTCTGTTACTCATTGGAGTAGCTCATCTTTCCCAAGCTACACCACCTTTGTATTTAATAACAATTTTTTACTGCATCTAGCCAAGTAAAACCTTTTGGGCCTGTAGCAGTGTCTGTTACTCATTGGAGTAGCCCATCTGTACGGATATGCAGCGATACTAAATAACCAATGGTGCACAAGCTTATGGCCTCCGTATTGGGCAGAACAAGTGCTGACAAAAAAACAGACACTCCTGGAACTCTTCCCAATAGTGGTAGCAATAGAAATATGGGGCGCGCGCCTGGTTAACAAAAATATACGCTTCATAACAAAAGACACCAGCGCACTACATTAATAAGATGGCATCATCGTCTCTCCCAGTTCTAGGCCTACTACACCGGCTAGCATTCCTGTGCCTCAAACACAATGTATGGGTCCGTGCTAGCCATGATGCTGAGGGGTCTAATGCTGCTGCTAACACTTTATCACAATTCAATTGGCAGATTTTCACAGAGCTCCTCCCCAATGCCCACCCATCGGGCAACAGTTGCCCACCCTCGCTAAGGGATCTAGTGGCGAATAGTTGATGCCATTAATCAGAGCGTCAGTTGCCCCATCGACGTGGCAAGCATACGTTAAGGCATGGGAAGAGTGGACACGACTAGTAGCAGGCAGATGGGTTGACCAATGTGAACAAGCCAGATTACAAGTCACCATAGAATTTCTCCACCAGCTAATGATGAGGGGCATATCAGGGGCGTCAGCGCAGCGGTGTCTGACCGGAGTAGCATTTCACTTCCAACTACTGAATTGGGGAGATGTGTCAAAGAGATTCATCATCAGACAATCCATAAAAGGGTGGAAAAGGGGTAAGCCAAGTCAGGAGTGTAGACGTCCCATCCCCTGTCACTAAAACTGATTTCTCACATCATATCCCCAACACCATTAATATGACACTCACAATTTGAAGCAACACTACTGTCTACTGCATTTGCGATCGCCTTCTTCGGGGCGCTATGGATAAGCAAATTAGTCCCTCAATCCAAAATTACCACCAGTGGAGGCTTATTGCACCAGGACGTAGTCATAGCCAATAATGCAATACGTCTACGCATACGCAAATCGAAAACGGTTCCAGCGGGCAGGGGCACTTGGGTACTTCTACAACCCACAAAAGGTACACTGAGTCGGGTAACAATAGTAAAAACATACATAACCATCAGATCACAAAGTAATTTCTTCCTATCACACATTGATGGAACGCCATTATCAAGATACCAGTTCCAAGCTATATTTAATAAATGCATAACATCGGTAGGGAACCACCCCAAAGATTATGGGACACACTCATTCCGCATAGGCGCGGCCACGGAAGCAGCAAGAGCAGGACAGTCACAAACGGAAGTTCAGATGATAGGGAGATGGCGATCCACATGTTTGGCGAGATACATAAGACCGGACTTGTTATCCTAACGTGGTTTGTTTCTTTTACAGGTGACGCTAAGCCAACAGTGTGGGTGATAGGCCACTCGTATATAGTTTCATAACACATATTTCAACTGGAGAGGTATTAGAGGCCTGCAATGGCCACAGGTACTAATGGAGGTAATCAAGGTAGGGAGAGAGGCAAGAAGTCCGGTCATCTTAGATATACAGGCTGGGGGAAACGACCTATGTTATCCCAAGAGCGCATAACTAATGGCAATAAGGAAACTAGACACTGAGCACTTCAGAGAATTTTTCACAAAACTAACTATAGTATGGTCAGAGATTGTGCCGATAGCGGTATGGCAAGGTGTACGAGACATCACGGCCATCGAACGGACAAGGCGGGCAATAAATATTCGGATGGCAAAATTTAGAAGAGACAGAGGCAGTGTAGTGATACGACACCGACAACTGGAAGGAGATAAAGCAGGCCTCATATGGCCCGACGGTGTTCACTTAATGGATATTGGACTGGACATATTCCTGTCAGGACTCCAGGACGGAGTGGAACAAGCGTTAAGAGTGATGGATGGAGGTCAGAGTCCTGCATATGAGTACGCAGGATCCTCCGTGGCCTGGAAATAGAAAGGACACATTGGAGAGTTACACTTGTTGGCCAACTTGCCAGTGTGGAGACACAGGTCAGGCTGCAACAAGCTGAATTATTTTAGAAATAAAATGCCTTTCTAATGGAATGAGTATAAAGAGTTAATAAAGCTGTGATCGATCCTCACCCATCCAGTTGTAAGAGTTACATTATTGTATTGTCAAGGAAAGGGGGGCAGTAGGGGGGCTGAGCGTCTGGGTTTGGTTGGGGGTCCCCACAGTCTGCCTAGGCTAGATGCAGTTAAAAATTCTTATTAGATACACAGGCGGTGTAGCTTGCTTCAGAGCTGGGCTACTACACTGACTAGCAGACACTGAAGCTTTGGAGCAGACCTCTGAGTAAACAGCTCTTCTGACTCAACCATCTGTGTTACCCCAAGCCATAGTGAATGTAGTTTCTTACGGTTAAAAGGGGGGGGGGAGCGACCCAACCCACCTGGAATTGACGATGCCAACATCACGTAAAACACAGCAAGGGGACTCCAAAAAGAGTCTCCATTTTTTCCAAAAATTGTGGCACAGACACCACTTCAGTGGCATCAATTGCCCCAGAGTTGCTTAAAATGGTTGGTGAGGTTATTTTACCAAATCCTCAAGCTTTTAGTCTCCCCAGGATGACACAGGGGTAGAAAAGTCCTTACGGATCCATGATTTGTTCATCTTTATGATCGTGAGTCTGTCTACATTCTCAGTGGACAGCCGCGTGCGCTTATCTGTCAGCACACCACCAGCAGTGCTGAACACATGTTCAGAGAGAACGCTGGCTGCAGGGCATGACAAGATATACAAGGCGTGAGTGGCGAGCTCCGGCCATTTTTCCAGATTGGAAGCCCAAAATGAGCAAGGGTCCAGTGACACAGTCATGGCTTCGATATTCACTTGGAAATACTCCTGTACCATCCTCTCTAGGCATTGACTATGTGTCAGACTTCTTGTCTCCTGTGACCTTGCAAAGGATGGTCTAAAAAAGTGGTGAAACGATTCCACAAAATTCCACAAAATTGCTGTTACCAGCAGATAATGTGAGATTCACTACGTGCACCACTGCTGTTTTGTGGAAAAGCACATGTAAGATTCAGCAACAGCCTCTGTTGATACTCCTGCATGCGTGAATCCCTTTCTATAGCAGGAATTATTTCGGCAAATTTACTTTTGTACCGGGGATCTAAGAGTGTGGCGACCCAGTAGTCGGGATTACTTCGAATTCTGACAATCCGAGGGTCATGTTGCAGGTAGTGTAGAAAGAAGGCACTCATGTGTCTTGCGCATCCAGGAGGACCAAGTCCTTGTTGTGTTGGTAGCGAGGTAAGAATCATGCTTCCTTCCTCTGCCCTCTCCCCCCAACCTCACACAACAGAAATGTGATCAAGGTCTCCCTCATCTGATGAGTTTTCCATGCCCATCGCCAGTTCATCCTCCACTTCTTCCTCGGCTCCTGCACCTTCCTCAACAGTTTGGCTGCTACCATGCACCCTGGTTAATCCCTCTCCTCCACCCTCACATGCCAGCCACCTTGGTGCTGCCGACCGTCTGGACCTTGGAGATGTTATCCCTTCCGCATACCACTCCTCCTCTACTTCCTCCACATCCTCTTGTCCCTCCACCTGACTCCGAATTCTGTTTAATGTGTGCTCCAGAATGAAAATCACCGGAATAGTCATGCTGATAATGGCATCGTCAGCACTAAACATCTTCGACGCCATTTCAAAACTGTGCAGAAGGGTACATAGGCCCCTGATCTGAGACCACTCCTGCAGCGTGATTTGCTCCACCTCTGGATCTCGTTGGCCCAGGCTATACGTCAGAACTATTGCACCAGGGCTTGTCGGTGCTGCCACAGTTGCTGCAACATGTGCAGAGTTGAATTCCACCGTGTCGGCACATCGCATTTCAGCCGGTGAACTGGCAGGCCCAACGACTTCTGTAGAGATGTAAGTCGTTGAGCTGCGGTATGCGAACGGCGGAAGTGAGCACACAGCGACCGTGCCCTCTGCAGAAGGCCATCTAGTCCAGGATAGTGGGCTGAAAATTGCTGGACAACCAGGTTCAACACGTGAGCCATACAAGGCACGTGTGTGACATTGCCCCGGCGAAGGGCCGCACCCAGGTTTGCAGCATTGTCGCACACGGCCTTCCCTGGTTGCAGTTCCAGTGGAGACAACCATTCATGAAACTGGGTCTCCAGAGCTGACCAGACATTTCAAAGTAAACACCGCCTGATGACGTTGAGCCCTGCTGCCAGCATAGTAAGGAGGTGTGCAGGATTCTTCTGCGCAGTTAGAAAGAGGGTGGCATTACCAGACAGGCTTTGGGTGCAGGTGGAGGACTGAGAGGAGGTTGAGGAGGCAGAAGCAGAGGAGGAACTTCTAGATAAAGAGGATTGACGCACAACTCGTGGGGACGGCAAGACTTGGACAGCAACCCCTTGTCCTGCTGTCACCATAGTTATCCAGTGCCCAGTCAGCGACATGTAACGCCCCTGTCCATGCCTACTCGTCCAAGTGTCTGTGGTGAAATGCACCCTGTCACACACAGAGTTTCTCAAAGAAGGGGTGATGTTGTGTGCGACATGCTGGTGTAGCGCAGGCACACCTTTCTTTGAGAAGTAGTGCCGACTGGGCATCTGGTACTGGGGCACTGCGACGGACATAAGGTCTCGAAAATCCTCCTTGTCCACCAGGCGGAAAGGCAGCATTTCTGTAGCCAACAGCTTGCAGATGGTAAAATTCAACCTCTTAGCTTTGTCATGGCTAGGAGGAAATGGTCTTTTACTTGTCCACATCTGAGGGACCGAGGGCTGGCTGTTGTGCTTAGACGGGGTTCAGTAGGGTGTCCCCGGCAAATTGCCGGTCTGTGAGGAAGATGCAGGTGGAAAAGTTAGGTTGCCTTGATCCAAAGGTGGTGCTTTCTATGTCGGAGAGCGCTCAACACCAGCTGGTGTTTCCACTTCCAAATGAAATGATAACCTGCCAATCACACTGGCTGTTGTGGGTTAAAAGGTGGCAGGTCTGCATCCAAAAACATGTGTGACTGCTGTCCCCCCAGCCACAGAGGATGAAGAGGCCGCGGATGCACAAGATGGGGCAGACGGTGCTTGGCCCTGCCCGCTAGGCCGCATTGTAGCACAGTGAGCTTCCCACTGCAACTTATGCTTCATATCCATGTGACGGTTCATGCATGAAGTACTCAAACTATGGATCTTTTGGCCTCTACTTAGCTTTTGGTGACAAATATTACAGATAACACGAGTTGGGTCATCCTTATCCATCTGAAAAAATGCCCAGGCTATGCAAGGCTTAGAGCCTATGCGACCAGAAGAGCCATCACGACTTGTGGTCAGAGGCAGAGTTGTGGTTGAGGATGCAGTTGTTGACTTGCTTCCAGATTTCAGTCTCTGTCCAGGAAGGCGCAACCTAACCTCGTCGTCAATAGCATCCTCCTCCACCTCCTCTGCTGACCTCATCGACTGGCTGACTGTGGGTTGACAGTAAGTGGGATCTCCAACCTCGTCATCACCACCCTGTGTGTTCTCACACCCGTCGTCCTCAGAGCCAACCTCTTCCTGCCCTGACCGAAAAGTCAAGTTGTCACTCCAATCAGGTATTTGAGTCTCATTATCGTCTTCATCATTGTCTCCACCAACAGGAGTTACAGTTTGGGAACGAGGGTCTACATTATGCTCAGAACCTTCTTCATCTGCTCCTGGATCTGACTCATAAAGATTCTGGGCATCAGTGCAGATCATTTTGTCTGGATTAACAGAAGCACTGGAGCAGACCTCCGTTTCCAGGCTATAGTATGAGTAAACAGCTCTGCAGACTCAACCATCTGTGTTACCCCATACTCAGACCGGCAGCTGGAGACTTGGGAGCTGTGAGGAAGCAAGTTCGATTGGGGTGACACCTCTGAGGACTGGAGTATTTGGGATGTTGAAGTTGAGGTGGAGGAGAGCCCACTTGAAGGAGCACTTGATATCCGTTGAAGCACCTGCTGTTTTTGTGCCTCAGCTGGAATTTGTAGCGATGAATGTGTCCGTAAGAAAGGGATCGTATCACATTGTCCACGAAAAGAAGTTGACATCTTAGTTTGGCTGGAAGATGGTCTTTCTTCTGCAGATGTTACCCCCCCACCACAACGGGGGGTCTCGACCCACTAGCGTACAGGCACCAGTATTGGGAGAGGGTGGCTGGCCATCAGGGTCCACATCGGCTCTGGCACAAACCCGGTGACACGGAGGTCGCACAGGCAGGAACGGACTGGCCGTGTCGGCTTCGCACTCCAGCGTAGTCCCTCTGCCAGCTCGCGCCCGTAACCTCAAAGAGATGCGCAAGCGGCTTTTCTTCCCTGGGCTGTTCCGCGCCCAGCAGGAACGTGGGGGAGCTCAGGTCGGCCTTCCACTGTACTCCCTTACCTCCCTCGCCCTCTTTCCTTCTTCCATTCTCCATCTAACCCTTCGGCTCAGTGGTATCCACTGTCCCTAAAGCTCTCTCCTTCTCACAGGTGGACTACTGCATGTATTCACACTGTGGCGAATCTTTTGGGCCCAGGCATAAGAAGTTGTCGAGGTAATGGATAACATGTGCCCCCTTAGAAACGTCCATTACAACCCATTCGAGGAAGCAACTAAACGCCTCAAATAGTGAGCAGGATCTGGACGACCCCATGGGCAAACAGCGATCTATAAAGTATGCTCCTTCCCAGAAGCAGCCCAATAGGTGGACACTATTCGGAGGCACAGGTAGTAAGTAACCGGAACGCCGCATCAATGTCTGTTTTGGCCATTAGGGTGACCCTTCCCAACTTCTTGATCCGCATGATTGCCTTGTCAAAGGATGTACAGTATATACTACTGTACTTGGTTCCGCGTCGATGTTGTCGTTTACTGACCTGCCCCTTGGATATGACAAATGGTGGATTAGTCCGAATGTATTGGAACAACTCACAACGGGGATACCACTGTGTCTTGTAAGGAAAGTGTTTGGAATGGAACCTCCATTCTACCTAAAGATATTTCTTTTTTAATTTTCTTGTCACGACGTCTGGGTGTTGGTAGGCTGATTTTAGATTTTTACTCCAGCCTTTCTTGATTTTAGAAGGGCATGACATGCCTATATCTGTGTCTACCCTCCTTTTACTCCTCCACCTCTTTTCTTTTCGCATGACTATATGTACTTGTCACTTTTCCATGTGTTAGTTGTGTCTTCTGAGCAGTTTGTCAGCTTTTGGACACCTGTGAAGGTGTTTTCTATGTGTTTCTATGTGTTTTTGTTTGCCTGCCATTGGTTTTAACGGTGTTCGACGGTGTTCGAAGAACAGTTCGATGAACAGTTCGGCGAACATACCAGTGTTCGACGAACCGAACCCGAACACTACGGGGGTGGCTCAACTCTATTCACAAGGCTTGTCAGTATCCTCTCAATGTGAATGGCACCGGACCCTTTCTCTCCTCTTGCAGTCACTCACTTTTTTCCAGACCACCGACCACGTGCTCTGTCACAGAGATAGATTCCTCAGTCTCTTTGCCTTCTCAGTCGACACTTGGCTCCTTCAGCACAAAGTCTCTAGTCCGCAAGTCTCTAGTCCACTCAGCATGGACTTCCACAAAACTCCAAAAAGCCACACAACTTTCCCCAGATCAGCACTTGTTCCTAAGAAGGGACACTGCTTCTCCAGGGACAGGGATTAACAATCTCCACAGGGAAGCTTGTAGAGACATGGTCTTGTTCCAGCTCAGTTCTCACAGACTTCCTGTCTAGCCCCTCACACAACAGACACCATCAGAACACACAGGGTTTCCTGGTCCGCCCCTGCTCTGAGCTCAGCCAGGCAAAAGTCACAGGGTCCTAATGCTCTTCTGCTGCTATCACAGTTCACACTCTCACACACATACCACAGATAAAATGGGGAAGCTGCACACAGACAAATGTACAGTGGTGCTGGAAACTTTGTGAATCCTTTAGAATTTTTCATATTTCTTCAAAAATTTGATCTAAAACCAGTGTACTTCAGATTCTTACTCAACCTCTAGAAGTAGATAAATAGAATCAAATCAAACAAAAATTACTTAAAAATATTAGACTTTGTAAATATTTAAATGAATAAAATGATTCAATATCACGTGTTTGTGAGTGGCAAAAGTGTATGAACCTTTAGGATTAGCAGATAATTTAAAGCTGAAATTACTGTCTGGTGATTTAAATTAATAGGATTGATTTTTGAGGACCTCAGAAAAAGAGTTGTTGATGATAATCAGGCTTCAAAATGTTACAAATCCATCCATAAAGAGTTTGGACTGCTCCATTCCACAATCAGATAGATTGTGGAAATAGAGGAAAATCAAGACTATTATGACCATCCCCTGAGTGGTTGACTAACAAAGATCTCTCCAAGAAGAAGGCATATAATTGAATTCACTGTGAGGTCACTAAGAAATTCAAATTAACCCATGAGTCCACCCTCAGGAGAACCCTGAACAACAATGGTTAGCATGGCAGGATTGCAAGAAGAAAGCTACTGCTCTCCCATCAAAGAACATTGCTGTCCATCTGCAGTTAGCTAAAAATCACCAGAATAAACCAATAGGCTATTGAAACAATATTTTGTGAAAAGATGAGACTAAAATAAAGCCTCTTGGTTTAATAGTGTTATGTTTGGATACATGAAAAACACTGCATTACCACATAAAAACCTCATATTATCTTTGAAACTCAGTTGTAGTATCATGGTATGTTTTGCTGCATCTAGGCAGGATGGCTTGCCATTATTGATGGAACAAGGAATTCTGAATTATATCAGCAAATTCTAAAGGAAATGTTCATAGCATCTATCCACAGCTATATCTTAAGAGAATGTGGGTCATACAGCAAAACAACGATCCAAAGCACATTTTTCTACAAAAGAATGATAAAAAGAACATGAAACGAGCAGTTCTATGGGAAAAAAAACATCAACATAACAGAGTTGAATCATTTTTGTAGGGAAGGAATGTTCAGTGGAATTCTGTGAAAATCTGAAATTCTGAACGTTTCACAAACTTTCAAACACCAATGTATGTGTAAGGTGTTAAAATTACGTCTGTAATTAAATTCTCCTTTAATACTAATGACTCTTCAAACCCTATCATAGTTAAAGCTAAAACATGAACTGGAGAAAGGTAGAGATATCATTATAATGTGAGTGATCCATTGGACAATGTGAAATCTGACTCCTACCAAGAGTAGGAACCCAGCTTTTTAACCCGCTATCCCCTGCTGTATAGCACTCCAGTGTGCAATATTTATTTAATTCTCATACTTAGTGAAATTACTGAGACTTTTCTACATAGGCGTTCGTTGAAACTTTAGTAAATCAATCATACAGAACACAACTTAATAGCCCTCTACTCCAGGCACAAAAGAAAATAAAAGGGGAGGAAGCATTAGAAATTATTATATCATTGAAAAATCTTCCATGTTAAGCATGTGGTGCATCACATAGAGAAGGTACATAATGCTTAGCAAAATCATTACATCCCCCATTCCCTTCAGACAGTGCTGACAGTTCAGAATCATTGTTTGGTTTTGGTCTTTTGTTTTGTTTTTTTAATTTTTATTTATGTGCTTTCATTAGATTTTTTATGCTTCTGTTTATATTTTATATATTTTTACTACTTTCCTTAACATTAAATAGCTTCATATTTTGTTGAAGATTTAAAAATAATAGTTTTTATTAGTTTCCAACAAACCATATTAAATTGTTGATACATTAACAGTTGTTTCCATTTATGTGCAATGTACAATTTTTATGCTGTAGTATTCCAAGGAATTTCTTACCTCGTTAGTCCAAGAAGGACCACCACTTGCGCATTATTTAGGGACTTAAAGGTTAGGAGCACAGCAAAACCATAGCTCGTTATCTCGGAAAGCAGCTCATAAATGACAGAGACATACAGTATCTCCCCGCATGCGGTCACTCATGCCCTTGTGAATATTATGTTTGTTTATTAAACTGTTACTTTAATAAATAACAAATATCTGACCAGTTTCCAGATCAAGGAAAATAATTATATTTGCTGCCATGGAAACATGCAGAAGTTTTTTTTAATTTATGTTTTATTGTTTTCATACAAGCGCTGTATAAATTGTAACTTACAGTAAGGACAGGTCTAAATACATTTTTACTAAAATAGGCATATATTGTGAAGTGTTTACAAAGAGCAAATGCTGTGTATAAGTACAGTGCTCTACAACAAGTACATTTTATTTTTCTAGAAAAATATTATAAATGAACAACCAGAAATGTGAGAATAGAAGACAGTAAGTGCTAAATAATGTGACAGGGTCAGAAATTATTATCAAATGGGAAAAGTAGAAAACAATAGCGTAATATAGGATCTTACCCGGTAGATAATCGAAAAAGGGAGGTGCAGGGATGTGCTCACCTGGCAGGGTCATGGGATCACAACACCGTATAAGCTCAGAACAACGGCTGCCGCAGATCCAAATGTGAATTCTAGGAAAGAAGATAAAATGGACCTTTTTTTTTTCATTGCCGAAGTCATCAATAGTGGTTTCCACAGATTGTGATGGAAGAACCCAAGAGGCAATATGTAGAGACTTGCGGTTTTATTGTCTAAGTACTTCAAAGTACACAGACTTCTTCATCAGGAGATGCCACATACAGTACACATACACATATGTGGTTGGTCCTAATTAAAAAGTCTGTGTACTTTGAAATGTGTAGACAATAAAACTGTAATTCTCTACTTATAGCCTCCTGGATTCTTCGATCACAATCTGTGGAAAGCACCATTGGTGGCTTCGGCAGGGCAAATAATGGTCCATTTTCCATTTTATCCTCTTTCCTACAAATTGTTATAAAAAAATTACAGATAATGGCAGAAGATTCAACATCAGATCACAACTCATCAGAAACCCTTTGACAACAAATTCCAGGATCCGAAAATGAGGTTGTTGGCACTGAAGCAAATTAATTCATAACATTATTCGTTTCTCGCTGTTATAGAATTTTCAATGTAATGAAATTTTCTTTATTAAAAAATTATCAGCATAAATTTTGGGGCCAAATCGGCATATCGTTAAAAGATAAAATTCCCTTTAAAACAAAATAAGGGTGTTTTCTCTAAAAAAAAAGTTACATACGCTAGAGAAATAATTTTTTAGTAAATTACATAAAGTACTACACCAACCTCTACTACTACTTTCATCTTCAGTGCTTTTGAATTATTTCGAACAGTTTATTCCCTCACTTGTTAGTTGCTCTATAATTTCCATTTTTCTGTTCATTCGTGAAAATTCTACATCATTAGTAAGACACTGAGAGATGACCTGAGCAGTTATTTGTTTGTGAATTTAAGGCTGGGAGAATAAGCTCTTCTATATTTTTGTGTCTTATTTTGTCATTACTCATATAGCTGCCTCCGAAACAGTTTTTTAATCCCTGAATTACAAAAGAATAAACCTTTTTAAAATATATAACAGGTTTGCGGAAAACATATTATATGCCAAGCTAATGAAGACTGCAAAATCTTAGCTTTTCAGGATTAAAAAAAGAGTGAAGTCATTAGTTACACTCAAGGAATAGTGAACATCTTCAAACCACAAAGAGGGAGGAAGCATCTAGTATCCTGGGAGACTCCAAAACTTAATCCAGCACATGTGTGAGTAAAAATTCCTTATTTTCTGGTTAAAATGGGACAGAAACAAACCACAGACTATAGTGACATATTCAGCAAACATCGAAACCTGAAGCACTACTATGTATAACACAAGTGATCGTACGATTGCAGCTTCAAGTCCCCTAAGAGGACTATTAAATACAGAAAAAAGTGTAAAAAAATTGAAAAAATATGGAAAAAAAGTTAAATTCACCCTCCTTTTGCACCATTGAAAATAAAACATTTTAAAAAATACACATATTTGGTATCGCTGAGTTCATAAATATCTGATCTATCAAAATATAAAATAAATGTATCCAATCGGTAAACAGCGTAACGAGAAAAAAATCAAAACTGCAGAGTCACGTTTTTTTGTCCGCTGCAACATTGCAATAAAATACAATAAGAGGCTATCAAAACATCACATTAACCCTAAAATGGTGTCTGGAAAAACGTCAGCTGCCAGCACAAAAAATAAGCCCTCACACAGCCCCATATCTCGGAAAATGAAAACGCTACAGGTCTCGGACAATGGCAGCAAAATGAAAAGAAAGTTCAAACAAAGTTCTGAATTTTTCACCACTTAAATAAAAAAACTATATCCAGTACAGATCAAAAGTTTGGACACACCTTCTCATTTAAAGATTTTTCTGTATTTTCATGACTATGAAAATTGTACATTCACACTGAAGGCATCAAAACTATGAATTAACACATGTGCAATTATATACTTAACAAAAAAGTGTGAAACAACTGAAAATATGTCTTATATTCTAGGTTCTTCAAAGTAGCCACCTTTTGCTTTGATGACTGCTTTGCACACTCTTGGCATTCTCTTGATGAGCTTCAAGAGGTAGTCACCGGAAATGGTCTTCCAACAATCTTGAAGGAGTTCCCAGAGATGCTTAGCACTTGTTGGCCCTTTTGCCTTCACTCTGCGGTCCAGCTCACCCCAAACCATCTCGATTGGGTTCAGGTCTGGTGACTGTGGAGGCCAGGTCATCTGACTTAGCACCCCATCACTCTCCTTCTTGGTCAAATAGCCCTTACACAGCCTGGAGGTGTGTTTGGGGTCATTGTCCTGTTGAAAAAAAAATGATGGTCCAACTAAAATCAAACCGGATAGAATAGCATGCCGCTGCAAGATGCTGTGGTAGCCATGCTGGTTCAGAATGCCTTCAATTTTGAATAAATCCCCAACAGTGTCACCAGCAAAGCACCCCCACACCATCACACCTCCTCCTCCATGATCCACGGTGGGAACCAGGCATGTAGAGTCCATCCGTTCACCTTTTCTGCATCGCACAAAGACACGGTGGTTGGAACCAAAGATCTCAAATTTGGACTCATCAGACCAAAGCACAGATTTCCACTGGTCTAATGTCCATTCCTTGTGTTCTTTAGCCCAAACAAATCTCTTCTGCTTGTTGCCTGTCCTTAGCAGTGGTTTCTTAGCAGCTATTTTACCATGAAGGCCTGCTGCACAAAGTCTCCTCTTAACAGTTGTTGTAGAGATGTGTCTGCTGCTAGAACTCTGTGTGGCATTGACCTGGTCTCTAATCTGAGTTGCTGTTAACCTGCAATATCTGAGGTTGGTGACTCAGATAAACTTATCCTCAGAAGCAGAGGTGACTCTTGGTCTTCCTATCCTGGGGCGGTCCTCATGTGAGCTAGTTTCTTTGTAGTGCTTGATGGTTTTTGCAACTGCACTTGGGGACACTTTCAAAGTTTTCCCAATTTTTTTGGACTGACTGACCTTCATTTCTTAAAGTAATGATGGCCACTCGTTTTTCTTTACTTAGCTGCTTTTTTCTTGCCATAATACAAATTCTAACAGTCTATTCAGTAGGACTATCAGCTGTGTATCCACCTGACTTCTGCACAACATAACTGATGGTCCCAACCCCATTTATAATCAAGAAATCCCACTTATTAAACCTGACAGGGCACACCTGTGAAGTGAAAACCATTTCCGGTGACTACCTCTTGAAGCTCATCAAGAGAATGCCAAGAGTGTGCAAAGCAGTCATCAAAGCAAAAAGTGGCTACTCTGAAGAACGAAGAATATAAGACATATTTTCAGTTGTTTCACACTTTTTTGTTAAGTATATAATTGCACATGTGTTAATTCATAGTTTTGATGCCTTCAGTGTGAATGTACAATTTTCAAAGTCGTGAAAATACTGAAAAATCTTTAAATGAGAAGGTGTGTCCAAACTTTTGGTCTGTACTGTATGTTTGGTATCTGCATACTCGTACTGACCTGGAGAATCATATTGTCTGGTTATGTTTTCCAGAGAATGAACATGGTAAATGAAAAACCCCAAAAACAATTGTGAAATTGCTCTTTTTTGCAATTTCATCACACTTGGAATTATTTCCCACCTTTCCAGTACACTATATGGTAAAATGAATGATGTCATTTAAAAGTACAACTCGTTCCGCAAAAAACATGCCCTCATATGGCTATGTTTACGGAAACATAAAAAAGTTATGGCTCTTGGAAAAGGGGACAAAAAAATAAAAATGAAAAAAAGGGAAAATGGCCTGAGGCTGAAGGGGATAAGAAAAGCTCACATTAAAAGAACAATACGGCAAAATGAAAAACAGGAAAAAGACATAAAAAAACTAGACAAAAAAGGAAGAAACGCAATAATGAATCGGTCCCTAAATCTTTAGGTTGGCATACTGATTAAATTTACCTTCAATATAACCACTGTAGGGATTCACTCTCTCTGGTAGGCATTAGGCCTTAGGCAGCAGTCACACAGGCAATCCAGTTTTGGTCCAAATATAGGCAGTTTTTATTACTTTCAACAGGTTACTCAGCACCAAGTCATAAACATAAATCCCTAGCCTTGTCTGGGCGCTAACTAAACAGAACCTGGCTGGCTATTCATACACGCCTGAGCAAGCACGTTTTCTGCACATGGCCTGTGAATTTAATCATGATCACATACTATAAGTCAATGTGGGCTCATCTTAACAGATTACAGTCTTTTTTCCTGAAGTAGACTTCATACAAAGAAGAGGCACGATCCCATCAGTCTTGGTATCCCCTTCAGCTCTAGCAGTGCCAAACAGAAGTTTTCAACCCCGGGCACAGTTCACACTGAATAGTCTGCAGCTCCCATGTGGTTCTCTGCAGATCTCAGAAAGAGACTGCTTATCGCAGTATCCAATCAAAGAGAGACCCCGACACATCTCTCTCAGCTACAGCTCACATAGTGTGGGTGGGAGGCCATTCACCATATCTCTGCACCTCAGGGTGTGGTCTGGGGGAGTTTAAGTACTTGGCCAGCTGAGGCATTCAGCGTTCAGTAGGTCTGGAGAGAGGAACTCCAGATCTGTTTGTGTGGAACTACCCTGAACCACGTGGAGTTGCTGAACTCTGAGCAGGCGGTTCCTTGCTTCCACAAAGACTGTGCTATTTTGGTATTATGTTTTGTTTCCTATTTTGCCCAGTGGGCTGTGTTTATTTTCATGGCCTAAATGTTGATTTATGCTGCTTTATAATAAACCAACAAAAGTTTTAAAGAGACATCATACATGTGTCTACCACCCAGTCCAGCTGAGTGAGCGATCTACCATAGTCACATATTAACAAACTGAGGCTACAAGTTGCAGCAAGATCAGTCCAACAATGTGTAAAAAAGTGCTCATGAAAAACAGTGCATGATAATAAGTGGTTTGATCTCCAAGTGTTTGCTTCCTCCCTTACAAAGGTAGTACACAAATGTAGGACTGCCATTAATGATATTCAGTACCCCAAATAACCTCCCAACATGTTTCTTCATCTTCTGCTCCACATCTGCTTATATCGGCACTGAGTTGAGAACATACAGTGGGGAAAATAAGTATTTGATACACTGCCGAATTTGCCAAGTTTTCTAACCTACAAACTTGGCAAATTTTGTAGGTTAATTTGTAATTTTTATCGTAGGTACACCAACTGTGAGAGACAGAATCTAAAAAGAAAAACCAGAAAATCACATTGTATGATTTTTTTTAAATAAATTGTGTTTTATTGATGAAATAAATATTTGCTCACCTTCCAAGCAGCAAGAATTCTGGCTCTCACAGACCTGTATTAATTGCACCTGTTTGAACTCATTACCTGTATAAAAGACACCTGTCCACACATTTAATCAATCACACTTCAACCTCTCCACCATGGCCAAAACCAAAGAGCTGTCTAAGAACACCAGGAACAAAATTATAGACCTGCACAAGGCTGGTATGGGCTAAAGGACAATAGGCAAGCAGCTTAGCAAGAAGGCAACAACTGTTGGCACAATTATTAGAAAATGGAAGAAACCCAAGATGACTGTCAATCTTCCTCAGTCTGGGGCTCCAGGAATCAGCCCAGAACTACATATTAGGACCTAGTCAATGACCTGAAGAGAGCTGGGACCACAGTCTCAAACATTACCATTAGTAACCCTGTTACAGGTCCGGGTAGTGGACCTCTGTGCTGAGATACAAGGAGGGACCAGAGGGGCGTAACTAAGTGCCTACCCGGACCAACCCTTGCTACACCGCAGCTTAATCGACTCCGTGAACCAAGGAGGGATCAGGAAGGTGGATCAGGTGCCACTCTGGGACCGACCTTGTGTGAAAGCAGGCGACTCCCATGGGACTGATGGCCGAAGCTGACAGGCACGACAGATGAGCATGGCTGGTAGGCAATGCAGGTAGACAGGCAGGCTTGGCTGGCAGGCTGACAGGTGGACACGGGTGATAGACAGGCTGGTGGGCACGACTGATAGACAGGCTGGCGGGCATGGCTGATAGACAGGCTGGCAGGCATGGCTGGTAGGCTGGCAGGCACGGCTGACAGATAGGCAGGCAGGCACGGCTGATAGACAGGCTGGTGGGCACGGATGATAGGCAGGCAGCACTGGGACCTGAGGGCTGGAGATAGAGTTTAGAATACAAACAACAATTTTGCACAGGCACCTCCATTTTGGAGGAGGTGCATTAAATATGGGCAGTCCTCTGGCCATTGGCCGGGGACTTTTTACATGGGGGACACCGGACCGGGGCCGCGGAGGTGAGTGGATCGGTGTCTCTGCTGGGCAGGAGGCAGATACGCCGACACTACAAACACGCTACGCCTTCATGGATTAAAATCCTGCAGGGCACACAAGGTCCCCCTGCTAAAACCAGCACATGTCCAGGCTTGTTTGAAGCTTGCCAATGACCAACTCACCATGTTTGGTGGATGAAAAAGGATGAGTACAACCCCAAGAACACTGTCCCAACCATGAAGCATGATGGGGAAACATCATACTTTGGGGGTGCTTTTCTGCAAAGGGGACAAGACTGCACCGTATTGAAGGGAGGATGAATGGGGTCATGTATCATGAGATTTTGGCCAACAACCTCCTTCCCTCAGTAAAAGCTTTGAAGATGGGTCGTGGCTGGTCTTACAGCATGACCATGACTAGAAACACACAGCCAGGACAACTGAGGAATGGCTCTGTAAGAAGCATTTCAAGGTCCTAGAGTTTCCTAGCCAGTCTCCAGACCTGAACCCAATAGAAAATCTTTGGAGGGAGCTGAAACTCAATGCTGCCCAGCAAGAGCCCCGAAACCTGAAAGATTTGGAGAAGATCTGTATGAAGGAGTGGGCCAAAATCCCCACTGCAGTGTGTGCAAACTTGGTCAAGAACTACAGGAAACGTGTGACCTCTTTAATTGCAAAAAAGGTTTCTGTACCAAATATTAAGTTCTGTTTTTCAATTGCATCACATTGCAACACATACTTATTTCATGCAATAAAATGCACATTAATTATGTATAAATCATACAATGTGATTTTCTAGATTTTTTTTAAGATTCTGTCTTTCACAGTTGAAGTGTACCTACAATAAAAATTATAGACCACTGCATTCTCTGTAGTTGGGAAAACTTGTAAAATCGGCAGTGTATTAAATACCAATTTTTCCCACTGTATCAGTTTGGTGGCGGTCCAACATCCCGAAATCCCACTGATCTGATATTAATAACTCAACCTAAGAATAAGTGATCAATATCATAGTAGTGCATCAAGAGCGCGAATAATTTCAAAGGGAACTGAATTCACCAAAATGCTAATTTTTTAAATCATTTGCTTCCATGTAGATTCAGCAAAATGGCTGGCGCTTGTCACCATTTCTAAAAACTGTAAAAGCCCATCAAAATTTAATGAAAAACCTTATTCTCAGTTCTCCGGGTCCCTCAGTGTCACCCTCATGATCCTCGCCGCAACTTAACCCTGGAACCTGTTGATCATATTTTAGTTACATATACTTGTTCATGGGGTATGGTAGACCCCAAAGACTGTTTCTTCTACATAACCACATAATGCAAGTATTAACCTCAATATTGCTTAGAATGGTATAATTAGGCATAATGTATTGCCTAACATTCATACTTTTTAGAAGATTATCCATTTTAAGGCGTCTTCACAAAAAATAGAAAAGTAATACAATATAATGATCTTATTAGAAAATTGAAGAAATAATAATGGCACTTTATAAATATCACATAAAGAAAAAGAATAAAAAAGAAAAAAATATCTTCAATACTTTTAGCAATGTTTAGTAATATTACAAAAATATTATTCTTCAAGACAATAGCCTGTAAAATCCTCATCTGTAAAATTTGCATGACCGCCAAAAAATAATATGTTTCAAATTATCTTACCTATAACCAGTTATTGGGGTCTTATAAACTCCATTATTAGATTTTGGGAAAACTATATAGCACAAAATCATAACACCACAACACACTTCAAGGATGAAGCTTTAAATAAATTCACACAAGGAACAAGCTTCATGCTATGCAACATGCACATGCGCAATGGATATGAAGACAGCGTGGGGTTTCCCAGACCTCACTTATAGGTTCTAGGGTTAAGATCACCAACAGTCACGTTGCAATACCCGGGCCTCCTACACTGGGCAGGGAGCTTCTGTGCAAATGTGTGAGAGGTCATGGTGTTGTGACATCATGGTGTATGCCTTGACCTTACTCGTGCTTGCGCAGAACCTTCAAAGCCTCCATCAAAGTCCAGGCCCAGGAATTTAAGCATGAGCAGTGGCAATCTGAAGATGCAGCGAAGACTGGATGGGTGATGATAAGAAGTGGAGGGGTCGGAGAAGTGAGCAGTAAGATAAGTATAAGAATTTTCCTATATTTCTTACATATTACATTTATTATGCTTTCTGGTGTGGAGGGGTGAGCATAATAAGAGACATTACATTTGAGAACAGGTGAATTTGAACTTTTCCTGATCCATTAAACTCTGGAAACAACACTTTAATGGTAAAGTGCTGAAGTGACCTAAAATATACATCAGTCTTATCCTCTTCTCCTTGGTCTTCTAGTCCTTTCTAAACACCTAAACACCTTGATGGAAATGCATTAATTACCTTCTTTGGTAATTTCATATGTTTTAACTAGGTTCTATTGAATTAAAAATCTAGAAAACTGTCTTTTAATTCCATATGAAATAAAGAGGGTTGAGAGGTTTATAGTCGCTAAATGTAAGACGTTTTTCAAATCTCTTTTTTTTCATGTATAGAGGACAGTAAAAGTTTGGAGTCCTTGCTCTCTAAGAGACCCTGATTAGAAAGCAGATTTGCTAGCTATATATACAGCTATTCCTACTCTCTTCTCTAGAACATTTACTTTGGATTATTGCCTATAGATTGACTTTGATTGTGTCCTTGGTAAAATGCCAGCAGACGAGTTAGTACCCTCCTGTTCTATTTGGATTCTGGCTCAGATTCTCTTAATTAGAAGGATATATTGACTTGACTCCATGGCTGGCTTTAAATCTGATACACAAAAGTGTCCTATTTTAATATGCCTCTTTGAGATGAGGTCATCCGAGCTATCATTCAGACTTAATAATAAAATTCCACAAGGAAGCAGGGGGTTAAGAAAAGTAATAGCTCTGTAAAACTTTAATGTAATAAAACTCATAACAAGCAACAATAGTTTAATTCAAAGCATATTTTATAACTTTAATTTGCAATCATGTAAAAATGTAATTACTTTCCATATTAAAAAAGGGCATTAAGATTCTAATTTGTATTTTGATGGCCTAAAAAGACAGGTTTTGTGGTTTGGAAGAGATTTTCTTTTATTAGAAGGTTTCTGCCCCCATATATATATGAAATTAGGTGTACATTTTCCATTGAACTATTCAAGCAGAATGCTAATTAAGCCAGCAAAGAAAGAGCTGATGAGTTTATCTGTGAGTGGAGAAATGATTATAATGTATATCACAATCCTATAAAGAGCGCAAACACCATGCTTGAAGGAACACTAATATCTAAACTTTATTGTTTAGTAATTCATATAAACTAAATGTTTGAGAACTTAAAGGGGTGAAATAAACAAGCCCGTTTCATGAGAACTACTATCCATAAAAGCAGAATCTCAGCATTTGAACTTGCATTCCCAGGACATAACTTAAGAGCATGGATCTCCAACCCGTGGCTTGGGAGCCAAATGTGGCTCACAGATCCATGTTGTGTGGTTCGCGGCTACCTGCCAGCTTGGTTCATTAGAACCTGGTCTAGCCAACAGCTATGAAGAGCATGTCTCCAGATGTTGAATTTTGTGAGTAACCCAGCACAGAAGAGCAGATCTGGCTGTGCAGATACTGGCCTTGGAGGTTTAGAGATAACTTAAGTTAGGTGAGCTGGAGATAGGATGATATTACCTGTCAGAGGAGGTTCTTGAAGCTGGATGCTACAGTGTGGTGGCAGTGATTGATGCAAGAATACTGAATGGAGGTATTATGGAGACTCCTGGATTTTAGTATACTGACTAAAAGTAATTTCAGTACTAAAGCTTTGGCTATTATAATACCGGTAATGGAGGCTCTTTGTGTCACTACTGTGAGGAGGTCGGGAACTGAATGTGGCTCGTGAGCATTTCTTAGAGCTGAATGTGGCTTTCAAGGTCAGAAAGGTTTCGATCCACTGCTGTACAGCATACTTTTCTTAACATGTACAACCTTTAGAAAAGCATGAACTTGATGTCCTCACACTCAACAACAATTTAAAACAGCTTTTGGGCCACATGCCAGTCTAATATGTAGAGGAGAGGTCCTGATTCTCATTCTCTGTACCTTGCAATCTTCACTGTTGAGTAGGTTCTTCTTCATCAGCATTCTGCCAGCATTAGTGATGAGCGAGCATGCTCGCTACTGCTCGGTGCTCGCCCGAGCATCTTACTGCTCGAGATGCTCGGTGCTCGCCGAGTATTTCTGGGATTGCTCAGCAGGAGCTCGGGTCCCCTCCCTGCATGTTTGGAGCTCTTTAGAGTGCCAATCAACATGCAGGGATTGCCTGCACTCACTGTAATGCCGTAGCCATGTTGGTTGTGGCATTACAGTGATTGGCTGGCCGCACAGCGTCATCAGGTCTATATCAGACCTGGTACCGCCATGCTCGTCACAGTCACTCCGGAATCAGGCAGTGTAGGGAGAGGTGCTGCTACGTCAGGGAGAGATTTGCTTGTGTATTAGGTAGTGTAGGGAGAAAAACCATACATTACACATATCCATCTTAACAAATAGTCCTTTTGAGGACTAACTAATTGATCTGCAGAGATATCAGGCAGGCGGTGTATATAGGCAGGCAGGCATAGTATATAGCAGACTGCAGTGCATATAGCACAAGAGGCTCCATTCCAATTCTGCCTTCTGCTGCTGTTAGATATTTCTATACAAAGGTCCAGGTCTCAGAGGCCAGGAATAATTTTTTTTGGATCTTAATCCTAATTATTTGCTTAAAAAGCAATCCAGAGAACAGAGTTTTTTTACGCCATTTGCTTGTTGGCACTGCAGAGCACAGCCAGTTCCTTTCCATACTACAGCGCTAGAAATCCAGCTATTTAAAATTCTGTTTACTCCGTCACACGGATCACATATACGTTGTCAGAAAATACTGCCATTTCTGGCCTCCATTAAAAATTTCCTTTAGTGTGTCAGTGAAGCCATTCACAGCAGTTTGCTGTTCAAACTACTTACATACAGACCAGGTATTTAAAACTCTGTTTTCGCCGTCACACGGATCACATATACGTTGTCAGAAAATACTGCCATTTCTTGCCTCCATTAAAAATTTCCTTTAGTGTGTCAGTGAAGCAAGTCACACCAGTTTGCTGTTCAAACTACTTACCTACAGGCCAGGCATTTAAAACTCTGTTTACTCCGTCACACGGATCACATATACGTTGTCAGAAAATACTGCCATTTCCGGCCTCCATGAAAAATTTCCTTTAGTGTGTCAGTGAAGCAATTCACACCAGTTTGCTGTTCAAACTACTTACCTATAGGCCAGGTATTTAAAACTCTGTTTTCTTCATCACACGGATCACATAAACGTTGTCAGAAAATACTGCCATTTCTGGCCTCCATTAAAAATTTCCTTTAGTGTGTCAGTGAAGCAATTGGCACCAGTTTGCTGTTCAAACTACTTAGCTACAGGCCAGGTATTTAAAACTCTGTTTTCTCCGTCACACGAATCACATATACGTTGTCAGAAAATACTGCCATTTCCGGCCTCCATTAAAAATTTCCTTTAGTGTGTCAGTGAAGCAATTCACACCAGTTTGCTGTTCAAACTACTTACCTACAGGCCAGGTATTTAAAACTTTGTTTACTCCGTCACACGGATCACATATACGTTGTCAGAAAATACTGCTATTTCTGGCCTCCATTAAAAATTTACTTTAGTGTGTCAGTGAAGCCATTCACAGCAGTTTGCTGTTCAAACTACTTACATACAGACCAGGTATTTAAAACTCTATTTTCGCCGTCACACGGATCACATATACGTTGTCAGAAAATACTGCCATTTCTTGCCTCCATTAAAAATTTACTTTAGTGTGTCAGTGAAGCAATTCACAGCAGTTTGCTTTTCAAACTACTTACCTACAGGCCAGTTATTTAAAACTCTGTTTTCTCCGTCACACGGATCACATATACGTTGTCAGAAAATACTGCCATTTCCGGCCTCCATTAAAAATTTCTTTCAGTGTGTCAGTGAAGCAATTCACACCAGTTTGCTGTTCAAACTACTTAACTACAGGCCAGGTATTTAAAACTCTGTTTTCTCCGTCACACGGATCACATATACGTTGTCAGAAAATACTGCCATTTCTGGCCTCCATTAAAAATTTCCTTTAGTTTGTCAGTGAAGCAATTCACACAAGTTTGCTGTTCAAACTACTCACCTACAGGTCAGGTATTTAAAACTCTGTTTTCTCCGTCACACGGATCACATATACGTTGTCATAAAATACTGCCATTTCTGGCCTCCATTAAAAATTTCCTTTAGTGTGTCAGTGAAGCAATTCACACCAGTTTGCTGTTCAAACTACTTACCTACAGGACAGGTATTTAAAACTCTGTTTTCTCTGTCACACGGATCACATATACGTTGTCAGAAAATACTGCCATTTCTGGCCTCCATTAAAAATTTCCTTTAGTGTGTCAGTGAAGCAATTTACACCAGTTTGCTGCTCAAACTACTTACCTATAGGCCAGGTATTTAAAACTCTGTTTTCTTCATCACACGGATCACATATACGTTGTCAGAAAATACTGCCATTTCTGGCCTCCATTAAAAATTTCCTTTAGTGTGTCAGTGAAGCAATTGGCACCAGTTTGCTGTTCAAACTACTTACCTACAGGCCAGATATTTAAAACGCTGTTTTCTCCGTCACACGGATCACATATACGTTGTCAGAAAATACTGCTATTTCTGGCCTCCATTAAAAATTTCCTTTAGTGTGTCAGTGAAGCCATTCACAGCAGTTTGCTGTTCAAACTACTTACATACAGACCAGGTATTTAAAACTCTATTTTCGCCGTCACACGGATCACATATACATTGTCAGAAAATACTGCCATTTCTTGCCTCCATTAAAAATTTCCTTTAGTGTGTCAGTGAAGCAATTCACACCAGTTTGCTGATCAAACTACTTACCTACAGGCCAGGTATTTAAAACTCTGTTTTCTCCGTCACACGGATCACATATACGTTGTCAGAAAATACTGCCATTTCTGGCCTCCATTAAAAATTTCCTTTAGTGTGTCAGTGAAGCAATTCACACCAGTTTGCTGCTCAAACTACTTACCTATAGGCCAGGTATTTAAAACTCTGTTTTCTTCATCACACGGATCACATATACGTTGTCAGAAAATACTGCCATTTCTGGCCTCCATTAAAAATTTCCTTTAGTGTGTCAGTGAAGCAATTGGCACCAGTTTGCTGTTCAAACTACTTACCTACAGGCCAGATATTTAAAACGCTGTTTTCTCCGTCACACGGATCACATATACGTTGTCAGAATATACTGCTATTTCTGGCCTCCATTAAAAATTTCCTTTAGTGTGTCAGTGAAGCCATTCACAGCAGTTTGCTGTTCAAACTACTTACATCCAGACCAGGTATTTAAAACTCTATTTTCGCCGTCACACGGATCACATATACATTGTCAGAAAATACTGCCATTTCTTGCCTCCATTAAAAATTTCCTCTAGTGTGTCAGTGAAGCAATTCACACCAGTTTGCTGATCAAACTACTTACCTATAGGCCAGGTATTTAAAACTCTGTTTTCTCCGTCACACGGATCACATATACGTTGTCAGAAAATACTGCCATTTCTGGCCTCCATTAAAAATTTCCTTTAGTTTGTCAGTGAAGCAATTCACACCAGTTTGCTGTTCAAACTACTTACCTACAGGCCAGGTATTTAAAACTCTGTTTTCTTCATCACACGGATCACATATACGTTGTCAGAAAATACTGCCATTTCTGGCCTCCATTAAAAATTTCCTTTAGTGTGTCAGTGAAGCAATTGGCACCAGTTTGCTGTTCAAACTACTTACCTACAGGCCAGGTATTTAAAACTCTGTTTTCTCCGTCACACGAATCACATATACGTTGTCAGAAAATACTGCCATTTCCGGCCTCCATTAAAAATTTCCTTTAGTGTGTCAGTGAAGCAATTCACACCAGTTTGCTGTTCAAACTACTTACCTACAGGCCAGGTATTTAAAACTCTGTTTTCTTCATCACACGGATCACATATACGTTGTCAGAAAATACTGCCATTTCTGGCCTCCATTAAAAATTTCCTTTAGTGTGTCAGTGAAGCAATTGGCACCAGTTTGCTGTTCAAACTACTTACCTACAGGCCAGGTATTTAAAACTCTGTTTTCTCCGTCACACGAATCACATATACGTTGTCAGAAAATACTGCCATTTCCGGCCTCCATTAAAAATTTCCTTTAGTGTGTCAGTGAAGCAATTCACACCAGTTTGCTGTTCAAACTACTTACCTACAGGCCAGGTATTTAAAACTCTGTTTTCTCTGTCACACGGATCACATATACGTTGTCAGAAAATACTGCCATTTCTGGCCTCCATTAAAAATTTCCTTTAGTGTGTCAGTGAAGCAATTCACACCAGTTTGCTGTTCAAACTACTTAAATACAGGCCAGAAATTTAAAACTCTGTTTTCTCCGTCACACGAATCGCATATACGTTGTCAGAAAATACTGCCATTTCCGGCCTCCATTAAAAATTTCCTTTAGTGTGTCAGTGAAGCAATTCACACCAGTTTGCTGTTCAAACTACTTACCTACAGGCCAGGTATTTAAAACTCTGTTTTCTCTGTCACACGGATCACATATACGTTGTCAGAAACTACTGTCATTTCTGGCCTCCATTAAAAATTTCTTTCAGTGTGTCAGTGAAGCAAATCACACCAGTTTGCTGTTCAAACTACTTACCTACAGGGCAGGTATATAAAACTCTGTTTTCTCCATCACACGGATCAAATATAAGTTCGCTCCAAACTCAGTCATTTGTTGTGAGCGTGGAAGATACTGCTCACCATTTAAAATGGGCAAGACACGTGGCAAGTGACAGGGAACTGGACGTGATGGTGATGGTGCATGCAGAGGCCGAGGACAAGGCCGTGGGCAAGCTGAAATTGTGCCACAACAAACACCCACATATTCTCGCCTGACCTTCCTGTCCCAATTCCTAGGGGACCGCAGCACACCGCTATTGAACCCAGCGCAGTGTCAAAAGGTTGTTGGTTGGAAAGCGGAAAATGCTTCCAGTCACTTAGCCACCACCACCACCACCCTGTCTTCCACACGGTCAAGTCTCAGTAGCCGTGAGTCTGGACCGCATATTCCTCACCCTGATCATCCTTCCTCCCACCATGCCAAGTGCCTGGAGACAACTTATCAAACACTTGGACACTCTGAAGAGCTGTTTACTTTTCCATTTATAGATTCGGGCCTCTCGTCCGGTCCACTTGAAGCGGGGCAAGAGGAGATCGCGTGTAGCGATGCCCAAATATTTGAGCAGCCACTTTGAGCAGCCACGGTCACACGAAGGCGACGGTGGGAAAGTGTCACAAGAGGTGGACGATGATGAGACACAATTGACAGAAAGTCAGGAGGAGGACCAGGGTGCGGAAGTGGAAGACGAGGTGGTGGATGATATAGAAACTGACCCAACTTGGCAGGAGGACATGCAGAGTGAGGACAGCAGCACACAGGGGGAGGGAGACAGAGCACTCCAACAGGCAAGAAGAAGCAGTGTGATGGCCGCAGACAGAAGGCAGGCAACCATTCCCCGTAACACCAACACGAAGGAAGTTGCCAGTACAACTGTTTGGTCTTCCCGAGTCTGGTTGTTTTTTAAAGACTCTGCCGAAAACCCAAAAAAGGCCATTTGCACCACCTGCCAGGCCAGCATCAGCAGGGATGGCAAAACGACCAGCCTGACCACCACCAGCATGATCAGGCACATGGAAGCAAAGCACCCGACATTGTGGGCCGAACCCCAGGGTCCAGGAACAGTGTCTGCAGGTGGTACCATTGCTTCTCCCGCTGTTGTGCACGCATGGCTGACTTTATGTTATGCTGCCTTTCCCATGACCCTCGCGTTCTCAAAATTTTGGATGACAGTCATTACTGGTTGGTGACACTTCTAGACCCACGCTACAAGGAGAACTTTCTATCTCTTATTCCTGAGGCGGACAGGTCTACAAAAATGGTGCATTACCAGAAGGCTCTTGTTGGGGAACTATTAAAAAAATTCCCATCTGAAAACGCGGGCGGCAGAGGGCACACTTCGTTTGACAACCAAGGCGTACAGGCGAGAGAGACACAACTTCAATCCAGCAGAGGCAGGGGAACACTGTCAAAGTTCTAGGAGAGTTTTCTCAGACCCTCCCATCGCACAGGCCCTGGGGCGCGGGGTACTCTCAAGGAGTGCAAAGTTTGGGAAGATGATGAGAGAGTACCTTGCCGACTGTACCAACATCCTCCGTGATTCAGCTGTGCCTTATAATTATTGGGTATTCAAGCTGGATACGTGGAATGAACTGGCTCTCTATGCCTTGGAGGTCCTGGCCTGCCCTGCCACCAGCGTTTTATCAGAGCGGGTTTTTAGTGCCGCTGGTGGAATTATAACTGTTCAGCGCATCCGCCTGTCAAATGAAAATGCTGACAGGCTGACTCTTATAAAAATGAACGAGGGCTGGATTGGGCCAGACTTCTCAACACCACCGAATGATAGCAGCGTAACATAAACTCCAATCCAGTGTCTTTTCTTGGGAGGTGTATTCCCATGCACCTTTTCACACCCACACATGGGTATACGCTTCCTGATTTTGGCTATTTGCTCTTGTCCTCCTCCTTCTCCTCATCCTCCACAGCCATATCACCAGGTAGAGCGTGGTCCGTGATTCAACACCCACATAATTTTTTTAAAGGGTATTTATGATGCCTGTAAAAAAAAACATTTTTATACAGTATGTTCATGTATACCCCCCAGGGGTAAATGTTTGTCAGCCCATACACTTAGTGCATGGGCATTACAAGTATAGGAGACCCGCTCCTTTCTAATGGGAACATTTTTTTATAAGGTCCTCCTCCATGCCTTTCCCAATGTGCATTGGAGTGCCTCCCAATTTTTGGCAGCCCTTGCATTCACTGCATAGGCCAATACTAAGGGAGACTCTCTCCTTTCCAATGGGAATTTGTCATTACTGTGGCCCTGCTCTAGGTGTCTTTAAGTTGTTAGTGGGGTTTTTCCTAAATTTGGTCAGCCGTTGTACTCACTGCATACCCTATAACTGTCTAGCAGACTCTCTCCTTTCTAATGGGAATTTGTCATTACTGTGGCCCTGCTCTATGTGTCTTTAATTTCTTAGTGGGGTTTTTTCTAAATTTGGTCAGCCTTTGGACTCACTGCATACCCTATAACTGTATAGCAGACCCTCTTCTTTCTAATGGGAACATGTCGTACCTTGTTATTATGGCCCTGCTCTATGTGTCTTTAAATTCTTAGTGGGGTTTTTCCTAAAACTGGTCAGCCGTTGGACTCACTGCATACCCTATAACAGTATAGCAGACTCTCTCCTTTCTAATTGGAACATGTCGTACCTTGTTACTGTGGCCCTGCTCTATGTGTCTTTAAATTCTTAGTGGTGTTTTTCCTAAAATTGGTCAGCCATTGGACTCACTGCGTACCCTATAACTGTATAGCAGACTCTCTCCTTTCTATTTGGAACATGTCGTACCTTGTTTCTGTGTCCCTGCTCTATGTGTCTTTAAATTCTTAATGGTGTTTTTCCTAAAATTGGTCAGCCGTTGGACTCACTGCATATCCTATAACTGTATAGCAGACTCTTTCCTTTATAATGGGAATTTGTCGTACCTTGTTACTGTGGCCCTGCTCTTTGTGTCTTTAAATTCTTAGTGGGGTTTTTCCTAAAATTGGTCAGCCGTTGGACTCACTGCATACCCTATAACTGTATAGCAGTCTTTCTCCTTTCTAAATGGAATTTGTCGTTACTGTGGCCCTGCTCAATGAGTCTTTAAATTCTTAGTGGGGTTTTTCCTAAAATTCGTCAGCCGTTGGACTCCCTGCATACCCCATAACTGTATAGCAGACTCTCTCCTTTCTAATGGGAATTTGTCGTACCTTGTTACTGTGACTCTGTTCTATGTGTCTTTAAATCCTTAGTGGGGTTTTTCATAAAATTGGTCAGACGTTGGACTCACTGCATACCCTATATCTGTATAGCAGACCCTCTCCTTTCTAATGGGAACATGTCGTACCTTGTTACTGTGGCCCTGCTCTATGTGTCTTTAAATTCTTAGTGGGGTTTTTCCTAAAATTGGTCAGCCGTTGGACTCACTGCGTACCCTATAACTGTATAGCAGACTCTCTCCTTCCTATTTGGAACATGTCGTACCTTGTTACTGTGGCCCTGCTCTATGTGTCTTTAAATTCTTAATGGTGTTTTTCCTAAAATTGGTCAGCCGTTGGACTCACTGCATATCCTATAACTGTATAGCAGACTCTTTCCTTTCTATTGGGAATTTGTTGTACCTTGTTACTGTGGCCCTGCTCTTTGTGTCTTTAAATTCTTAGTGGGGTTTTTCCTAAAATTGGTCTCACTGCATATCCTATAACTGTATAGCAGTCTCTCTCCTTTCTAAATGGAATTTGTCGTTACTGTGACCCTGCTCTATGTGTCTTTAAATTCTTAGTGGGGTTTTTCCTAAAATTCATCAGCCGTTGGACTCCCTGCATACCCTATAACTGTATAGCAGACTCTCTCCTTTCTAATGGGAATTTGTCGTACCTTATTACTGTGGCCCTGCTCTATGTGTCTTTAAATTCTTAGTGGGGGTTTTCCTAAAATTGGTCAGCCGTTGGACTCACTGCATACCCTATAACTGTATAGCAGACCCTCTCCTTTCTAATGGGAACATGTCGTACTTGTTACTGTGGCCCTGCTCTATGTGTATTTAAATTCTTAGTGGGGTTTTTCCTAAAATTGGTCAGCCGTTGGACTCACTGCATACCCTATAACTGTATAGCAGACCCTCTCTTTTCTAATGGGAGCATGTCATACTTGTTACTTGTCCTTTCTAAATGGAATTTGTCGTTACTGTGGTTCTGCTCTATGTGTCTTTTAATTCTTAGTGGGGTTTTCCCCAAATTTTGGCAGCCCTTGCAGTCACAGCATGGGCATTACCACTATAGGAGACCAGCTCCTTTATAATGGGAACATTTTTTTAGTGAGACCCTCCTCTATGCCTTTTCATAGGGGTATTGGGTTGCTTCCAAATTTTTGTCAGCCCTTGCAGTCACTGGATACGCAATAACAGTATAGGAGACCCACTTATTAATAATGGGAACAACAAAGCATAGCCGTCTGATGGCTCTCTAACAATAGCGAGGGCCAACTGCTGACCTTTTAACCGCTTCCCGACCGCCCACTGTAGATAAAAGCGCGGACGTTTAAAAACGGTGGGTGGTCTCGCAGTGCTCAGGACCCCCAGGGTCCTGCAAGCGCTGTGTGAGCGGTGCAGAGCGTTAGCTCTGACAGGGAACATCATCGGGACCTGATTAGATCAGGTCCCAGTGAGGTTAACCCTTTGCTGTCTTCTATATGCCGCGATCTATAGTGATCGCGGCATATAGAAGACAGCAGGAGGAGAGGGGGTCGTCCACTTACCTCTCCGACGACCCCTTGATTGCTTTCAGGACCTGGCGCTGCTATGGCAGCTGGAGGTCACATGACCGCCTCCAGCTCTGCCATATATGGTGTCCTTCCTGTCTGGCTTCAGCCTGCAGCTGATGCCAGACAGGAGACTGTGAAGCAGTCAGTGAAGATCTCATATAATGTAATACATGTCTATTACATTACATGAGATCAGGGATCAGAAAAATAAAAATTAATGTCCCATACAGGGACTAAGTAAAAATGTAAAAAAAAGTAAAAAAAAATGTTTTGAAACTGTTAAAAAAAAATACAAAATAAATAAAAATAAATAAAATATTAAACCGATAAATCCATATATTTATGCAAAACTAAAAAAAGTACACATATTTGGTATTGCCGCATCCGAAACAACCCGAGCTATAAAACTGTCACACTAATTAACTCCTTATGTGTACACCGTAATAAAAATAAATAAAAAACGGAGCAAAAAACTATGCTTTTTCCTCATATCGCCAAACAAAAAGTGGAAAAAAATGTGATCAAAAAGCAAAATGGAAATAGAAATGGTACCACTGAAAACGTCATCTTGTTCCGCAAAAATCAAGCCGCTATACAGCTCTATCAGCCAAAAAGTAAAAAAGTTATACCTCTCAGAATAAAGCAATGCAAAAAAAATATTTTTTCTATAAAATTGTTTTATTGTGTAAAAGCGCCAAAACATAAAAAAATATACAGTAAGTGTAGTATCGCTGTAAACGTACTGATCCGAAGAATAACGCTGCATGATCACTTTTACCACACGCAGAACGGCATAAAAAACAACCTCAAAAAACAATTCCTGAATTGTTGGTTTTTGTTAATTTTACCTCCCAAAAAACGGAATAGAAAGCGATCAAAAAATGTCACGTACCCACAAATGGTACCAATAAAAATGTCAACTCGTCCCGCAAAAAACAAGCCATAACATGACTCTGTCGGCCGAAATATGGAAAAATTATAGCTCTCAAAATATGGCGATGCAAAAACTAGATTTTGCAAAAAAAAAGCGTCTCTTAGTGTGTGACAGCTGTCAGTCATAAAAACCCGATATAAATCTGGTATCTCTGTAATCGCACCGACCCGAAGAATAAAGTAATCTAATTAGTTATATCACACTAGGAACGGCGTAAAAAATAAATAAAACCAATTCTTCACCTGCTACTGATTTGTTTATTATGTCTCCCAAAGATCGCAGTATGGCTAGGCACACATTTATCCTGCGCTCTGCGCTGAGCACTTACGCCAGAGTTTCCATGTAAATCTCTGAAATATGTGATTCAGCCGGAACCCATGACAGAAGATTCCCTGTAATGAGGCAGATATAGGCCACTGTGGATGCCGTCTGGCCTGTGATCCCACGGTGTCATTTGTTTTAGGCGTGCATAAAAGTGCGGTTGGCCACAGTTTTGTGCACTTCTGAAAAAAAGGACACCGCTAAACAGAGGCCAGACGGAGTCCAGAGTAACTCTGCTGCCTCATTACAGTGAATGGATCCCGCAGGGGTTTCATCTGAATTACATCACTTGGAAATTTAGATGGAATCCCCGATGTAAGTGCTCAGCCTAGAGCGCTGGATAAATGTTAAGTAAAATGTTCCCAATAAAAGCTTCAACTCAGTCCTCAAAAAAAGCTAGTCCCCACTCAGGTCCGTCATCTGTTAAAAATATAAGGGACTTCCAAGTTACTGGTAGCAGAAAGGCTCTGGAAAAGCGAAATGGCCCTTGCCCCCCAAAAGAAATTAAAAAAAATTTGTGCTCCCAAATCCAAATGCCTATTCTACAATAATTTGTTCTCCAATTGTCAAATAGCACTCCATCCCCCCCAGATCTCGCCATATGGCTGAGCGGTACGATACAGCCACATATGGGGTATTGCCACTTTTAGAAGAAATTGTGTGACACATTTCGGCACCATTTTTACCCATTGCCCTGTGTGAAAATGTAAAATCTGAGGGTAAAACATTTTTTTGTTGTAAAAATATAATTATGCTTTTTTCACTGCCCAATGGTATAAATTTAAAAATTAAAAAATACTCACTACTTCCCTAGATGAATTCCTTGAGAGGTGTAGTTTACAAAATGGGGTCACTTGTGGGGGTTTCTGCTGTTTCGGCATGTCAGCGACTCTTCAAATGTGACATGGTGTCTGCTGCCTATCCCAGCCAACATAGCTCTCCTTTCTCTTCCGAACCCTGCCGTACACCAAAGCAGTGGTTTTCCCCCACAAATGGGGTATTGGCGTGTTCAGGAGAAATTGAACAACAAATTTCATGGTGCAATTTATCCTGTTACCCTTATGATAGTATAAAATTAGGGAAAGGAAAACATTTTTTGTGGGAAAAATGTGAAAATTTTATTTTTATGGCTGCTCACCACATATCTAGATAAGTTCCCTAAGGGGTCTAGTTTCCAAAATGGTGTCACTTGTGGGGGGGTTTCCACTGTTTAGGCACATCAGGGGCTCCCCAAATGCAACATGGTGTCCGCTAATTATTCAAACAAATTTTACATTCAAAAAGTCAAATGGCGCTCCTTCCCTTCCGAGCCCTGCCGTGCGCCCAAACAGTGGTTTGCCTCCACATATGGGGTATCGGCGTGTTCAGGAGAAATTGCACAACAAATTTCATGGTGCAGTTTATCCTATTACCCTTATGATAATGCAAAATTAAGGGATGAAAAACTTTTTGCGGGAAAAATGTGAAAATTTTATTTTTACAGCTGATTATTATAAACTTCTGTGAAGCACCTTGGGGTTCAAGGTGCTCACCACACATCTAGATAAGTTCCTTAACACTAGGACTACTGGACTCGTGACCCCGCCTAGAACTACTTAAAGGAGTCATTTTGACTCCTTGCTTGTTTTCGTTTATTTTTAGAGTTTCATTTGTGGTTATTTATTAGTAATTATATTTTTTGTAATGTATTATTATTGTGAGATCCAACAGTAATGCTTTTGATTGTTTTTTTTCTGCTTTTCTTATTTTTCTACAGAAAATAACAATAATTATAATAGACGTTTTTCAAACATTTTTTTTTATTCAAGTGCACACATATAAACAACAACTGAAGAACAAAATGCAGAGAAAATGTAGGTGGAGGAGCATAAAAATGAAAATATGGCGCAGAATTCACCTTCTAAACATTTGGTGTTTCGCATTTTAGGCATTGCCTTTGATTTATGGCAGTACATTGCCCACACAAAGACTTACCACAAGTCTTACAATTTCCGACAGATCTATTTTTCTTGCACTTTTCTTTGATCTGGCAAAATTTTGTTTGAACCATCACTTCTGAGCATGTAGAAACTTGGGACGTGGAACCCTTTTCCCTATCTGTGACATAAGGACCACTCAACTCTCTCACAAGCGTTTGCAAAAATGCCTTGCGTGACATTTTTTGGTGGGTAATCTCCTTGAATATTATCCATGCATTTATACCCGCAAAGTCTAAGGCATTTTCAAATGCATGAACAGGCCATCTCCTTGTGCATGTTCGTGTGGTATATTTTCGTGCCATCTGATCCACTACATCTACTCCATATTTTGTTTCATTGTAAAACTTTACCGTTTCTGGAGTTTTTTTTAGCGGAATCAGACGCAACAACAACATCTGGATGGACGGAACTCAAAATGACAACATTTTTGTTGGGCTTTCCTTGATATACTGTAAGTGTAAAATTGTCTTCATTTCTAAACACTTTAGTGTTGTACAATTCCTCTTTCATGGATTTTATTTCTTTAGGCACTTCTCGCCTTATCTTCTTCAGTGTTCCCACGATGGTTGTTCCTTTGCTTTTTAGCTGTTTAGCTAATTTTACTGAAGTAAAATAATTATCGGTTGTAACATTGCGACCTTTTTTCAAAAACGGGTCCAATAACTTCATTACCACATGGTCAGCTAAACGGTCCTCAGCACGGCGTGTGTCATCTTTGCCTAGATAAGGGAAGCCATTTGCCAGATATTTGCTCCTCTTATCAACAGCTAGCCAATATTTGTGGCCATATTTATCTGGTTTGGAAGGCATGTACTGCGTGAATGGACACCTAGTTTTGCTTGGGAAAAGTTGCTCATCCACCGTTATGTATGGGCCAGGTTTGTAACACGCAATACAATTTTCAATAAACCTGTCCCACACAGTAGAAAATAGAGCAAACTTGTCCGTTTGCAGTCTCTCCGATCGAGTAGATTTCTCATCAAATCTGAGAAATCTCATAATTTCAACAAAGCGGTCCCTAGACATTGTCGCTTTGCAAAACGGTATTCCCCAGTCATTACACCAAATACTGCTAATCGAGTGACGGTTCGTGCCAGATATTCCACGAGCATAGAATATCGCAATGAATGCATCTAGCTCCTCATCAGATAGAGTAAACTGTAAATTATTGTTCCTGCATGCTTCTGCAAGCGTACAGTTCTTTATATGTGTCAATATATATGAATCAAAAAATAAACGCCATGCGCTCAAAGGACTATCGATAATGATATTTCTTCTGGCGTATCCTGTAGGGCCAGGTGCTTCTCGAAGAATATTTTGGCTGTCACGCCTACCAGGCAAGTGTTCTCCAATTTCAACAGGTTTCCATTGAATACCATCCGCTGAAACTAGTATTCCTTCAGATTCGCCTTCTCTGGTGTTTGTTGTTGCATTACCTTCGCCGCCATCGTTATCTGCTGTTCTTTCATTTCTGGGACGTTTTGCTGATTTTTTCTGTCCACGACCAGGAGGATGGTCACGAGGCAATATAACTGCATGAGCCCGATCCCCAGTTGATGTGCTTGGAATATCTGTAAAAAAGTTGATGAATATTTAGAATTTTTGTTTTGTAAGGGTCCGTGCACACTGGCTGGATTAGCGGCGGAATATCCGACCGGATATTCTCACCACAATCCGGCCCGTACCTGCCCGCTCAGGTACAGAGTGGAGTTTCATACCTGAAGCTCCGCTCCGAACCCCGGGCTGGAGCCGCTGTCTGGGACGGAGCCGTGCTCGCGCGTAAGCAAGCGCTGCTCTGTCCCTGACAGCGGCTCCAGCCCGGGGTTCGGAGCGGAGCTTCAGGCATGAGCGGGCAGGTACGGCCTGTATTGCGGCAAGAATATCCAGATGGCTATTCAGCCAGAATTCTGCTAGTGTGCACAGGCCCTAACTCAGTGTGTGGAAGAACAAATAAATACACATAACTACTTACCTTCTGGATTTGTTCCTTCTGAGTCTTCAGATTCACTTGATATGTTCTGAGGAATGAAATCTTCATCACTGTCAGAATCAAATACATGTTCCTGCAATTCGGATTCCGATTCATGCTCCGGTATGGATTGCAAAGTAGCCAGAATATCCTGAGGCTTTATCAAACGTCTTCTCTCCATATTCCTCACAAATTCCATAATTCTATATAGTTCCCTGCTGAAAAATAGAAATGAAATGAAAACTAAAAGAAATAATAACTGTTCTGCCACCTTCAAAAGTAGGTGGGCTGAATCAGTTGACAGACAGCTAAACTATTTCATAACAATTCATACCTGTATGAGTCTTCAGAGCTCGTATGTCTGCGTCTGTTCTCTTTGTCTCTTCAGCTGAACTGAAAGTAAAGTTACTATCCAGAATACTGTCTCCTGCTAGGACCTTAGAAAAACACCACCCTTCATTAGAATAAGATAAGAGCCTAGAGTAAACAAGCTATTTTGTTCAGCATTACACAGTAATACAAGCAGGTAAAACACAAGGAAAATGTGAAAAGTTGACATGTAAATTGAACTACATCTATATGAACATCAGAGTAAATAAGACAGAGTGAAAAAATTATGCACAAAACTTTATAGCAACATTTAGTGACAAAAGGACCTCAAAATATAGTAGGGAGTCAAAATGACTCCCTTCAGTAGTTCTTGGTAAATTTTGAAAAAAACGAGGAAATTTTTCACCAAAATTATTTATTCTCACAAAATCTTTTTTCACATCATATTTGAGGAAAAGTCACCGAGTTTCAAGCCGGAATTCTGAAAAATGTAGTCACAGAAGAGAAATAAAAAACAAAAGGAGTCAAAATGACTCCATCAGTAGTTCTAGTGTTAAGGGGTCTAGTTTCCAAAATGGTGTCACTTGTGGGGGGTTTCCACTGTTTAGGCACATCAGGGGCTCCCCAAATGCAACATGGCGTTCGCTAATTATTCAAACAAATTTTACATTCAAAAAGTCAAATGGCGCTCCTTCCCTTCCGAGCCCTGCCGTGCGCCCAAACAGTGGTTTGCCTCCACATATTGGGTATCGGCGTGTTCAGGAGAAATTGCACAATAATTTCATGGTGCAATTTATCATATTACCCTTATGATAATGCAAAATTAAGGGATGAAAAACGTTTTTGCGGGAAAAATGTGAAAATTTTTATTTTTACAGCTGATTATTATAAACTTCTGTGAAGCACGTTGGGGTTCTAGGTGCTCACCACACATCTAGATAAGTTCCCTAAGGGGTCTAGTTTCCAAAATGGTGTCACTTGTGGGGGGCTTTCCACTGTTTAGGAACATCAGGGGCTCTCCAAACGCAACATCGCGTCTGCTAATTATTCAGACAAATTTTACATTCAAAAAGTCAAATGGCGCTCCTTCCCTTCCAAACCCTGCCGTGCGCCCAAACAGTGGTTTTCCCCCACATATGGGGTATCGGCGTGTTCAGGAGAAATTGCCCAACAAATTTCATGGTGCAATTTATCCTATTACCATTATGATAATGGAAAATTAAGGGATGAAAAACGTTTTTGTGGGAAAAATGTGAAAATTTTATTTTTACAGCTCAATATTATAAACTTCTGTGAAGCACGTTGGGGTTCTAGGTGCTCACTACACATCTAGATATGTTCCCTAAGGGGTCTAGTTTCCAAAATGGTGTCACTTGTGCGTGGTTTCCACTGTTTAGTCACATCAGGAGCTCTCCAAACGCAACATGGTGTCTGCTAATTATTCAGACAAATTTTACATTCAAAAAGTCTAATGGCGCTCCTTCCTGTCCGAGCCCTGCCGTGCGCCCAAACAGTGGTTTTCCCTCACATATGGGGTATCAGCACGCTCAAGAGAAATTGCACAAAAAATTTTAGGGTCCATTTTTTCCTGTTACCCCTGTGAAAATAAAAAAAATTGGGTCTAAAGTAACATTTTTGTGAAAAAAGTTAAATGTTAATTTTTTTCTTCCACATTCCAAAAATTCCTGTGAAGCACCTGAAGGGTTAATAAAGTACTTCAATGTGGTTTTGAGCACCTTCAGGGGTGCAGTTTTTAGAACGGTGTCACTTTTGGGTATTTTCTGTCATAAAGACCCCTGAAAGTGACTTCAAATATGATGTGGTCCCTAAAAAAATGTTTTTGTAAATTTTGTTGGAAAAATGATACATCGCTGGTCAACTTTTAACCCTTATAGCTCCCTAACAAAAAAAAAATTTGGTTCCAAAAATGTGCTGATGTAAAGTAGACATGTGGGAAATGTTATTTATTAAGTATTTTGTGTGACATATCTCTCTGATTTAAGGGCATGAAAATTCAAAGTTTGAAAATTGCAAAATTTTCAAAATTTTCGCCAAATTTCCGATTTTTTCACAAATAAACGCATGTGATATCAAAGAAATTTTACCACTATCATGAAGTACAATATGTCATGAAAAAGTAATCTCAGAATCAGGGGAATCCGTTGAAGCGTTCCAGAGCAATTGCTTCATAAAATGACAGTGGTCAGAATTGAAAAAATTGGCCCGGTCACGAAGGCAAAAACAGGCTCTGGTGCAAAGTGGTTAAGAACAGTAAGGGCCGTCTGTTGGCCCTATAAAAATAGGCTTTATGACCTTCAGAGTCCCTCCATCATAAATAAAATAGGATGTGTCTGATGATGTGTCACACACCACATTGCCAGATAAGGTTGTAAAATGTTAAAATGACATTTCCCGGTGAATGCATTTGTCTTAAAAAAAAACTTAAAAAAACAAAACAATAGGATCTTTCTTTAGTATAAAATACATCGTCACCAATTTAACCTCAATGTAATCACATTGTTCAGCTCCTGCACCTCCGTCTCCATCTCCGAAATGACCACATCAGTCACAAGCTGACAGCACTGCAGCACTGCCTTGGCCAAGCTGCAACAGGCTGTGCTGAAGATAACATGCTTAATGCTTAATTGACAAACCGCCCAGCACAGCAGAGTTGTTGAAAGCTGCAACACAGCAGCCTGATCTGTGGCTCTCACCGCTGAACATACAGCCAGTCATGGTCGTGTGTGACAATGGGCGGAACCTGGTGATGGAGAAATGACATCCGGAGTAGCTTTTTTAATGTGGATCTGACATGCTTATGCATGTTATTTCTTAAACCGCATTGCAGATCAGGCCATTGTCCAACTCTGTATTCATAAATTTAAATGCGCAAAGAAAGATGTTTGTGTGTCAAAGCACCACCGACAAAAGCGAGTTGATGTTGGACGGGCTGCCATAACTTCTGCAACAAGCTGCATTAGAGGACTTCCTGGGAGAAATGACACCCAGACTAGATACAGTTTCCCTCTATGCCAGTCCTTTCACCGAGCTAAATACACTCGGCCGCCGCTGGCATGAGGTTATGAAAAGCTTCCGCCTCCACGAGCCTAAAAGGCCACATTTCAAGTGAAAGCAGCTTTAGAGGACTTCCTGGGAGAAATGACAGCTGGGTAGATATGGTTTCCCAAGTCCTTTCACCAAGCTAAAGAATATGGCTGTGGTGAAATACAACTCAGCAAAAAAAGCTGTGGACTGGCTCCGTACCGTCCCTGGCCACATTCACCTGTCCACATGCTTGTGGTTAGCCGGTCCTTCCCAGTAAGTGCACTGGGGAGGGCACGGGTAATGGTGTGGGACCCATGATTGTGGAAGGCGGAGACGACACCGGAAGAAACAGTGGCGGCTGGGGACCGATTATGGACACCCGACCGCTGCCGGCATGAGGTTATGAAAGGCTTCCGCCTCCACGAGAATAAAAGGCCACATTTCAAGTGTAAGCAGAAGTGTTGAGCGAGCACTAAAATACTCATGTGCTCGAAGCTCAGGCCGAGCTCACCGTGATACTCGGGTGCTCGACCCGAGCAACGAGCCCAATGTTAGTCTATGGGAGACACGAGCATTTTTGCGGCGGCACCCCCGGCAGTCTGTAGAAAGCCTAAAAAGTGCCCAAAACGATAGTGACAGTGCTCAAAAGACATGGGGGCAGCATGGGGATCGCCCCAGGAAGCATTTCTGACCCCCAGGTCACTGCTGTCAACAATGTGGTCAGAGGTATTAAGCCACTTTTACGGCTCACAATAAAACGTTCAAAAACTAAACTGAAACGGTTTTCCTGTGAAATATGTTAAGGAATTTCCTTTCCAGGGTAAAGACTTGTGTATAAGGTAAAATAAATAACCAAAAACAAAAATACTCCTCCACACCTTGGTCTATGTTCACAAGTAGCATTTTTCATGCGTTTTTGCACTTTTTTATTGCTTTCCACCGTGACAAATGCATTCACCGGGAAATGTCATTTTTAAATTTTACAACCTTATATGTCCATGTGCTGCGTGACACATGCATACAGTGCTGAAAAGACATGGGAACAGCATGGGGAAGACCCCTGGAAGCATCTCTGACTCCCAGGTCACTGCATAAAAGTGTGCCCATCAGAAGTGATCCTTGCCGCATCAGAAAATGCAGACTTGCAACTATCCCCGTGCAAGTCCTTGTCCCAGGGCAGTGTTCAATTGTACCTCCCCCATTCCTTGCAATGCAAGCGCAAATATGCAGCCAACCACCCACCCACAGGCTGCAATACCATACTGCTAGCTTTCACTTGAAATGGGGCCTTTTAGTTTGGAGGAGGCTGAAGCTGGCCACTACCTCATGGCTGCTTCGGCAACGAGGTACCCATACTCAGTCCCCAGCTGCCCCTATTTCTCCTGTCACCCTCCCCCACACCTTTCTTAGCCTGGCCAGCTTTAGGGCAGCATTGGACAAGCCCAACAACGAACCAGACTCCTCCGGTGGGCCCTGGCTTCTCCATCAGGGGAGTTGAGAGTGTCAAGGTGAGGAGCATGATGATGATGATAGAAGTTAGCATCTGCTTTGTTTTCTTTTTTTGCAAGCTTAAGTGTGCAGCCTGCCACCAACCCACCCCCAGGCTGCAATGCCATACTGCTAGCTTGCACTTGAAATGGGGCCTTTTAGTTTGGAGGAGGCCGAAGCTGGCCACTACCTCATGGCTGCTTCGGCAGCGAGGTATCCATACTCAGTCCCCAGCCGCCCGGTGGCCGGGTGTCCACGCTCGGTCCCCAGTCGCCAGGGGGCGGTTGGGTGTCCATTCTCGGTCCCCAGCCACCCCATAGCCGGGTGTCCACACACGGTCCCCAGCCGCCTGAGGGAGGCCGGGTGTCCATAAACGGTCCCCAGCCGCCCCTATTTCTCCTGTCACCTTCCCCCACACTTTTCTTAGCCTGGCCTGTTTTAGGGCAGCATTGGACAAGCCCACCAGGAAAAACAGACTCCTCCGCTGGGCCCTGGTTTCTCCATCAGGGGAGATGAGAGTGCCAAGGTGAGGAGCATGATGATGATGATAGAAGTTAGCATCTGCTTTGTTTTCTTTTAATGCAAGCGTAAGTGTGCAGCCTGCCACCCACCCGCCCCCAGGCTGCAATGCCATACTGCTAGCTTGCACTTGAAATGGGGCCTTTCAGTTTGGAGGAGGCCGAAGCTGGCCACTACCTCATGGCTGCTTCGGCGGCCTGGTATCCGTACTCAGTCCCCAGCCGCCCCACGGCCGGGTTTCCACGCTTGGTCCCCAGCTGCCAGGGGGTGGCCGGGTGTCCATACTTGGTCCCGAGCCGCCCCGCAGCCGGGTGTCCACACACGCTCCCCAGCCGCCTGGCCTTAAACTCCTCCCATGGGCCCTGGCTTCTCCATCAGGGGAGTTGAGAGTGCCAAGTGAGGAGCATGATGATGATAGAAGTTAGCATTTGCTTTGTTTTCTTGGAATGCAAGCGCATTTATGTAGTAGCGGCTAGGCCTGAGGTGGTCAGCGTTTTGGCGCATATCCTACCTCCTCTGAGGATTGTTGGATGTTTTCCTGCTACTATCCCAGTTCTATGACTCCCGTTAAAACAAAGCTTCATGTGATAAATGATGGATGAGGTGGTGGCAAAGGAGAAAGAGCAGGAGAAACAGGGACCATTCACATCAATATCAGGCCAGTCAACCACACATGTCTTGTAGGATATGTTTCTGTAACAAAAGGAGCGGTTCGGCTACACAGTTATAGGGCATACAGTGAGTGCAATGCCTACCAAAAATTTTGAGGCACTCCAATGCCCTTTGAAAATGACATGGAGGTCAGAGGGCCTTAACTAAACTGTATTTTCCATTTATAGCAACTGGGTCTCCTGTACACTGTTGGCTTAAGCAGTGAATAGAAGGCTTTCCAAAAATTATGAGGAACTGCAATGCCCCTTGAAACAGACATGGATTACAGTGTACTAAAAACCTTCTACCAATTATTGGGGAGTGGGTCTCCCTTAGATTTCGCCTTTGCATTGAAAAGCAAAAGCTGACTAAAATCAGGAGGAAATGCAATGCCAGTTGGAAGAGTCGTGGAGGTTAGCGGTAATTAAAACATCATTTCAATGCCCCTTGGAAGAGCTGTGGAGTTCAGAGTGGTTTAAGAAGACGCTTTTAATGCCCCTTTGAAGAGACGTGGAGGTCACAGCAGCTTAACAAGACAGTTTTAATGCCCCTTGGAAATGTGGTAGAGGTCACAGTAGCTTAACAAGATGGTTTTAATGCCCCTTGGAAAAGTGGTGGAGGTCACAGTAGCTTAACAAGACGGTTTTAATGCCATACAGTACAGCATCTTAAAAATATTATTCCCATTATTGGGGAGTGGGTCTCCCACAGTCTTTGCCTATGCCTTCCAAGCAAAAGCTGCCAAAAATAAGGACGGAGGAACTTTCAATAATGGCAAAACGGACCACTGTCACTCTGGTGGTATAGTGGTGGTGGAGGCTGAGGATAAGGAGAAGAACATAAAACTGCCGAAATGAGGAAGCGTATACCCATGTGTGGGTGAGAAGCGGTGCATGTGAATACACCTCCTGAAATAACACTGTGGATTTGACTTTATGTTACTCTGCTGTCATTTGGTGGTGATGAGATGTCAGGCCCAATCCAACCCTTGTTCATTTTGATAAGGGTCAGCTTGTCAGCATAGTCAGTTGACAGGCGAGTGCGCTTATCAGTTATAATTCCCCCAGCGGCTCTAAAAACACGCTCCGATAACACGCTAGCGGCAGGGCAGGCCAGGACCTCCAAGGCGTACAGAGCGAGTTCATTCCTAGTGTCCAGCTTGGATACCCAATAATTAAATGGCACAGAGGAATCACGGAGGACGCTGGTACGGTCGGCAAGGTACTCCCTCACCATCTTTTGAAACTTTCCACTCCTTGCGAGAGTACCCTGTGCATCAGGTTCTGTCCGAAGGGAGGGTCTGAGAAAACTGTCCCAGAATGTTGACAGTGTTCTCTTGCCTCTGCTGGATTGGAGATGCGTCTCTCTCGCATGTACGCCTTGGTTGGGCAACGAACTGTGACCTCTGCCGCTAGCGTGTTCAGATGGGAATTTTTTTAACAGTTTTGCAGCAAGGGCCTTCTGGTACTGCCCCATTTTTGTAGACTTCTCCACCTCAGGAATAAGAGAGTGAAAGTTCTCCTTGTAGCGGGGGTCTAAAAGTGTCACCAACCAGTAATGACTGTCACCTAACATTTTGACAACGCGAGGGTCACGGTTAAGGCAGCGTAACATAAAGTCAACCATGCGTGCCAGACTGGTAACGGGCAAGACTTCCATGTCCTCACCAAGATGACGACTGACCATGCTCTCCTCCTCCTCCTCCCCCTGTTTTCAGGCCACCCACGCTGAAACAACGGTATGACAGTTGTACAGGTACTACCGTCTACAGCGAATGATACCAGCTCCTGTTCTTCCTCCTCCTCCTCCTCTCCCTCATTGTCCCCCAATGCACGTTGGGATGAGATGAGGCTGGGCTTTGTGTAATCGACCGCTACCGCTTCTTGATCCATCTCATCATACTCTGGCTGCAATGCCTCCTCTTTAATTCTCTGCAGAAAACTTTTCAATAGACAGACAAGTGGAATGCTGACGCTAATGATGGCGTCATCGCCACTCACCATCTTGGTGGACTCCTCAAAGTTTGTGAAGATGGTACATATGTCAGACATCCAGGTCCACTCCTGAGGTCTTATGTGTGGAGTCTGACCTGAATATCGATGGCCTTGTTGCAGCTGGTACTCCACAACTGCTCTCTTCTGCTCACAAATCCTTTGCAACATGTGGAGGGTAGAGATCCAACGTGTGGGGACATCACACACCAGTCGGTGTAACGGAAGCTGCAAACGCTGTTGCGAAAATGAGCTGACAGGCGGCGTACTTTGACGAGCAGATCTGGCAACTCGGGGTACGATTTAAGAAACCGCTGAACCACGAGGTTAAGCACATGAGCGAGGCATGGTCGTGTGTGATCTCGCCTCGCCTCAGAGCCGCCACCAGGTTACGGCCATTGTCACACACGACCATGCCTGGATGTAGGTTCAGCGGTCTCAGCCACAGATCTGCCTGCTCTTTCACAGCTGTCCACAACTCACAAGCAGTGTGAGGTTTGTCACCTAAGCTTATGAGTTTCAGCACAGCCTGCTGCCGCTTGGCGGAGGCAGTACTGCAGTGCTTCCAGCTCGAAACTGATGTGGTGATATCTGAGATGCAGGCTGAACATGAGGAGGAGGAGGATGATGCGCAGGAGCTGTACACTGTGGAGGCAACTCTGACTGACATAGGGCCTGCAATCCTTGTTGTGGGGAGGATGTGTTCCGTCCCAAGATCCGACAGGGTCCCGGCTTCCACTATGTTTACCCAGTGTGCCGTCAGGGAGATGTACCGTCCCTGGTCACAAGCACTTGTCCACGTGTCCGTTGTCAGGTGGACTCTCCCAATAACTGCGTTATTGAGGGCACGGCAGATGTTTTGGGACACGTGCTTGTGTAGTGCGGGGATTGCACACCGGGCAAAATAGTGTCAGCTGGGGACCGAGTACCGATGGATGGCCACTGCCATAAGGTTGCGGAAGGATTCCGTCTCCACCAGCCTAAAAGGCAGCATTTCCAACGCAAGCAGTTGTGAAATGTGCGAATTTAGGACTGTGGCCTATAGGACTTTGGCTGCGAATTTCCGCTATGGTTCAATGGTCAGGTATACGGACAATTAAACGCTGCGGTGGGACGTGGACGTGGACGTTGATGCTGTTTCTTGAGAAACTGCCATAACAAGTGAAGACTGAGTAGCGGAAGTAGCAGTGGTGACACCCGCTGACACTGGTCGTGGACCCTGGGGTTCACCCCACAAAGTCGGGTGCTTTGCTGCCATGTGCCTGATCATGCTGGTGGTGGTCAGGCTGGTAGTTTTGTCACCCCTGCTGATGCTGGCAAGGCAGGTGGTACAAATGGCCTTTTTGGGGCTATCAGCAGAGTCTTTAAAAAAATTTCAGACTCTGGAAGACCTACAGGTTGTACTGGCAACGTCCCTCATGTTGGTGTTAAGGGGAACTGTTGCCTGCCTTCTTCCTGCCTGTTGGAGTACTCTGCCTCCCTCACCCTGTGTGCTGCTGGCCTCGCTCTGCATGGCCTCCTGCCACGTTGGGTCAGTTACTAGATCGTCCACCACCTCCTCCTCTTCCACTTGCGCACCACGATCCTCCTCCCCACTTCCTGGCAATTGTGTCTCGTCATCGTCCACCTCTTGTGATAAATTGCCACCGTCGACTTACTGTGGCCGTGGCTGTTCAAATATTTTGGCATCAATACATGGGATCTCCTCTTCCACCACTTCAAGCGGAGGAGGCGAAGGGCACAAATCTGGAAATGGACCAGTGAACAGCTCTTCAGAGTGTCCAAGTGTGGGATCAGTTGCTGTCTGATGACATTCGGCATGGTGGGAGGAAGGAGCATCAGGGTGAGGAGGAGTATGCGGTCGAGACTCACGACTACTAAGATTTGACCGTGTGGAAGGCAGACCGGAGGTGGTGTTGCCCAGGTAACTGTTAGTATTATCTGCTATCCAATTAATAACCTGTTCACACTGATCAGGTCGCAATACTGGTGTTGTTCTGTGCTTCCCTAGTAATTCGGTCAAGAACTGGGAGTGAGAAGATGTGGCTGTTGGTTGTGGCACATTTTCACCTTGGCTACGGCCCCATCCTCTGCACGCACCATCACCAGAACATCCAGTTCCACGTCTCTTGCCACGCGCCATAATTGTAAATCAAGTAAAATAGCTTACACTCACACTATCAATGGAAAAAGGGTAATAAAAAGTAGATTAGAACCGTGGAAGATGAAAACCACAGTTCTATTTCTCTGGCCTACACCCGACTCTTTTAAACAATCTGAACAATCAGGGAGAAACTATTACTGTTTTTCTTTTACGGAAAAAATACCAAAAGCTGGATAAAAGAGATTTTTTTAACGTGGAACAGCAAAACCACAGTTATAATTTACTGGTGTTTACCAGACTCTTTTAAACAGATATATTTGTGTCTGAACAATCAGGAGACACTATTACTGTTTTTTTTACGGAAAAAATACCAAAGCTGGATAATAGATTTTTTTTACCGTGGAATGGCAAAACCACAGTTATAATTTACTGGTGTATACCAGACTTTTTTAAATAGATGTATTTGCGGCTGAACAGTGAGCGACACACTCAAACTGTTTTTTTTTCAGTTAAAAATGGCCCAAAAGTGGATAATACAGACGTTTGAACCATGGAACTGCAAAACCACATTTCTATTTCTCTGGCCTACACCAGACTATTTTAAACAGATATATTTGTGTCTGAACTGTCACAGACACTTTTCATTTTTTATTTTTTTTTTGGGGGGGGGGACACAAAAAGGTTAATAAGACGGGTATTTGTACAGTGTAAAGGAGGAAAAAAAAAAGAGGATTTAGATGAAAGAAAAGGATTTTTTCTGGCCCCCCAGGACCTGGAGCTAAGTCCAGACATTTCAGCAACAGGAGCACACAGGACTGTAATGTAGCGTTTGCTGGTATAACCACTGCGTCTCCTATACAGCCTGCCTGCCTGATATCTGGGATGGATATTAGTCCTGAGAATGACTGTTTGTTTGATTTGGCCGCCTTTACAGACCCTACACTAACTATTTTGCATTATATATCTCTCCCTAAATCAGCAGCGCTGTCCCTACACTGTCTGATCCCGGCCATCTGCATCCAAGATGGCGGCGCCCGGTTTTAAATACTCGAGGTGACTCTGTTCAGCCAGCCAATCAATGTAATGCCCACAACCAACATGTCTGAGGCATTACAGTGACTGACTGGCAATCCCTGCATGTTCATTGGCTCTGTAAAGAGTGCCAAACATGCAGGGCGGAGACCCGAGCTCCTGCCCGAGTAACCCGCAAATGCTCGGTGCTCGCCGAACATCCAGAGTAGCGTGATGCTTGGGCGGGTACCGAGCAGTGTCGAGCATGCTCGCTCAACACTAGTCAAAAATTTGTCAGTATAGTATTGCAGCCTGTGGGTGGGTGGGTGGGTGGCTGGCTGCATACTTGCGCTTTCATTCTAAGGAATGGGCTAGGGACAACTGAACGCTGAACTGGGAAAAGGACGTGGACGGTGATTGTTGCAAGTCTGCAACGACAGGTGCTTGGTGGGAGGCATCTTCACATGCGCCAAGGATCACTTATGATGGGCACACTTTTAGGCAGTGACCTGGAAGTCAGAAATACTTTCAGAGGTCTTCCCCATGCTGTTTTCATGTCTTTTCAGCACTGTATGTATGTGTCTGATGACGTGTCACACACCACATGGCCAGATAAGGTTGTAAAATGTTAAAATGACATTTCCCAGTGAATGCATTTGTCTTTGTTGAAAGCAATTCAAAAGTGCAAAAACGCATCAAAAACGCTATGTGTGAACATAGCCCAAGGTGTGGAGGAGTATTTTTGGTTTTGGTTATTTATTTTGACTTATATACAAGTCATTACCCTGGAAAGGATGTTCCTTAATATATTGCTCAGGGAAATCAATTTTGGTTTTGTTTTTGTATGTTTTATTGTGAGCCTGTAAATGTGGTGTAATACTCTGACAATGTTGTTGACAGCAGTGACCTGGGAGTCAGAAATGCTTCCAGGGGTCTTCCCCATGCTGTTTCCATGTCATTTGAGCACTGTTCCCATCAATTTGGGCACTTTTTAGGACCTCTGCAGACCGTCGGGGGGGAGCCATCTGAAAAATGTTCGAGTTTCCCATAGACTTACATTGGGCTCGTTGCTCGGGTCGAGCACCCGAGTATTCCAATTTGCTCGACCCGAGCAATGAGTACCCGAGAATTTTAGTGCTCTCTCATCACTAGCCAGCACTATAACTGGAACTTTTTTTCTCTCACTTTCCATCATGTATTATACCTGCCATTGTCCAATGGCTTGCAGGATGAGAATTATGCCTTTCTGTTATGCTTGATTGCAATATGACAAACAGGAGAGCGGGAGCAGAGAGATAAAGTCCCGCGCCCCCTTCCTGTCATTCATCCCATCATCTCTGCTGCTAAAGAAGAATTTTACTTCACAATAGACAGTGGAAAGTTTCTTGTAGTGATTTTTGAGGGTTCAGACAACATATTTGCCACTTTAGCATGTTATCTATGTAATAAAATCAATTTATCTGAATTAACAGTGACCATTCAACCTTCTCCTGATCCACCCCAAATCGCCAACAAAATCTTCTAAAAACACTTTGTGAGACATTCCTGAAAAAAATAATGAAACTTGGGGGTGCCAATATCCATTAAAACAACAAACACTGCTCTATTGGATGCCACTTATTTTATTTTTATTTCAACAAAAAATTAGATGTAAGTCAACGAGAGGTACTAGAAAAAGGAGTTCTTATCAGTTACAATATGGTAACATTATTTTTTAAAAGGTTTTTTAAGAATCAGAGCTGGCATTTACCCTAATTAGAACAGATGATTGATGGAGACTCCAAGGCAAAGAAACAATTCTAAACTACTGGATTTCCATACTTGACAACTCAACAACTGCTACAAAGGCACAAGGGTGCATACTATTAATATTTTAAAATTTTACTTTTGATTTCTTAAGTTGAAAAAAAATATGCTAGAATATTTTCATCATATACCAAATATTCCAACGGGGTATTTAATATACAATCTGAAATAAAATAAAAATCTTAAACACCCAAACTGCCAAAAAAATCACCTCAACCCACTTCTCTCTAAAGGACCAGGAAGAAAAACATGCTTCTTCTCCAACTGTCCCAAATATTCTTCCATACCTTCATTTATTCTTTGCTTCTATGTCACTTTTTTAGTGTTGCAAAATAACCTTACAGTAAGTTTTACAAAATATACTGAAATTGTCAATCTTGAATTAAGCTCAGTCACACAGGTTTGACAGTAATATCTAAATGGGTAAACATTAGCGATTAAAGGGAATCTCTCATCAGGTTTTAACTGTCCCCTTTGAGAGCAGCATAATGTAGGGGCTGAGACTCTGATTCCAGCGATGTGTCACTTACAATACTGCAATTTTGATAAATTCCTGTTTTATCTGCTGCACATCTACAAGTTCTCTGAATTCTGAGCTCTTTACAACCCCTTCCAGACCACTGATTGGCTGCTTTTCTGTGTACACAGTGCATAGGCAGAAAGCTGCCAATCAGTGATGGGGACAACATTATACAGAGCTTATGAATATGGAGGACTACAAGGCAGCAGTTTAATCTCCTGCTGATTAAACCATGATACATTATACTTCTCTCAGATTACGTGGTAAAAACCTGACTACTGATTCCTTTTAAAGAGAGATCACTGAGCATAGTAGCATAGCAATAAGAACAGGACACTGACTAGTTTAGTGCACCTCACAGAACAGACCTTAAAACCTCTAATAGAATGATTTAGAAAAAATATAATGCATTCTCCTACGCTATAATTGTTTTTCTTTTGAAATGGAGGTATACTTTAAGTCCATAAAGTCAACAGAAAGGCTCTTGTGTAATGGCATGAGTAAAAGTAATGTTGATGTCCTAA